>NC_139761.1:58562489-59162489 GCF_965231275.1 Zosterops lateralis | reverse complement strand
AGGAAGGGATCCAACAGCTGAGGGAAGTAGCAATATTGGAGGTACTCTTCGGGAGGGATGGACAGCATGACAATGACCCCGACAAAGTCAGGTGCACAGGGCAAATGCTGTGGAGCCTAGCAAACCTTGGGCCATCTCAATACACCACTTTTATTGCAACGATTGATGCAGATACTAACCGAGAGACCGTGGGTTCTGTTGCCAACAAGCTGAGGAATTATGAGAGCATGATCAATGGCCCAATGCAGGCTCATATCTCAGCTGTGATTAAGGAGTTCAAAGAGGAGATGAGGGAGATAAGGGAGGAGATGAAGAAAGTTAATGCAGCCCCTGTGCGAGTTACAGGCCCCAAATTCAGTGCCCAACATTCCCCAGCTAGAGACAGAGGGTACACCCCAAGGGCCAATTTGTGGTTCTTCCTGCGTGACCATGGGGAAGACATGGGTAGGTGGGATGGGAAACCCACTTCTGTCCTGGCAGCACGGGTGCGTCAGCTCAAAGAGGGAAACTCTAACCGAGGAACTTCCACCAAGGTGAAGGTAGCCTCGACCTCCCATGACCGAGCTGCCGGGTATGATGTGTCAGATCCCCTTGAAGGAACCTCTAGTATGTATGCCCAGGAAGGGAATAATAACCAGTGTTAGAGGTGCCCTGTCTCTAGCCAGGGAGAGGCACGGGAAAACCGGATCTTCTGGACAGTGTGGATCCGATGGCCTGGCACATCAGAGCCACAAAAATATGATGCTTTAGTTGATACTGGTGCGCAGTGTACTTTAATACCATCGGGACAGGTGGGGGCAGAGGCTGTTTCTATTGCTGGTGTGACAGGGGGATCTCAGCAACTGACCCTGGTGGAGGCCGAGGTGAGCCTGACCGGGAAGGAGTGGAAGAAACATTCTATTGTGACCGGCCCAGACGCTCCATGTATTCTAGGCATAGACTTTCTCCGGAACGGCTATTACAAAGACCCAAAGGGACTCAGGTGGGCTTTTGGAATAGCTGCTGTAGAGGCAGAGAACATTAAGCAGTTGAACACCTTGCCTGGATTATCAGAGAACCCGTCTGCAGTAGGACTCCTGAGGGTGGAAGAGCAACGTGTGCCAATTGCGACCTCGACAGTGCACCGCCGGCAATATCGGACAGATCGAGATGCTGTGATCCCCATCCACCGGATGATTCGTGAGCTGGAGAGCCAAGGGGTGGTCAGCAAAACTCACTCACCCTTCAACAGCCCCATCTGGCCTGTGCGCAAATCCGACAGAGAATGGAGATTGACTGTGGACTACCGTGGCTTGAATGAAGTGACTCCACCGCTGAGCGCTGCCGTGCCGGACATGCTGGAACTCCAGTACGAGCTGGAGTCCAAAGCAGCAAAGTGGTATGCCACTATTGACATTGCTAACGCGTTTTTCTCCATTCCTCTGGCAGCAGAATGCAGGCCTCAGTTTGCTTTCACGTGGAGAGGTGTGCAGTACACCTGGAACCGACTGCCCCAGGGGTGGAAACACAGCCCCACCATCTGCCATGGACTGATCCAGACTGCACTGGAAAAGGGTGAGGCTCCAGAACACCTGCAATACATCGATGACATCATTGTGTGGGGGAGCACAGTGGCAGAGGTGTTTGAGAAAGGAGAAAAAATCATCCAGATTCTCCTGAAAGCCGGTTTCGCCATTAAGAAGAGCAAAGTCAAAGGACCTGCCCGAGAGATCCAGTTCCTTGGAGTGAAATGGCAAGATGGACGCCGCCAGATTCCCACTGAGGTCATCAACAAGATCACAGCGATGTCTCCACCGACCAGCAAAAAGGAAACACAAGCTTTCCTGGGTGCCATAGGATTTTGGAGAATGCACATTCCCGAGTATAGCCAGATTGTGAGCCCTCTCTACCTGGTTACCCGCAAGAAGAACGACTTCCACTGGGGCCCTGAACAGCAGCAAGCCTTCACCCAGATCAAGCAGGAGATTGCTCATGCGGTAGCCCTTGGCCCAGTCAGGACGGGACCAGAGGTGAAGAACGTGCTCTACTCTGCAGCCGGGAACAATGGCTTGTCCTGGAGCCTTTGGCAGAAGGTGCCTGGTGAGACTCGAGGCCGACCCTTGGGATTCTGGAGCCGAGGTTACAGAGGGTCCGAAGCCAACTACACCCCAACAGAGAAAGAAATCTTGGCTGCCTATGAAGGAGTTCAAGCCGCCTCGGAGGTGATTGGCACGGAAGCACAACTCCTCCTGGCACCCCGACTCCCGGTGCTGGGCTGGATGTTCAAAGGAAAGGTTCCCACTACCCACCATGCCACTGATGCTACATGGAGCAAATGGATTGCCCTTATCACCCAGCGTGCCCGTATTGGAAATCCGAATCGCCCTGGGATTTTGGAGATAATTACGAACTGGCCGGAAGGTGAAAACTTCGGTCTCACTGATGATGAGGAACAGGAACAAGTGACAAGGGCTGAAGAAGCGCCACCATATAACCAACTACCAGCAGAGGAAACATGCTACGCTCTTTTCACTGACGGTTCTTGTCGCATCGTAGGGATAAACCGAAAGTGGAAAGCAGCCGTATGGAGCCCCACACGACAAGTTGCACAGGCTACCGAAGGAGAAGGTGGATCGAGCCAACTCGCTGAGCTCAAGGCTGTTCAGCTGGCCCTGGACATTGCTGAAAGGGAGAAGTGGCCAAGGCTCTACCTTTACACCGATTCGTGGATGGTAGCCAATGCTCTGTGGGGGTGGCTGGGAAGGTGGAGAAAGGCCAACTGGCAGCGCAGAGGAAAACCCATCTGGGCTGCTGATATATGGAAAGACATTGCCTCTCGGGTGGAGAAACTAACAGTGAAAGTCCGTCATGTAGATGCCCATGTCCCCAAAAGTCGGGCTGATGAGGAGCACCGAAACAACGAGCAAGTAGATCAGGCAGCAAGAATAGAGGTGTCAAAGATAGACCTAGATTGGCACCATAAGGGGGAGTTGTTCCTGGCTCGATGGGCCCATGATGCGTCAGGTCATCAGGGCAGAGATGCCACCTACAAGTGGGCACGAGACCGAGGGGTGGACCTAACCATGGACAGCATTTCTCAGGTTATCCATGACTGTGAGACGTGTGCTGCCATCAAACAGGCCAAGCGGGTGAAGCCCCTATGGTATGGTGGACGGTGGTCCAAGTACAAATATGGGGAGGCCTGGCAGATAGACTACATCACACTGCCCCAGACACGCCAAGGCAAGCGCTACGTGCTGACCATGGTGGAAGCCACCACTGGATGGCTGGAGACCTACCCTGTGCCTCATGCCACCGCCCGGAACACCATCTTAGGCCTGGAAAAGCAAGTCCTGTGGAGACATGGCACCCCTGAGAGAATAGAGTCGGACAACGGAACCCATTTCAAGAACGGCCTTATCAACACCTGGGCCAGAGAACATGGTATCGAATGGATATATCATATTCCCTATCATGCTCCAGCTGCCGGCAAAGTTGAACGGTGCAACGGACTCCTTAAGACCACCCTGAAGGCACTTGGTGGTGGAACTTTTAGAAACTGGGAAATGAACCTGGCAAAAGCAACCTGGATGGTCAACACCCGAGGGTCCATCAATCGAGCTGGTCCTGCCCAGTCTGAACCCGTGCACACAGTAGATGGAGATAAAGTCCCTGTGGTACATATGAAAGGTATTTTAGGAAAAACTGTTTGGATTAATCCCACCTCAGGCAAAGACAAACCCATCCGTGGGATTGTTTTTGCTCAAGGACCTGGTTATACTTGGTGGGTAATGCAGAAAGATGGAGAAACCCGTTGTGTACCACAAGGAAACCTAGTCTTAAGTGAGAAATGGGTGTAAGATTTCATTGTGATGCAGATGGAAATAGAATAAGGGGTGGATAATGTCCTGGATTTGTGAGATAAGAATGTATTCTATTTGCCATCTGTTGGAGGTGGGGGGCAGTTATCTTATCTCTTCCAAGAACAATGTCTCCCTCCGGGGAGATGTCTCCTGCTAATGGGCCATTAAGTGACTCACTGCATGACTGATAAGGTACATCATCCCATTGTGAGATGCTCCACCCAGAAGGAGGAACCAAGTATTCCTACCTGCATAAAATAAGCTTGGTCTAAGCCATCGGCCCAGTTTTCTTCACTGGATTCCCAGAGGAGCAGCCATCTTCGCTGGATTCCCAGAGAAGCAGCTTCTTCCCTGCTGGATTCCCAGAGGAGGACCAGGCCCATCTACTCTATCACCAGACCTTCACAGAGAACTATACCCTTCTACAGGATCTCTGCTTCAGCAGCATTTCATCTGCCACTGCAGGAGGCACAGCCACCATCCAACTGGACTTTTACCAACACCCTGACTCCTCAGGGTGTCAGGTTTTCTGACTGTCTCAGTAGTTTTGTTTGTACTAATTACATTTGTTGTTCTTTTTTCTATTTTAGTTTTTTTCTAGTAAATAACTATTATTCCCATTCCCATACCTTTGCCTGAGAGCTGTTTTTTTTATTTTGAAATTGTGGTAATTCGGAGGGAGGGAGGGGGTTTACCTTTCCCACTTCACAGGAGGCTTTTGCCTTCCTTTACAGACTCCTGTCTTTTCAAACTAAGACACTATAAAACAGTTATAACACAGCAAACTGTTAGAACACATTTGTATAAAGTAAACAAAGAAGATCTAGGACAAAAATTAATCAAATCATACAGAATCTCATTTTCTCTGAAGTTTCCTTCAGCCTAGAGATGCTCACTGGAAGAAATCACAAGACTAGCAGTTCATAGGAAGCTGTCAACCTAGTTCAGATATTTCTTTCTGGAATCTTAAAAAATACTTCAGGACTAAGTAACAGCATTGGATCCACTCATATAGAAAGTACAAGGACAAAATCAAAGAGCTTAATTAGAGAAATACACGGCGTAACTAGAAAAGAAAAATGAGATTTCAAAATCATCATTTGCATTAGTAAAAGCAAGGCTTTTAAGGATGTAGGGGTGTGTCTGCTCATCTGCACACTGCCTTTCAAGAGCTGGTGTTAATCAATCTAGAAAGGCACCACAGGCCTCAGTTTTGCTTTGCCTTATTGTGGAGTGAGCATTGATGTGACTCCCTGCTGGTTCAACAGTGAGCAAGGCTTTTCTAGCAGCATTCTTTAGATCTTCAAGCACAACCCTCGGCAGGTCACCTGCCTGGTCTTTGGGCTTATCATGCAGAGCATCTCTGGCTAGGTGAGCTCTGGTAAAACGAGCATAAGGAGTACCCACATAATCTTCAATTAACCTGTTGAGAAGCTTCCTCCACTCTAAGTCCCACAGGATGTGCTGTGAATTGGATAAAATCATGGGAGCCAATTGTGACAATCTGCTGGAACAAGCTCAGAAGAATTAAAAAGACTTTTCACCACATTATTAAAAGAAGGAGAAGTCAGTCCACTATCCTTTGCTGCTTGTCTAAGTTCTGTAATATCACAATGTGACATGGTCTCATATTGGGGATTTTGATGATTTCTACCATATCTTACAGGCATGGCTAGGAATTTTTCATTTGAGGAATCAGAAGCCTTATCTTGTCTAAGATTTCCTTGGATATCAGACCTATCAGTTAAGCGTGGCGAATTAGTCTTGGAATTGTCTCCCAGAGGGTTCCCTGCTTTTTCAGAAACTGAGGAAGCCTCTGGCTTTGACTGGGGCAAATCAGGACTCTGTGTTAAATTTGTGGGAGCAGAGTTAGGTAAGGCAGGACCACCCTCTGAGCTTATTCCAGTGTCTTGTATTTGTGCAGAAGATGCGTGTAGTGTCTTAGCTCCTCCTGAGCCAGGAGCAGGGACAGGCATCTGTGCTGTGAGCATCGGCTGGTCTGTGCCGTGACTGCAGCCTGAGGCACTCGGGGTGTGGCTTCAGGCACTTGGGCTGGCTGTCCAAGCCGAGAGTTAGAAAAAGTTGGAAAACTCCCCACATTGTTAACAATGGCAACTCCCTCCCCTGTTTCAGTGGTGCAGCAGCAGAGGAATCAGCAGAGCCAGCAGCTCCGGGAACGGGGACAGTCGGCTGCCACCCGCCTCGGGGCCGGGGAACAATCCCCGGGAACGGAGATGTTCCAAACCCCTTCTGTGCCGGGGAGGGAAGTGGGGAGGGTGTGCCGGTGTTAGAGCAACGGTGGGGGTCGGCAAGGTGCCTGGGCGGCTGCGAACTGCATCGGTACCAGAGGGGATGCAGGAAGCTGCGGGCACAAAGGCTGAGAAAGCCGGTTAAATGCAGGAAACAGCGGCGAAGATAATACGACAAACGAAAGAGGTTTGTATACGGGGTTGTTTTGGGGTTGTACTGGGCTCGCAAAGCTGATGTGTGGCTGTCGGGCAGGACTAGAGCCGGAGAGAGGGTTGGGGGGGCTAAGAGGCTCTGTCGGTGTGCAGAGAAAAAGATGTTAGACAGTTGATACAAAGTTGTGAAAAACGAGGTTCACTTTTTGGTAAATTTAAAAAAACTATGTTTAATAAAATAATTAAGACAATTAGGAGATAAGAAAAAGCTGATTACGGCCAGCCCGGTTACTTGGCATTCAGCCAAGTCCACATTTTGCTTTCTCAGAGACGCTCGTTAAATACCCTTCCCGTTATATCGATATATGAATATACATAAAATTCCATAAACTAATTTCCATATTCCAGGAACTGTTTTGCATGGCCCCTCCTTGGGTCTGCCTTTTTAGAGCATGTGTGTTTCGTGGCTGTGTCCTTTTTATCGCGTCCAGTTTGGGCCTTGGTCCGTGCTTTCTGCAGGTGGTAGATGCTGATAGTTAGTGTATCAATAGCAGGGTCCTCTTTACATGTTTGCTGAATGTTATCCCGACCAAACAGACAGTTTAAGCATATTACATCAGTTATTACCACTATACCTACTTTTCTAAAAGCAGAATTAAAAACTTATATTATATATATATATATATATATTCTATATCCTTGCCACATTATTTACTATATAGCACACATCTTGCGAAAAGCCAACTTTATATAAAATATATATAACAAAGTTATAAGTTAATGAGGATGGTGGGTTGTTTGGGTGAGTTGTTGTGTAAATTCCCTTACCGTCGGGTACGGCCCCTCCTGCTCCCGTCCCCTCCGAGACAGTGAATCATCCGAGACCATGAGAAGGAGGATGACATCACCAAGTATTCAAATATCAGATTCTCATGGGACTTAGGGGAGAGGGAATTCGTCTGGTGGACACCCCTAAAAACAACGAGCCACGACCCCCATGCAGGTAAAGGGCTGAAGTAACACTCTTAACCAGAAAGGACATTGGACAACATCGTGGCTCTAGTCAGGACTCCTCCCCTTTGTTACCTTAACCACAGTGAGTCAGGAGTGACATGGGGACCCTGAACCTGAAACCAGCAGCTGTCCTGGTGTAGATTCTCGTGAGGAAGGATGGCCCAGACCTGCCGGATGACAGAGCTGACATCCTCCTCCATATCCTCCTCCTCCACACTGTATTGGGGAACAGCGGGGGTGTGCGCTGTTCCCCCTTTCCCAGACTGTTTCCAATAAAGCTGAAATCCCTAAATAGCTGGTCTCCTAGCATTCATAGCAGGGACCTTGCACTGACTCTGTCTGTCTGTCTGTCTGTCTGTCTGTGTGCACACACGTGTGAATATGCTGTGGCAAATGTGAGAGAAGTGCTGCTCTCTCAGGGGTTTAAGTACCTGAGACATCTGAGGAACTCATGCCTGTAAGGAAGTAGGAGGCATAAATTAGGTTAAATGCAGTTAAGTGCTATTCCTCTGCAATTTGCTAAATTTAAGCTATAAATGAAGTACTGTTAAATTTGAGTGCTGTAGAGCTTTTAGACCATTTTTCCTTTTACCCTTACCATCACTGTCCTTTTGGCACACGCACCTGAACACACACACAAACACACACAGTTTGGTGTGCTGTTGCTTAATATTAAACCTGGGTTTTACTGATGTCTTTGCTGATTGTTTTGTGCCTTCAGAAATTCTTCCTCTGCCCTGGCTGTGGCCTCTCCCTCAGCAGGCTCGGATGGTGTGTTGGGTCTTTGGGCACCAATGGGACAGGCCTGCCGAGGCAGCTGTTCTCAGTCTTTAATGAAGCATCAGTCTCATTACAGGGGGAGAGACAATTGGAAAAACCAACAGCTGACAGCCTGCCAGCAACAGCCACAAATTTCTTTGTTACAAAACATCTTAAAAGTTGTTCAGCCAACAACATATTGTTAAAGCTTATGGACAACTGTTCTAACCAATCAATTATAGCAGACATACACCTGCTTGGAACATTGTACGTTTGTATGTTTTTCTATTAACAATACAGAATACCCTTTTTCAGCTTCAGACCTTCTGCTATATTGTCAGGCATATATTTTCTTCAAGCCAAACCTAGAAACTCAGCCTTTGTTTCCCATATCCTTGTTTGCTGTGCTACTGTACATCTTCTAGTTTCAAACTTTTTCAGTGGCAGCATATTCTGAGTTCTCAGCTTTTTCTGTTTGAGGCTTGCTTTTTCAGCTCCTAAAAATCCTTTTTACTTTTACTGTTTCCCACAGGATGGTGCAGCTGCACGGGAAAGGGGAGTCCCTGGTCCTCAGCACAGCCATCCCCTTCCAGGAGCAGGGTGACATCTGTGTTTGTCACCATGGTCTCCACGGGGTATCAACCCCCTCCCTGTGGCTTTGCTGAAGTCACTGAGCTGGAGATGTTCAGCCTGGAGAAGGGAAGGCTTCAGGGAGACCTTAGAGCCCTTTCCAGAGCATCAGGAGTCTCCAAGAACTAGAGAGGCACTTTGGACAATGGCCTGAAGTGACAGGACAAGGGGGAATGGGCTTCCCACTGGCAGAGAACAGGGTTAGATGGAATATTGGGAAGAAATCCTTCCCTGTCAGGCTGTTGAGGCTCTGGCACAGGTTCCCAGGGAAGCTCTGGCCACTCCATTCCTGGAAGTGTTCCAGGCCAGGTTGGATGGGGTTTAAAGCAACTCGGTCTAGTGGACAAGTTGGTAACCTGTCCTTGCTTGCAAAGGAGTGAGATCAGGTGAAAACAACCACAAGTATTCCCAAGACTGAGGAGGAGGAAGAGGATGAGCTCTGGTGAAGGGCTGGAAAGGGGACAACAGAACCCCAAAATCTGGTCTGCAATTGCTTTTATTGCATCATCAAGAGTATTGGTAGTAAGTAATATGGGCTCTAATGCTGATAACCTGGCTGCAAGCTTGTTATAGTTTGACACTGGACAAGCACCAGGCACCCACCAAAGCCCTTCACTCACCTTCTCTTGCTCTCAGCTGAGGACAGGAGAGGGAAACAAGAATTAACAAAGGGCTCGTGAGTTGAGATGAGGACTGGGAGAAAAAACACCCTAGGAGTAAAAAATAACTGCTCCACATTTAATGGTATTAAGTAAATTTATTATTAACAGAGTCGGAGGATGATAATGAGAAGTAAAATAAAACTTTAAAACACCTTCTTTCTGCCCAGCACCTCCCTCCTTCCCACCAACAGTGCAGGGAGACAGGCCATGGGGCTTTGATCAGTTCGTTATTTGAGATTTTCTTCTGTTCACTCAGGGAGAGAAGTTTTTTGTCTGCCATGACATGGGAGCTCTCCCACAGCAGACAGTTCTCCATGGACTTCTCCAGTGTGGCTCTAATCTCACCAGCAGCACTCCTGACAAAACTGTTGCAATGTGAGTCCTTCCCATGGGCAAACAGTCTTCTCAGAATCGGTACGGCGTGGGTCACTCTTCCACATGGTGCAGTCCTCCAAACACAGGCTGCTCTAGTTTGGAAGCAAGGGACCTCTTTCTCTCTCTGGAAGCAGGAGCCCTCTCTCTGCACTCAGGTTTCCCACTGGGTCATAGCTTTCTCTGGCATGCACCCACTCCAGCTTCAGCACTTCTCCCACAGGCTGCAAGTGGATTTCTGCATCCCCTCTGCACTTCATGGACTGCTGGAGGACAGTTTCTTCCATCATAGTCCTCACTACAGCTGGCAGAGGAATCTCAGCTGGGACGTTTGGAGCACTTCTTCCCCCTCTTTTTTCCATTGACCTTGGTGCTGCCAGGTTGTTTTCCCTTCCATGTCGTCACCCTCCCTCTCTTCTCTGCCTAGAGGAAAAACTGCTGCCCATGGGTACCATTGCCAACAAATTCTACCAGTCCAAAGAGTCTTCCAGAATTCCACGGTGCCGAGAGGTTGATCTGGTCCAGGTTCCATGTTGGGAAATCTCTCGCCATGTTCTCTCCACCAGCCGCCCCTGTGCAGGCTGCTGTGATTTTCTTCTGAGATGTGTCATCACCAAGGCCTTACCAACCTCTCCAATTGTGCCAGCAGCATGTCCATCCTCAGAGCCATCAGAGATTGGCTCTGTCAGACATGGTGGAGGCTTCCAGCAGCTTCTCATAGAAGTCACTTTCTGTGGCCTCCACCCCTACCGAAAAGCCAGTCTGTGCCAAATCAACACAAAGCAACTGTTTCCTGTCCTTCCCTTGGGCAGTGGGAGCCTGCATTAGAATTAAGAAATGGGAATTCTTGGCTCAGTTGTGCTTCCTTGGGCCCAGGGCAGGTTTTGGCAATGATCCCAGACCTCATCCCAGAAAGGGAGTTGTTTCTAAAAAGCACATGGATGCTTCAGCAGCACTGCCAGCACTGCCAGCATTCCAGTGCCACCAGCACCACCAGCAGCCCTCTGCTGTTGGAGGGGACAATGACTCCTCATGAAAGAAAAATGAGAAATGGCAAAAATCTGTCAGGTGAGGGAAGGAGATCAGAGATCGGGACATTGTCCAGGGAAGAAATGTTTCTAATCAGAGTTGTGAAAAACAAGGTTCACTTTTTGGTAAAAATTTTAAGGAATATGTTTAATAAAATAATTAAGACAATTAGGAGAAAAAAAACCAAGAACGGCCGGCCGGGTGACTTGGCATTCAGCCAAGTCCACACCTTGCTTTCTCAGGGATACTCGTTAAATACCCTTCCCGTTATATCGATATATGAATATACATAAAATTCCATAAACTAGTTTCCATATTCCAGGAACTGTTTTGCATGGCCCCTCCTTGGGTCCGCCTTTTTAGAGCATGCGGGTTTCGCGGCTGTGTCCTTTTTATCGCTTCCAGTTTGGGCCTTGGTCCGTGCTTTCTGCAGGTGGTAGATGCTGATAGTTGGTGTATCAGTAGCAGAGTCTTCTTTACATGTTCACTGGATGTTATCCCAACCAAACAGACAGTTTAAGCATACTTACATCACTACTCCCATTATATCTAATCTTATTTTACCAATAGCAGAAATAAACTTATATCCTATATCCTTACTATGTTATTAATCATATAGCACACATCTTGCGAAAAGCCAATTTTATAATACACACATATAACAGGGTGAAAAGAGGACCTATTCTATGATTCAAGACCAGTTTTGAATAAACTAACTTCCTTTGTTGTTAAAAAAAACACCAAAAACCAAAAAACAAAAACAAACAAACAAACAAAAAAGAAAACAAAAACCAACCAAACAGAAAACAAACAAACAAAAAAAACCCCACACCCCAAAAAAACCACCAAACCAATGGAAATGAAACTCTAATGCAGGCAAACATGGAATTTCTTCCTTCCGGATAACTCCACCAAGTCTTGGGTAGCAACAGCAGGACAGGGCACAGAGAGAGCCAGCAGGACAGGAATGGGGAGCTCCTGGTGATCTGGGCACTTTCTCCTTCATGTTACAGGCCTGGAAAGAGCCGCTTTAGGATAGTGATCCCAAAGGAGCACAAGGTACCAGGAAGCTCCACTGATCTGCCCAGACCCCCTTTGCCTGCTGCTGCCCCACTGGGAACAGGTCAGTGCAATGTTTTCCCTCCTCCCTACCCCACCTTCCTCTCCTCCAGCAGCTGCTCTCTTCCTGCCACCCTCTCCTGGTGACTGCGGTGACCGCAGTGCCCTCCCCAGCTCCCCCCTCCTCTGCCCTCTGCATCCCCTCTGGATCTTGACATGGAAATCGGCTGAAATCAACTTTCTAACACAATGGGAAGCATTAGGAAGCAGGAATTCTTTACCTGCAGAGGACATATAGAAGGATCTCTCCTTGATCTCTCTGTGTGGTGACACTTTACACAAGGGGGTTATCCATTGTACCCCCACATAAACATTAATATGTGTTTCTATCTAATACACCAACATCCCTTTCCTGCAACTATTTTCCATGTGTCCTCCTCCTACTGGAAGTCCTGTTATGATCCTGAAGGATCATTCAGAGGGGTCTCTGGTGGTCATATTCACTGAGTGCTGTGATACTAAAGGTGACCTTGCCTTGAACTTTTGCTTTGTGCTGTTGCTTCTTGTGACAGAACTTGCCCCAAAACCACTGCAGGTCTCCTTCTTTGTTTCTGCACTGGCTCCAGGCACATTTATCATCCTGTGTGCTCCTGAGGAGCACATTGGAGCTGGGCTTTCTTCCTCCCTCCTGGCTCCTAGAACTCTATGGCCAGGAAGAGAGGAGACACTGCCAGGGTCCCATGTGGATTGGGGGAGGAGAGGGGCTGTCAGGGGGAAAAAATCAGCCTTGGGTGGGTTCTGGGGTATCAGAGCATTTTGGAGGGGTCAGGAGAGGGTCTTGGAGGGAGGTTGGAGGGAGTCTGGATGTCGGCAAACCCAGAGGAGAGCAGAGCCTGGCAGGCCACACTCAGAGTGGGGTGATAGGATGGGGTGAGCATGGCATGAAGAGATGGGGCCAGGATGGGATGGGGATGGGGACAGGAGAGGAAAGGACAGGACAGGACAGGACAGGGAGCAGCTCAGCTGTGCTTCGTTGGGCCCTGGGCAGGTTTTGGCAATGACCCCAGAGCCCTTCACAATGGGAGTTACTTCTGACAAGCAGCTAGCTGCTTTATCAGCACTGCCAGCATTCCAGTGCCACCAGCACCACCAGCAGCCCTCTGCTGCTGGAGGGACCATGATCACTCTGGGCAGAGAGACAAGGAATGGTAGAAACCTGTTAGGGGAGTGAAAGGAGTTGCAGAATGGGACATTCTGCAGGGAAGGCAGGTTTCTAATCAGGAGGAAATGATAAGCCATTTGCAAAATATTTCGTTTGGAGCTTCTGACAAAAGACACTGCCTCTGCAGAAAAACAAATGCAAGATAAATGACTCTGAGGAAGTGAAATTCTGACAGAGCCAAAGTTTCTGACTCCTCTGTGACTGCACTGATTATTGGGATGGAGCAACAGGACAGAGCACAGAGAGGAGCCAGAGGGAGGAGAGTGGGGAGCTCTTGGTGATCTGGGCACTTTCTCCATGTTACTGACATGAGAGAAGCTGCATTAGGATATGGACCCCAAAGGAGCACGAGGTTCCAGGAAGTGGCGCTGATCTGCACAGACCCCCTTTGCCTGCTGCTGCTGCTCCACTTGGAAAAGGTCAGTGCAATGTTTTCCCTCCTCCCTACCCCCACCTCCCTCTCCTCCAGCAGCTGCTCTCTTCCTGCCACCCTCTCCCGCTGACCGCAGTGCCCTCCCCAGCTCCTCCCTCCTCTACCCTGCCCTTTCCTTCTGCATCCTCTGATGATTATCCCAACCCTCCCACCTCCCTCTCCAACCCCACCATTTCCACCACCCTCCTCCCCTGCACCTCTCACTCCTCCCCACTGAATCCTTCCCACTGCAGGGAGCTGCACAGGAGCCACATGGTCCAACCCGGGATTCTCCAAGCACTAACTCCCCATCCACTCTGACCACAGCCAGGGGCCACATCCCACTGCCTGCCCAGTGTCCATCCATGGAGATGACCACTGTGTCCCCATCTCCTGCCTCACCCACTGACGGGGACGATCTCTGATAAAAATGAAATTTAAAATGTTTAAAAGCCACATCCGTGGCACCTTTCCTCCCAGACCACCTTAAAAACAGGGAGCCCGTTCCCGTAGAAAAACTCTCGGGCGCCGCGCCCCCCCATCCCAGGTCGGAGACGGGGCGGGGGAGCTGCGGCGGAGCCGCCGGCTCTGCCACCGACAGAGAGAGAGGAGAGAGCCGGCCGTCCCGTCCCCACCCCGGTTCGCCGCGGAAAAGCCCCTCCCCAGCCCCGTCCGCGGCTGGGAGCCGGCGGGGGGGAAAACCCAGGGTCTGCGGAGCCGCCCGCAGCTGCCATGCTCCCCGGCCGTCCAGCCCACGGAGCCGCCCGCAGTCAGCCACCGCCGGTCCGGCGTGGAGAAACCCCGGCCGCGCCCCCCCTGGTTCGGCGCGGAGAAGAGCCCCGGCCGCCCCGTCTGCCCGCAGCTGCCATGCTCCCCGTACGGGCCGCCGCAGCTGCACCGTTTCAAAAGAAAGAAACCCGCGCCTGCCACGTGCCACATTCCACCTCCCACCGCACAAGCCCCGGCCCAAACCCCCACAACGTTGCCGCCGCTGTGAAGCAGCGTGAGACCGAAACGCCATTGCTGCGGCAAAACTACCACGCGGCTGCAAAGAGCTCCAAGCGCCCGCCCCGGCTAATCCCGCATTCAAATTAAGGACTCCGAGAGCGTCTCGGGATGAAATCTAACATAAAAAAACCCTTATCAAATAAAAACCAAGTAAAATTAAAACGGATAAGAACTAATGCTCAGCCGTGTGGACCCTAGAGAATCAGAAGAGCTAATTTCTCCGGTTTTGCTTACTAGCCGTAAGTTAAAAGACCAAACCAGAGATGAGACCACAGGAGAAAACAAAGAACTGTCAGGACTCTGGGATTGCTTCCCAGCGAGGGTCAGTCCTCCAGCTCTGTTGAATTGCCTGCAGCAGAGCTGATAAAGCCCTCCTCCTCCACGGCGACTACGGAATAAGAGCTGATTAATAAAGGCGTTTATGGAGATTAATATTTTCTCCGCCCATTTTTATTCATAACAATCTCTGTGAGATAGATGTCACCAACATGGCCATACACAGTGTGACACTGCTCATCTGCCTCTGTGGGCTGCTTGGGAATGGGGCTGTCCTCTGCCTCCTCAGCCTGAAAGTCCGTAACATTGGCATCTTTGACCTGGTTTTGCTGACTTCATCTTCCTGCTCTTCACATTCCCTTAGAAATTTAGCGGTTTCATCTGAGACATCTTCTACACTCCCTTGGGAGTCAGACAGCAGTGTACAGTGAATGTCAGGGAATTCCTAGAAAACTGAAGTGAGATGATTCCTAGCCAGGCTGACATGCCTCAGGGATCTGGGATGCTCCTGCTGGAAGCTGGAGTATGTGGTAGCCCTGGGACGAGAACTGTCACCTCTCTTCCCCACTGCCAATGCAGTTGTGTCCCCAGCTACGGAATGTCACATCCCCTCCCCAGGCCAATCCCTTTAAGGGCAAACACATCAGGATCCATGAACTGAAAGGGCTCAAGTAGAGGTGGAGAGGGACTTTGGACAAGGGCATGGAGTGACAGGACAAGGGGGAATGTAGCAATGTATCTGTGTAACAGGCTATTCAGATGCACAAGCCAAACTGGTTGTGAGTAATATTATCAAACCACCTGCAGTTTTGTTGTTAGAGCTCTCAGGAATTCATCAAGGTTACTGAAAAAACAACAGGATCACAAATATGAAGAGAGCCTGAGAAAATGTCTGCAAATATCTAAACCCTAGACAGAGGAAGCACAACGCGAGGATGGATGCTTGACCAATTGGATATCCATAATGATGTGTGCCTAACTTGAATTATTAAAAAACTATGGATATTGATCTAATACCAATATCCAACTATGACAGACAAAGACTCCCTAACAGTTTAAAATTAGAAAGTGTATGTTTATTATGATGCCGGGCAGCGTGCGGGATAGGTCGCAAATACACATGTGCAATTTACAGATGATCACAGGGTCTTTTATGTACAGGAGTATCAAATACCCAAAACACAAATGCATATTCATAACTCTGGTACATCCCGTTCCCCGCTTCGTATGGTAATTAGCCCAAAAAGCCATTAAGCATGTGTAGTTTGTTCTTTAAAATGGGTCGGTGTTCTTTTTTATAGGGTGGGGTCCCAAAATGATGAAGTAAGATGGGTCTTCCTCCCTTGACTTTTTAACCTTTAGTGTTAGTGACAGCTAAATCCTGTTTTTTTCAGGACTGTTTGATTTATGATTGTATTGTATTCATGGGGTCTATTGATTATTCAGTATGCAAAAGCCTAGTTTGACAGCTTCCCTGATTTATCAGTTCCTTCCGTGATTTATCAGTTCCTTCAGTCTGGCTTCTGTTAACAAAAAGGGAAGTTTTAGCTACATTACCTCAGCAATATCTATTTTGACTAAAGTCTTTAATTCTTCTAAATCAATGCTTCAGCCTCATGAAGGAGCAGCTCAGCCAACCCAGAGATGTGTGCCCACGTGGACAGTAGACCAAGAATCAATATTTGCCATGTTATGTAAGCAATAAATGGCTTCTGTTGGAATCATGTTGGTTCTGTTATTCAGTGGCCAATTTGCCCCCTGTAGGGGAATGGTTTCTCACTGTCAGAGGGTGGGTTCAGATGGAATATTGGGAAGAAATCCTTCCCTGTGAGGGTGGGGAGGCCCTGGCACAGGTTGACCAGAGAGGCTGTGGCTGCGCCATCCCTGGAAAGTGTCCAAGGCCAGGTTAGATGGGGTTTGGAGCAATCTGGCATAGTGGAAGATGTCCCTGCTGGGAAAGGAAAAGTATGAGATCAGGTAAAAACAACCACAAGTGCTCCCAGGACTGAGGAAGAGGAGCTCTGGTGAAGGGCTGGGAGGGGGTTCACAGCACCCTGGTCTCTAATAGCTGTGATTGCATCATCAAAGGCATTGGCAGTAATTCGGGTGGGCTCTAAGTGCTGACAACCTGGCTGCAAGCAACTGATTGCTGTCCTTCCCTTGGGCTGTGGGAGCCTGCACTGCAATGAGAGAAATGGGAGTCCATGGCCCAGGGCTGCTCCCATGAGCCCAGGGCAGGTTTTGGCAAGGATTCTGGAGCTCCTCCCAGAATGGGAGTTGTTTCTGACAAGCAGCCAGGTGCTTCACCAGCACTGCCAGCACTGCCAGCATTCCAGTGCCACCAGCACCACCAGCAGCCCCCTGCTGCTGGAGGGACAATGATCCCTCAGGGAAGAGAAACGAGGAATGGTGGAAACCTGTGAGGTGAGGGAAGGAAGATGAAGAACGGGACACTGTCCTGGGAAGGAGTGTTTGTAATTAGAGGGAAATGAGGAGCCATTCCCAAATGTTATAAACAGTGGGTATGGTGATTGACTTTTGCAAATGCTGAACGAATATTATGTGTGTTATAATGGTAAAAGAAGCTTTGTTAGGATTTGGAGTGTTTCTAATGTGAGTATTGTGTTAATGCTGAAAGCTGCAATGCTGATCTGGGACCACTGCAAGGAGCCGAAGGCAGGAGTGCACAAGCTCCGGGAAGGTGGGATGAAGGAGGAGCTGTGTGGGAAGAGTGGGATATGGATGGATGTGGGGTTGGCTTCCCAAGAGTATTTAAGGCTTGTTACTGTTGTGGGTGGGGTGCATCTGGCCGTGCCTCTGGACCTTGTTTTTTTCCTGGTTTTAAAACTTTAGGAAGTGGAGTGTCATTTCTCACACCAGGAAGAAGACTACTTGATTTGTAGGGGAAAAGAAAATTAAATATATATATAAATATTAAAAAAAAAAAAAATAATCAAGATCAGTAACCCTGAGGCTGTGCAACTCCAAGGGAGCCAAAGTTGTAAAACCACTTCCAAATGCCCCATGACCACAATGAGCCTTGGCAAAAAACACTTAGATAGGGCATGGGAGTGGCCAGTGGGACAGGAGTGGGGAGCTCCTGGTGATCTGGGCAATTTCTTCTTCATTTTACTCACCTGGAAGAAGCTACTTTAGGATATTGATCCCAAAGGAGTAAGGGGTGCCAGGAAGCACCTGCACATCTCACTTCTCCCCACTCAATCCTTCCCACTGCAGGGACCTGCAGAGGAACCGCATGGTCCATCCTGGGATTCTCCAAGCACTGACTCCCCATCCACTCTGACCACAGCCAGGGGCCACATCCCACTGCCTGCCCAGCATCCATCCATGGAGGTGACCACTGTGTCCCCAGTTTCCCTCTCTATCACTGAAGGAGATGATCTCCGTGAGACAGATGTCACCAATGTGGCCATACACAGTGTGACACTGCTCGTCTGCCTCTGTGGGCTGGCTGGGAATGGGGCTGTGCTCTCTCTCCTCAGCATCATCTTCACCTCTGACTTCATCTTCAGCCTGGCCATTGCCATCTTCCTATTTCTCCTCCTCATGCTCCTGTCCACACTGAGCCTCATTGTAGAGAATGTGTCCTGCTCTGCTATTGTGCTCCTGGCATACTTGGGCTTCCTTTTCCTGCTGTCACTCTTGTGCTCCAGCATGGGGCTGCACCATGTAGTGTTCATGAACATCACAGGGTCAGGCTCTGTAGCCTTGAATTTGTCCTGCTCGTGCTGCTGTTTCTTTTACAAGCACCTGTCGTGTGTGGTGATGAGTGCCCTGCTGTGGGCCTTCTTTGCTGTCACTGCTCCCAATCCAACAGTGGCTTCCCTGTGACAGTTTCATGAACAGCACTGCCAGGTGCCTCTCATCTCCATGTACACCCTCCACCTCCTTCTCTTTGCTCCCTTCATGCTCATTTCCAGAGTATTCTTCATTCAGGACTCATGTTGCTCAGAGAAGGGCAAGCTCAAAAGGCTTCACATTGTTATCTTCCTCTCTCTCCCCCTCATTTTCCCCCTCAGCCTCTGGAATTTCCTGCAGCAGCTCAGCTACACCATTCTGCCTTCCCAGGCTGTTTTCCTGCTTGCCTGCATCAACAGCACCATCAAACCCTTCACCTACTTCTTGGTCGGGAGATACTGGAGGAACTGCTCCATGGGGTCTGTCGGAATCTCTCTAGATGGTCTTTAGGGAGCCAGAAGAAAACACTGCCAGCAGCAATGATTCCACCAGGGACACGTCGGTCTGAGCCTGTTGATCCCTTCCTCTGCTCTGATGAAGCCCACCAGGACAGTGGCTTAGGGATTCCTTGAGGCACCTCTTAATAAATATCCACCAGATCACCCTCCCACTTTTATTCCTGCAGGAGAAGGGAGCAGGGGCATTCCCAAGGGCCATGTGGGAGGGACGTTCTGTGGGGAGCATATTGGAGCATGGCTTTCCCTTCTCCCTCACACCTCCTAGCACACTAATCCCCGAACAGACCGTGCCCCACGCAGCTGTGATCCCAAAATCCCCCTGGTACCTGGTTCCTGCATCCCTCTGTGGTCTGATATCAATAAACAGCTTCGTTAATTCTTCCCGGTCTCCTCTGGCTGCTGCTACTAGCTGGGAATGTGACTGGAGGGAGGGGACACACCCATGGCTTGTGCTCCCTGGAGCAACCTGATCCCAAGTGCCCAAAGCTGGGCTGCCACCGGCACAGCTGGCACTGCAAGGGTGGCCCAGGGGCTCAGCATTCGCCGCTGGCGACTCCGAGAGCGTCACAGCAAAGATGTCCCTGGCCCCGGGTGGGGCGGGGCAGGAACGGGGCTGTCGGGAGGGGGGAAGGCGGCCCCGGGGGTCCAGGTGTGTCGGAGGGGGCAGGAGTGGTCAGGAAGGGTCTGGATGCTGCTGATCCCAAATGTCCCGACTGGACAGCAGTGGAGTCCAACGGACAGGGCTTCAAGCCAAGGAGCAGCCACGGGATGCCATGCCATGCCATGCCATGCCATGCCATGCTATGCCATGCCATGCGGAGTGGGGCAGAGATGGGAATTAGGAGTAATACCAAAAATCCAAAGGAATGAAGTTCTAATGTGAAATATGAGGCAGCAGGACACACGGAAGGATCTCACCATATTTCTGATTGTGGTGAGACTTTACTACAGGGGTTTATGCATTAGAAACACACATAGTCATTAAAAACTCTTTCTTATGTAGTACATAAACACCATTTTCCTATAACTAATTTCCATGCATCCGTTTCCTACTCGGAGTCCTTTGATGCTCCTGGAGGATCATTCAGAGGGGTCTCTGGTGGTCATAGTCCTGAGTGCTGTGATATTAAAGGAGACCTTGCCTGGAACTTTTGTTTTGCCCATGCACTGTTGCTTCTTGTGACAAAACTTGCCCAAAAACCACTGGAAGCCTCTTAATTTGTTTCTGCACTGGCTGCAGCCATGTTTATCACCCTGGGTCCACATCTTTACATTCTTTTATCTTTTTGGCCACTAAGGTCTTGAGCAACTTCAGGGGAGTTGAAAACATTTGTTCTCTGGTTTTTATCAATCCTCTACCAACCGGCCCAACCCTCTCCCACCCCACCATTTCCACCACCCTCCTCCCCTGCACATCTCACTTCTCTCCTCTGGATGTTTCCCACTGCAGGGAGCTGCACAGGAGCCACACAGTCCATTCCTGGATTCTCCAAGCACTGACTCCCCACCCCTCTGACCACAGCCAGGGGCCACATCCCACTGCCTGCCCAGTGTCCATCCATGGAGGTGAGCACCGTGTCCCCTCTTTTCACCTCACTGACCGATGAACCTGGTCTGTGTGGGATCAATGTCTGTGACTTACAGGGACAAGGTACTCTGCAAACCTGAGATATTCTAGAATACGTGGTTTTATTGCAAGGGTCATGGGTAGAAAGGGCCTTCCTTTCAGCCACCAGCCTCGGCTGAAGGGAAGTCCCAGAGAGAGAGAGGGAGAGAGAGAGCAAGAGAGTAAGCTGGCAAGAAGAGGGGAGAGAGCTAGAGAAACGTGGCAGGGGTCAGAGTGCAGGGGGAAGAGAGAAGAGAAGAGGGGACAGGGCAAAGAGGAAAACCAAGAGCATAAGGGCCAAGAGAGAAGAGAAGAGGGGCGAAAGGTAGGAGAGCCAAGACAAGAGAGCAGGGACCAGAGGGTGAAGAGGGCAAAGAGAGAAGAGAAGAGCAAACCAAGAGCGTAGGGGCCAAGAGAGAAGAGAAGAGAGCGAGGTCCAGGTTACAATACATTATATCTCCTTTTGTGATGAATATTCTAATTTACAGTGACCAACCAATACAAGACACAAACCCCTATAGAATCTACATACAGCCTATAAGAACTACTACATTACCATGTGTTATATTTTAAACTCTAAAAACTACTCTTTAGACTTTTCTGTTTTGCTACATTGACCTTTGGATCCCTCAGCCAGCAGAAAGGTATTGTTCAATCAAAAGGGATTCTCCTTCAGCTGGCTAGACTATTGTCTTTAGGTTATATAGTAACTAAGACTCGGTATCCTACAACTCAAAGTACGCTTTCATTTCGATTACAGGTTTCATATTTTCAGAATCTTTTGTTAAGCAATCATATTTATAAGGTTTCCCTGATTCATCTTTCCCAACAAATGTCAGCAGCATGGCCATACACATTGTAACACTACTCCTCTGCCTCTATGGGCTGGCTGGGAACGGCGCTGTTGTCTGGCTCCTCCACATTAATGCCATCACCGACTTCATCTTCAACCAGGCTATCATCGACCTCCTCTTCCTCATCTTCACGGTCCCCTCCAGCCCGCTCTTCCTGCTGGAGGACGTGTCCTGCTCTGCTATAATGCCCCTGATGTATTTGAGCTTGCTTTTCCAGATGTCGCTGTTCTCCTACAACTTGGGGCTGTATTGGCTGACGTTCATCAGCGTTGAGAGGTGCAGGTCCATCCTCTGCCTGTTTTTCTGTGGTTGGCAGCTTTCTGAGCACCTGTTCTGGGTGGTGATGCATGCCCTGTTCTGGGCCTTCCTCTTTGTTGTCATCACTTGTTGCAGTGTGCATTTTGGGTTTTCTAAAATGTTTGTAATTTTTGTTAATAAGTTTCTGTAAGTGTTCATCCACCCCCACTCTGCTTCCCTTAATGGCTGTCATCAAGTCACATAATAGGTCCGAGCCATCCCTATTGTATGTCTCTGATAGCTCCGCCTAGGCCATTGTAGAACTATTGTATGTTATCTGTGGACACTCCCAGGTACTTGATGGCTCTGCAAGCCAGGTGGCTCTGTTGTAGGGTGAATATGATACTTGTAACCTCAATTGTGTGTTCTGTGTGTGCTGTATGTTGTGTTCTGTACCATTAAGGCTGGTTCTGAGAGTGAAGCAAGGAAAGAAGAAGTGTGCAGTTTGTTATGAAATACAGCCTTCACTCCTCTGCATTTTCTTCTTCCTCAGGACGGGTTTGTTCATTGGATGCATGGACATTGGCCAGATGGAGGCGTTAGTTTGCTATTAGTTAGTTTGATTAGCTGGGGGAAAGAAGTTTCCTGGACTGGTTTTTTGGGTTTTTTGGGGGGTGTTTTTGTGTTTTTTTGTGGTTTTTTTTTTATTTTGATTTTTTTATTTTATTTTATTTTATTTTATTTTATTATTGAGACTATTTAAACCGGCTCTGGACTGAAAAACCCAGAGGAGCACCAGGAGCTGCACCTGCAGCCCACCAGGGCCTGGACCTGCAGAGGGATGAATAAGGGACTGACCAAGCCCAGCTACACCCAGGGCAAGGACTTTCTCCATTTGCCATCTGACTCCAGAACAAGAGGTTTTATTGTTTCATATTATTCATTCTTTATGCTTGTAGGCATTTTGTTTGTTAAATAAATTGGTTTTTCCACTTTTTTCAGAGGAAGTTTTTTCCCGGATGTCATGGTTTGAAAGCAAAACAAGTGAGAGTATCCAAGTCAGAAATACAATTTAATAGGAAAAATGGTAAAAATAAAATAAAATAAATGCAATAACACAAAGGATCACTGACAGAGTCAGAATACAACCTGAGCAGGGTGGTGGAAGCAGTCCAGATGAGGTGGTCTTCCTGAAGCAGTGATCCTGTAGAAAGGTCTGGTAAATCTGGTCCTCTGGGAATCCAGTAGGTAAGGGCTGCTTGTACTGTCTCAAACCCTAGATTATATCCAGGTGAGAATGCTTGGCTCCTCCCCTTGGGCAGAGCATCTCACAATGGGATGATGAGTCGTGAAGTGGGTCCTTGATGGCCCATTAAACAGAGATAACTCCTGGAGGGAGTTACCTGTGAGTTATGGGCCAGGCGTTGATGGGCCATTAGCAGAAGACACCCCAAAGGCAGGGGCTTAGGAAAACACTAGCCTACCTGTTTGCAACAGTTCATGAACATGTGATAGAATAAATACTTTGTGTACATCCTACACTGCAACCCAGGACATAATCCACCCCTTATTCTATTACTATCTACATCATATCCAAATCAATATATTCTTAAAAAGATATGCATACACATAGAGAATAAAATGTTACACACTGTTCTCACTTAAAATTAAGTCTCCCTGTAGTACACAATGGGTTTCCCCATCTTTCCGCATTACCCACCAAGTGTGGACCAGGTCCTTGAGCAAAGATGATCCCACGGATGGGTCTGCCTTTTCCTGAGGCAGGATTAATCCAAACAGTCTTCCCTAAAATGCCTTTCATATGTACTGCAGGGACTTTATCTCCATCTACTGTGTGCAAGGGTTCAGACTGGGCAGGACCACCTCGATTGATAGACCCTCTGGTGTTGACCATCCAGGTAGCTTTGGCTAAATTCATTTCCCAATTCTTGAAGGTCCCCCCACCAAGTGCCTTCAGGGCAGTCTTTAGTAGTCTATTGCACCATTCAACTTTTCCGGCAGCTGGTGCATGATAAGGAATGTGATATATCCATTCAATACCATGTTCTCTAGCCCAGGTGTTTATAAGGCTGTTTTTGAAATGGGTCCCATTGTCCGACTCAATTCTCTCAGGGGTGCCGTGTCTCCACAGGACTTGTTTTTCCAGGCCCAGGATGGTGTTCCGGGCAGTGGCATGAGGCACAGGGTAGGTTTCCAGCCGTCCAGTGGTGGCTTCCACCATGGTCAGCACGTAGCGCTTTCCTTGTCGGGTTTGGGGAAGGGTGACGTAGTCAATTTGCCAGGCTTCCCCATACCTGTTCTTCAGCCATCGTCCACCATACCACAGAGGCTTCACTCGCTTGGCCTGTTTGATTGCAGCGCAGGCCTCACCGTTGTGGATGACCTGTGAGATGCTGTCCATTTTAAGTTCCACCCCTCGGTCACAGGCCCATTGGTATGTTGCATCTCTTCCTTGATGACCAGAGGCATCATGGGCCCAACGAGCTCAGAACAGTTCTCTTTTGTGCTGCCAGTCTAGATCCACCTGTGATACTTTCACCTTGGCAGCTTTGTCTACCTGCTCGTTGTTGCGATGCTCCTCATTAGCCCGGCTCTTGGGTATGTGTGCGTCCACGTGTCGAACCTTCATGGTCAGTCTCTCTACTCGGGCGGCGATGTCCTGCCAAACGTCAGCGGCCCAGATGGGTTTCCCTCTGCGCTGCCAGTTGGCTTTTTTTCAGCGATTCAGCCATCTCTACAGAGCATTAGCATCTGTTCCTGAGGCTTTTTTGAGGTTTTAACACCTTTCTGGTCCCTAGGTTTGTTTCCTTATTCAGAAATAGCTCCAATGTTGTCCCTAACACCTCTAGCTTTTACACTAGAGGTGCACGAATTAGGATTGCTGTTTTGTTGGACTCCATGATCATGATTTATAGAAAGTTTATAAAGGTACTGGAGTTTGTGCCAGGTATATTTGGTTGATGGTCTCTTTGTCCTACACTGCATCCTAGTTCTAGCAGCATGTTTTGGGGATTTGTTAATAATTGCACCCAGTTTGTTAGAGGAGGAAGAGGGGATGAAGCCTTTCAGCCTTACCTTTCCTTCTTCTCTGTTTAGTGAGACTTCCTCTTTGAATCTTACCTTCCTTCAAATTGCGTACCCGTTGTGCCAGAGCAGCAGTCGGTTTTCCATCCCATCTCCTCATGTTCTCTCGAGATTCACGCAGGAAGAACCACAGCTCAGCTCATGGGGTGTACCTTCTCTCCCCATCAAAGGAGCACCTGCGTTGGATACCAGGGCCTCTAATTTGCACAGCTGAGATTTGGAGGAAGTCCTCCTTAATCTCTTCCCTGAGTTTCTTATGATTCTCCTCTATTTTGTCTTCTAATTTCTGCAGTTGTGTTTCCACAGCTGCAATTCTGGCATGTGTTGGGCCATGTACAGCGTCAGCATATGCTCAAAGCTTTTTCGCCATATGAAGCACAGTCTCATCTGTCTCCTCCCGCTTCATTATTGCTAGAGCAGAAGCGTATTCAGGTGGCCCAAGTCGCACAAGTTTCCTCCACATTACAGGTGTACATGGTACGAGGCCTGGATTCCTAGTTGTTATATCATCTGAAAAAATGAGCTCTGCTACTGCCATCTCTCTCAGACATTGGATCCCCTGTTCTATGGTCCTCCACTGTGTCTGCTGCAAATAGAGGTCATCTGCACACAGGCATCTTTTTGCTACACCATTCCCAGAGGCTGTGAGGACTAGCCTCCCTCATCATGCCCTGGTTGATGACAGGATCAAGTGACAGAGATCCCAAATGCCTCACTTCAGTGCCACCCAGAACTGTAGCCTCCCCTGCAGCATCCCAGAGGTAGACTAACCAACTAATTATAGATTCATCAGGTTGTTGCCTGTAATCCTTTCTTAGGCCTCAAAGGTCCTTTAGGGAAAAGGAATCAATATTGGCTCCAGAATCTGTACCCCTCGATGTGGTTTCTGATTTTGGTGAAGGTCCTTCTCCTGGATCACCATCATCATCATCCTCCACCTTGCGATCGGTCTTACTTTTACACTTTCCACCTCTTGTATTAGCAGCAACAGCCCTTGGTTGAGGCCTACTGGCTGGTTCAGCTGCTGGCCTGGAGCCTGGGATATTAGCTGCAGCCTGAGTGACTGGGATGGTAACTAGTTTATCTCCCTGTTCCCTTTCTTCTATCTGCTGCCCTTCAGTATCTAGCAGAGTACGATAAACATATGCCAGGGCCCAGCTCACTGAAAAAATCCTTTTCTCCTTAGTATTACCATGGCACTTCTCTTTCAAGTACTTTGCCACCTCAGCTGGGTTCTGAATTTGTTCAGATGGGAAGTCCCAGACTATAGGATCAGAGAATTCCTTTAAAATTTGGCCCATATCTTCCTATTTCCCACTCCACTCAAGATTTCTCCTACTTGGCTTTGCCCCTAAATCAGAAGTCTCATTAGCCCCTTTGGAAATCTCAGCTTTCATTTTATATAAACTGCAGACAGTATAGAGGAAACTTACTAAATTAAATGCCAGAAAGATGGTCTCTTTAACACTCAGGGGAAACTGAACATTTTCTAATAGAGATGTAAACAATTCAAAGGAGAAGAGGGAAAACACAGGCTGAAGAAACTCTTCCTCTGCTTCTCCCCTAACAAACTGAGTGCCCAACCATAACAACGAACCATACACTCCTGGAACAGATTCAAGCATATTAACAACCCTCCTATAAAACATCAAAAACAAGCCCAGCCCAATGAATATTCTGGTTAGTGCCCCACGGCTACAAGAACTACGTATTAGGAGCGCTACAAGAGCTATTTCTGGGTAAGGAAACAATCCTAGGTACCACAAAGGTATTAAAACCTAAAAAAACCCTAGAGACCAGAAATATTGGCAGGCTTGCACCCCGAATGACATTATGAGTCCTGAAAAAAAAATTCCAATACACCCACAAAACAATTAGAACCACCAATATTATTATTAAAGTTTTTTTTCCATTTTCTCTGGCCCTTTCCCAGCCAATGCACCAAAAAGTGTGCTGGTTTAGGATAAATCAGGGGTGAACCTCCAAAAGGAATTCCCTAAAAAGGCAAACAAACCTCCACCACCCCTCCCCCCAGCCCTGGGTTTGGGAAGGAATTTCTCTCGGAGGAAAAGTGGAAAAAAAAGGGTAAATTCACAAACGAGAAAAAAACACTTCCCAGCACAAGGGAAAATGAGTTACTGTGAAGGGAGGGCTGTAGAGCTTCTTTCACAGGCCCCCGGAGATCCCCAGAATTCTCAGGTCAGGTCTGGAGCTGGTCCAAATCTTCAGGAGGGGGGCAGGGGAAGGGGAAAAGAAAAGAAAAAACAGAAGCAGCAAAAGTAGGCAGCAGCAGCAGCAGCAGCAGAGAGAGAAGCAGCAGCCAAGCGGCCGCAGGCAGCAGAGAGAGCAAAGTGCCAGCAGAGACAGCAGCAAAGTGGCAGCCCTTGCCAAAGTGGCAGGGGGCGGGGGGGGGGGGGGGGCGGGCACGGCGCAGCTGTTAGACATAACAATGTAGTACATGATATGGGATAGGAGGCACCGTCAACCCAGAACATCTCTTTTGAGTCAGTGACCTCACTCTTGGAGAATGTTCAGTGTCCCCTGAATGTTAAAAATATCACCTTCCTGGTATTTCATCTGGTGAGCTTCCTCTCTATGGTTTGTAGCTTGTCTAGAATGAAGTATGAGAATTCCAGAGGGGCTGATGAGACGTCTTACCCAGAAGTAGACCCAGAAGTAGGCCCAGGTGTGGAAAATCCTGAGTAGTGTGGAGAATGGTAGAGGATGGTATGGGGGAGACTGTGCTGGATATGGCAAAGGAACTCTGAGCATATGCAGATGCCATGCATGGTCCAACACATGGAAGAATTGCAGCTCTGGAAACATGCCTGCAAAAATTAGAAGACAAGATAGAGGAGAACCACAAGAAACTCAGGGAGGAGATTAAAGAGGACATTCTCTAAATCTTAGCAGCACAGATCAGAGGTTCTGGCACCAAACACAGATGTCCTCCAGATAGAGAGCGAGGGGGCATCCCACAAGGTAAGCTGTGGTCCCTCCTGCGTGATTGTGGAGAAGACATGAGGAGATGGGATAGAAAATTATGATCTGGCACAATGGCTATGTTAATTGTTGGAAGGCAAGACTCAGAGTGGAATTCTACCAAAAAGGAAGCAGCTCCAGTTACCCCGGGAAAGATGGATAACCAGGCCTAGAGAAACCCTGCCTCTATACAGGGAGAAGCTAGAGAAAACTGTGGTTTTTGGACTGTGTGGATTCGTTGGCCTGGCACATTCAAAACAACAAATATATGAGGCCTTGGCTGACACTGGTGTGCAGTGCACACTAATCCCATCAAGACATGTGGGAAAAGAATCTGTTTCTATTGCTGGTGTGACAATGGGGATCACAGGATTTTACTTTGGTGAAACCTGATGTGAGCCTGACAGGAAATGAGTTGAAGAGACACGCTATTGTCACTGGCTCAGAGGCCCATGCATTTTGGGCAGAGACTTCCTCCAAAATGGGTATTCCCAAGACCCAAAGGGATTCAGGTAGGCGTTTGGGATAGCAGCTGTAGAGATAGAGAGTGTTAAGCAATTGAACACCCTGCCTGGACTATCAGAGAACCCATCTGCTGTAGGACTTCTGAATGGGGAAGAGCAACAAGTGCTAATTGCCACGTCAACAGTGCATTGCCGACAGCACAGAACAACTCAAGATGCTGTGATCCCCATCCACAAGATGATTCGTGAGCTGGAGAGCCAAGGGGTGGTCAGCAAAACCCACTGACCCTTCAACAGCCCCATCTGGCCTGTGCACAAGTCTGACACAGAATGGAGACTGACTGTGGACTACCGCGCATTGAATGAATTGATTTCATCCCTGAACGCTGCTGTGCCGGACATGCTGAACTCCAGTACCAGCTGGAGTCCAAGGCAGCGAGGTGGTCTGCCACTACTGACACTGCCAATGCATTTTTCTCCATTCCTCTGCCTGCAGAATGGAGGCCTCAGTTTGCCTTCACCTGGAGGGGTGTGCAGTACACCTGGAACCAACTGCCCCAGAGGTGGAAGCACAGCCCCACAATCTGCCATGGGCTGATCCAGGCTGCACTGGAGAAGAGTGAGGCTCCAGAACATCTACAGTACATCAATGACATCATTGTGTGGGGGAACACTGCAGCTGAAGTGTTTGAGAAAGGAGAGAAGAGCATCCACATTCTTCTGAAAGCTGGTTTTGCCATCAAGAAGAGCAAAGTTAAGGGATCTGCTCAAGAGATCCAGTTCCTGGGAATAAAGTGGGAAGACAGACAGCACCAAATTCCCACCAATGTCATCAACAAGATCACTGTGATGTCTCCACCAACCAACAAGAAGGAATCAGAAGCTTTCCTAAGTGCAATAGGCTTTTGGAAAATGCACATTCCTGAGAGGGTCTTCAGAGGTTCTGAAGCCAACTACACTCTCACAGAGAAGGAAATTTTAGCAGCCTATGAAGGAGTTCAAGATGCCTCAGATGTAATAGGCACAGAAACACAACTCCTCCTGGCACACCCAGTGCTGGATGTTTAAAGGAAAGGTTCCCTCTACCCACCACACCACCAATGCCACATGGAGTAAATGGATTGCTCTCATCACACAGTGCGCCCGTATTGGAAACCCAAATCGCCCTGGGATTTTGGAGATAATTACAAATTGGCCGGAAGGTGAAAATTTTGGTCTCACAGATGAAGAAGAGCAGGAACAAGTGACAAGAGCTGAAGAAGCTCCTCCATACAACCAACTGCCAGCAGAAGAAACACGCTATGCTCTTTTCACTGATGGTTCCTGTTCCATCGTAAGGATGAACTGGAAGTGGAAAGCAGCTGTGTGGAGCCTCACAGGACAGGTCACAGAAGGCACTGAAGGAGAAGGTGGGTCAAGACAACTTGCTGAACTCAAAGCCGTTTGATTAGCCCTGGACATTGCTGAAAGAGAGAAATGGCCAAAGCTCTACCTCTACACTGAATTTGGGATGGTAGGCAATGCTCTGTGGGATTGGCTGGAAAGGTGGAAAAAGTCAAACTGGCAGCGTAGGGGAAAACCAATCTGAGCTGCTGATGATTGGAAAGACATTGCCACTCAGGTATAGAAGCTACCTGTAAAAGTCCACTATGTAGATGCCCATGTCCCCAAAAGTCAGGCTAATGAGGAGCAGCAAAACTACAAGCAGGTAGATCAGGCTGCAAAGATTGAGGTGTCAAAAATAGATTTGGATTGGCAACACAAGGGAGACCTGTTCCTAGCTCAATGGGCTCATGATGCCTCAGGTCATCAGGGCAGAGATGCCACCTATAAGTGGGCACAAGACTGAGGGGTGGATCTAACCATGGACTGTCTGTCTCAGGTTATCCATGACTGTGGCACATGTGCTGCAATCCAACAGGCCAAGCGAGTGAAGCCCCTGTGGTATGGTGGGCAGTGGTCCAATATAAGTATGGGGAGGCCTGGCAGATTGACTCCATCCCCCTTCCCCAAACCCGCCAAGGCAAGCGCTCTGTGCTGACCATGGTGGAAGCCACCACTGGTTGGTTGGAGACCTACCCTGTGCCTCACCCTACTGCTCAGAACACCATCCTGGGCCTGGAAAAGCAAATCTTGTGGAGGCATGTTACCCCTGAGAGGATTGAGTCTGACAATGGGACGCATTTCAGAATAGCCTTATAGAATCCTGGGCTAGAGAACATGGCATTGAATGGATGTTCCATATCCCTTATCATGCACCAGTGGCCAGGAAAGTTGAATGGTGCAATGGCTTGCTAAAAACCACCTTGAAAGCACTGGGTGGGGGGACTTTGAAGAACTGGGAGATTAATTTAGCAAAGGCCACATGGTGGGTGAACACTCCAGGTTCCACTAACCGAGTAGGTCCTGCCCAATCTGAGCCCTTGCAAACAACAGATGGAGATAAGGTTCCAGTGGTACACATGAGAGGTATGCTGGGAAAAACTGTTTGGATTGTTTCTGCCTCCAGCAAAGACAATCCCATTTGTGCGGTTGTCATCGCTCAAGGACCAGGTTGCACCCGGTGGATGATGCAAAAGGATGGAGAGACCTGATGCACACCTCAAGGGGACCTTGTTTTAAGGTCAACTACCAACAACACTGTGTCTGTATCCATATCTGCATGTATATACGTATATAATTTAAAAGGTTAAACTCAATGTAATATGTTAGTATGGGAAAAAAATTGGGGTGGATAGTGTTGGGGGTTAGGTTTTTCCTATTTTACTCTAAAGAATTTTTTCCCCATAAGTTACTAGGAGACTAAGTTGTGGGTGCTTAAGGGTGCTTGACCAAAACAAAGAGGTGGCCAAATCTCAGCAGGGAAGATAACTGAAGTTTTGAGGCAGGTAAAGGACAGAGCTGGAGGCAGCTTGGCCCTTTTGCTCTCGGCATTCAGAAAGAGAGGACATGGGCAGGCTGCTGCTTGCTGTGGGAGGAGTTCACTGTCACCACAAAGTCCTGTCCTGGGAAATCTACCATCATCTGCTCACCTGCCCTGGAATTCTGAGCTCCTCTGCCCGCCCTGCTGGAGCTGGGCCAGCCCTGCCCCACTCTCGTGGCTTCTTCGGCGCTGCTCTTTTTGCTACAGTGTGACCCTACACCCGCCTACCCTGTCAGGGACACCCTGCCCCTGCCTGCCAGGACACCCTGCTGTTCCAGCCACCAGCCCGGGACTTTCCACTGTTCCAGCCTGGTGCTCTGAGGGTCCTGCAGGGGCACCGAGACCAAACTGCCCTGGGTTTTGTGAAGCAAAGCCCTCAAGGCTCTTGGTACTGTTTTGTTGTTAATGTTGTAGTCGTTGATTTTGTTTGCTTTGTTATATATACGAGTAAAGAACTGCTATTCCTGTCCCCAAAACGTTGCCTGAACGCCTTTAACTGCAAATTTGAAATTAGGAAGGGGAGTGGGCAAGTTCACATTCTCCATTCCAAGGGAAACTCCAGCTTTCCCTGGCAGATACTTCTTTGTCCAAGCCAAAACAACTGTGTGTGCCAGGTGGTCCATCCATCAATGCAGAAAGGGATAGAAATCATTCCCAGGGACAGAGGATGGCAGAGGGCTGAGAGAGATGAGCCAGAGGCTTTCAGGAGTGAGAAATCACTAATGTGCAGACATACAACAGTACAAGTTGCTCAGTCCCTCTAGTGACATGTAACTTGGGCTCAAAGTCTCTTCCAACTTTCTTCTGGGAGAAACTTCCAGGAGTTGCACCTTTCTCCATCTACCTCTCATGGATGGATGCTGAGTCTAAGTTCTCTCCTTGTTTCAAGTCTTCCTCTAGCTCCAAATCCTGAAGCTCCAGGCTGGACACCCTGGAGAGCACATGGACCTTGTGCATTCCATATCCATCAGTCCTGGGGATGACAAGCACAGGCTACAACTCCAAAGGAGACGGAAAACACGTGAAAGAGGGGCAGAAAAGAAGCAGTAAAATGCCAGTCCCTGTGCTGTGAAAGGCTGAGGTTGTGTGGCAGGAACCACTTGGAGATAAGAGCACTTTGACAGCACCATGTACCCACAGACCTCATCTCTGAGGAGACACATGACCAGTAGGGGTGATGAGGCTGATGGTTGAGATTAGACAGGATGGGATTAGAGGCTGTGGGCAAAGCCCTCGTGCAATCCCGTGTCTGGGCAGTGGTGATTTCTCACAGCAAGTGGACACAAGGACAATGCTCATCCCCATGGCTGCTGCTCAGAAGCTTTGTTGTCATCTAAAGAGGTCTGGAATTTCTGAAGGGTTCAGATAACCCTGTAATAACGTAATGGGTCATAGTGGAGTACTCCTTCCATAGATCTGCCCTCAGCAGAGGAGGGTTTTCACCCAGGACTCCCAGCAACTGAAGGGACATAATATTACCTGTGCTGTCCTCCCATGTTTGTTGTTTTAGATCCAGGAAATGATGTTTAAGAGTCTAAAGTCTGAGTGCCTGCATTAATGAGGATCATAACAGACCAGCAGCTTCTCATGAAGAACTGGGGGGAGGAGAGGAAGCAAGTGACATGGCCACCTCCTCCTGACAAGATCTCTGTCCCTGGGACATGTGAGGGGAAGCTGCCATCGATATGGGCAGATTGTGAGAGGAAGTTGTGACCATGGAACGTGATCTCTGGGCCAAGGGCTGCACCCAGGCACGAGGGCTGAGGCTGAAGCACAGCCAGTGGTTCCAGCAGCCATCCCCAAGTACTTTCTTCTGCTGCTGCTGTGACAGCGTTGCTCCTGCTGGAGGTAGGAGTGCAGAGATGGACTGGTGGGAGATGCCTCCTGTCCAGGGTCAGGGCTGGAGGGGTGGGAGCCTGTCCTGGGCACTGCAGAGGTGGGGGTTCTTCCTGGGGCTGGCATGGGGCTGTGAGGACAGATGGGAAGTGCTGGGAATGCTGAGGTCCCTTATTTCTCTCTGGTTCCCCCTCCCTCCCTAGGACGTGGTGGGAAAGGGAAAAGGCAGCTGCTGGGAGCAGGATCTTTCACCATGGAGGAGAACAGCACAACAAACTTCACCAGGAATGATACACTTTATGGATCTCTGGACTGGGAGGAATTCATCTCAGATCGATGCTCGAGCATTCCCTACAGCCTGATTGCCTTTGCAGGAGTGTGCCTGGGGATTTCACTCTGCGGGCTGGCAGGGAATGGGGTGGTCGTGTGGTTCCTGGGCTTCCACACCAAGCAGAGCCCTTTCACTGTCTACATCCTAAATCTGGCTGTTGCTGACTTCTCCCTGCTCCTCCTGCTTCTCCTGCTTCTGTTGGCTTTTCTGACCTTAGCAGCATTTTGCACGTCTTTGTGGCCTTTTATTCATCACTATCAGCACTTTGTGTTTGTCCTTGGCTTCCTGTGCCACCTGTTTGACCTGAGCAGCCTGGGGCTGCTGGCAGCCCTCAGCGTGGAGCGCTGTGTCTCCGTCCTCTGCCCCATCTGGTCCCGCTGCCACCGCCCCCGGCACCTCTCAGCCCTTGTCAGCGCGGCCCTCTGGGCCCTCGCAGGGCTTCTGGTGTCCTCCCTCTATGGCACCTACACCTACACTGAGGACTCTGAGACCATCCTGGCAGGTGTAGCCCTCGCCATTTTGGTGCTGTTTTCCCTGATGATGTTGGTTTCCAACCTGTTCCTGCTCCTCAAGCTGCGCTGTGGCTCCCGGAGGCGGCAGCCGGGGAAGCTCTTTGTGGCCATCCTGCTCAACGTGCTGCTGTTCTTCGCCTTTGGCATCCCTTTCTGCATGGAGGTTTTCATCCATCTCTCTGATTCTGGTGATTTATTCCCAGAAGACCCCTCTCTGTTGCTGGCATTGCTGAACTGCACCCTCAACCCAGTGATGTACGTGCTGGTGGGGAGCTGCCGGCGGCGCCGCTTTCAGCGCTCCGTCAGAGTGGCTCTGTGGAGGGTGTTTGAGGAGAAAGCTGGGAGTGACAACGGGAGCCACGGGCCTGGGGACACTGTGCTGGAGGTGACAGCTCTGTGAGCCGGACTTCTGGACATGTGGCACCCAGAGACGTGGCACCTCAGAGACAGACAGGAGTATGGGAGCACACGGCTGTGAGCTTGGTCCTGTTCCTGTATTCCCCATGGAATGGCCCTGGTTGTATTGGCCCCAGGGAATAAACTCTAATGTGTTGATCTTCTTCATTCTGTTATGACCCCTAAATCAGATTTGGATTTGGATTTATTCATTTTGTTTCTTTTCAATGAGGGAACTTTGGCCTCAGATTTTGTGGAATAAATATCTGGGGTTTGCTGCAGAGCTTGTACCTAGGAAACAGTGCCAAAAACTGGCTCATTCCCTTAGTTTTCACCCATTCTAAACACTCTGGCTTGTCTGTGAGGAGAGCAAGTTCCTGTCTCATACTGGAGCTCTTCCTAAGGCTGGTGCCTGCCATGGCTGGAATGAGCCATCTGTTGACAGTTCCAAGAGCTCATCATTCCTTTCGGGAAAAGCATTTTTTCTGTGTCAGGTTCCTTTTAGCAAGACTAATGCTGATATTTTGTCTTTGAATGGGCTCAAATTGCCCTCTTTCATTCCACAGGTGGATTTTAAGGACCCTGCAGGACAAAACCTATAATTTCTGGTAAAAATCTACATTTGCTACTTGTATACTACAATTTCTGTGCTTCTTCACCTTCACCACACAGTTTCCAAGAGGATTCATGGAATCATAAATTCTGTGTGTGAGCTGGATCACAGGCACACAGCAAAGGGATGATTTAGGATTCCAGCAATGTCATTTCTTCTGAGAAGAGCCAAATCAATGCTGCTCCCTTGGCTACAACCCTTAGAAAGTTAGAGGTTTCATCTGAGTCATCTTCTACACTCCCATGGGAGTCAGACAGCAGCCTACAGTGAATGTCACGGAATTCCTCGAAAGCTGAAGTGAGATGATTCCTAACCAGGCTGACATGCCTCAGAGATCTGGGATGCTCCTGCGGGAAACGGGCATGTGTGGTGGCCCTGGGACCAGAACTGTCACCTCTCTTCCCTGCTGACACCACGTTTGTGTCCCCAGCTATGGAATCTCACATCTCCTCCCCAGGCCAATCCTTTTAAGGGCAAACACTTCATGATCCACGTGGGGCTGACAGGGCTCCAGGAGAGGTGGAGAGGAACTTTCAACAAGGGCATGGAGAGATAGGACAAGAGGAAATGTCTTTCCACTGAGAGAGGCTGGGTTGAGATGGGATGTTGGGAGGAAATCCTTCCCTGTGAGGATGGGGAGGCCCTGGCACAGGTTGCCCAGAGAAGCTGTGGTAGCACCATCCCTGCAAGTGTCCAAGGCCAGGTTGGATGGGGTTTGGAGCAACCTGGCACAGTGGAAGGTGTCCCTGCTGGCAAAGGGACAGTGTGGGATCAGGTAAAAACAACCACAAGTGCTCCCAGGACTGAGGAGGAGGAGGAGCAGCTCTGGTGAAGGGCTGGAAGGGCGTTCACAGCACCCCTGGTCTCTAATAGATTTCATTGCATCATCAAGGGCATTGGCAGTAATTCGGGTAGGTTCTAAGTGCTGCAAGAAACTGATTGCTGTCCTTCCCTTGGGCTGTGGGAGCCTGCACTGCAATGAGAGAAATGGGAGTCCATGGCCCAGGGTTGCTCCCATGAGAGGTTTTGGCAAGGATTCTGGAGCCCTTCCCAGAATGGGAGTTGTTTCTGCCAAGCAGCCAGGTGCTTCACCAGCACTGCCAGCACTGCCAGCATTCCAGTGCCACCAGCACCACCAGCAGCCCTCTGCTGCTGGAGGGACAATGATCCCTCAGGGAAGAGAAACGAGGAATGGTAGAAACCTGTGAGGTGAGGGAAGGAAGGTGAAGAATGGGACACTGTCCTGGGAAGGAGTGTCTGTCCAGGGGTGGACAGACACCTCCATTTACATCTTCATCCTGACTGTTTTTGACCTCCTTTTTCTCTTCTTTCTGGTTTCCTCCACTCTGCTCTTCCTTCTGGAGGACACGTCCTGCTCTCCCATCCTGCCCTTGCTTTGTGTGTGGTTGCTTTTCCAGGTGTCACTGGTGTCCTGTGCCATGTGGCTGTTCACCCTGACATTCATCAGTACCAAGAGGGGCAGGTCCATCCACGGCCCACTCTGGCACTGCTGCCACCATCCCCAGCTCCTCTCAAAGGTGATGTGTGCCCTGTCTGGGGCCTTCTTCATCCCTCTAATCTTTGCCACGATACTTTCCCTATGCCTGTTCCAGCTGTCTGAGTACTGCTAGGTGCCTCTCATCTCCATGTACACCCTCAGCCTCCTGCTCTTTGCTCCAGCCGTGGTCATTTCCAGCACAGTCCTTCTCACTGAGGTCAAGTGTGGCTCCCATCAGCAGCAACCCAAGAGGCTTGACATTGTTGTCTGTCTCACTGTGCCCTTCACTCTGCCCCCAGCCTCTGGAATTTCCTGCAGGAGCTCAGCCAGATCATTGTGCCTTCCCAGGTGACTTTCCTACTTGCCTCCATCCCCAGCTCCATCAATCCCTTCATCTGCTTCCTGGCAGGGAGGTGCTGGAGGCCCTGCTCCATGGGGTCCTTCTGGCTGTCCCTCCAGAGGGTCTTTGAGGAGCCAGAAGAAAACTCTGCCCACAGCAATGATCCTGCCATGGACACAGGGCTCTGAGTGTGTTGGTTCCTCACATTGCACTTCTGAGTGAGCCTGGGACAGTGGCTGAGGGATTCCTTCAGTCACCCAAGAAATAAATATCTGCAGTGTCCCCCTCCCTGTGCTGGGCCATCCCCTGCCCCTTTCCAGGCTGCTCTGGGATCTAAGGAAGGCTCCTTAGGGCTCAGCCTTGAGGAGCAGCCCCTGGGCTCAGCTCCTCTGCCTCTGATCACAAACACCCTCTGCTCCCAGGAGCTGCTGCTCTCCAACCACATCAGGGCTTTTAGGAACAGTCTTGGGAATTAGTTGACTTCCCCGAATGCCACAACATCCCTGTTCCCACACTGCCAAAGAAAGTTGCCGGCCCAGAGGTGTGGCCAGGGTGAAACATTGTTGTGACTGAAGGCCATGGCTGGGGGCCCTGGAAACAGCGCTCCAAAAGGAGACCCTTGGAGCTCTCCTGGGCCCCAGCAGGGCTGACCAGAACCTCCCTGGGAGTGGGGCCTCTCTGAGCTGGAATCTCTCCCGTTTGCTGCCCTCAGGGATCCCCAAACACCGACGGGTCCTGGGCCGATGCCCCCCTGCTCCAGGCTCAGCCCTTGGCCCAGGGAGGAGATGCAAACAAATCCAGAGTGAGCATTTCCCTGCCTGCAAGGGGAATTCCTCACAGGGACCTTGCACTGACTCTGTCTGTGTGTCTGTGTGCACACATGTGTGCATCTGCTGTGGCCAATGTGGGAGAAATGCTGCTCTCTCAGGGGTTTAAGTACCTGAGACATCTGAGGAACTCAGGCCTGTAAGGGAGTAGGAGGCATAAATTAGGTTAAATGCTTTTGAGTGTTATTCCTCTGTTGAATTGCTAAATTTAATGCATAATTGAAGTACTGAATTAAGTTTGAGAGCTGTAAAACTTTTAGGCCATTTTCCTTTTTACCCTTATCTCCTGAGTTGATGGTATCTCCTATCCCAAATCGTGACTACATTGTTATGTCTAACAGCTGCCCTCCACCCCACCCCGGTCGTCGGGTTGTTTGCCATGGCGGGGCTGTTTTTTGTTGTTTTTCGCTTCGGCTGCTGGCTTTTGCTGCTGCTGCTGGCTTTCTCTTCTGCTGCTGGCTTGCTCTTGGCTTTCGCTGCTTCCGTGTTTTTTGTTTTGTTTGGTTTTTTTTGGGGGGAGGGGGGTTTTGTTTGTTTGGTTGGTTGGTTGGTTTTTGTTTTTGTTTTTTGTTTTGTTTTTGGTTTTGGTTTTTGGTTTTGGTTTTGGTTTTGGTTTTGTTTTGTTTTTTGTTTTGTTTTTTTGTTGTTGTTGTTTTGTTTTGTTTTGGGTTTTTTTTGTTGTTTTGTTTTTGTTTTGTTTGTTTGTTTTTTCCCTTTTCTTTTATCCCTTCCCCCCCGCCCCGCCCACGCCCCCTGAAGATTACTGGACCAGCTCTGGACCTAACCTGAGAATTCTGGGGATCTCCAGGGCCCGCGAAAGAAACTCTGCGCCCTCCCTTCACAGTAACTTGAGTACCATCTGGGGTTGTTTTATTTTCCCTTGTGTTGGGGAGTGTTTTTTTCTCATTTTTCAATAAACCGGTTTTTTCCACTTTTCCTCCGAGGAATTCCTTCCCAAACCCAGGGCTGGGGGAGGGGTGGTGGAGGTTTAAGGGACTCCTTTTGGAGGGTCTCCCCTAATTTATCCTAAACCAGCAGACCCTATCATTACTGTCCTTTTGTCACAGGTGTTATGAATAAAAATAGGTGGAGAAAATATTAATCTCCATAAACGCCTTTATTGATCAGCTCTTATTAATATTTGCCCGAGGGGTTTTTGGCTGCCCGTGGTCGCCGTGGAGGAGGAGGGCCTTATCAGCTCTGCTGCAGGCAATTCAACAGAGCTGGAGGACTGACCCTCGCTGGGAGCAACCCCAGAGTCCTGACAGTTCTTTGTTTTCTCCTGTGGTCTCATCTCTGGTTTGGTCTTTTTAACTTACGGCTAGTAAGCAAAACCGGAGAAATTAGCTCTTCTGATTCTTTAGGGTCCACACGGCTTAGCATTAGTTCTTATCCGTTTTAATTTTACTTGGTTTTTATTTTATAAGGGTTTTTTGGTGTTAAACTTCATCCTGAGATGCTCTTGGAGTCCTTTATTTGCATGCGGGATCAGCTGGAGCGGGCGGTTGGAGGCTCTTTGCGGCCACGTGGCAGTTCTGTCGCAGTCATGGCGTCTCAGGGTCTTGCACTGCTTCACAGCGGCGGCAACGTTGCGGGGGTTTGGGCTGGTTTCTTGTGAGGTGGGAGGTGGAACGTGGCGGGTGTGGGTTTCTTTCTTTTGAAACGGGGCGGCTGCGGCGGCCCGGGGCTTCTCCGCGCCGAACCTGGGGGGCGGGCGGCTCCTCTCTCTTTCTCGCTCCAGCGGCGGCTGGCTGCGGGGGTCGGGATTTTCCCCGTGCCGGACGGCTCACTGCTTTGTGGCTGGAGCCGCGTTGAGGCGGGCAGCTCCGCTGCGGCTCCCTCGCCCCGTCGTTAGAGTGGGGGGGGCGCGGTGTCGGGCGTCTTTGAAGGGAACAGATTCTTTTTGTTTTTAAGGTGGTCTGAGGGGTAAGGCGCACAGAGGTGGCTTTTCACTGTCACATTACAGGATAAACATTTTAAATTTCATATTTATCAACAGGCATCTGAATACACACAAATATTTAACCTGTGTTTTACTGATATCCTGTTGGAATCCTGGGGGCTGAAAATTTCAGGCTTTTTGAGCTGAGGGGTGCTGACTCTCAGGCAGTCACTGCATTTGGCTTGAACTGGCTTCCAAAATTGTGTGATAGCACAAGGGTCGTGGGTGTGTAGTTTGAGTGGGGTTGTGTGATCTCACAGGGTGAAAAATTCGCTTTGAAATTTTGGTATATAGTACTGTGTGTGGGCCAAGATGGACGATTCAAGGCGTTGCCTGGGTTCTCCTTCTTCACCTTCTTCTTTATCCTTCCTCACAGATTTGGGTGGGTGAAAAATGTCCTCGTTGCAGACCTTTGGTGGTCATTATTGGGTCAAAGGTATAAATAATATAGGTGTCACTTTGGTATTGGCTAATTATCCTTAAATAGCCTTGGTAAGACTTAGAAGCACGCTATTTTTTCTCATTTCTTTAACTGGCAAGTTGGAGCTCATGCTTTGTACAACTCTAAATAGATAAGATTAATAAACAACCAAGACTGAACTCGACTCTACGTTTCCCGTGTCTTTCATCCTGACCTCGGCCGAGATAAAAGCAGGCAGAAGTGTAACAACTGGCACCTCTCATGTGAGGAAAACACCTGCTAGTGCCAAGTCAGGACCTCTCTGAAGGAAGAAATCAGCAGAAAATCTGACAGCAGAAAGCTGGAAAAAAAGGCAAAAATAATCCCCAGGGAAAATAAACAGCTTGGATCCAGGAACTTGTATCTGTGGGCCGGCTGCGAGAACACCGGACACTGAGGAAAAGAAACTGGAGGTAAAGTCAGGTAGGAACTCTTTTTTTCTTCAAATACACCTTCAGGGTTGATCCAGAGTGTAAATATGGGAAGCGTAATCACAGAAAGAAGCAATGGACGAGCTGGAGTCCATGATTAAAAATCACCCCATCTCTGTCTCAAAACATCAACTGAGACATCTCCTATGCTGGGTGCAAGAACGATTTCCAAAGGCAGATGCAGAATGCTTTTTAATCCATTTCTGTGGGATTCCGTCAGCCTAAGGCTTTATAATGAAGCCACTTTTAAGAATGGCAAGGCTGTGAAACTTCTCACTGTCTGCAGAGTTGTCTGTGAATCCATTACCAACAGAAGTGAAGCACAGAACCACTCCGGTTACACTGAGCCCACACGACAGGGAGAGGAAGAAGCGGCTCCATCCATCCCGTCAGGGGCGGGAGCTCCCTCTGTCCCGCCAGTGTCCGCAGTCACTGCCACTTACAAGGTCGCTGACGGATACCCAGCCAGAGGTTCTCGGGTTTTATGGTTTTCACTTCCCGAGATTCCAAGGCTGGTGGTTCGTGTGGGCTCGAGGGAATGTTTTTCCCTCTCTGACCTCTGAAGGATTTGAGTCTGATTCTGTGTCTCTGTGCTCGGTGGTTGGCACGAGAAGGATGAGGAGTCTCAAGGTCTTGGTTTTCTTGGTTTCTCGCGTTGTTTATTATTTCTTATCTTACAATTCTCTGTGTCCGGCCAAGATATTCACAGCAGCTCGGACACGAGGTGACTCCCCTGTGTCCAGCCAAGATGTTCACAACAGCCTGGACACAAGTTGACTCCTTCTGTGATGGGAGGTCGCTACCTCTTATACAGATAACTACGTACCCATTATTTACAATTCTGTGCCAATGTCTATCACCTATACTAGAAGCTTCATTTCTACTTTGACCCAATCCACTGAAACTACTTTGTGCCCACGTCGCTGCAGAAGATGGATGCCAAGGGAGAAGAAGCCAGGGCACCGCCCTAAAATCTCCATCTTGTGCCTTTGCATCTACATTTTAAAAATCCAAAACTACAAAATCTTCCACACAGTGATAAAGTACACCACTATCTGTCATACATTTGTGACTTGCAATTCTTCTCTGCTTGGAAGTTTTTCTCATGGACTAAAATCAAAGACTGTGTCTTTCTGGGCTCTGGGCCAGGCAAACCCCCCTGCACAGACCCCAAACCCTCTTTCTCGGGTCCCAGGCCTCTCTACCGAGGCCTGTGACTTTCCCAGGGCGCCCAGAGGGATGCCCTGGACTCCAACAAGAGGTGGGGACAACCTCAGACGTTAAGGCATCCTCTAAACTTCTGGAGGCTTTGCCCGTAGACACAGGACCCCATGAAATTCCAGAGAACGTTCCAGAGTACGAGACCAGGTGAACACCTCCGACCGCAAGAAGCGGCAGTAAAGGAAATCTCTCAATTCGGGCAAACGGCGCGGCCGCTGTCCGCACATCACATCCTGCCGCAGTTACGCAAACAGCGCAAATATCGCCGCCAACAGCGCGGAGTTCCCAAGCGCCCGCAGCCCGCGGCGGGCGGATCGTCTCCGCAGCGCGGGGCGACAGGGCCCGAGCGGCACCAACAGAGCCGAGAGGGCGGGACGGGCGGGGCAGCCCCTCACACGAGCCCGGCCAGGAGACACCGCAGGGAACGGGCAGAGCGGCCCCGCAGCCCGGGGCAGGCGGAGGGACCCCCTCGCAGGAGGCGAGCGGGACGGCGCAGCCCCCGGTGCGGGCGGCCCGACTCCCCCTCAGGGGTGTCCGGCGGCCTCCGCCTGGAGCCGGCGGAGCAGGCGCGGCGGGCGCGGCAGCCCCCGCCGGGCCAGTCAAGCGGAGCGGCGCCGCCAGGAGCGAGCAGAGCCCGCCCGGCCTTTCCACAGCCTCATTTAAAACCACAAAACACGGCTGTGGCTTCACCCGCTCCTCAGACCCCGGAGGGAACAAGCCAGGGCCAGGAGGAGCTTACAGGAGGGCAGGGAAACGCCGAAAATCCCAGCGACGTAATCGCTGAGCTACAAAGTTCCCAGACGCAAATTGTAAGGCGAAAAGCGGAGAGAGGAGCTACCCCGCCTTCTCTCGCTCAGACAAAGTCCGCAGCCTTTAAAAGAACGCCAGCCGCAGCTCAACCAAAGGAAGGCACAATCCTGATAAACAGGGAACCCTCTGAATTACTGGGAACGAGTTTGGAGCTGGGCGGGCTCCCCCGCGCACAGAAATCAGGAGCGGGACTGTGCAGGTTACGAGGCCTACGCAGGCAGTGACCGCACACATTGCCCGAGGGACACAAACACCGCCAGATACCGGAGCCCCCGCACTTCCGTAAACAATGCCGTGTGCTCCCGCCGGCGCCATCTTGTGACCAAAGAGACATTGAACCTCCGCCTGCAGCGCCCCCACCGGCCGCCTCTTATATTGCACCTTCTAAAACTCCCAATGTACAGCAACAGTCAACTCACAGTTTGATTTATGACGACAAATCAATCAAAGTTACAAGTTTCCTGGACTCAGAAGGAGAGATATGGAAATCACTGGATGTCTGCAAAGCAGGTGCAGAATCGCAAGCAAAAGACCCGAAATAAAAGCAATAATCATTTATTCTTTCGTTGTGCAGAAACCCAATACATTATAGGGAAAAGATCTACTGTCACAAAATAGAAGTGGATTTTTAATTGGAGTCATTTAATATATTTAGGTCTGAGTTATGTTTTAGTATTCTGTTAATATTAAGAGTATTTTCTGTTAATATTAGGAGTAATTTCTGTATAGTTTATTTAAGTCTAGGCACAGTAAAGTATAAATTAAATCTAAAATTAAGATTTATAAAGTTTAAGGGATAATAGACATATATTTTATTAATTTAAAGTTTTATTTCATGTAGGTTTTAAATTATCCTAGGTTTTGTTAAAATATGCTTATCTAATATGCAAAGCTTAGTTGTTTTTTTTCTTAGAAATAAGACGGCTTGGACTAAAAGGGCTGTGATGAAACACTAAAAATCTTGTTTGTGAATGGAAAAGGATACAATTTTTACATCGTGGTTGTCAGTAGTTGTAAGTGGTTTTGGTGGGGGTTTTCTGTTTTATCTTAAGGTCATAAATACATAATAGTTTAGAAATGTGTTATCTCAACTTCTTAAGATGACTAGTGCTGATATACTGGTTACATGATGTGACTTTGTGTTGGGGATCAGGTTTGTTCCTTTTTCACTCTAAAGAATTTTTCTCCTTAAGTTACTAGGAGACTAAGTACTGAGTGCTTTAGGGTGCTTGACCAAAATAAAGAGGTGCCCAAAATTCAGGAGGGGGGGATAAGGACAGGGCTGGGGGCAGCTTCGCTCTCTCCCTCTCAGCATCCCATCGGAGAGGACACGGGCAGGCTGCTGCTTGCTGTGGGAGAAGTTCACTGTCGCAACCGGGTCCAGTCCTGAGAAAATCTACCACCATCTGTTCGTGGGCCCCAGAACGCTGAGCTCTCATCCTCCTGCCCTGCTGGGACAGCCCTGTCCCACCCCACAGTTTCTTGGGCGCTGCCTTGAGGTTTTTTGCTACTCTGTAGCCCTGCACTCCCTGCCATGCCTGGACATCCCCGATGTTCCAGATACCACTGGTGGAGCTTCTGATCATCCACCAGCCCAGGATTTTCCACCGTTCCAGCTTGGTGCTCTCGGAGTCCCAGGAGATTAGACTGGCTTGGGCTTTGTGAAACAAAGCTCCTTGAGGTTCCTGGTTCTGTCATTATTATTGCTGTAGTAGTTGTTGTTTGTTTGCCTTTGTTGTATATACTAGTAAAGAACTGTTATTCCTATTCCCATACCCCTACCTGAAAGCCCTTTTAATGTTCTAAATTAGAATCATTCAAAGGGAGGCCCTGCCCCTCCTTAACAGATATCTGTCTTTCAAACCAACACTCCTGGTCTCTAATAGATTTCATTGCATCATCAAGGGTATTGGCAGTAATTCAGATGGGCTCTAAGTGCTGCAAGAAACTGATTGCTGTCCTTCCCTTGGGCTGTGGGAGCCTGCATCGCAATGAGAGAAATGGGAGTCCATGGCCCAGGGGTGCTCCCATGAGCCCAGGGCAGGTTTTGGCAAGGATTCTGGAGCCCTTCCCAGAATGGGAGTTGTTTCTGCCAAGCAGCCAGGTGCTTCACCAGCACTGCCAGCACTGCCAGCATTCCAGAGCCATCAGCACCACCAGCAGCCCTCTGCTGCTGGAGGGACCATGACCCCTCAGGGAAGAGAAAGGAGGAATGGTAGAAACCTGTCAGGTGATAGGGAATGGAGAGGAGTGAGCAGGATGGGAGTGGGGAGCTCCTGGTGATCTGGGCACGTTCTCCTTCATGTTATTGACCTGGGAAGAGCTGCTTTAGGATATTGATCCCAAAGGAGCACAAGGTACCAGGAAGTGCCGCTGGTCTGCACAGACCCCTTTTTCCTACTGCTGCCCCACTGGGAACAGGTCAGTGCAATGTTTTTCCTCCTGCCTGCCTCACCTCCCTCTCCGCCAGCAGCTGCTCTCTTCCTGCCACCCTCTCCTGGTAACCCCAGTGCCCTCCCCAGCTCCCCCCTCCTCTGCCCTGCACTTCCCTTCTGCATCCCCTGCTCAACATCCCAACCCTCCCACCTCCCTCTCCAACCCCACCATTTCCACCACCCTCCTTCCCTGCACATCTCACTCCTCCCCACTCAATCCTTCCCACTGCAGGGAGCTGCACAGGAGCCACATGGTCCATCCTGGGATTCTCCAAGCACTGACTCCCCATCCACTCTGACCACAGCCAGGGGCCACATCCCACTGCCTGCCCAGTGTCCATCCATGGAGGTGACCACTGTGTCCCCATCTCCTGCCTCACCCACTGAAGGGGATGATCTGTGTGAGACAGATGTCACCAACGTGGCCATACACAGTGTGACACTGCTCATCAGCCTCTGTGGGCTGGTGGGGAATGGGGCTGTCCTCCAACTCCTCAGCCTGAAAGTCCATAATGCTTACGCCTTTGACCTGGCTTTTGCTGACTTCCTCCTCCTGTTCTTCACAGTCCCCTCCATCCTTCTCTTCCTGATGGAGGGCTTGTCCTGCTCTCCTATCATGCCCCTGCTCTACTTGCGTTTCCTTTTCCAGCTGCCAGTGTTCTCCTGCTACTGGACTCTGTTCAGGCTGACACACACCAGGAGTTTGGCAAATATTTACAGGCTCTGCCTCCACTGCAACATTTCTGAGCGCCTGGCATGGTTGGTGTACCGTGTCCAGTACTGAGCCTTCTTTGCTCTCTTCACTGTCATTCCTGCAGTGACAAACCTGTGCCCATCACACCAGCAGGAGCACTGCTGGGCAGCTCTCATCTCCATGTACACCCTCATCCTGCTCCTGTTTGCTGCACCCACGGTCATTTCCTCCACAGTCTACTTCATTAAGGCAAAGTGGGGCTCCAAAATGCAGGAACCCAAGAGGCGTGACATCATTTTCTTCCTCATTGTGCTCTTCATTCTCCTTCTCACCCTCTGCAATTTCCTGCAGGAGCTTGGCTACACCACTGTGTCTTTCCAGGTTTTTTTCCTGCTCACCTGCATCCAGAGCAGCATCAAACCCTTCATCTACCTCTTGGCAGGAGGGTTCCAGAGGCCCTGCTCCCTGAGGTCCCTCCGGCTCTCCCTCCAGAGGGTCTTTGATGAACAGGAAGTAGAAGCTGACCTCAGCAATGCTGCCCACAAGGACACAGGGGTCTGAGCCTGGTTATCCCTTCCACTGCTCTGCTGAAGGACCCCTGGAGAGTGGCTGAAGGTTTCCTTGAGCCACTTGATTAATAAATATCCACGGCATCCCCCTTCCTGTTGTCCTGTATTCCTGCAGGAGAAGGGAGCAGGGGCATTGCCTTGGATGATTTTTGAGGGATGCTCTGCAGGGAGCACATTGGAGCATGGCTTTCCTCCTCCCTCCTGGATACACATGGCTCCAAGCACAGCAGCTGGGCTCAGTTCTGTTCCCCAGCTCGATTCCCCATGGAATGACCCTCATTGCCTCGGGCCCAGGGAATGAACTCCATGTCCTTTGGCTACACAGATGAGTTTCATGGTGTTTGGAGGGATCTCTTGCCTGCAAAGAATGTGACACCTTAAGCCCTGGGAACACATCCAGCAAGGGATGGCTGTGATTTCCCAAATCCTTGCGGGGCTGGTGCCTCTTGATGGCAGGACAAGGGTTGGGATCACAGGGAGCATCCTTCCCCTTCTATCTGGCAGAGCCCGCCCTCCATTCCCAGCTGATGGGAAGAGACACCAGGTAGGGCTGCAGAGCTGGGGAGGAATAGCAACATTCCCTTATTCTTTCAGTGGGAATTTGACACATTTCTGAATTCCAGAATTAAATTGTTCTGAGTAAAGTGCAGGGTTGATAGTGAACTCCATTGAACCCTTGTGCCTGTGACCAAAAAGAATATGGAATATGGAAATTCACATCACCAGATGCTTGGACCATTGAATTTCACAGGAATTAGGGGGTTATGCTGCTGTTCTGCAGGATGGGGCCATCCTCTGCTTCCCCAGCATCAAAGTCCAAGGAAGCCCTGGAGCACCTCCATCCTCAACCTGGCCACCCTAGGGAGGAGCTGTACAGGGACTCTGCAAAGCAGCTTCAGCCAAAATCCATCTTGGACTCATCTTTGTCCCTTTGTAACTACTTGTAAATTAACTTTGAATTTATGTCTTTTGTTTGTTTCCAATGTGGTAACTCCAAACCCAGAATTTGTTAAATAAACAACATCTGGGCTTTGCTACAGAGCCTGTCCCTGGTGAACAATGTTAACAAATGGCTCATTTCTCACTTTCCACAAGATTTATAGCTTTTAATACCCTATGGATGGCTCTTAACTGAAATAAAAGGCATGATCAGGTGTCCTAGGGTGGCTATGATCCTTCTATCCTAGTTTTCTGTTCTGTATGTGCTGTAAGTTGTGTTCTGTACCTTTAAGACTGGTTCTGAGAGTGAAGCAGGGAAAGAAGAAACGTGAAGTTTGTTTTGAAAAACAGCCTTCGCTCCTCTGTGTTTTCTTCTTCCCCAGGATGGGGTTGTTCATCACATGCATGGACAGTGGACAGATAGAGGGGTTTTTGCTTTTAGTTAGTTTAGCTAGCTGAGACAAAGAAGTTTCCTCGACTGGTTTTTTCCTTTGTCTCGAGACTGTTTAAACCTGCTCTGGACTGAAAAACCCAGAGGAGCACCAGGAGCTGCACCTGCAGCCCACTGGGCCTGGACCTCCGGAGGGACCAATAAAGGATTGACCAAGCCCAGCTACACCCAGGGCAAGGAATTCCTCAATTTGCCATCTGACTCCAGAACAAGAGGTTTTATAGTTTCATATTATTCATTCTTTATGCTTGTTGGCATTTTGTTTGGTAAATAATGGTTTTTTCCACTTTTCTCCCAGGAAGTTTTTTCCTGGACCAGCTGGAGGGGTGGGGCCATTTGGGTTTGCTCTGCAGAGCAACCCCATTTGGAGGTTTCCTCCCAAATTTGCCCTAAACCAGGACAATGTTTTATTGGTGCCCTACTGCGTGGCTCCAGAGAGTGAAAAAACTTGTATTGATTGTTGATTGCATTTTGGTTGTACTCTGTGTGGGGATAAAGGAGTCAGTAGCCATGTTGCTCCTTGAATTCCTAATGTCCCTTGGAATGGCATCTTTTCTGTGTTTCTGTTCCCGAGGCTTTTTTGAGGTTTTAACACCTTTCTAGTCCCTAGGTTTGTTTCCTTATCCAGAAATAGCTCCAATGTTGTCCCTAACACATAGCTTTTACACTAGAGGGGCACAAATTAGGATTGTTATTTTGCTGGGCTCAGTGATCATGATTTATAAAGTTTATAAAGGTACTGGAGTTTGTGCCAGGTATGTTTGGTTTATGGTCTCTTTGTCCTACCCTGCATCCTAGTTCCAGCAGCATGTTTTGGGGATTTATTAATAATTGCACCCAGATTCTTAGAAGAGGAAGAGGGGATGAAGCCTTTCAGCTTTTCCTTTCCTCTTCTCTTTTGAGTCAGTGACCTCACTCTTGGAGCAAGTTCAGTGTCCCCTGAATGTTAAAGATACCACCTTCCTGGTATTTCATCTGGTGAGCTTCCTCTCTATGGTTTGTAGCTTGTCTAGAATGAGGTCTGAGATTTCCAGAGGGGCTGATGAGACTCCTGACCCAGAAGTAGACCCAGAAGTAGGCCCAGGTGTGGAAAATCCTGAGTGGTGTGGGGAATGGGAGAGAATGGGCCGGACCTTGAAAGAATTTTCCGATCCCCCAGCTTGGGCATTTTCACGTGACCAATTTCAGACCCCAGATGAGGAGGGGGAAATATCTGGAGGAGAACTGCCATGATGACTCTAAGGAGAAAAATCTCATTGCAATAATCTGGGCCCTGGCACATGTTTATCACAAACTGCTAGATCCTGTAGGGCAGCAGAAAGGGGCAGGGGGGCAGGGAGATAAATCAGCAGCTGCCCCAGTCACTCAGGCTGCAGCCAACACCCCAGCTACTCTGACAGCAGCTAAACCAGACAGGGAGCCTAAGTCAGCAGCTAAACCAGACAATAGGCCTGAGACAGCAGCTAAACCAGACAGTGAGTCCAAGACACTGGCAATTGCCCTGGTAAAGAAACACACACACAAAACCGATCGACCAGTGGACGATGATCCAGGTGAAGGACCCTCAGTGCCTCCTGACAAACAATCAGAAGCCCAACCAACTGATACACAATCAGAAGCTGAACAAACTGGCACAAGACCAGATCCCAACCAGCTGGCACAAGATCTGGAGCCACTATTGAGTCCTTTTCCCTGAAGGACCTTCATGGCCTAAGAAAGGATTACACTTGACAGCCTGATGAATCTATAATTAGTTGGTTAGTCCATCTTTGGGGAACTGCAGGTGAGGCCACAATGCTGGATGAGACTGAAGTGAGGCATTTGGGATCCCTGTCACATGATCCAGTTATTGACCAAGGAATGATGAGGGAGGCTGCCCCTTGCAGTCTCTGGGAATGGGTCCTGGGAAGCGTGGCACAAAAACATCTGTGTTTAGACCATCTCTATATGCAGCAAATCCAGTGGAAGACCATAGAACAAGGGATTCAACGCTTCAGAGAAATGGCAGTGGAGGCGATTTGGTGGAGTGATGGAGTCATCTGTCTTCTCAGATGACCTAACAACTAGGAATCCCGACTTGGTACCGTGCCCATCTGTGATTTAAAAAAAAGATTGTGTGACTTAGGCCACAAGAATATGTTCTGTTTTAGCAATAATGAAGTGGGATGACACAGAGGAGACTGTGCTTGATATGGCGAAGAAGCTCCATGCATGGCCCTACACATGCAAAAATTGCAGCTGTGGAAACATACCTGCAGAAATTAGAAGACAAGGTAGAGAAGAATCACAAGAAACTCAGGGAGGAGATTTAAGAGGACCTTGTCCAAATCTCGGCAGTTCAGATCAGAGGTTCTGGTACTAAATGCAGACATCCCTCAGACAGGGAGAGAAGGTACACCCCAGTGAGGTGAGCTGTGGTTCTTCCTACATGATTGTGGAGAAGACATGAGGAGGTGGGATGGAAAATCCACTGCTGCTCTGCTGCAATGGGTGCTTGACTTGAAGGACAGCAAGACTCAGAGAGGAAGTTCCACCAAAAAGGAAGCAGCTCCAGTGGCCTGTAGCCAAACTGCCAGGTATGATGATGATGATGACACATCTGATTTCCTTGAAGGAATCTCCAAGACATATGCCCAGGGAAGGATGGATAGCCAGGCTTAGAGGGGCCCTGCATCTCGCCAGGTAGAATTAGGGGAAACATGTTTTTTGGACTGTGTGGATTTGTTGGCCTGGCACATTAGAACCACAAAAATATGAGGCCTTGGTTGAGACTGGTGTGCAGTGCACACTAATCCCATCAAGACATGTGGGGGCAGAATCTGATTCTTTTGCTGGCATGACAGGGGGATCACAGGATTTGACTCGGTGGAAGCTGATGTGAGCCAGACTGGAAATGAGTGGAAGAGACACCCTATTGTGACTAGCCCAGAGGCCCCATGCATTTTGGGCAGAGACTTCCTCCAAAGTGGGTATTTCAAAGACCCAAAGGGACTCAGGTAGGCGTTTGGGATAGCAGCTGTAGAGACAGAGGGTGTTAAGCAACTGAACATTTTGCCTGGACTATCAGAGAACCCATCTGCTGTAGGACTTCTGAAGGGGGAAGAGCAACAAGTGCCAATTGCCACTTCAACAGCCCATCGCTGACAGTACAGAACAACTGGAGATGCTGTGATTCCCATCCACAAGATGATCCGTGAGCTGGAGAGCCAAGGGGTGGTCAGCAAAACCCACTGACCCTTCAACAGCCCCATCTGGCCTGTGCACAAGTCTGACAGGGAATGCAGACTGACTGTGAACTATTGTGCATTGAATAAAGTGACTGCGGAGGTGCGGTGCTTCTCTCAGGGCTTTGGCCCGCTCTCCCTGGCTCGCTCTGTCACCGGCGCTGCAAGCAGGTACGGTTCTGTATTTTGGAATACAGTTCCCTTCATGTGGGTTCTTGTCTCAGCAGCAGCGTGAATAATGGGAGAAATAAAGGAATGAGACTCTGGTGGAGAACTTCAACTGGGTTTTATTATCTGTCTTGTCACCCAGGAGTCAGCCCGCCAAAAGCCCACTGAACTCGAGGGGTTTCAACTTAAATATGGGGGTGGGGGAGTAGGGAGATTACAGCTTGGAACCAATCCAGATTAGGAAGGGAGTGACCCTGAACTAAAGTGACAACCCATAGAACAAATCAAGGAACAAAGGGGGAAGGAGAACCGGGACCCTGCCAATCCTTGTGTTTCCTCACCAGAATTTTTTAGGCTTAAGGGTGAGGCCTTGAAGTGACAGACAGGACCTGGGTGTCATATAAATGATGCTTGATTAATAACAGTAACTGGGGTAAACCATAATGGGGGAAAACATGGGGTACATGGAGAAAACCATTGGGAAACAGTATAAAACAAACAGATGCATACAGAAAACAGGTAAGACCCCAAAACACACCACTACATGACTCCACCCCTGAGCACTGCTGTGCCGGACATGCTGGAACTCCAGTATGAGCTAGAGTCCAAGGCAGCGAGGTGGTCTGCCACTATTGACATTGCTAATGCTTTTTTATTCATTCCTCTGGCTGCAGAATGCAGGCCTCAGTTTGCCCTCATGTGGAGGGGTGTGCAGCACACCTGGAACCCACTGCCCCAGGAGTGGGAACACAGCCCCACCATCTGCCATGGACTGATCCAGGCTGCACTGGAGAAGGGTGAGGCTCCAGAACATCTACAGTACATTGATGACATCATTGTGTGGGGGAACACTGCAGCTGAAGTGTTTGAGAAAGGAAAAGAAATTATCCAGCTCTCCTTTTGGAGAATGCACATTCCTGAGTACAGCCAGACTGTGAGCCCTCTCTACCTGGTTACCCACAAGAAGAACGATTTCCACTGGGGCCCTGAACAGCAACACACCTTTGCCCAGATCAAAAAAGAGATCACTCATGCAGTGGCCCTTGGCCCAGTCAGGACAGGATCAGATGTGAAGAACGTGCTTTACTCTGCAGCCGGGAGCCATGGTCTGTCCTGGAGCCTGTGGCAGAAGGTGCCTGGGGAGACTTGAGGCCGACCACTGGGATCCTGGGGTCGAAGCTACAGAGGCTCCGAAGCCAACTACACTCCCACAGAGAAGGAAATTTTAGCAGCCTATGAAGGAGTTCAGGCTGCCTCAGAGGTGACTGGCACAGAAGCACAACTCCTCCTGGCACACCCAGTGCTGGGGTGGATGTTTAAAGGAAAGGTTCCCTCTACCCACCACACCATCAGTGCCACATGGAGTAAGTGGATTGCTCTCATCACACAGCGCGCCCGTATTGGAAACCCAAATCGCCCTGGGATTTTGGAGATAATTACAAACTGGCCAGAAGGTGAAAACTTTGGTCTCATGGACAAAGAGGAGCAGGAACAGGTGGAAAGGGCTGAAGAAGCTCCTCCATACAACCAACCGCCAGCAGAAGAAACACGCTACGCTCTTTTCACTGATGGTTCCTGTCCCATTGTAGGGATGAACTGGAAGTGGAAAGCAGCTGTGTGGAGCCCCACAGGACAGGTCACAGAAGCCACTGAAGGAGAAGGTGGGTCAAGACAACTTGCTGAGCTCAAAGCTGTTCAGTTGGCCCTAGACATTGCTGAAAGACAGAAGTGGCCAAAGCTCTACCTCTACACTGATTCATGGATGGCAGCCAGTGCTCTGTGGGATTGGCTGGAAAGGTGGAAAACGTCAAACTGGCAGCGTAGGGGAAAACCAATCTGAGCTGCTGATGATTGGAAATACATTGCCACTCGGGTAGAGAAGCTACCTGTAAAAGTCAACCATGTAGATGCCCATGTCCCCAAAAGTCAGGCCAACGAGGAGCAGCAAAACAAAAAACAAGTAGATCAGGCTGCAAAGATAGAGGTATCAAAGGCAGACTTAGATTGGCAACACAAGGGAGACCTGTTCCTAGCTTGATAGGCCCATGGTGCCTCAGGTCATCAGGGCAGAGATGCCACCTATAAGTGGGCACAGGACCGAGGGGTGGATCTAACCATGGACTGTCTGTCTCAGGTTATCCATGACTGTGGCACATGTGCTGCAATCAAACAGGCCAAGAGGGTGAAGCCCCTGTGGTATGGTGGGCAGTGGTCCAATATAAGTATGGGGAGGCCTGGCAGATTGACTCCATCCCCCTTCCCCAAACCCGCCAAGGCAAGCGCTCTGTGCTGACCATGGTGGAAGCCACCACTGGATGGTTGGAGACCTACCCTGTGCCTCACCCTACTGCTCAGAACACCATCCTGGGCCTGGAAAAGCAAGTCCTGTGGAGGCATGGCACCCCTGAGAGAATTGAGTCTAACAGTGGGGCTCATTTCAAGAACAGCCTTATAAACACCTGGGCTAGAGAACATGGCATTGAATGGATTTATCACATCCTTTATCACGCACCAGCGGCCGGGAAAGTTGAATGGTGCAATGGCCTGCTAAAAACCACCTTAAAGGCACTGGGTTGGGGGACTTTGAAGAACTGGGAGATTAATTTAGCAAAGGCCACATGGCTGGTGAACACTCCAGGTTCCACCAACCGAGTAGGTCCTGCCCAATCTAAACCCTTGCAAACAACAGATGGAGATAAGGTTCCAGTGGTACACATGAGAGGTATGCTGGGAAAAACTGTTTGGATTGTTTCTGCCTCCAGCAAAGACAATCCCATCTGTGGGGTTGTGTTTGCTCAGGGACCAGGTTGCACCTGGTGTGTGATGCAAAAGGATGGAGTGACCTAATGGATACGTCAAGGGGACCTTGTTTTAGGGTGAACTACCCATGACACTGTGTCTGTATCCATATCTGCATGTATATATGTATATAATTTAAGGGTTTAAACACAATGTAATACATTGGTATGGGAAAAAAAATGGAGTGAATAATGCTGGGAGTTAAGTTTGTTCCTTTTTCACTCTAAAGAATTTTTTCCCCATAAGTTACTAGGAGACTAAGTTGTGGGTGCTTAAGGGTGCTTGAACAAAACAAAGAGGTGGCCAAAAGCTCAGAGGGGGAGATAACTCAAGTTTTGGGGCAGGTAAAGAACAGAGCTGGAGGCAGCTTGGCCCTTTTGCTCTCGGCATTCAGAAAGAGAGGACATGGACAGGCTGCTGCTTGCTGTGGGAGGAGTTCACTGTCACCACAAAGTCCTGTCCTGGGAAATCTACCATCATCTACTCACGTGCCCCGAAATTCTGAGCTCCTCTGCCCGCCCTGCTGGAGCTGGGCCAGCCCTGCCCCACAGTCACGGCTTCTTCAGCGCTGCTCTTTTTGCTACAGTGTGACCCTGCACCCCCCTGCCCTGCTAGGACACCCTGCCCCTGCCCTGCTGGGACACTCTGACCCTGCCTGCCAGGGACATCCTGCCATTCCAGCCACCAGCCCGGGACTTTCCACTGTTCCAGCCTGGTGCTCTGAGGGTCCTGCAGGGCCACTGAGACCAAACTGCCCTGGGTTTTGTGAAGCAAAGCCCTCAAGGTTCTTGCTACTCTTATGTTACTGATGCTGTAGTTGTTGGTTATGTTTGCTTTGTTATACATACTAGTAAATAATTGCTATTCCTATCCCCAAATCTTTGCCTGAAATCCTCTAACTGCAAATTTATAATTGGAAAGTAGGGGGGTGGAGGTGTGGGGTGGCTCACATTCTCCATTCCAAGGGAAACTCCAGCTTTCCCTGGCAGATACCTGTCTTTCCAAACCAAGACAATTGTGTGTGCCAGGTGGTCCATCCATCAATGCAGAAAGGGATAGAAATCATTCCCAGGGATAGAGGATGGCAGAGGGGTGAGAGAGATGTGCCAGAGGCTTTCAGGAGTGAGAAATCACTAATGTGCAGACATGCAACAGCACAAGTTGCTCAGTCCCTCTAGTAACATGTAACTTGGGCTCAAAGTCTTCTTCCAACTTTCTTCTGGGAGAAACTTCCAGGAGTTGCATCTTTCTCCATCTCCCTCCCATGGATGGATGCCAAGCCTAAGTTCTCTCCTTGTTTCAAGTCTTCCTCTAGCTCCAAATCCTGAAGCTCCAGGCTGGACACCCTGGAGAGCACATGGACCTTGTGCATTAACATATCCATATCCATCAGTCCTGGGGATGACAAGCACAGGCTACAACTCCAAAGGAGATGGAAAACACGTGAAAGAGGGGCAGAAAAGAAGCAGTAAAATGCCAGTCCCTGTGCTGTGAAAGGCTGAGGTTGTGTGGCAGGAACCACTTGGAGATAAGAGCACTTTGACAGCACCATGTACCCACAGACCTCATCTCTGAGGAGACACATGACCAGCAGGGGTGATGAGGCTGATGGTTGAGATTAGACAGGATGGGATTAGAGGCTGTGGGCAAAGCCCTCGTGCAATCCCGTGTCTGGGCAGTGGTGATTTCTCACAGCAAATGGACACAAGGACAATGCTCATCCCCATGGCTGCTGCTCAGGGGCTTTGTTGTCATCTGAAGAGGTCTGGAATTTCTGAAGGGTTCAGATAACCCTGTAATAACGTAATGGGTCATAGTGGAATACCCCTTCCATGGATCTGCCCTCAGCAGAGGAGGGTTTTCACCCAGGACTCCCAGCAACTGAAGGGACATAATATTACCTGTGCTGTCCTCCCATGTTTGTTGTTTTAGATCCAGGAAATGATGTTTAAGAGTCTAAAGTCTGAGTGCCTGCATTAATGGGATCATAACAGACCAGCAGCTCCTCATGAAGAACTGGGGGGAGGAGAAGAAGCAAGTGACATGGCCACCTCCTCCTGACAAGATCTCTGTCCCTGGGACATGTGAGGGGAAGCTGTCACCCATGTGGGCAGATTGTGAGAGGAGGCTGTGACCATGGAATGTGATCTCTGGGCCAAGGGCTGCACCTGGGCACGAGGGCTGAGTCTGAAGCACGGCCAGTGGTTCCTCTCGGCTTGGTTTTCTCACCCAAGATTCAAGTTGTTTAAAGTCCTTGCCCTCTAAAAGCCCCGAGTGGTGTTGGTACAAAGAAGCGGAGTCTTCAAGGCCTTGTTTTCTGGTTTCTCGAGTTGTTTATTATTTGATATCACAGAGTTTTTCTCTGCTCCCAGCCGAGGTCCAGGCAGCGGCTGGGACACGAGGTGACTGCCCACCGACGGGATGTCACCTTACATTTATACAGATAATTATGTGTAGGTTATTTACTATTTCACACCAATGCCTAGTGCTTACACTAAGAGGGTCACTTCTACTTTGATCCAATCCACTCTAACTACCTTATATCATCACCACCCCAGAAGATGGAGGACGAGAAAGAAGGAGAGAAACACGAGGTACCACCCAAATTCCACCATCTTGTCCCCCATTTACCTCTATTCTTAGAATCCTAAAACTACTGAATTTTGTATGTTCTACTATGCTAAAATACTATTTTCACTTCCTGGTGATTTGCAATTCCTCTCCTAATGCTGGAAGTTTCTCCCATGGGCTAAGATCAAACTCAGTGTCTTCCTGGGCTCTGTGCCAAGGTTTCCAACACCCCTGGACCGGTCCACACCACCCTGTCCAGGGCTCAAATTCTCTTTCCCAGGTCCCAGGTCATCCAAAGGGATATCCTGGACTCCAACAGTTCCAGCAGCCATCCCCAGGTCCTTTCTCCTGCTGCTGCTGTGACAGCGTTGCTCCTGCTGGAGGTAGGAGTGCAGAGATGGACTGGTGGGAGATGCCTCCTGTCCAGGGTCAGGGCTGGAGGGGTGGGAGCCTGTCCTGGGCACTGCAGAGGTGGGGGTTCTTCCTGGGCTGCGTGGGGCTGTGTGGACAGATGGGCAGTGCTGAGAATCCTGAGGTCCCTTATTTTCTCTCTGGTTCCCCCTCTCTCCCTAGGACGTGGTGGGAAAGGGAAAAGGCAGCTGCTGGGAGCAGGATCTTTCACCATGGAAGAGAACAGCACAACAAACTTCACCAGGAATGATACACTTTATGGATCTCTGGATTGGGAGGAATTCATCTCAGATCGATGCTCGAGCATTCCCTACAGCCTGATTGCCTTTGCAGGAGTGTGCCTGGGGATTTCACTCTGTGGGCTGGCAGGAAATGGGGTGGTCATGTGGTTCCTGGGCTTCCACACCAAGCAGAGCCCTTTCACTGTCTACATCCTAAACCTGCCTGTTGCTGACTTCTCCCTGCTCCTCCTGCTTCTCCTGCTTCTGTTGGCTTTTCTGACCTTAGCAGCATTTTGCACGTCTTTGTGGCCTTTTATTCATCACTATCAGCACTTTGTGTTTGTCCTTGGCTTCCTGTGCCACCTGTTTGACCTGAGCAGCCTGGGGCTGCTGGCAGCCCTCAGCGTGGAGCACTGTGTCTCCGTCCTCTGCCCCATCTGGTCCTGCTGCCACTGCCCCCAGCACCTCTCGGCCCTTGTCAGCGCGGCCCTCTGGGCCCTCGCAGGGCTTCTGGTGTCCTCCCTCTATGGCACCTACACCTACACTGAGGACTCTGAGACCATCCTGGCAGGTGTAGCCCTCACCATTTTGGTGTTTTTTTCCCTGATGATGTTGGTTTCCAACCTGTTCCTGCTCCTCAAGCTGCACTGTGGCTCCCGGAGGCGGTAGCCAGGGAAGCTCTTTGTGGCCATCCTGCTCAACGTGCTGCTGTTCTTTGCCTTTGGCATCCCTTTCTGCATGGAGGTTTTCATCCATCTCCCTGATTCTGGTGATTTATTCCCAGAAGACCCCTCTCTGTTGCTGGCATTGCTGAACTGCACCCTCAACCCAGTGATGTACATGCTGGTGGGGAGCTGCCAGCGGCACTGCTTTCAGTGCTCCATCAGAGTGGCTCTGTGGAGGGTGTTTGAGAAGAAAGCTGGGAGTGACAAGGGGAGCCATGGGCCTGGAGACACTGTGGTGGAGGTGACAGCTCTGTGAGGCACTTCTGGACATGTGGCACCCAGAGACGTGGCACCTCAGAGATAGACAGGACTATGGGAGCACACGGCTGTGAGCTCAGTCCTGTTCCTGTATTCCCCATGGAATGGCCCTGGTTGCATTGGCCCTGGGGAATAAACTCTGATGTGCTGATCTTCTTCATTTTGTTATGACCCCTAAATCAGATTTGGATTTATTCCTTTTGTTTTTTATCAGTGAGGTAACTTTGGCCTCAGATTTTGTGGAATAAACAACATCTGGGGTTTGCTGCAGAGCTTGTCCCTGGTAAACAGTGCCAAAAAATGGCTCATTCCCTTAGTTTTTACTCATTCAAAAACTTCTGGCATGTCTGTGAGGAAAGCAGGTTCCTCTCTCATACTGGACCTCTTCCTAAGGCTGGTGCCTGCCATGGCTGGAATGAGCCATCTGTTGACAGTTCCAAGAGCTCCTCACTCCTTTTAGGAAAAGCATCTTGTCTCTGTGTCAGGTTCTTTTAACAACTCTAATCCTGAAATCTTGTCTTTGAATGGGATCAAATTGCCTCCTGTCTTGCCACAGGTGGATTTTAAGGACCCTGCAGGACAAAACCTGTAATTTCTGGTAAAAATCTAATTTTGCCACTTGTATACCACAATTTCACTGCTACTTCACCTTCACCATGCAGTTTCCAAGAGGATTTACGGAATCATAAATTCTGTGTGTGAGCTAGAGCACAGGCACACAGCAGAGGGATGATTTAGGATTCCAGCAATGTCATTTCTTCTGAGAAGAGCCAAATCAATGCTGTTCTCTTGGCTAAAACCCTTAGAAAGTTAGAGGTTTCATCTGAGTCATCTTCTACACTCCCATGGGAGTCAGACAGCAGCCTACAGTGAATGTCACGGAATTCCTCGAAAGCTGAAGTGAGATGATTCCTAACCAGGCTGACATGCCTCAGAGATCTGGGATGTTCCTGCTGTAAACTGGCACGTGGGATGGCCCTGGGACCAGAACTGTCACCTCTCTTCCCTGCTGACACCACATTTGTGTCCCCAGCTATGGAATCTCACATCCCCTCCCCAGGCCAATCCTTTTAAGGGCAAACACTTCATGATCCACGTGGGGCTGACAGGGCTCCAGGAGAGGTGGAGAGGAACTTTCAACAAGGGCATGGAGAGACAGGGCAAGAGGAAATGTCTTTCCACTGAGAGAGGCTGGGTTGAGATGGGATGTTGGGAGGAAATCCTTCCCTGTGAGGATGGGGAGGCCCTGGCACAGGTTGCCCAGAGAAGCTGTGGTAGCACCATCCCTGCAAGTGACAAGGCCAGGTTGGATGGGGTTTGGAGCAACCTGGCACAGTGGAAGGTGTCCCTGCTGGCAAAGGGACAGTGTGGGATCAGGTAAAAATCACCACAAGGGCTCCCAAGACTAAGGAGGAGGAGCAGCTCTGGTGAAGGGCTGTGTTTGTTTAGCACCGATGGTGAGGAGCAATTCGTGATTTCCTTTAACTGAGAACTAAAACAGCCAATTGCGTGCAGGTACACACCTCTGGGTCACACAGCCCTAAAAGCTAGAAGGATCCCGCTCTCCCTTCTGCCCTCACAGGAGCTCAGGCAGTCCCGGCTCTCTCTCCTTTGGGGGTGGCCGGGACGTCCCGGCCCGTCCGGGCTCGGCTTTTCACGGGAGGCGCCTCTGGCCCGGTGACTGTCGGCCGGGAGAGGGGATGGGGACATGCCCCGGCCCCGATGGGTTTTTTAGCAGCTGTAAAACACCTCGCTGCTGCCCCTATGGCGGGGCTGGGGGGAGCTGGCCCGAGGCCTAGCCGCGGGTCGGGCCCTGTCCCCAGCAGGGGAGGGGAGTCCGCAGCCCGCGGCCATCCCGAGCTGGGCCCGCCCTGAAGGAGACCCAGGGCTGGGGGCAGGAGCCTTCCATCGGCTGGGCTGCTCCCATATCTGCCGGAGGAGTTTCTTCCCCCATTTCCGAGGCTTTGGAAAATCCCGGCTGCTGCCCGGCAGAGTTCACATCACCACCGCAGCCCTGGGCGAGCTTTAACTCCTTCCTGCGAGCAGATGGAACTTCCAGGGCACCGGCTCTTCCTGGAGTGAGGACACACACAGTGATTGAGCACAGAGAACACTCAGCATAACAGTCAGATGGAGAGAGTGAGAAAGGGATTAATTAGCGGAAGGATATAAACAAGGGAAACCCTTAAAATAATGGGAAGTTGGACGAGAGCAAAACGCAGATCCAATCACTCTGATTAATGCTACATTCTCCGTTTATTTCGTCTAAAATGGCAGGTTATATACACTTCTGTATAGTTTACAAATGCAGATACATTTTCACTGGCACACAGCACAGGAACAATGCAAATAAACATTGTTTTACTTGTTCCTCATGGTGGCTAAAGTGTTCACACTAATAACTATACCTATTAACCCCTGGATAACCCACTGTCTCTCATTAACACCTTAACATATAATATTAACTGCCTCATAAACCTCACAGACTAATTTCTAACTGTGCCACCGGCTTCACAGGCCTCAGAGTGAGGCCCAGGCTGGGATAGTTCAAACCTCACTCCAAATACAAATCATGCCCTCCTTCTCTAAGAAAATCTCCAACAGAAGGATGGAGGAGTTGCCTGCTGGCTGGACTTTCTTGTTTGAGCTATGGAAATGATCTCTATAGGTAGATTGTCCCTTAAATCATGGAAAAATATGCATTTGGGGAGATGATTTGTGGATTTTTTAGCAAAGGTATTTCTGATGGACTGAGTAATATTGCATTAGAATCTGTGATTCTTGTAGTCCCATGAGATGCCTGAACAGAGAGAGAGAGATGAGAACCTCCTGCACCAGTGAAAGAAGTGAGAAGATATATCTGCTCCTTGAGATAAAAAAAATCCTTTGCCTTTGAAGTTGCTTATTGTTAAAATATGACACCCCAGATGCCTGAGTTCCATGACCCATGAGCAGCTTGGGAAACTGCTGATGGGAGGAGACCACATGGAAGCAAGTTTCCCCAGGCGGCTGTTTCTGTGAGAGTTCCGACCCACAAGAGAAGTTCTCTAGGTTGTCAGTGGGGAAAATTCTATGGTAAACAAGAGGCTCCTCTCCTAAAGAATTCATGAAAGACTGTATTTAAAATGTGAAACTGACTAAAAATCACAGGTTTTGTCTCTATGTTGTTTGTAAGAAAGCAAACACTTGAAGGGGAAGAGAGGGGTTTTGAAGGTTTCATTTTTTTTTCCCTTCTCTTCTCTTTTTTTTTTTTTTTTTTTTTTTTTATTTTATTTTTTTTTATTTTTATTTTTATTTTTTTTCCCTTAACATGTGTTAATAAAATATCTGTTTGCCTTCAGTTGGGGGCCGGTTTTGTCTTTTTCTCCAAAGACTCATCTGCCAAAGACAAAAAAGAGCAGACACTAAATTGCGCAAATGTGAAACCATTAAAAGATGGAAAGGGGTTCACAGAACCCTGGTCTCTAATAGATTTCATTGCATCATCAAGGGCATTGGCACTAATTCGGGTGGGCTCTAAGTGCTGTAAGCAACTGATTGCTGTCCTTCCCTTGGGCTGTGGGAGCCTGCACTGCAATGAGAGAAATGGGAGTCCATGGCCCAGGGGTGCTCCCATGAGCCCAGGGCAGGTTTTGGCAAGGATTCTGGAGCTCTTCCCAGAATGGGAGTTGTTTCTGCCAAGCAGCCAGGTGCTTCACCAGCACTGCCAGCACTGCCAGCATTCCAGTGTCACCAGCACCACCAGCAGCCCTCTGCTGCTGGAGGGACAATGATCCCTCAGGGAAGAGAAACGAGGAATGGTAGAAACCTGTGAGGTGAGGGAAGGAAGGTGAAGAATGGGACACTGCCCTGGGAAGGAGTGTTTCTACTTAGGGGGAAATGAGGAGCCATTTCCAAATGTTATAAACAGGTGGTATGGTGATTGGCTCTTGTAAATGCTGAATGAATATTATGTGTGTTATAATGTTAAAAGAAGCTCTGTTAAGGTTTGGAGTGTTTCTAATGTGAGTATTGTGTTCATGCTGAAAGCTGCAATGCTGATCTGGGACCACTGCGGGGAGCCGAAGGCAGAAGGAGTGCACAAGCTCCGGGAAGGCGGGACCAAGGAGGAGCTGTGTGGGTAGAGTGGGATATGTATGGATGTGGGGTTGGCTTCCCAAGAGTATCTAAGGCTTGTTACTGTTGTGGGTGGGGTGTGTCTGGCCGTGCCTCTGGACCTTGTTTTGTTCCTGGTTGTAGTTTAATAAACTTTATGAAGTTTATAGAGGCGAAGCATTGTTTCTCACAACAAAGGAAATCACCACTTGATCTGCTGGGAAAAAAATTTAAAAAATTAATTTCTTTAAAAAAAAAAATCAAGCTCAATAGTCCCAAGGCTGTGGAACTCTGACGGGGCCAAAGTTGCAAAACCACATCTGAATGCCTCCTGACCGCACCGAGTCTTGGGAAACAAGACCAGGACAGCGAACGGGAGGAGCCGGCAGGACGAGAGTGAGGAGTTCCTGGGTGAAATCTGGGCACTTTCTCCTTCATGTAACTGACCTGGGAGAAGCCGCTTTAGGATATTGATCCCAAAGGAGCACGAAGTGCCAGGAAGTGCCACTGATCTGCACAGACCCCCTTTGCCTGCTGCTGCCCCACTGGCAACAGGTCAGTGCAATGTTTTCCCTTCTCCCTACCCCACCTCCCTCTCCTCCAGCAGCTGCTCTCTTCCTGCCACCCTCTCCCGGTGACCGCAGTGTCCTCCTCAGCTCCCCCCTCCTCTGTCCTCTGCATCCTGTCTGGATCTTGACATGGACATCGCCTGAAATCAACTTTCTAACACAATGGGATGCATTAGGAAGCAGGAATTCTTTGCCTGCACAGGACACACAGAAGGATCTCTCCTCGATCTGTGTGTGTGGTGAGAGTTTACAACAGGGAGTTTATCCATTATAATTGCACATAATCATTAATAAGTGTTTCTTATCTAATAGGCAAACATCCCTTTCCTGCAACTATTTTCCATGTGTCCTCCTCCTACTGGAAGTCCTGTTATGATCCTGGATGATCACAGAGGGGGGTCTGGGATGGTTGTATTCACTGAGTGCTGTGATATTAAAGGTGACCTTGCCTCGAACTTTTGCTTTGGCCATGTGCTGTTGCTTCTTGTGACAGAACTTGCCTCAAAACCACTGCAGGTCTCCTGATTTGTTTCTGCACTGGCTCCAGGCACATTTATCATCCTGGGTGCTCCTGAGGAGCACATTGGAGCTGGGCTTTCCTCCTCCCTCCTGGCTCCTAGAACACTATGGCCAGGAGGAGCAGAGACACTGCCAGGGTCCCATGTGGAGTGGGGGAGGAGAGGGGCTGTCAGGGGGAAAAAATCGGGCCCGGGTGGGTTCTGGGGTGTGAGAGCAGTTTGGAGGGGTCAGGAGAGGGTCAGAGGGGGTTGGAGGGAGTCTGGATGCTGGCAAACCCAGAGGAGAGCAGAGCCTGGCAGGCCACACTCAGAGTGGGGTGATAGGATGGGGTGAGGATAGCGTGAAGAGATGGGGCCAGGATGGGATGGGGATGGGGACAGGACAGGACAGGACAGGACATGGAGCAGCTCAGCTGTGCTTCGTTGGGCCCTGGGCAGGTTTTGGCAATGATCCTGGAGCCCTTCCACAATGGGAGTTACTTCTGACAAGCACCCAGCTGCTTTATCAGCACTGCCAGCATTCCAGTGCCACCAGCACCACCAGCAGCCCTCTGCTGCTGGAGGGACCATGATCACTCAGGGCAGAGAGAAAAGGAATGGTAGAAACCTGTTAGAGGAGTGAAAGGAGTTGGAGAATGGGACATTCTGCAGGGAAGGCATGTTTCTAATCAGGAGGAAATGATAAGCCATTTGCAAAAAATTTCATTTGGAGCTTTTAACAAAACACGCTTCCTCTGCAGAAAAACAAATGCAAGATAAATGACTCTGAGGAAGTGAAATTCTGACAGAGCCAAAGATGCAATTTCCAACTCCCCCATGACTGCACTGAGTCTTAGGAAGCAGCAACAGGACAGAGCACAGAGAGGAGCCAGAGGGAGGGGAGTGGGGAGCTCCCGGTGATCTGGGTACTTTCTCCTTCATGTTACTGACATGAGAGAAGCTGCATTAGGATATGGATCACAAAGGAGCACGAAGTGCCAGGAAGTGCCACTGATCTGCACAGACCCTCTTTGCCTGCTGCTGCCCCACTGGGAACAGGTCAGTGCAATGTTTGCCCTCCTCCCTACCCCACCTCCCTCTCTTCCAGCAGCTGCTCTCTTCCTGCCACCCTCTCCCGGCGACCGCAGTGCCCTCCCCAGCTCCCCCCTCCTCTGCCCTGCCCTTCCCTTCTGCATCCCCTGCTCAACATCCCAACCCTCCCACCTCCCTCTCCCACCCCACCATTTCCACCACCCTCCTTCCCTGCACATCTCACTCCTCCCCACTCAATCCTTCCCACTGCAGGGAGCTGCACAGGAGCCACATGGTCCATCCCGGGATTCTCCAAGCACTGACTCCCTATCCACTCTGACCACAGCCAGGGGCCACATCCCACTGCCTGCCCAGCGTCCATCCATGGAGGTGACCACTGTGTCCCCATCTTCTGCCTCACCCACTGAAGGGGATGATCTGTGTGAGATAGATGTCACCAATGTGGCCATACAGAGTGTGACACTGCTCATCTGCCTCTGTGGACTGGTGGGGAATGGGGCTGTCCTCTGCCTCCTCAGTCTGAAAGTCTGTAACATTGGCATCTTTGATCTGGCTTTTGCTGACTTCCTCTTCTTGCTCTTCACAGTCCCTTCCGCCCTCCTTTTCCTAGTCGAGGACGTGTCCTGCTCTCCTGTCATGCCCCTGCTCTACTTGAGTTTCCTTTTCCAGCTGTCTGTGGTCTCCTACTACTAGCCACTGATCCGGCTGATTTTCACTGCCAGCATAGTAGATATGTACATGATCTGCGGTCTCTGTGACCTTCCTGAACGCTTGTTGTGGTTGGTGGACAGTGTCCGATACTGGGCCTTCTTTGCTCTTTTCACTGTCATTCCTGCAGTGACATACCTGTGCCCGTCACACCAGCAGGAGCACTGCCAGACAGCTGTCATCTCCATGTACACCCTCATCCTGCTCCTCTTTGTTGCACCCATGGTCATTTCCATCACAATCAAGTTCATTGAGATCTTGAGGGGCTCCAAGAATCAGCAACCCAAGAGGCACGCCATCATTATCTTCCTCATGGTGCTCTTCATTCTCCTTCTCACCCTCTGCAATTTCCTGCAGCAGCTTCGCTACACCCTTGTGTCTTCCCAGGTGTTTTTCCTGCTCAACTGCATCCACAGCAGCATCAAACCCTTCATCTACTTCATGGTAGGGAGGTTCCAGAGGCCCTGCTCCCTGAGATCCCTCCGGCTCTCCCTCCAGAGGGTCTTTGATGAGTAGAAACAAATAGCTGCCCACAGCAATGATGCCTCCGTGGACACTGGGGTCTGAGCCTGGTGATCCCTTCCACTGCTCTGCTGAAGGACCCTGGGAGAGTGGCTGAGGGTTTCCTTGAGCCACCTGATCAATGAATAGCCACAGGATCCCTCTCCCTGTGGAGAGGTGTATTCCAGCAGGAGAAAGGAGCAGTGCCTTTGAGTGATTTTTGAGGGATGCTCTGCAAGGGAGCACATTGGAGCATGGTTTCCTCCTATCTCCTTGATCCACATGGCTCCAAGCACAGCAGCTGGGCACAGTTCTGTTCTCCAGTTCTATTCCCCATAGAATGACCCTCATTGCCTCAGCCCCAGGGAATGAACTCCATGTCCTTTGGCTACACCGATGAGTTCCATGGTGTTATGAAGGATTTCTTGCCTGCAAAAGATATGAGGTGTTTAGCCCTAAAGACACACCCGGCACAGGATGATTTCTCAAATCTCGATGCCTCTTGATGGCAGGAGAGGGGCTGGGAACACACAGAGCATCCTTCCCCTTCTATCTGCCAGAGCCCACCCTGCATTCCCAGCTGATGGGAAGAGACACCAGGTAGGGCTGCAGAGCTGGGAAGAAACAGCAACATTCCCTTATTCTTTCACTGGGAATTTGTCACATTCTTTCATTCCAGAATTAATTTGTTCTGAGTGAAGTGCAAGTTGATGGATAACTCCACTGAACCCTTGTGCCTGTGACCAAAAAGAATATGGAATATGGAAATTCACATCACCAGATGCTTGGACCATTGAATGTTTCAGGAATGAGGGGGTTTTGCTGCTGTTCTGCAGAATGGGGCCATCCTCTGCTTCCCCAGTATCAAAGTCCAAGGAAGCCCTGGAGCACCTCCATCCTCAACCCTCTGGAGGAGCTGAAAAGTGACTCTGCACAGCAGCTTCAGCCAAAATCCATCTTGTACTGATCTTTGTCCTTTTGTAACTACCCCTAAAATTAAGTTTGCATTTATGCCTTTTGTTTGTTATCATTGTGATAACTCCAAATCCAAAATTTGTTGAAAAATCAACATCTGGGCTTTGCTACAGAGCCTGTCCATGGTAAACAATGTCAACAAATGGCTCATTTCTCTCTTCCCTCAAGATTTAGAGCTTTTAATACTTTATGGATGTCTATGGACTGAAAAAAAAGGGCATGTTTAGGTGTTCTAGGGTGAGTATGATGCTTGTAACCTCAATTGCCTGTTCTACGTGTGCTGTATGTTGTGTTCTGTACCTTTAAGGCTGGTTCTGAGAGTGAAGCAAGGAAAGAAGAAGTGTGCAGTTTGTTATGAAATACAGTCTTCACTCCTCTGCATTTTCTTCTTCCTCAGGACGGGTTTGTACATTGGATGCATGGACATTGGCCAGACAGAGGGATTATTTTGCTTTTAGTTAGTTTGAGTAGCTGAGGGAAAGAAGTTTCCTGGACTGTTTGTTTTTGTTTTGTTTGGTTTGGTTTGGTTTTTTTCCTTTTTATTGGGACTGTTTAAACCTGCTCTGGACTAAAAAACCCAGCGGAGCACCAGGAGCTGCACTTGCAGCCCACCAGGGCCTGGACCTGCAGAGGGACCAATAAGGGACTGACCAAGTCCAGCTACACCCAGGGCAAGGACTTTCTCAATTTGCCATCTGACTCCAGAACAAGAGGTTTTATTGTTTCATATTATTCATTCTTTATGCTTGTGGGCATTTTGTTTGTTAAATAAATTGGTTTTTCCACGTTTTTCAGAGGAAGTTTTTTCCCAGATGTGGTTTGAAAGCAAAACGAGTGAGAGTATCAAAGTCAGAAATACAATTTAATAGGAAAAAAAGTTAAAAGGTAAAATTAAAATAAAATAAATGCAATAACACAAAAGTCTACTGACAGAGTCAGAATACAACCTGAGCAGGGTGGTGGAAGCAGTCCAGGTGAGATGCTCTTCCTGAAGCAGTGATCCTGTAGAAAGGTCTGGTAGCTCTAGTCCTCTGGGAATCCAGTAGGTAAGGGCTGCTTGTACTGTCCCAAATCCCAGGTTATATCCAGGTGAGAATGCTTGGCTCCTCCCCCTGGGAGGAGCATCTCACAATGGGATGATGAGTCGTGAAGTGGGTCCTTGATGGCCCATTAAACAGAGATAACTCCTGGAGGGAGTTACCTGTGACTCATGGGCAAGACGTTGATGGGCCATTAGCAGAGGATAGCCCAAAGACAGGGGGCCTGGGAACATTAGAACACTAGCCTACTTGGTTTAACAGTTCATGAAGATGGTGATAGAATAAATACTTTGTGTACATCCTGCACTACAACCCAGGACAATGGACCAGCTGGGAAGGAGGGGCCATTTGGGTTTGCTCTGCAGAGAAACCCCATTCAGAGGTTTCCTCCCAAATTTGCCCTAAACCAGGACAATACATGATTTATTGGTGCCCAACTGCGGGGCTCCAGAGAGTGGAAAAACTTGTATTGATTGTTGATTGCATTTTGGTTGTACTCTGTGTGGGGATAAAGGAGTCAGTAGCCATGTTGCTCCTTGAATTCCTAATGTCTCTTGGAATGGCATCTTTTCTGTGTTTCTGTTCCCGAGGCTTTTTTGAGGTTTTAACACCTTTCTGGTCCCTAGGTTTGTTTCCTTATCCGGAAATAGCTCCAATGTTGTCCCTAACATATAGCTTGTACACTAGAGGTGCACAAATTAGGATTGCTGTTTTGTTGGGCTCAGTGATCATGATTTATAGAAAGTGTATAAAGGTACTGGAGTTTGTGCCAGGTATGTTTGGTTGATGGTCTCTTCATCCACCCCTGCATCCTAGTTCCAGCAGCATGTTTTGGGCATTTATTAATAATTGCACCCAGTTTGTTAGAGGAGGAAGAGGGGATGAAGCCTTTCAGCCTTACCTTTCCTTCTTCTCTGTTTAGTGGGACTTCCTCTTTGAATCCTACCTTCCTTCAAATTGTGTACCTGTTGTGCCCGAGCAGCAGTGGGTTTTCCATCCCATCTCCTCATGTTTTCTCCAGATTCACACAGGAAGGACCACAGCTCAGCTCATGGGGTGTACCTTCTCTCCCCATCAAAGGAGCGCCTGCGTTGGATACCAGGGCCTCTAATTTGCACAGCCGAGATTTGGAGGAAGTCATCCCTAATCTCTTCCCTGAGTTTCTTATGATTCTCCTCTATTTTGTCTTCTAATTTCTGCAGTTGTGTTTCCACAGCTGCAATTCTGGCATGAGTTGGGCCATGTACAGCGTCAGCATATGCACGAATCTGTTTTGACATATGAAGCACAGTCTCATCTGTCTCCTCTCGCTTCATTATTGCTAGAGCAGAAGCATATTCAGGTGGCCCAAGTCGCACAAGTTTCCTCTACATTACAGGTGTACATGGTACGAGGCCTGGATTCCTAGTTGTTATATCATCTGAAAAAATGAGCTCTGCTACTGCCATCTCTCTCAGACATTGGATCCCCTGTTCTATGGTCCTCCACTGTGTCTGCTGCAAATAGAGGTCATCTGCACACAGGCATCTTTGTGCTACACCGACCAGAATCCATTCCCAGAGGCTGTGAGGACTAGCCTCCCTCATCATGCCCTGGTCGATGACAGGATCAAGTGACAGAGATCCCAAATGCCTCACTTCTGTGCCATCCAGAACTGTAGCCTCCCCTGCAGCATCCCAGAGGCAGACTAACCAACTAATTATAGATTCATCGGGTTGTCGCCTGTAATCCTTTCTTAGGCCTCGAAGGTCCTTTGGGGAAAAAGAATCAATATTGTCTCCAGAACCTACACCCCTCAACGTGGTTTCTGATTTTGGTGAAGGTCCTTCTCCTGGATCACCATCATCATCATCCTCCACCTTGCGATCGGTCTTACTTGTACACTATCCACCTCTTGTATTAGCAGCAACAGCCCTTGGTTGAGGCCTACTGGCTGGTTCAGCTGCTGGCCTGGAGCCTGGGATATTAGCTGCAGCCTGAGTGACTGGGATGGTAACTAGTTTATCTCCCTGTTCCCTTTCTTCTATCTGCTGCCCTTCAGTATCTAGCAGAGTACGATAAACATATGCCAGGGCCCAGCTCACTGAAAAAATCCTTTTCTCCTTAGTATTACCATGGCACTTCTCTTTCAAGTACTTTGCCACCTCAGCTGGGTTCTGAATTTGTTCAGATGGGAAGTCCCAGACTATAGGATCAGAGAATTCCTTTAAAATTTGGCCCATATCTTCCCATTTCCCACTCCACTCAAGATTTCTCCTACTTGGCTTTGCCCCTAAATCAGAAGTCTCATTAGCCCCTTTGGAAATCTCAGCTTTCATTTTATATAAACTGCAGACAGTATAGAGGAAACTTACTAAATTAAATGCCAGAAAGATGATCTCTTTAACACTCAGGGGAAACTGAACATTTTCTAATAGAGATGTAAACAACTCAGAGGAGAAGAGGGAAAACACAGGCTGAAGAAACTCTTCCCCTGCTTCTCCCCTAACAAACTGAGTGCCCAACCATAACAACGAACCATACACTCCTGGAACAGATTCAAGCGTATTAACAACCCTCCTATAAAACAACACAAACAAGCCCAGCCCATTGAATATTCTGGTTAGTGCCCCACGGCTACAAGAACTACGTATTAGGAGCACTACAAGAGCTATTTCTGGGTAAGGAAATAACCCTAGGTACCACAAAGGTATTAAAACCACAAAAAACCCTAGGGACCAGAAATATTGGCAGGCTTTCACCCCGAATGACATTATGAGTCCAGAAAAAACCATCCCAATACACCCACAAAACAATTAGAACCACCAATATTATTATTAACGTTTTTTCCACTTTCTCTGGCCCTTTCCCAGCCAATGCACCAAAAAGTGTGCTGGTTTAGGATAAATTAGGGGAGAACCTCCAAAAGGAATCCCCTAAAAAGGCAAACCAACCTCCACCACCCCTCCCCCCAGCCCTGGGTTTGGGAAGGAATTTCTCTTGGAGGAAAAGTGAAAAAAAAACCGGTTTATTGACAAAGGAGAAAAAAACACTCCCTAGCAAAAGGGAAAATGAGTTACTGTGAAGGGAGGGCTGTAGAGCTTCTTTCGCAGGCCCCGGAGATCCCCAGAATTCTCAGGTCAGGTCTGGAGCTGGTCCAAATCTTTGGGGGGGGGGGCGGGGGAAGGGGAAAAGAAAAGAAAAAACAGAAGCAGCGAAAGCAGGCAGCAGCAGCAGCAGCAGCAGCAGAGGGAGAAGCAGCAGCCAAGCGGCTGCAGGCAGCAGAGAGAGCAAAGTGCCAGCAGAGACAGTAGCAAAGTGGCAGCCCCCGACAAAGGGGGAGGGTGGGGGTGGGGGAGGGGGGGGCAGCTGTTAGACATAACAATGTAGTACACAATATGGGATAGGAGGCACCGTCAACCCAGAACATCTCTTTTGAGCGTCCCCTGAATGTTAAAGATACCACCTTCCTGGTATTTCATCTGGTGAGCTTCCTCTCTATGATTTGTAGGTTGTCTAGAGTGAGATCTGAGATTTCCAGAGGGGCTCATGAGATCCCTGACCCAGAAGTAGACCCAGAAATACACCCAGGTGTGGAAAATCCTGAGTGGTGTGGAGAATGGGAGGATATGGGCCAAACCCTGAAGGAATTTTCTGACCCTATGCCTGGGACTTTCCACGTGACCACAGCCAGAACCCAGCTGAGGTGGGGAAATACTTGAAACAGAACTGCCATGGGTTCTCTGATAGTCCAGTAGCCTATAGCCAAACTGCCAGGTAGGATGATGATGACGATGACACGTCTGATTTCCTTGAAGGAACCTCCAAGACATATGCCCAGGAAAAGAAGGATAGCCAGGCTTAGAGGGGCCCTGCATCTAGCCAGGTAGAGTCTAGGGAAAATCGTGTTTTGTGGACTGTGTGCATTCGTTGGGCTGGCACATTAGAACCACAAAAATATGAGGCCTTGGTCGACACTGGTGTGCAGTGCACATTATTCCCATCAAGACACATGGGGGCAGAATCTGATTCTATTGCTGCTGTGACAATGGGGATCACAGGATTTGACTCGCTGGAAGCTGATGTGAGCCAGACTGGAAATGAGTGGAAGAGACACCCTATTGTCACTGGCCCAGAGGCCCCATGCATTTTGGGCGCAGACTTCCTCCAAAATGGGCATTTCCAAGACTCAAAGAGACTCAGGTGGGCGTTTGGGATAGCAGCTGCAGAGACAGAGGGTGTTAAGCAATTGAACACCCTGCCTGGACTATCAGAGAACCCATCTGCTGTAGGACTTCTGAATGGGGAAGAGCAACAAGTGCCAATTGCCACTTCAACGGTGCATTGCCAACAGTACAGAACAACTCGAGATGCCGTGATCCCCATCCACAAGATGATCCGTGAGCTGGAGAGCCAAGGGGTAGTCAGCAAAACCCACTCACCCTTCAACAGCCCCATCTGGCCTGTGTGCAAGTCTGAGAGAGAATGGAGACTGACTGTGGACTATTGTGCATTGAACGAAGTGACTTCACCCCTGAGCGCTGCTGTGCCAGACATGCTGGAACTCCAGTATGAGCTGGAGTCCAAGGAAGTGAGGTGGTCTGCCACTACTGACATTGCCAATGCATTTTTCTCCATTCCTCTGCCTGCAGAATGGAGGCCCCAGTTTGCTTTCACCTGGAGGGGTGTGCAGTACACCTGGAACCAACTGCCCCAGGGGTGGAAGCACAGCCCCACCATCTGCCATGGACGGAACCAGGCTGCACTGGAGAAGAGTGAGGCTCCAGAACATCTACAGTACATCAATGACATCATTGTGTGGGGGAACACTGCAGCTGAAGTGTTTGAGAAAGGAGAGAAGAGCATCCACATTCTTCTGAAAGCTGGTTTTGCCATCAAGAAGAGCAAAGTTAAGGGACCTGCTCAAGAGATCCAGTTCCTGGGAATAAAGTGGGAAGGCAGACAGCATCAGATTCCCACCAATGTCATCAACAAGATCACTGTGATGTCTCCACCAACCAACAAGAAGGAATCAGAAGCTTTCCTAAGTGCAATAGGCTTTTGGAAAATGCACATTCCTGAGAGGGTCTTCAGAGGTTCTGAAGCCAACTACACTCTCACAGAGAAGGAAATTTTAGCAGCCTGTGAAGGAGTTCAAGATGCCTCAGATGTAATAGGCACAGAAACACAACTCCTCCTGGCACACCCAGTGCTGGATGTTTAAAGGAAAGGTTCCCTCTACCCACCACACCACCAATGCCACATGGAGTAAATGGATTGCTCTCATCACACAGTGCGCCCGTATTGGAAACCCAAATCGCCCTGGGATTTTGGAGATAATTACAAATTGGCCGGAAGGTGAAAACTTTGGTCACACAGATGAAGAGGAGCAGGAACAAGTGACAAGAGCTGAAGAAGCTCCTCCATACAACCAACTGCCAGCAGAAGAAACACGCTACACTCTTTTCACTGACGGTTCCTGTTCCATTGTAGGGATGAACTGGAAGAGGAAAGCAGCTGTGTGGAGCCTCACAGGACAGGTCACAGAAGGCACTGAAGGAGAAGGTGGGTCAAGACAACTTGCTGAACTCAAAGCCGTTTGATTAGCCCTGGACATTGCTGAAAGAGAGAAATGGCCAAAGCTCTACCTCTACACTGAATTTGGGATGGTAGGCAATGCTCTGTGGGATTGGCTGGAAAGGTGGAAAAAGTCAAACTGGCAGCGTAGGGGGAAACCAATCTGAGCTGCTGATGATTGGAAAGACATTGCCACTCAGGTATTGAAGCTACCTGTAAAAGTCCACCATGTAGATGTCCATGTACCCAAAAGTCAGGCTAATGAGGAGCAGCAAAACTACAAGCAGGTATATCAGGCTGCAAAGATTGAGGTGTCAAAAATAGATTTGGATTGGCAACACAAGAGAGAGTTGTTCCTAGCTCAATGGGCTCGTGATGCCTCAGGTCATCAGGGCAGAGATGCCACCTATAAGTGGGCACAGGACCGAGGGATGGATCTAACCATGGACTGTCTATCTGAGGTTATCCATGACTGTGACATGTGTGCTGCAATCAAACAGGCCAAGAGGGTGAAGCCCCTGTGGTATGGTGGGCAGTGGTCCAATATAAGTATGGGGAGGCCTGGCAGATTGACTCCATCCCCCTTCCCCAAACCCGCCAAGGCAAGCGCTCTGTGCTGACCATGGTGGAAGCCACCACTGGATGGTTGGAGACCTACCCTGTGCCTCACCCTACTGCTCAGAACACCATCCTGGGCCTGGAAAAGCAAGTCTTGTGGAGGCATATTACCCCTGAGAGGATTGAGTCTGACAATGGGACACATTTCAGAATAGCCTTATAGAATCCTGGGCTAGAGAACATGGCATTGAATGGATGTTCCATATCCCTTATCATGCACCAGTGGCCAGGAAAGTTGAATGGTGCAATGGCCTGCTAAAAACCACCTTGAAGGAACTGGGTTGGGGGACTTTGAAGAACTGGGAGATTAATTTAGCAAAGGCCACATGGCTGGTGAACACTCGAGGTTCCACTAACCAAGCAGGTCCTGCCCAATCTAAACCCTTGCAAACAACAGATGGAGATAAGGTTCCAGTGGTACACATGAGAGGTATGCTGGGAAAATCTGTTTGGATTGTTTCTGCCTCCAGCAAAGACAATCCCATTTGTGGGGTTGTCATCGCTCAAGGACCAGGTTGCACCTGGTGTGTGATGCAAAAGGATGGAGAGACCTGATGCACACCTCAAGGGGACCTTGTTTTAAGGTCAACTACCAACAACACTGTGTCTGTATCCATATCTGCATGTATATATGTATATAATTTAAAAGGTTAAACTCAATGTAATATGTTAGTATGGGAAAAAAATTGGGGTGGATAATGTTGGGGGTTAGGTTTTTCCTATTTTACTCTAAAGAATTTTTTCCCCATAAGTTACTAGGAGACTAAGTTGTGGGTGCTTAAGGGTGCTTGACCAAAACAAAGAGGTGGCCAGATCTCAGCGGGGAAGATAACTGAAGTTTTGAGGCAGGTAAAGAACAGAGCTGGAGGCAGCTTGGCCCTTTTGCTCTCGGCATTCAGAAAGAGAGGACATGGGCAGGCTGCTGCTTGCTGTGGGAGGAGTTCACTGTCACCACAAAGTCCTGTCCTGGGAAATCTACCATCATCTGCTCACCTGCCCTGGAATTCTGAGCTCCTCTGCCCGCCCTGCTGGAGCTGGGCCAGCCCTGCCCCACTCTCGTGGCTTCTTCGGCGCTGCTCTTTTTGCTACAGTGTGACCCTACACCCGCCTACCCTGTCAGGGACACCCTGCCCCTGCCTGCCAGGACACCCTGCTGTTCCAGCCACCAGCCCGGGACTTTCCACTGTTCCAGCCTGGTGCTCTGAGGGTCCTGCAGGGGCACCGAGACCAGACTGCCCTGGGTTTTGTGAAGCAGAGCCCTCAAGGCTCTTGGTACTGTTTTGTTGTTAATGTTGTAGTCGTTGATTTTGTTTGCTTTGTTATATATACTAGTAAAGAACTGCTATTCCTGTCCCCAAAACTTTGCCTGAAAGCCTCTAAGTGCAAATTTGTAATTGGGAAGGGGAGTGGGCAAGTTCACATTCTCCATTCCAAGGGAAACTCCAGCTTTCCCTGGCAGATACTTCTTTGTCCAAGCCAAAACAACTGTGTGTGCCAGGTGGTCCATCCATCCATCAATGCAGAAAGGGATAGAAATCATTCCCAGGGATAGAGGATGGCAGAGGGGTGAGAGAGATGAGCCAGAGGCTTTCAGGAGTGAGAAATCACTAATGTTCAGACATGCAACAGCACAAGTTGCTCAGTCCCTCTAGTGACATGTAACTTGGGCTCAAAGTCTTCTTCCAACTTTCTTCTGGGAGAAACTTCCAGGAGTTGCACCTTTCTCCATCTCCCTCTCATGGATGGATGCTGAGCCTAAGTTCTCTCCTTGTTTCAAGTCTTCCTCTAGCTCCAAATCCTGAAGCTCCAGGCTGGACACCCTGGAGAGCACATGGACCTTGTGCATTAACATATCCATCAGTCCTGGGGATGACAAGCACAGGCTACAACTCCAAAGGAGATGGAAAACACATGAAAGAAGGGCAGAAAAGAAGCAGTAAAATGCCAGTCCCTGTGCTGTGAAAGGCTGAGGTTGTGTGGCAGGAACCACTTGGAGATAAGAGCGCTTTGGCAGCACCATGTACCCACAGACCTCATCTCTGAGGAGACACATGACCAGCAGGGGTGATGAGGCTGATGGTTGAGATTAGACAGGATAGGATTAGAGGCTGTGGGCAAAGCCCTCGTGCAATCCCGTGTCTGGGCAGTGATGATTTCTCACAGCAAGTGGACACAAGGACAATGCTCATCCCCATGGCTGCTGCTCAGAAGCTTTGTCATCATCTAAAGGGGTCTGGAATTTCTGAGGGGTTCAGATAACCCTGTAATAACGTAATGGGTCATAGTGGAGTACTCCTTCCATAGATCTGCCCTCAGCAGAGGAGGGTTTTCACCCAGGACTCCCAGCAACTGAAGGGACATAATATTACCTGTGCTGTCCTCCCATGTTTGTTGTTTTAGATCCAGGAAATGATGTTTAAGAGTCTAAAGTCTGAGTGCCTGCATTAATGGGATCATAACAGACCAGCAGCTCCTCATGAAGAACTGGGGGGAGGAGAAGAAGCAAGTGACATGGCCACCTCCTCCTGACAAGATCTCTGTCCCTGGGACATGTGAGGGGAAGCTGCCATCGATATGGGCAGATTGTGAGAGGAAGTTGTGACCATGGAACGTGATCTCTGGGCCAAGGGCTGCACCCAGGCATGAGGGCTGAGGCTGAAGCACAGCCAGTGGTTCCAGCACTCTATGCCGAGAATGCATGGGGCCTCTGGGCCAGTCGCAATGGGGTGTTTTTGCCACTCGTTCCCAGTTAAACTCACTTCAGCCTCTAATATAGTCAGTTCCTGGGACCCTCCTGTCACCCCAGAAATAGAGATGGATTCTGTTTCTACATACCTTGATGGCATCATGTTACATTGGGCCCCAGTGTCAACCAATGCCGTATATTCTGGTGGGTCAGATGTGCCAGGCCATCGGATCCACACAGTCCAATAGATCCAATTATCCCTTTCCTCTTCCTGGCTAGAGGCAGGGCACCCCTATTCCTGGTCATGGCATACATTGTCCTCCTCCTGTACGTATGTTTCTGAGGTCCCTTCCAGAGGATCAGTCATATCATCATTCCTGTACCATCTGGAGTTCTGAGACACTGGGGCAACATTGATTCCAGATGGGCTTCTTGTGGTAGGTGTTCCTCTTTTCAGTTCACGTACCTGGGCTGCCAAGGAGAAGGTTGGTTTTCCATTCCACTTCTTCATGTCTTCTCCATGCTCTAGAAGAAAAGACCAGAGGTTACCCCATGGTGTGTATCCTCTCTCCCTGGCTGGGGGACACCTGCTCCTAATGGCAGAGACTCTCGTCGGCTCTGGTGACATATGGTAAATTTCTTCCTTAAGTTCTTTTTTCAATTTCTGATGGCCTTCTTCAATCAAGCTCCGGACTTGCTCAGCCAGTCTTGTTTCCACAGACAAGACATGGGTACGAACTGGGGCAGTGACAGTGTCCTCGTAAATTCTTAATTTATTAGCCAAGACACCCACCTTGTCCTCACCTTCCCTCCATTGCAGTGTTGCCAGGTATCGTGAGTACATCTCTGGTCTAAGCCGTGCAAATCTCAACCACATCCGTGATGTGCACTGGACATCATCTGGGCTTTTAGGAAATCTCTCATCTTCTGAACAAATGATCTCCAGCACAGCAAATTCCCTCAGGCATTGGATACCTTGTTCTATTGTGCTCCATTTTCTTTGGTGCACTTGGAGGTCTTCTTTACAAAGGTATCTGTTTTTCACACTTGATAGCAGTCGCTGCCAGAGGCTGAGAGGTTCTTGGGTTTTCCCAATCCCCTGGTCAATGACCACATCCCAGGACAGCGATCCCAGTTGCCTGGCCTCAATGCCATCCAGAGTGGTGTCATTAGCTGCAGCATCCCAGATGCGGAGCAGCCAGGTCAGGATGGACTCGTTGGTCTGGCAGGTGAATTCCCTTCGCAGGTCACACAACTCACCCAGGGATAGAGAGCGAGTGATGATCTCTATCTCTGTCTCTTCTGCTGGCTGTGAAGGTCCTGCTGCATTCTCATCAGTCACTATGCGGACTGATTTGCTCCTTGACTTCTTCTTCTGAGTGGTGGCAACTGCTACTGGTTTAGGCGGTTCCAGTCCAGTGGCAGTTTGTGTGGAGATGCTGACGGCACTTTTGGTTCCTTTCTCCTCTGTGACAATCTGCATAGATGTGGACACTGTTGCCTCACTTTTGGCTTCTTTCTCCTCTGCAATGGTCTGTGTAGATGAGGACACTGTTGCCTTTCCTTTGGTTCCCTTCTCCTCTGTGTCAATCTGTGTAGACGTGGACACTGTTGATTCACTTTTGGCTTCTTTCTTCTCTGCAATGGTCTGTGTAGATGAGGACACTTGCTTCGCCTTTGGTTCTCTTCTTCTTTGTGACAGTCTGTGTAGACGCTGATGCTGTTGCTTTGCTTCTCTTTCCCTCTTTCTCTTCCTTAAGAACACGCTGCATCACACCATGTAGTGTTTTGATCCTAAGCATGGTGCAGAAAAAACAAAGGGCCGTGCAGAGAAGACAAAGCAGGACTAACAATAACATCATACTGCCCTTGGTATCAAGAGGGTACTCAATATTTTCAAAAACTGCTGTGTTATGCCTGAAAAGCTGGAAAAAATCATTCTTTACTCCTCCCCACAGGGGCTGGGTAAGATTGTTGAGGGCCCAGATGTAGCATCCTAGACCAGAAAACAAATCCAAAACTGGGTATATATTCTGAATGCTGTTAATTGCCTCGGAGTTTATCAAGCAATGGACATAATAGACCAATAAGGCAATTTTAGTACCATACCCTGGTCTATGCAGGAGCATTAAGACCGGCAGATAGTGCCCCATGTGTGGAAAAATACAGACAGATAGGTATAAGACACATGTAAGCATGTTGAGCATCATAGCAAACAGGTGTCTTCTTCAATACAAAACTGTTATTCTGACTTTTCTCAGTGCCTCATGCCCCACACTGGGCACCAAAAAATGTTGTGGTTTGAAAGCAAAATGAGTGAGAGGCTCCAAGTCAGAGATACAATTTAATAAGACAAAAGGTAAAAAGGTAAAAATAAAATAAAATAAATGCAATAACATAAAGGACCACTGACAGAGTCAGAATACAACCTGATTAGGGTGGTGGAAGCAGTCCAGGTGAGATGCTCTTCCTGAAGCAGTGATCCTGTAGAAAGGTCTGGTAGCTCTGGTCCTCTAGGAATCCAGTAGGTAAGGGCTGCTTGTACTGTCCCAAATCCCAGGTTATATCCAGGTGAGAATGCTTGGCTCCTCCCCCTGGGTGGAGCATCTCACAATGGAATGATGAGTGTGAAGTGGGTCCTTGATGGCACATTAAACAGAGATAACCCCTGGAGGGAGTTACCTGTGAATTATGGTAAAGGCGTTGATGGGCCATTAGCAGAAGACAGCCCTACACTAGAGCTCTGCCCCACTTGGTTTCAACAGTTCATGAAGATGGTGATAGAATAAATACTTTGTGTACATCCCATACTACAACCCAGGACAGGGTAGAAAGGAGGATTCTAGTAATTACAGGCCAGTTAGCCTGACCTCAGTACCAGGTAAGATAATGGAGCAGTTTGTATTGAGAGTATTATGCAGCATTTACAAGATGGCCAGGGTGTCAGTCCCAGCTAGGATGGGTTTAGGAGGGGTAGGTCATGTTTGACTAACCTGGTCTCCTTTTATTACCAGGTGACCCACCTGGTGGAAGCAGGAAAGGCTGTGGATGTTTTCTATTTGAACTTCAGCAAAGCCTTTGACACTGTCCCCCACAGCACACTCCTGGAAAAGCTGACAGCCTGAGGCTTAGACAGGAGCACTCATTGCTGGGTAAGGAACTGGCTGGATGGCCAGGCCCAGAGAGTGGTGGGGAATGGTGCTGCATCCAGCTGGCAGCCAGTGGTGTCCCTCAGGGATCTGTATTGGGGCCTGTTGTGTTTAACATTTTTATTGATGACATGGATGAGCATATTGAATATTTCATTAGTGAATTTGCAGACGACACTAAGCTGGAAGTGTGTTGATCTGTTGGAAGGTAGGAGGCCTCTCCAGAGAGACCTGGAATGATTGGAAGGATGGGTGGGATGCAATAGGATGAAGTTTAACAAGTCCAAGTGCCAAGTCCTGCATTTTGGCCACAATAACCCCCTGCAGCGTTATAGGCTGGAGATGGTGTGGCTGGACAGTGCCCAGGCAGAAAGGGACCTGGGGGTTCTGGTCAAACACTGACTGAACATGGGCCAGCAGTGTTCCCATGGGGCCAAGAGGGCCAATGGCACCTGGCCTGGATCAGGAATAGTGTGTCCAGCAGGAGCAGAGAAGTCATTCTTCCCCTGTACTGGGCACTGGTGAGGCCACACCTTGAGTGCTGTGTCCAGTTCTGGCCCCTCAGTTTAGGAAGGACAGTGAGACACTTGAGCACATCCAAAGGAGGCAACAAGGCTGGTGAAGGGCTTGGAGCACAAGGCCTGTGAGTAATGGCTGAGGGAGCTGGGGTTGTTTAGCCTGGAGTAAAGGAGACCCCAAAGGTGACCTGATCACTCTCTACAGCTTCCTGAAAGGTGGCCGTGCTCAGGTGGGGGTTGGTCTCTTTCTTCAGGGAGCAACTGACAGAATGAGAGGACACAGTCTCAAACTGCTCCAAGGGAAATGTATGCTGGATATAAGAAAAAAGTTTTTTACAGAAGGCGTAATTGAGTATTGGAATGGTCTGCCTGGAGAGGTGGTGAATTCACCATCTCTGGACGTGTTTAAGAAAAGACTAGATGTGCCACTTGGTGCCAGGGTTTAGTTGAGATTAGGGTTAGGTTGAACTCAATGAGCCTGGTGGTGTCTTTCAACCTAATGATTCTGATTCTGACTCCACAGGGTGCAGTCCTCCAAAGACAGGCTGCTCTAGTTCGGAAGCAAGGGACCTCTTACTCTCTCTGGAGGCAGGAGCCCTCTCTCTGCACTCAGATCTCCCACTGGATCACAGCTTTCTCTGGCATGCACCCACTTCAGCTTCAGCACTTCTCCCACAGGCTGCAAGTGGATTCCTGCATCTCCTCTGCACTTCATGGACTGCTGGAGGACAGTTTGTTCCATCATAGAACTCACTACAGCTTGCAGAGGAATCTCACCTGGGATGTTTGGAGCACTTCTTCCTCCTCTTTTTTCCATTGACATTGATGCCGCCAAATTCTTTTCCCTCATATGTCCTCACCCTCCCTCTCTTTTCTGCCTACAGGAAAAACTGCTGCCCCTGGGTCCCATTGCCAACAAATTCTACCAGTCCAAAGACTCTTCCAGAATTCCACGGTGCTGAGAGGTTGATCTGGTCCAGGTTCCATGTTGGTAAATCTATCGCCATGTTCTCTCCACCAGCCAGACAACGCCGCTGTCCCCGTGCAGGCTGCTGTGATTTTATTCTGAAATATGTCATCACTGAGCCCTTACCAACCTCTCCAATTGTGCCAGCAGCATGTCCATCTTCAGAGCCATCAGAGATTGGCCCTGTCAGACATGGTGAAAGCTTCTGGCAGCTTCTCATAGAAGCCACTTTCTGTGGCCCTCTGCCCCTACCGAAAAACCAGTGTGTGCCAAATCAACACAAAACAATTGATTGCTGTCCTTCCCTTGGGCTGTGTGAGCCTGCATTAGAATGAAGAAATGGGAATTCTTGCCTCAGTTGTGCTTCCTTAGGCCCTGGGCAGGTTTTGGCAACAATCCCAGACCTCATCCCAGAACGGGAGTTTTTCTGCCAAGAAGCCAGGTGCTTCAGCAGCACTGCCAGCACTGCCAGCATTCCAGTGCCACCAGCACCACCAGCAGCTCTCTGCTGCTGGATGGGCAATGTCCCCTCATGAAAGAAAAAAGAGAAATGGCAGCAACCTGTCAGGAGAGAGAAGGCAGTCAGAGAATGGGACATTGTCCGAGGATTAAGTGTTTCTAATCAGGAGGAAATGAGGACCTATTCTATTAATCCAATGGAGTTTTGACGAAACTCACTTCCTTTGTTGAAAAAAAAAATATATATATTATAAATATATATTTATTATATATATATAATAATATATAATAATATATATTATTATATAAAACCAAAACATCGGAAGTGAGACTAATGTAGCCAAATATGCAATTTCCTTCTACCCTCGTGACCACACCAAGTTTTTGGGAAACAACAGTGGGACAGGGCACAGAGAGAGCCAGCAGAATGGTGATGGGGATCTTCTGGTGATCTGGGTACTTTCTCCTTCATGTTACTGACCTGGGAGGAGACCCTTTAGGATTTTGATCCCAAAGGTGCAGGAAATGCCTGGAGGTGTCGCTGATCTGCACAAATCCCCTTTGCCTGCTGCTTCCCCGCTGGAAACAGGTCAGTGCAATGTTTGCCCTCCTCCCTACCCCACCTCTCTCTCCTCCAGCAGCTGCTCTCTTCCTGCCACCCTCTCCTGGTGACCACAGTGCCTTCCCCAGATCCCCCCTCCTCTGCCCTGCACTTCCCTTCTGCATCCCCTGCTCAACATCCCAACCCTCCCACCTCCCTCTCCCACCCCACCATTTCCACCACCCTCCTTCCCTGCACATCTCACTCCTCCCCACTCAATCCTTCCCACTGCAGGGAGCTGCACAGGAGCCACATGGTCCATCCCAGGATTCTCCAAGCACTGACTCCCCATCCACTCTGACCACAGCCAGGGGCCACATCCCACTGCCTGCCCAGCGTCCATCCATGGAGGTGACCACTGTGTCCCCATCTCCTGCCTCACCCACTGTAGGGGATGATCTGTGTGAGATAGATGTCACCAATGTGGCCATACACAGTGTGACACTGCTCATCTGCCTCTGTGGGCTGCCTGGGAATGGGACCGTCCTCTGCTCCCTCAGGCTGAAAGGCCATAACGCTGCTCTTCACAGTCCCCTCCGCCCTCCTCTTCCTAGTCGAGGACGTGTCCTGCTCTCTTATTATGCCCCTGCTGTACGTGAGTTTCCTCTTCCAGCTGTCAGTGGCCTCTGGCTACTGGGTGGTGTTCAGGCTGATGCTCAGGAGCAGTATTGTGTATATGGACAACCTCTACAAGCTCTGCTGCTGCTGTGACCTTCCCGAGCGCCTGTTGTTCTTGCTGTACAGTGTCAAATTCTGGGCCTTCTTTATTCTCTTTGCTGTCATTCCTGCAGTGAAAAACCTGTGCCCATCACACGAGCAGGAGCAATGCAGGGCAGCTCTCATCTCCATGTACATCATCTTGCTCCTCTGTGCAGCACCCGTGGTCATTTTTCACACAATCGACATCATCAAGGCCAAGTGAGGCTCCAAGAAGCAGCCCAAGAGACACGACATCATTTTCTTCCTCACTGTTCTCTTCATTCTACTTCTCAGCCTCTGCAATTTCCTGCAACAGCTTGGCTACATCATTGTGTCGTCCAAAGTTTTTTTCCTGCTCAACTGCATCCAGAGCAGCATTAAACCCTTCATCTACTTCTTGGCAGGAGGGTTCCAGAGACCCTGCTCCCTGAGGTCCCTCCAGCTCTCCCTCCAGAGGGTCTTTGACGACCAGGAAGAGGAAGCTGCCCACAGCAATGATGCCCCCATGGACACAGGGGTCTGAGCCCTTCCACTGCTCTGCTGAACGACCCCAGGAGAGTGGCTGAGGGTTTCCTTGAGCCACCTGATTAATGAATATCCACAGGATCTCCCTCTCTGTGGTGGTTTATTCCTGCAGGAGAAAGGAGCTGCGGCAGTGCCTTGGATGATTTTTGAGGGATGCTCTGCAGGGAGCACATTGGAGCATGGCTTTCCTCCTCCCTCCTGGATCCACATGGCTCCAAGCACAGCAGCTGGGCTCAGTTCTGTTCCCCAGCTCGATTCCCCATGGAATGACCCTCATTGCCTCGGGCCTAGGGAATGAACTCCATGTCCTTTGGCTACACAGATGAGTTTCATGGTGTTTTTGAGGGATCTCTTGCCTGCAGAGAATGTGACACCTTAAGCCCTGGGGACACACCCAGCACAAGGTGTGATTTCCCAAATCCCTGCGGGTCTGGTGCCTCTCCATGGCAGCAGTAAATACGCTGGGATCACAGGGAACATCCTTCCCCTTCTGTCCCTGCATTCCCAGCTGATGGGAAGAGACACCAGGTAGGGCTGCAGAGCTGGGGAGAAACAGCAACATTCCCTTATTCTTTCAATGGGAATTTGTCACATTCTTTCATTCCAGACTTAAATTGTTCTGAGTAAAGTGCAGGGTCAATGGTGAACTCCACAGAACCCTTGTGCCTGTGACCAAAAAGAATATGGAATATGGAAATTCACATCACCAGATGCTTGGACTATTGAATTTCACAGGAGTGAGGGGGTTATGCTGCTGTTCTGCAGAATGGGGCCATCCTCTGCTTCCCCAGTATCAAAGTCCAAGGAAGCCCTGGAGTGCCTCCATCCTAAACCTGGCCACCCTCAGGAAGAGCTGAACAGCGACTGTGCACAGCATCTTCAGCCAAAATCCATCTTGCACTGATCTTTGTCTTTTCGTAACTACCCCTGAAATTAAGTTTGTATTTATGTCTTTTGTTTGTTTCCAATGTGGTAACTCTTGTTATAAATGTATATCATAAAGTTGGCTTTTCACAAATATTGGAATGAATACTATATTTATTAAACTTACACATTTTTTAAAGGGAGTGGAACTCGGTTTTCACACTCTGAACCCAGAATTTCTTGACTTTGCTACAGAGCCTTTCCCTGGTGAACCAAATCAACAAATGGGTCATTTTTCACTTCTCTCAATATTTGTAGCTTTTAAGACCCTATGGACTGTAAAAAGATGTTGGGACAACAGGCAGCTCTTCAAAATGCTGTTTATTGTATCAAAGATGTTACACCATTCCTAAGTCGTGGGTGACAGAACCACACCTAAAGCTGCCCGCTACAGCTTTGGCATGCCTGAAGCCACTTTAGCTCTGGTTACAATGCATTATATAGTTTTCCTTACTGACCATCTTAATACATAAAAGCCAATCAGCATCATACACAATACCTGTACATGTACCTATAGCCTATCACAACTACAATTATTACCATATTATGGTTAGTACTATCCAATCACATCGAGTTAACATGTTACATTTTAAGTTTAAATTTGTTTTCCTGTTTTCTTGCAGTGGAAAATTTTTAGACCTTTTTTCTACTTGGTAAAAAAATGTTTTTGTTTGCAGACGACTTATCCTTTGCTCTTAACCATAAAAATTTTCTTCCATCTCAACCATTGTTCAGTAACAACTAACTCAACAATCCCTAACTTTAACATTTTTTATTCTTCTATATCAAAACTTGCTTTTATTTCTAATGAAGCTTCTACTAAACATTCATATCAGTAAGATTTTCCTGTAAAATTTTCATCTTCGCCAACAATGGATGTCTCTTAATGTTGGAGTCCAGGGCATCCCTCTGGGCGCCCTGGGAAGTCACAGACCTCGGTAGAGAGGCCTGGGACCCGAAAAAGAGGGTCTGGGGTCTGTGCAGGGGGTTTGCCTGGCACAGAGCCCAGGAAGACACAGTCTTTGATTTTGGTCCATGAGAAAAACATCTAACAGAGAGAAGAATTGCAAGTCACAAATGTGTAACTGAGAGTAGTGTAGTTATCACCATGCAGAAGATTTTGTAGTTTTGGGTTTTTAGAATGTAGATGCAAAGGGACAAGATGGTGATTTTAGGGCAGTGCCCTGGGTTCTTCTTCTTCTCCCTTGGCATCCCTCTTCTGCAGTGACGTGGGCACAAAGTAGTTTCAGTGGATTGGATTAAAGTAGAAATGACCCTGTTAGTATAGGTGATAGACCTTGGCATAGAATTGTAAACAATGGGTACGTAGTTATCTGTATAAGAGGTAGCGACCTCCCATCACAAGGGGGGAGTCACCTCGTGTCCAGGCTGCTGAGAACATCTCAGCCAGACACAGGAGGGGAGTCACCTCGTGTCCAACCTGCTGTGAACACCTTGGCTGGACACAGAGAATTGTAAGATAAGAACTAATAAACAACGCGAGGAACCAAGAAAACCAAGACCTTGAGACTCCACATCATTCTTGTTATGAATAAAATTGGGCGGAGAAAATACTAATCTCCATAAAACGCCTTTATTGATCAGCTCTTTCAATATTTGCTCGAGGGGTTTTTGGCTGCCCGTGCGCCGTGAAGAAGGAGGGTCTTTTTCAGCTCTGCTGCAGGGAGTTGAGCAGAGCTGGAGAACCTGCCCTCGCTGGGAGCATTCCCAGGGTTCTGACAGTTCTTTGTTTTCTCCTGTGGTCTCATCTCTGGTTTGGTCTTTTTAACTTACAGCTAGTAAGCAAAACCGGAGAAATTAGCTCTTTTGATCTTTCAGGGTCTACACGGCTTAGAATTGGTTTTTGTGCGTTTCAATTTTGCTTGGTTTTTATTTTGTGAGGGGTTTTTTGGTGTTAAACTTCATCCCGAGATGCACTTGGAGTCTTTTATTTGCATGCCGGATCAGCCGGGGCGGGCGGTTGGAAGGTCTTGCGGCCGCGTGGCAGTTCTGACGAAGCCATGGCGTTTCGGTCTCACGCTGCCTCACAGCGGTGGCAACGTTTGCGGGGGTTTGGGCCAGTTTCTTGTGAGGTGGGGGGTGGAACGTGGCAGGCGTGGATTTTTTTCTTTTGGAACGGGGCGGCGGTCTGGCAGGCTCGGGGACGCGCCATCTGGCAGCGACGGCTGACCGCGGGCGGGCCGCTCCGCGGCTGGAGCCGCGTCGGGGCGGGCGGCTCCACAGGCTTTGGGTTCCCCTGCGCCAGGTCTCGGGCTAGGGAGGGGCTTCTCCGCGGCTGCGGGCGGCCTTGGTTTCTCCGCGCCGAACCTGGGGGGGGGCGGCCGCCTTTTTCCTCTCCCGCTCTGTCGGCGGCAGAGCCGACGGCTCCGCTGGTCCCTCCCGCTCCGCCGTTGGGGGGGGGCGCGGTGCCGAGCGTCTTTGAAGGGAACGGGTTCTTTTTGTTTTTAAGGTGTTCTGGGAGGAAGGTGCCACGGAGGTGGCTTTTCACTGTTACATTACAGGATAAACATTTTAAATTTCATTTTTATCAATTCTCACGCCGAACACCGAGCACTGAGCTCAGCACGGAACACAGAGACACAGAGTCAGACAGCAGACCTTAAATCCTTCAGAGGTCCAGAGGGAAAATCACTCCCTTCGTGCCCACATGAACCACCAGCCAGCTTTGGAATCTCGGGTGAGAAACAACCAGATTAAAACCCTGAGATCTTAACTGAAAAAAAAAGGCATAACCAGGTTCTACCCCAATGAGGGGGGCACTGATTAAATTGAAAGAGAAGAGTCTGACCTTGTTTCCTCTCACAGCCTGCAGAACCTCACCACAGTGGACTCACATCACCTCACACACACCAGCTGCTCTCCCTGGCTCAGGATCTCCAAGAGGTTCCCTGGAATGGTCACTTGGGAAAGAGGAGCAAAGCCCACGGGCTGAGCCCCAGCAGCATCCGCAGCGGGGTCTGTCCCAGCTCCTGCCACAAGCCCTGTTCTCCCTGCTGGCTCATCTTCTCCAGGGCTCTCACAAACAGGGAACTATTTCACATCCTCTGATGGGATCAGGGCTCTGCTTCTAATCTGCTCTTGACTTTCTCCAGGAAATGAGGAACAGGAGAGAGCCTCAGCAAGGAGACCTATGGGAAAAGTAGTTTGTCTCCAGGTCTGATTCCTCTTTCCTTGCTTGAAAAGCAATCCCAATCCTAACATCATGTCCTTTGAACTGCCTGAACTTGCCTCCTCTCTTTCTTGGGCTGGATCCTTGAGACACTGTACTACAAAAGTGCAGCTAAACTTTGATTTCTGGTTCAAATCTAATTTTGCCACTTGTATACCACAATTTCTGTGCTACTTCACATTCGCCACACAGTTTCCAAGAGGATTCACAGAATAATAAATTCTGTGTGTGAGCTGGAGCACAGGCACAGAGCAGAGTGATGATTTAGGATTCCAGCAACGTAATTTCCTCTGAAAAGAGTCAAATCAATGCTGCTCTCTTGGCTACAACCCTTAGAAAGTTAGAGGTTTCATCTGAGTCATCTTTGACATTCCCTTGGGAGTCAGACAGCAGCCTACAGTGAATGTCAGGGAATTCCTGGAAAGCTGAAGTGAGATGATTCCTAGCCAGGCTGACATGCCTCGGAGATCTGGGATGCTCCTGCTGGAAACTGGAGGGTGTGGTGGCCCTGGCATGAGAACTGTCATCTCTCCTCCCTGCTGCACATGCATTTGTGTCCCTAGCTATGGAATGTCACATCCCCTCCCCAGGCCAATCCTTTTAAGGGCAAACACATCAGGATCCATGAACTGAAAGGGCTCGAGGAGAGGTGGAGAGGGACTTTGGACAAGGGCATGGAGTGACAGGACAAGGGGGAACGTAGCAATGTATCTGTGTAATAGGCCATTCAGATGCACAAGCCAAACTGGTTGTGAGTAATATTATCAAACCACTTGCAGTTTTGTTGTTAGCACTCTCAGGAATTCATCAAGGTTACTGAAAAAACAACAGGATCACAAATATGAAGAGAGCCTGAGAAAATGTCTGCAAAACATCTAAACCCTACATAGGGGAAGCACAACGTGAGGATGGATGCTTGACCATTGGATATCCATAATAATGTGTGCCTGCCTCATGAAGGAGCAGCTCAGGCAACCCAGAGATGTGTGCCCATGTGGACAATAGACCAAGAATTGATATTTGCCATGCTATGTAAACAATAAATGGCTTCTGTTGGAATCATGTTGGTTCTGTTATTCAGTGGCCAATTTCCCCCCTGCAGGGGAATGGCTTCTCACTGTCAGAGGGTGGGTTCAGATGGAATATTGTGAAGAAATCCTTCCCTGTGAGGGTGGGGAGGCCCTGGCATAGGCTGCCCAGAGAAGCTGTGGCTGCCCCATCCCTGGAAAGTGTCCAAGGCCAGGTTGGATGGGGTTTGGAGCAACCTGGCACAGTGGAAGGTGTCCCTGCTGGCAAAGGAACAGTATGGGATCAGGTAAAAACAACCACAAGTGCTGCCAGGACTGAGGAGGAGGAGCTCTGGTGAAGGGCTGGGAGGGGGTTCACAGCACCCTGGCCTCTAATAGCTGTGATTGCATCATCAGGGGGATTGGCAGTAATTCAGCGGGGGCTCTAAGTGCTGCAAGCAACTGATTGCTGTCCTTCCCTTGGGCTGTGGGAGCCTGCACTGCAATGAGAGAAATGGGAGTCCATGGCCCAGGGCTGCTCCCATGAGCCCAGGGCAGGTTTTGGCAAGGATTCTGGAGCTCCTCTCAAAATGGAAGTTGTTTCTGCCAAGCAGCCAGGTGCTTCACCAGCACTGCCAGCACTGCCAGCATTCCAGTGTCACCAGCACCACCAGCAGCCCTCTGCTGCTGGAGGGACAATGATCCCTCAGGGAAGAGAAACCAGGAATGGTAGAAACCTGTGAGGTGAGGGAAGGAAGGTGAAGAATGGGACACTCTCCTGGGAAGGAGTGTTTGTAATTAGGGGGAAATGAGGAGCCATTCCCAAATGTTATAAACAGGTGGTAGAGTTATTGGCTTTTGCAAATGCTGAATGAATATTATGTGTGCTATAATGTGAAAAGAAGCTTTGTTAGGATTTGGAGTGTTTCTAATGTGAGTATTGTGTTCATGCTGAAAGCTCCAGTGCTGATCTGGAACCACTGCGGGGAGCCGAAGGCAGAAGGAGTGCACAAGCTCCGGGAAGGCGGGACAAAGGAGGAGCTGTGTGGGAAGAGTGGGATATGTATGGATGTGGGGTTGGCTTACCAAGAGTATCTAAGGCTTATTACTGTTGTGGGTGGGGTGCATCTGGCCGTGCCTCTGGACCTTGTTTTGTTCCTGGTTTTAAAACTTTAGGAAGTGGATCGTCATTTCTCACACCAGGAAGAAGACTACTTGATTTGTAGGGGAAAAGAAAAATAAATATATATATAAATATTTTTTTTTAAAAATCAAGATCAATAACCCTGAGGCTGGGCAACTCCAAGGGAGCCAAAGTTGTAAAACCACTCCCAAATGCCCCATGACCACAATGAGCCTTTGCAAAAAACACTTGGATAGGGCATGGGAGTGGCCAGTGGGACAGAAATGGGGAGCTCCTGGTGATCTGGGCAATTTCTTCTTCATTTTACTCACCTGGAAGAAGCTACTTTAGGATATTGATCCCAAAGGAGTAAGGGGTGCCAGGAAGCACCTGCACATCTCACTTCTCCCCACTCAATCCTTCCCACTGCAGGGAGCTGCACAGGAGCCACATGGTCCATCCCAGGATTCTCCAAGCACTGACTCCCCATTCACTCTGACCACAGCCAGGGGCCACATCCCACTGCCTGCCCAGCATCCATCCATGGAGGTGACCACTGTGTCCCCAGTTTCCCTCTCTATCACTGAAGGAGATGATCTCCATGAGACAGATGTCACCAATGTAGCCATACACAGTGTGACACTGCTCGTCTGCCTCTGCGGGCTGGCTGGGAATGGGGCTGTCCTCTTCCTCCTCAGCATCATCTTCACCTCTGACTTCATCTTCAGCCTGGCCATCGCCATCTTCCTCTTTCTCCTCCTCATGCCTCTGTCCACACTGAGCCTCACTGTAGAGAATGTGTCCTGCTCTGCTATTGTGCTCCTGGGGTACTTGGGCTTCCTTTTCCAGCTGTCACTCTTGTGCTCCAGCGTGGGGCTGCACCATGTAGTGTTCATGAACATCACAGGGTCAGGCTCTGTAGCCTTGAATTTGTCCTGCTCCTGCTGCTGTTTCTTTTACAAACACCTGTCGTGTGTGGTGATGAGTGCCCTGCTGTGGGCCTTCTTTGCTCTCACTGCTCCCAATCCAACAGTGGCTTCCCTGTGACAGTTTCATGAACAGCACTGCCAGGTGCCTCTCATCTCCATGTACACCCTCCACCTCCTTCTCTTTGCTCCCTTCATGCTCATTTCCAGAGTATTCTTCATTCAGGACTCATGTTGTTCAGAGAAGGGCAAGCTCAAAAGGCTCCACATTGTTATCTTCCTCTCTCTCCCCCTCATTCTCCCCCTCAGCCTCTGGAATTTCCTGCAGCAGCTCAGCTACACCATTCTGCCTTCCCAGGCTGGTTTCCTGTTTGCCTGCATCAACAGCACCATCAAACCCTTCACCTACTTCTTGGTAGGGAGATACTGGAGGAACTGCTCCATGGGGTCTGTCGGAATCTCTCTAGATGGTCTTTAGGGAGCCAGAAGAAAACACTGCCAGCAGCAATGATTCCACCAGGGACACGTCGGTCTGAGCCTGTTGATCCCTTCCTCTGCTCTGATGAAGCACACCAGGACAGTGGCTTAGGGATTCCTTGAGGCACCTCTTAATAAATATCCACCAGATCACCCTCCCACTTTTATTCCTGCAGGAGAAGGGAGCAGGGGCATTCCCAAGGGCCATGTGGGAGGGACGTTCTGTGGGGAGCATATTGGAGCATGGCTTTCCCTTCTCCCTCACACCTCCTAGCACACTAATCCCCGAACAGACCGTGCCCCACGCAGCTGTGATCCCAAAATCCCCCTGGTACCTGGTTCCTGCATCCCTCTGTGGTCTGATATCAATAAACAGCTTCGTTAATTCTTCCCGGTCTCCTCTGGCTGCTGCTACTAGCTGGGAATGTGACTGGAGGGAGGGGACACACCCATGGCTTGTGCTCCCTGGAGCAACCTGATCCCAAGTGCCCAAAGCTGGGCTGCCACCGGCACAGCTGGCACTGCAAGGGTGGCCCAGGGGCTCAGCATTCGCCGCTGGTGGCTCCGAGAGCGTCACAGCAAAGATGTCCCTGGCCCCGGGTGGGGCGGGGCAGGAACGGGGCTGTCGGGAGGGGGGAAGGCGGCCCCGGGGGTCCAGGTGTGTCGGAGGGGGCAGGAGTGGTCAGGAAGGGTCTGGATGCTGCCGATCCCAAATGTCCCGACTGGACAGCAGTGGAGCCCAACGGACAGGGCTTCAAGCCGAGGAGCAGCCACGGGATGCCATGCCATGCCATGCCATGCCATGCCATGCCATGCCATGCCATGCCATGCGGAGTGGGGCAGAGATGGGAATGAGGAGTAATGCCAAAAATCCAAAGGAATGAAGTTCTAATGTGAAATATGAGGCAGGAGGACACATGAAAGGATCTCACCATATTTCTGATTGTGGTGAGACTTTACTACAGGGGTTTATGCATTAGAAACACACATAGTCATTAAAAACTCTTTCTTATGTAGTACATAAACACCATTTTCCTATAACTAATTTCCATGCATCCGTTTCCTACTCGGAGTCCTTTGATGCTCCTGGAGGATCATTCAGAGGGGTCTCTGGTGGTCATAGTCCTGAGTGCTGCGATATTAAAGGAGACCTTGCCTGGAACTTTTGTTTTGCCCATGCACTGTTGCTTCTTGTGACAAAACTTGCCCAAAAACCACTGGAAGCCTCTTAATTTGTTTCTGCACTGGCTGCAGCCATGTTTATCACCCTGGGTCCACATCTTTACATTCTTTTATCTTTTTGGCCACTATAAGGTCTTGAGCAACTTCAGGGGAGTTGAAAACATATATTCTCTGGTTTTTATCAATCCTCTGCCAACTGGCCCAACCCTTTCACACCCCACTCTTTCCACCACCCTCCGCCCCTGCACATCTCACTTCTCTCCTCTGGATGTTTCCCACTGCAGGGAGCTGCACAGGAGCCACACAGTCCATTCCTGGATTCTCCAAGCACTGACTCCCCACTCCTCTGACCACAGCCAGAGGCCACATCCCACTGCCTGCCCAGTGTCCATCCATGGAGGTGAGCACCGTGTCCCCTCTTTTCACTTCACTGACCGATGAACCTGGTCTGTGTGGGATCAACGTCAGCAGCATGGTCATACACATTGTGACGCTGCTCCTCTGCCTCTGTGGGCTGGCTGGGAACGGCGCTGTCGTCTGGCTCCTCCACATTAATGCCATCACCGACTTCATCTTCAACCAGGCTATTACCGACCTCCTCTTCCTCATCTTCACGGTCCCCTCCAGCCTGCTCTTCCTGCTGGAGGAAGTGTCCTGCTCTGCTATAATGCCCCTGATGTATTTGAGCTTGCTTTTCCAGATGTCGCTGTTCTCCTACAACATGGGGCTGTATCGGCTGACGTTCATCAGCATCGAGAGGTGCAGGTCCATCCTCTGCCTGTTTTTCTGCGGTTGGCAGCTTTCCGAGTGCCTGTTCTGGGTGGTGATGCATGCCCTGTTCTGGGCCTTCCTCTTCGTTGTCATCGCTGTCAATCCCACGGTGACTTCCCTGTGCCAGTCACACCAGCAGGAGCACTGCCGAGTGGCTCTCCTCTCCATATACGCCCTCAGCCTTTTCCTGTTTGCTGTGCCCATGGTCATTTCCAGCACAGTCCTCTTCATTCATCTCAAGCCCAGCTCCCAGCAGCAGCAACTCAAGAGGCTTGACATCGTTGTCTTCCTCACTGCACTCTTCAGTCTGCCCCTTAGTCTCTGGTACTTACTGCAGCAGCTTGGCTACACAGTTGTGTCCTCCCAGGTGGTTTTCCTACTCACCTGCATCAACAGCAGCATCAAACCCTTCATCTACTTCTTGGTGGGGAGCTGGAAGAGAGACTACTCTGTGGGGAGATGGTGGAGACACTGCTGCATAGAGAGCTGCAGGAGGCACTCCTCCATGCAGTCCCTAAGGAAGGCCCTCCAGAGGGTCTTTGAGAAACCACAAGAAAACTCTGCCCAGAGCAATGATCCTGCCATGGACACTACCACCAATGATGCCACAGGGGTCTGAGCCTGTTGATCTCTTCCCCTGCACTACTGAAGGGACCCTGGGACAGGGCTGAGGGATTCCTTCAGTCACCTGATGAATAAATACCCACAGTATCACCCTCCATGTGCTGGTGCACACCGGGATCTGATACATGTTTGTGAGGCCTCAGCCTTGAGGAGCAGCCCCTGGGCTCAGCTCCTCTGGCTCTGATCACAAACACCCTCTGCTCCCAGGAGCTGCTGCTCTCCAACCACCTCGGGGCTTTTAGGAACAGCCTTGGGAATTATTTGACTGCCCTGAATGGCACAACATCCCTGCTCTCCCACTCCCAAAGAAAGTTGCCGGCCCAGAGGTGTGGCCAGGGTGAAACATTGTTGTGACTGAAGGCCATGGCTGGGGGCCCTGGAAACAGCGCTCCAAAAGGAGACCCTTGGAGCTCTCCTGGGCCCCAGCAGGGCTGACCAGAACCTCCCTGGGAGTGGGGCCTCTCTGAGCTGGGATCTCTCCCGTTTGCTGCCCTCAGGGATCCCCAAACACCGACGGGTCCTGGGCTGATGCCCCCCTGCTCGAGGCTCCACCCTTTGCCTGGTGAGGAGATGCAAAGGCACCCGGAGTGAGCATTTCCCTGCCTGCAAGGGGAATTCCTCACAGGGACCTTGCACTGCCTCTATGTCTGTGTCCATACACGTGTCATATTTCTGGTTTCATTGATTGGATTTGTTGTGTGTGTGGGTGGGTTTTTTTTCCCTTGCTGTGCCTGTCTGGTCAGTGTCAGAGTGAACCTGGCCAATGAACTCGGTTCTGCTGTCGCTCAATATTAAACGTGGCTTTGTCAGATCCCCTTGTCAGTGATTTTTTCAGCCATCTCAAATCCTCGTTTGGAACACTCTCACGGTGTAACCCTGCAGGAGAAGTGTAGAAATTTTTCCGTGGATGGCAGGGACAAGGAACTCTGCAGACCTGAGATGTTCTAGAAACACGTGGCTTTATTATTACAAGGGTCATGGGTAAAGAGGGCCTGCTTCCAGCCACCAGCCTCGGCTGAAGCAAAGCCCTAAAGAGAGAATGGGGAGAGAGAAAGATAGAAGAGAGCTAAGATGTAAAAACGGGGTAGGAGCATGGGGAAAGCGTGGGGAAAAAGCAGGAGCAAGCGAGGTGAGAGAGAGGAGAGGGGAAGGGCCAAAGAGCGATCATCTTGTTACAATACATTATATCTCTTTTTGTGTTGAATATTCTAATTTACAGTGACCAACTGGCGTGAGATACAAAACCTACAAACTTTGCATGCAGCCTATAAGAACTACTACATTACCATGTCATTTTATATTCTAAACTCTATAGACTCTTTCTTATGTACTTGTTCCCTGATGCCTTTGCCAAGGTGGAAAGGCAACATTCCTGTGTCTTTTGTTTTCCTGTCTTCAGCTAATCACTGTCTTCCTGCCTGCCATGCTCACGTCTCGAAACTGGCTTTCATTTCTATTTCATTCACAGGTTTTATATCTGCAGTATTTCTTACCATGCAGTCATATTCATAAGTCCTTCCTGTCCCATCTTTCCCAAGAGAGAAGGGAGGAGCGGCAGGTGGGAGGGATGCTCTGAGGGGAGCACACGGGAGCAGGGCTCTCCTTCTCCCTCCTGGCTCCCAGAACGCTCCGGCCGGGAGGAGCAGAGGCACTGCCAGGCTCCCGGGTGGAGCGGGGAAGGAGCGGGGCTGTCGGGGTGGAAAGTGGCCCGGGGCGGGTCTGGGCTGTCCGAGGAGGTCAGGAAGGGTCAGCAGAGGGTCGGAGGGGTCTGGATGCGGCAATCCCAACTGGCCCCACTGGAGAGCAGCAGAGCCCGACAGAGCGCGCTGGGAGCCGCAGAGCCGCCACCAGCTGGGAAAGCTGCGGGATGGGAGAGGATGGGGTGAGGATGGAGAGCGGGGAGAGGGAGCAGGGATGAGGATGGCGTGGGGACAGGAGGCAGGAAAGGGGATCCGGGATGAGGATGGGATTGAGATAGAGCGAGGAAGCTCAGCTGAGCGTCCTTGGGCCCAGGGCAGGTTTTGGCAATGATCCCGGAGCCTTTCCCGGAATCGGAGTTACTTCTGAGAAGCTCCCAGCTGCTTTATCAGCACCGCCAGCACTGCCAGCATTCCAGTGCCACCAGCACCACCAGCAGCCTTCTACTGGCTGGAGGAACAATGATCCCTCAGGGAAGAGAAACGAGGAATGGTAGAAATCTGTGAGCTGAGGGAAGGAAGGTGAAGAATGGGACACTCTCCTGGGAAGGAGTGTTTGTAATTAGGGGGAAATGAGCCATTCCCAAATGTTATAAACAGCTGGTATGGTGATTGGTTCTCGTAAATATTAAATTAATATTATGTGTGTTATAATGTTAAAAGAAGCTCTGATAAGATTTGGAGTATTTCTAATGTGAGTATTGTGTTAATGCTGAAAGCTGCAATGCTGATCTGGGACCACTGCGGGGAGCCGAAGGCAGAAGGAGTGCACAAGCTCTGGGAAGGCGGGACCAAGGAGGAGCTGTGTGGGAAGAGTGGGATATGTATGGGTGTGGGGTTGACTTCCCAAGGGTATCTAAGGCTTGTTACTGTTGTGGGTGGGGTGTGTCTGGCCGTGCCTCTGGACCTTGTTTTGTTCCTGGTTGTAGTTTAATGAACTTTATGAAGTTTAAAGAGGCGGAGCATTGTTTCTCACAACAAAGGAAATCAGCACTTGATCTGCTGGGGTAAATTTTTTTAAAAATTAATTTCTTTAAAAAAAAAATCAAGCTCAATAACCCTACGCTGTGGAACTCCAAGGGGCCAAAGTTGCAAAACCACATCTGAATGCCTCCTGACCACACCGAGTCTTGGGAAAAAAAGACCAGGACAGGCGAACGGGAGGAGCCAGTGGGACGAGAGTGAGGGGTGAACGAGAGTTCCTGGGTGAAATCGGCTCTTTTGGCTGCATATTACTGACCTGGGAGGAGCCGCTTTAGGATATTGATCCCAAAGGAGCACGAGGTGCCAGGAAGTGCCACTGATCTGCACAGACCCCCTTTGCCTGCTGCTGCCCCACTGGGAACAGGTCAGTGCAATGTTTTCCCTCCTCCCTACCCCACCTCCCTCTCCTCCAGCAGCTGCTCTCTTCCTGCCACCCTCTCCCGCAGACCGCAGTGCCCTCCCCAGCTCCCCCCTCCTCTGCCCTCTGCATCCCCTCTGGATCTTGACATTGAAATCGGCTGAAATCAACTTTCTAACACAATGGGAAGCATTAGAAAGCAGGAATTCTTTACCTGCACTGGAGACACAGAAGGATCTCTCCTTGATCTCTGTGTGTGGTGACACTTTACACAGGGGGGTTCTCCATTGTACTCCCACATAAACATTAATATGTGTTTCTTATCTAATACACAAACATCCCTTTCCTGCAACTATTTTCCATGTGTTCTCCTCCTACGGGAAGTCCTGTTATGATCCTGAAGGATCATTCAGAGGGGTCTCTGGTGGTCATATTCACTGAGTGCTGTGATATTAAAGGTGACTTTGCCTTGAACTTTTGCTTTGGCCATGTGCTGTAGCTTCTTGTGACACAACTTGCCCCAAAACCACTGCAGGTCTCCTAATTTGTTTCTGCACTGGCTCCAGGCACATTTATCATCCTGTGTGCTCCTGAGGAGCACATTGGAGCTGGGCTTTCCTCCTCCCTCCTGGCTCCTAGAACACTATGGCCAGGAGGAGAGGAGACATTGCCAGGGTCCCATGTGGAGTAGGGGAAGAGAGGGGCTGTCAGGGGGAAAAAATCAGCCCCGGGTGGGTTCTGGGGTGTAAGAGCAGTTTGGAGGGGTCAGGAGAGGGTCAGAGGGGGTTGGAGGGGGTCTGGATGTCGGCAAACCCAGAGGAGAGCAGAGCCTGACAGGCCACACTCAGAGTGGAGTGATAGGATGGGGTGAGGATGGGATGGGGACAGGAGAGGAGAGGAAAGGACAGGACAGGACAGAACAGGACAGGGAGCAGCTAAGCTGTGCTTCGTTGGGCCCTGGGCAGGTTTGGGCAATGATCCTGGAGCCCTTCCACAATGGGAGTTACTTCTGACAAGCACCCAGCTGCTTTATCAGCACTGCCAGCATTCCAGTGCCACCAGCACAACCAGCAGCCCTCTGCTGCTGGAGGGACCATGATCACTCAGGGCAGAGAGACAAGGAATGGTAGAAACCTGTTAGAGGAGTGAAAGGAGTTGGAGAATGGGACATTCTGCAGGGAAGGCAGGTTTCTAATCAGGAGGAAATGAGGAGCCATTTGCTAAATATTTCATTTGGAGCTTTTAACAAAAGACACTTCCTCTGCAGAAAAACAAATGCAAGATAAATGACTCTGAGGAAGTGAAATTCTGACATAGCCAAAGATGCAATTTCAAACTCCTCTGTGACTGCACTGAGTCTTGGGAAGCAGCAACAGGACAGAGCATAGAGATGAGCCAGAGGGAGGGGAGTGGGGAGCTCTTGTAGATCTGGGCACTTTCTCCTTCATGTCACTGACCTGGGAGAAGCCGCTTTAGGATATTGATCCCAAAGGAGCACGAAGTGCCAGGAAGCGCCGCTGATCTGCCCAGACCCCCTTTGCCTGCTGCTGCCCCACTGGGAACAGGTCAGTGCAATGTTTTCCCTCCTTCCTACCCCACCTCCCTCTCCTCCAGCAGCTGCTCTCTTCCTGCCACCCTCTCCCACTGACCCCAGTGACCTCCCCAGCTCCCCTCTCCTCTGCCCTGCCCTTCTCTTCTGCATCCCCTGCTCAACATCCCAACCCTCCCACCTCCCTCTCCCACCCCACCATTTCCACCACCCTCCTCCCCTGCACATCTCACTCCTCCCCACTGAATCTTTCCCACTGCAGGGAGCTGCAGAGGAGCCACATGGTCCATCCCGGGATTCTCTAAGCACTGACTCCCCATCCACTCTGACCACAGTCAGGGGTCACATCCCACTGCCTGCCCAGCGTCCACCCATGGATGTGGATGTATTCCTCTCTCCTGCCTCACCCACTGAAGGGGACGATCTGTGTGAGATAGATGTCACCAATGTGGCCATACACAGTGTGACACTGCTCATCTGCCTTTGTGGGCTGCTTGGGAATGGGGCTGTCCTCTGCCTCCTCAGACTGAAAGTCCGTAACATTGGCATCTTTGATCTGGCTTTTGCTGACTTTCTCTTCCTGCTCTTCACAGTCCCCTCCACCCTCCTGTTCCTGGTGGAGGACATGTCCTGCTCTCCTATCATGCCCCTGCTGTACTTGGATTTCCTTTTCCAGCTGTCACTGGTCTCCTGCTACTGGGTGCTGTTCCGACTGATGTTCACCAGAAATGTTGATTATATGCACAAGCTCCACAACCTCTGCTGCAACCTTCCAGAGCGCCTGTGGTGGTTGGTGGACAGTGTCCAATACTGGGCCTTCTTTACTCTCTTCACTGTCATTCCTACAGTGAAAAACCTGTGCCCATCACACCAGCAGGAAAACTGCTGGACAGCTCTCATCTCCATGTACGCTGTCATCCTCCTGCTCTTTCCTGCACCCATGGTCATTTTGAGCACAAATGACTTCATTAAAGCCAAGTGGGGCTCCAAGAAACAGCAACCCGAGAGTCGTGACATCATTGTCTTCCTCATTGTGCTCTTCATTCTCCTTCTCAGCCTCTGCAATTTCCTGCAGCAGCTTGGCTACACCCTTGTGTCTTCCCAGGTTTTGTTCCTGCTCACCTGCATCCACAGCAGCATCAAACCCTTCATCTACTGCTTGGCAGGGAGGTACTGGAGGCCCTGCTCCCTGAGATCCCTCCAGCTCTCCCTCCAGAGGGTCTTTGATGAGCAGAAAGAAGAATCTCCCCACAGCAACGATGTCTTCAAAGACTCAGTGGTCTGAACCTCATGATCCCTACCCCTGCTATGCTAAAGGACCCTGGGAGAGTAGCTGAGGGTTTCCTTGAGCCACCTGATTAATAAATATCCACAGAATTCTCCTCCCTGTGGTGGTGTATTCCTGCAGGTGAAAGGAGCAGTGCCATGAATGATTTTTGATGGATGCTCTGCAAGGGAGCACATTGGAGCATGGCTTTCCTCCTCCCTCCTTGATCCACATGGCTCCAAGCACAGCAGCTGGGCTCAGTTCTCTTCCCCAGCTCTATTCCCCATGGAATGATCCTCATTGCCTCGGGCCCAGGGAATGAACTCCATGTCCTTGGGCTACACAGATGAGTTCCATGGTGTTATGAAGGATTTCTTGACTACAAAAGATATGAGGTGTTTAGCCCTAAAGACACACCAAGAACAATGTGATTTCCCAAATCTCTGTGGGGCTGCTGCCTCTGGATGGCAGCAGAGGGGCTGGGATCACTCAGAGCATCGTTCCTCTTCTGTCTGGCAGAGGTGGCCCTGCATTCCCAGCTGATGAGAAGAGACACCAGGTAGGGCTGCAGAGCTGGGGAGAAACAACAATATTCCCTTATTCTTTCACTGGGAATTTGTCACATCCTTTCATTCCAGAACTAATTTGTTCTTAGTAAAGTGCAGGGTCGATGGTGAACTCCACTGAACCCTTGTGCCTGTGACCAAAAAGAATATGGAATATGGAAATTCCCATCACCAGATGCTTGGCCCCTTGAATTTCACAGGAGTGAGGGGGTTATGCTGCTGTTCTGAAGAATGGGGCCATCCTCTGCTTCCACGTATCCTCTTGGTAGTGGGCAGGTTGCATCTGGCCATGCCTCTGGACCTTGTTTTGTTGCTGTTTGTAGTCTAATAAACTTTTTAAATTTTAAAAAGTGAGGCGTCGTTTATCACAACAAAGAAAAAGACCAATTGATTTGTAGGGGAAAATAAAAAAGAATCAGGCTTAATAATCTCAAGAGTGTGGAACTCTGAAGGAGCCAAAGCTGTAAAATCACTTCTGACTGCCCCATGACTGCACAGATTCTTGGGAAACAGCACCAGGACAGTGCACAGAGAGGAGACAGCAGGAGGAGACTGGGGAGCTGTTGGTGAACTGAGCACTTTCTCCTTCACGTTACTGACCTGGGAGGAGATGATTTAGGATATTGATCCCAAAGGAGCACGAGGTACCAGGAAGCGCCGCTGATCTGCACAGACCCCCTTTGCATGCTGCTGCCCCACTGGAAACAGGTCAGTGCAATGTTTGCCCTCCTCCCTACCCCACCTCCCTCTCCTCCAGCAGCTGCTCTCTTCCTGCCACCCTCTCCCGCTGACCGCAGTGCCCTCCCCAGCTCCTCCCTCCTCTGCCCTGCCCTTCTCTTCTGCATCCCCTGCTCAACATCCCAACCCTCCCACCTCCCTCTCCCACCCCACCATTTCCACCACCCTCCTCCCCTGCACATCTCACTCCTCCCCACTCAATCCTTCCCACTCCAGGGAGCTGCAGAGGAGCCACATGGTCAATCCCGGGATTCTCCAAGCACTGACTCCCCATCCGCTCTGACCACAGCCAGGGGCCACATCCCACTGCCTGCCCAGCATCCATCCATGGATGTGGATGTATCCCTATCTCCTGCCTCACCCACTGAAGGGGACGATCTCTGTGAGATAGATGTCACCAAGGTGGCCTTACACAGTGTGACACTGCTCATCTGCCATTGTGGGCTGTTTGGGAATGGGGCTGTCCTCTGCCTCCTCAGACTGAAAGTCCGTAACATTGGCATCTTTGATCTGGCTTTTGCTGACTTTCTCTTCCTGCTCTTCACAGTCCCCTCCACCCTCCTGTTCCTGGTGGAGGACATGTCCTGCTCTCCTATTGTGCCCCAGCTGTACCGGCATTTCCTTTTCCAGCTGTCTGTGGTCTCCTACTACTGGCCACTGATCCGGCTGATTTTCACTACCAGTATAGTGGATATGTACATGATCTGCAGCCTCTGTGACCTTCCTGAGCGCCTGTGGTGGTTGGTGGACAGTGTCCAATACTGGGCCTTCTTTGCTCTTTTCACTGTCATTCCTGCAGTGACATACCTGTGCCCATCACACCAGCAGGAGCACTGCCAGACAGCTGTCATCTCCATGTACACCCTCATCCTGCTCCTCTTTGTTGCACCCATGGTCATTTCCATCACAATCAAGTTCATGGAGGCCATAAGTGGCTCCAAGAATCAGCAACCCAAGAGGCACGCCATCATTATCTTCCTCATTGTGCTCTTCATTCTCCTTCTCAGCCTCTGCAATTTCCTGCAGCAGCTTCGCTACACCCTTGTGTCTTCCCAGGTGTTTTTCCTGCTCAACTGCATCCACAGCAGCATCAAACCCTTCATCTACTTCATGGTAAGGAGGTTCCAGAGGCCCTGCTCTCTGAGGTCCCTCCGGGGCTCCCTCCAGAGGGTCTTTGATGAGTAGAAACAAATGCCTGCCCACAGCAATGATGCCTCCATGGACACAGGGGTCTGAGCCTGGTGATCCCTTCCACTGCTCTGCTGACGGACCCTGGGAGAGTGGCTGAGCGTTTCCTTGAGCCACCTGATCAATGAATATCCACAGGATCCCTCTCTCTGTGGAGATGTGTATTCCTGCAGGAGAAAGGGCACTGCCTTGGATGATTTTTGAGGGATACTCTGCAGGCAGCACATTGGAGCATGGTTTCCTCCTATCTCCTGGATCCACATGGCTCCAAGCACAGCAGCTGGGCTCAGTTCTGTTCCTCAGCTCAATTCCCCATGGAATGACCCTCATTGCCTCGGGCCCAGGGAATGAACTCCATGTCCTTGGGCTACACAGATGAGTTTCATGGTGTTATGAAGTATTTCTTGCCTGCAAAAGATATGAGGTGTTTAGCCCTAAAGACACACCAAGAACAATGTGATTTCCCAAATCTCAATGCCCGTGGATGGCAGCAGAGGGGCTGGGATCACTCAGATCATCGTTCCTCTTCTGTCTGGCAGAGGTGGCCCTGCATTCCCAGCTGATGAGAAGAGACACCAGGTAGGGCTGCAGAGCTGGGGAGAAACAACAATATTCCCTTATTCTTTCACTGGGAATTTGTCACATCCTTTCATTCCAGAACTAATTTGTTCTTAGTAAAGTGCAGGGTCGATGGTGAACTCCACTGAACCCTTGTGCCTGTGACCAAAAAGAATATGGAATATGGAAATTCCCATCACCAGATGCTTGGCCCCTTGAATTTCACAGGAGTGAGGGGGTTATGCTGCTGTTCTGAAGAATGGGGCCATCCTCTGCTTCCCCAGTATCAAAGTCCAAGGAAGCCCTGGAGCACCTCCATCCTCAACCCTCTGGAGGAGCTGAACAGTGACTCTACACAGCAGCTGGGGGAAAGAAGTTTCCTGGACTGTTTTTTTGTGGGGTTTTATTGATTTTTTTTGGTTTTTTTTCCTTTTTATTGGGACTATTTAAACCTGCTCTGGACTGAAAAACCCAGAGGAGCACCAGGAGCTGCACCTGCAGCCCACCAGGGCCTGGACCTGCAGAGGGATGAATAAGGGACTGACCAAGCCCAGCTACACCCAAGGCAAGGACTTTCTCCATTTGCCATCTGACTCCAGAACAAGAGGTTTTATTGTGTCATATTATTCATTCTTTATGCTTATGGGTATTTTGTTGGTTAAATAAATTGGTTTTTCCACTTTTTTCAGAGGAAGTTTTTTCCCAGATGTCGTGGTTTGAAAGCAAAACAAGTGAGAGGCTCCAAGTCAGAAATACAATTTAATAGGAAAAAAGGTTAAAAGGTAAAAATAAAATAAAATAAATGCAGTAACAGAAAAGACCACTGACAGAGTCAGAATACAACCTGAGCAGGGTGGTGGAAGCAGTCCAGATGAGGTGGTCTTCCTGAAGCAGTGATCCTGTAGAAAGGTCTGGTAAATCTGGTCCTCTGGGAATCCAGTAGGTAAGGGCTGCTTATACTGTCTCAAACCCAAAATTATATCTAGATGAGAATGCTTGGCTCCTGCCCCTGGGTGGAGCATCTCACAATGGGATGATGAGTCGTGAAGTGGGTCCTTGATGGCCCACTAAACAGAGATAACTCCTGGAGGGGGTTACTTGTAAGTCATGGGCCAGGCGTTGATGGGCCATTAGCAGAAGACACCCCAAAGGCAGGGGGCCTGGGAACCCTAGAACACTAGCCCACTTGGTTTAACAGTTCATGAAGATGGTGATAGAATAAATACTTTGTGAACATCCTACACTACAACCCAGGACATAATCCACCCCTTATTCTATTATCATCTACATCATGTCCAAATCATTACATTCTTATAAAGGTATGCATACACATAGGGAATAAAACGTTACACACTCTTCTGACTTAAAATTAAGTCTCCCTGTGGTACACAACAGGTTTCCCCATTTTTCTGCTTTACCTACTAAGTGTGACCAGGTCCTTGAGCAAAGACAATCCCATGGATGGGTCTGCCTTTTCCTGAGGTGGGATTAATCCAAACAGTCTTCTCTGAAATGCCTTTTATATGTACTGCAGGGACTTTATCTCCATCCACTGTGTGCAAGGGTTCAGACTGGGCAGGACCACCTCGATTGATAGACCCTCGGGTGTTGACCATTCAAGTAGCTTTGGCTAAGTTTATTTTTCAATTCTTGAAGGTCCCCCCACCAAGTGCCTTCAGGGCAGTCTTTATTAGTCTATTGCACCATTCAACTTTTCCGGCAGCTGGTGCATTATAAGGAATGTGATATATCCATTCAATACCATGTTCTCTAGCCCAGGTGTTTATAAGGCTGTTTTTGAAATGGGTCCCATTGTCTGTCTCAATTCTTTCAGGGGTGCCATGTCTCCACAGGACTTGTTTTTCCAGACTCAGGATGGTGTTCCGGGCAGTGGCATGAGGCACAGGGTAGGTTTCCAGCCGTCCAGTGGTGGCTTCCGCCATGGTCAGCACGTAGCGCTTTCCTTGGCGGGTTTGGGGAAGGGTGATGTAGTCGATTTGCCAGGCTTCCCCATACCTGTACTTCAGCCATCGTCCACCATACCACAGAGGCTTCACTTGCTTGGCCTGTTTGATTGCAGCGCAGGTCTCACAGTTGTGGATGACCTGTGAGATGCTGTCCATAGTAAGGTCCACCCCTCGGTCATGGGCCCATCAGTATGTTGCATCTCTTCCCTGATGACCAGAGGTATCATGGGCCCAACGAGCTAGGAACAGTTCTCCTTTGTGCTGCCAGTCTAGATCCACCTGTGATACTTTCATCTTGGCAGCTTTGTCCACCTGCTCGTTGTTGTGATGCTCCTCATTAGCCCGGCTCTTGGGTACGTGCACGTCCACGTGTCAAACCTTTACTGTCAGTCTTTTAACTCGGGCAGCGATGTCCTGCCAAATGTCAGTGGCCCAGATGGGTTTTCCTCTGTGTTGCCAGTTGGCTTTTTTTCAGCAATTCAGCCATCTCCACAGAGCATTAGCTACCATTCATGAGATAGAGATAGAGCCTGTCAGAGTCTGTCCAAGGATGTGATATGCCTTACAACTGTCTCCAATGGTTGGGGACTGGAACCCCGAACTCTGAAGGGAGCCCCTGGCCTGGCTGAGGTGGGACGTTTGCCGAGTCTTGGAGGACTGATATGCATCTCCCCGAGAACGGATTGCAAGAACAATGGAACTGGTTACGGTGGACTGAACCGAGACTGCTTCTCCTAACTGCTCTGTCCGTACCAGGAGACTGTGGTTAGCAGCTTGTTCCTGAGCATCCAACCTCGACACAGGTGTTTCCTGCTTTGGCTCTGTGCCACTCGCTTTGGTTCCCTTTGGCTCTGTGCCACTTGCTTTGGTCCCCGCCTTAACTAACCTATAAAGACTCTGGAGACCCCGCTCACATTTGTGATCACCCCACTGGAGAAGATCGTGTCTATAGGCATCTCTATGCCTTGAGGACTCGTCCCTCCACGTTGGTAGCTATAATCCCCTTCCCCTCTTTCTATCTTTCTCACTATTCTCTATTTTCTCTCCCCACTATCGCATTTGTTGGCACTAAATAAAAGTGCATTTTTTGTTTAAGTAAGCTGAGTTGTCCCCCGCTGTGTCTTTTGCGCTCTGAGATCCCTGAAATGAACCATCAGGCTCCCCGCATATGTTTGTGGACCCTGACAGAGCCTCGGCCATTTTTTTTATTCAGCAATATCCAAAGCCAGCTGGACAGCTTTAAGCTCTGCAACCTGACTCGATCCACTTTGTCTCTCGGTAGCCTGTGCAACTTGTTGTGTGGGGCTCCAAACTGCAGCTTTCCATTTCTGGTTAGCGCCTACAATTCAGCAGGAGCCATCAGTGAAGAGAGCGTATCGTCTTTCAATCTCCAGTAGCTCATTATATGGTGGGGCTTCCTTGGCGCATGTTAGTTGCTTTTCTTCTTCTTCAGATGATAATCTAAAAGTCTCACCTTCCGGCCAGTTTGTTATAACTTCCAGAATCTCAGGGCGATTTGGGTTTCCAATACGAGCACACTGTGTAATGAGAGCAATCCATTTGCTCCATGTGGTGTCAGTGGCGTGATGCGTGGAAGGAACGTTTTTCTTAAACATCCACTCCAGCACTGGTAAACAGGGTGCCAAAAGCAGCTGTGTTTCAGTGCCAATCACTTCCGAAGCAGCTTGAACTCTTTTATAGGCAGTCAAGATCTCCTTTTCTGTGGGAGTGTAGTTGGCTTTGGAGCCTCTGTAACTTCGGCTTTAGAATTTCAATGGTTGGCATCGAGTCTCCTCAGGCACTTTCTGCCACAGGCTCCAGGACAGACCATGGCTCCTGGCTGCAGAGTAAAGCACATTCTTCACATTTGGTCTCGTCTTGACTGCGTGAGCAATGCGTGGGCTACTGCGTGAGCAATCTCTTGTTTGATCTGAACAAAGGCTTGTTGCTGATCAGGGCCCCAGTGGAAATTGTTCTTCTTGCGGGTAACCAGGTAGAGAGGGCTCACCATCTGACTGTACTCAGGAATGTGCATCTTCTAAAAGTCTATGGCACCTAGGAAAGCTTGTGTTTCCTTTTTGTTGGTAGGTGGGGAAATGGCAGTGATCTTGTTTATTATCTCTGTGGGGATTTGGCGATGTCCATCATGCCACTTGACTCCCAGGAACTGGATTTCTTGAGCCGGTCTCTTAACCTTACTTCGTTTAATGGCAAAATCAGCTTTCAACAGAATTTGGATAATCTTCTCTCCTTTCTCAAAGACCTCCCCTGGGGTGTTCCCCCATACAATGATGTCATCGATATACTGCAGATGGTCTGGAGCCTCACCCTTCTCCAGTGCAGCCTGGATCAGTCCATGGCAGATGGTGGGGCTGTGTTTTCACCCCTGGGGCAGTCGGTTCCAGGTGTACTGCACGCCCCTCCAGGTGAAAGCAAACTGGGGCCTGCACTGTGCTGCCAAAGGAATGGAGAAGAAGGCATTGGCAATGTCAATGGTCGCATACCACTTTGCTGCCTTGGACTCCAGCTCGTACTGAAGCTCTAACATGTCTGGCACAGCAGCGCTCAGTGGTGGCGTGATTTCATTCAGAGCACGGTAATCCACCGTCAGTCTCCATTCTCCACTGGACTTACGCACGGGCCATATTGGGCTGTTGAAAGGTGAATGAGTCTTACTGACCACCCCTTGGCTTTCCAGTTTACGAATCATCTCATGTATGGGAATCACAGAGTCTCTGTTAGTGCGGTATTGGCGGCGGTGTACTGTTGTTGTGGCAGTTGGTACCTGTTGTTCTTCGATTCTCAGCAGTCCCACAGCAGAGGGGTCATCTGAGAGACCAGGCAAAGTATTCACCTGTCTGATGTCTTCCTTCTCCACTGTGGCTAACCCAAAAGCCCAACGATATCCTTTTGGGTCTTTGAAATATCCATTCCTGAGATAGTCTATGCCGAGAATGCATGGGGCCACTGGGCCATTCGCGATGGGGTGTTTTTGCCACTCGTTCCCAGTTAAACTCACTTCAGCCTCTAATACAGTCAGTTCCTGGGACCTTCCTGTCACCCCAGAAATAGAGATGGATTCTGTTTCTACATACCTTGATGGCATCATGGTACATTGGGCCCCAGTGTCAACCAACGCCGTATATTCTGGTGGGTCAGATGTGCCAGGCCATCGGATCCACACAGTCCAGTAGATCCGATTATCCCTTTCCTCTTCCTGGCTAGAGGCAGGGCCCTCCTATTCCTGGTCATGGCATACATTGTTCTCCTCCTGTACGTATGTTTCTGAGGTCTCTTCAAGAGGATCAGTCATATCATCATTCCTGTACCATCTGGAGTTCTGAGACACTGGGGCAACATTGATTCTAAATGGGCTTCTTGTGGTAGGTGTTCCTCTTTTCAGTTCACATACTCGGGCTGCTAAGGAGGAGGTGGGTTTTCCATCCCATTTCTTCATGTCTTCTCCATGCTCTAGAAGAAAAGACCAGAGGTTACCCCATGGTGTGTATCCTCTCTCCCTGGCTGGGGGACGCCTGCTCCTAATGGCAGAGACTCTCGTCGGCTCTGGTGACATATGGTAAATTTCTTCCTTAAGTTCTTTTTTTAATTTCTGATGGCTTTCTTCAATCAAGTTCCGGACTTGCTCAGCCAGTCTTGTTTCCACAGACAAGACATGGGTATGAACTGGGGCAGTGATAGTGTCCTCGTAAATTCTTAATTTATTAGCCAAGACACCCACCTTGTCCTCACCTTCCCTCCATTGCAGTGTTGCCAGGTAACGTGAGCACATCTCTGGTCCAAGCCGTGCAAATCTCAACCACATCCGTGATGTACACTGGACATCATCTGGGCTTTTAGGAAATCTCTCGTCTTCTGAAAAAATTATCTCCAGCACAGCCAATTCCCTCAGGCATCAGATATCTTGTTCTATTGTGCTCCATTTTCTTTGGTGCACTTGGAGGTCTTCTTTACAAAGGTATCTGTCTTTCACACTTGTCAGCAGTCGCTGCCAGAGGCTGAGAGGTTCTTGGGTTTTCCCAATCCCCTGGTCAAAGACCACATCCCGGGACAGCAATCCCAGTTGCCTGGCCTCAATTCCATCCAGAGTGGTGTCATTGGCTGCAGCGTCTCAGATGCGGAGCAGCCAGGTCAGGATGGACTCGTTGGTCTGGTGGGTAAATTCCCTTCGCAGGTCACGCAACTCACCCAGAGATAGAGAGCGAGTGATGATCTCTATCTCTGTCTCTTCTGCTGGCTGTGAAGGTCCTGCTGCATCCTCGTCAGTCACTACACAGACTGATTTGCTCCTTGACTTCTTCTGAGTGGTGGCAACTGCTACTGGTTTAGGTGGTTCCAGTTCAGTGACGATTTGTGTGGAGATGCTGACGGCACCTTTGGTTCTTTTCTCCTTTGTGACAGTCTGCGCAGATGTGCACACTTTTGCCTCACTTTTGGCTTCTTTCTCCTCTGTAATGGTCTGTGTAGATGTGGACACTATTGCTTCACTTTTGGCTTCTTTCTCCTCTGTGACAGTCTGTGTAGATGAGGATATTGTTGCCTTGCCTTTGGTTCTCTTCTCTTCTGTGACAGTCTGTGTAGACGCTGATGCTGTTGCTTTGATTCTCTTTCCCTCTTCCTCTTCCTTAAGAACACGCTGCATCACACCATGTAGTGTTTTGATCCTATGCATGGTACAGGCTGTGCAGAGAAGACAAAGCAGGACTAACAACAACATCATACTGTCCTTGGCATCCAGGGGGTACTCAATATTTTCAAAAACTGCTGTGTTATGCCTGAAAAGCTGGAAAAAAAAAAAATCATTCTTTACTCCTCCCCACAGGGGCTGGGTGAGATTGTTGAGGCCCCAGATGTAGCTTCCTAGACCAGAACAGGAATACAAAACTGGGTATATATTCTGGATGCTGTTAATTGCCTCGGAGTTTTTCAAGCAATGGACATAATAGACCAATAAGGCAATTTTAGTACCATACCCTGGTCTATGCAGGAGCATTAAGACCAGCAGATAGTGCCCCATGTTTGGAAAAATATAGAGAGATAGGTATAAGACACATGTAAGCATGTTGAGCATCATAGCAAACAGGTGTCTTCTTCAATACCAAACTGTAATTCTGATTTTTCTCAGTGCCTCTGGCCCAACGTTGGGCACCAAAAAATATGTCATGGTTTGAAAGCAAAACAAGTGAGAGGCTCCAAGTCAGAAATACAATTTAATAGGAAAAAAGGTTAAAAGGTAAAAATAAAATAAAATCAAATAAATGCAATAACACAAAAGACCACTGACAGAGTCAGAATACAACCTGAGCAGGGTGGTGGAAGCAGTCCAGATGAGGTGGTCATCTTGAAGCAGTGATCCTGTAGAAAAGTCTGGTAAATCTGGTCCTCTGGGAATCCAGTAGGTAAGGGCTGCTTGTACTGTCCCAAATCCCAGATTATATCTAGGTGAGAATGCTTGGCTTCTGCCCCTGGGTGGAGCATCTCACAATGGGATGATGAGTCGTGAAGTGGGTCCTTGATGGCCCACTAAACAGAGATAACTCCTGTAGGGGGTTACTTGTGAGTCATGGGCAAGGCGTTGATGGGCCATTAGCAGAAGATAGCCCAAAGACAGGGGGCCTGGGAACATTAGAACACAAGCCCACATGGTTTAACAGTTCATGAAGATGGTGATAGAATAAATACTTTGTGTACATCCTACACTACAACCCAGGACACCGGACCAGCTGGGAGGGAGGCGCCATTTGGGTTTGCTATGCAGAGGAACCCCATTCAGAGGTTTCCTCACAAATTTGCCCTAAACCAGGACAATACATGATTTATTGGTGCCCAACTGCGGGGCTCCAGGGAGTGGAAAAACTTGTATTGATTGTTGATTGCATTTTGGTTGTACTCTGTGTGGGGATAAAGGAGCCAGGAGCCATGTTGCTCCTTCAATTCCTAATGTCTCTTGGAATGGAGTCCTTTGTGTTTCTGTTCCCGAGGCTTTTTTGGGGTTTTAACACCTTTCTAGTCCCTAGGTTTGTTTCCTTATTCAGAAATAGCTCCAATGTTGTCCCTAACACCTCTAGCTTTTACACTAGAGGTGCACGAATTTGCATTGCTGTTTTTTTGGGCTCAGTGATCATGATTTATAGAAAGTTTATAAAGGTACTGGAGTTTGTGCCAGGTATGTTTGGTTGATGGTCTCTTTGTCCTACCCTGCATCCTAGTTCCAGCAGCATGTTTTGGGCATTTATTAATAATTGCACCCAGTTTGTTAGAGGAGGAAGAGGGGATGAAGCCTTTCAGCCTTACCTTTCCTTCTTCTCTGTTTAGTGAGACTTCCTCTTTGAATCTTACCTTCCTTCAAATTGTGTACCCGTTGTGCCAGAGCAGCAGTGGGTTTTCCATCCCATCTCCTCATATCTTCTCCAGATTCATGCAGGAAGAACCACAGCTCAGCTCATGGGGTGTACCTTCTCTCCCCATCAAAGGAGCACCTGCGTTGGATACCAGGGCCTCTAATTTGCACAGCCGAGATTTGGAGGAAGTCATCCCTAATCTCTTCCCTGAGTTTCTTATGATTCTCCTCTATTTTGTCTTCTAATTTCTGCAGTTGTGTTTCCACAGCTGCAATTCTGGCATGAGTTGGGCCATGTACAGCGTCAGCATATGCTCAAAGCTTTTTCACCATATCGAGCACAGTCTCATATGTCTCCTCTCACTTCATTATTGCTAGAGCAGAAGTGTATTCAGGTGGCCCAAGTCGCACAAGTTTCCTCTACATTACAGGTGTACATGGTACCAGGTCTGGATTCCTAGTTGTTATATCATCTGAAAAAATGAGCTCTGCTACTGCCATCTCTCTCAGACATTGGATCCCCTGTTCTATGGTCCTCCACTGTGTCTGCTGCAAATAGAGGTCATCTGCACACAGCTATCTTTGTGCTACACCGTCCAGAATCTGTTCCCAGAGGCTGTGAGGGCTAGCCTCCCTCATCATGCCCTGGTCGGTGACAGGATCAAGTGACAGAAATCCCAAATGCCTCACTTCAGTGCCACCCAGAACTGTAGCCTCCTCTGCAGCATCCCAGAGGCAGACTAACCAACTGATTATAGATTCATCAGGTTGTCGCCTGTAATTGTTTCTTAGGCCTCAAAGGTCCTTTAGGGAAAAGGAATCAATATTGGCTCCAGAACCTACACCCCTCAATGTGGTTTCTGATTTTGGTGAAGGTCCTTCTCCTGGATCACCATCATCATCATCCTCCACCTTGCGATCGGTCTTACTGTACACTATCCGCCTCTTGTATTAGCAGCAACAGCCCTTGGTTGAGGCCTACTGGCTGGTTCAGCTGCTGGCCTGGAGCCTGGGATATTAGCTGCAGCCTGAGTGACTGAGATGGTAACTAGTTTATCTCCCTGTTCCCTTTCTTCTATCTGCTGCCCTTCAGTATCTAGCAGAGTACGATAAACATATGCCAGGGCCCAGCTCACTGCAATAATCCTTTTCTCCTTAGTATTACCATGGAACTTCTCTTTCAAGTACTTTGCCACCTCAGCTGGGTTCTGAATTTGTTCAGATGGGAAGTCCCAGACTATAGGATCAGAGAATTCCTTTAAAATTTGGCCCATATCTTCCCATTTCCCACTCCACTCAAGATTTCTCCTACTTGGCTTTGCCCCTAAATCAGAAGTCTCCTTTGGAAATCTCAGCTTTCATTTTATATAAACTGCAGACAGTATAGAGGAAACTTACTAAATTAAATGCCAGAAAGATGGTCTCTTTAACACTCAGGGGAAACTGAGCATTTTCTAATAGAGATGTAAACAATTCAAAGGAGAAGAGGGAAAACACAGGCTGAAGAAACTCTTCCTCTGCTTCTCCCCTAACAAACTGAGTGCCCAACCATAACAACGAACCATACACTCCTGGAACAGATTCAAGCATATTAACAACCCTCCTATAAAACATCACAAACAAGCCCAGCCCAATGAATATTCTGGTTAGTGCCCCACGGCTACAAGAACTACGTATTAGGAGCGCTACAAGAGCTATTTCTGGGTAAGGAAACAATCCTAGGTACCACAAAGGTATTAAAACCTAAAAAAACCCTAGAGACCAGAAATATTGGCAGGCTTGCACCCCGAATGACATTATGAGTCCAGAAAAAACCATCCCAATACACCCACAAAACAATTAGAACCACCAATATTATTATTAACGTTTTTTCCACTTTCTCTGGCCCTTTCCCAGCCAATGCACAAAAAAGTGTGGTGGTTTAGGATAAATTAGGGGAGAACCTCCAAAAGGAATTCCCTAAAAAGGCAAACAAACCTCCACCACCCCTCCCCCCAGCCCTGGGTTTGGGAAGGAATTTCTCTTGGAGGAAAAGTGGAAAAAAACCAGTTTATTGACAAATGAGAAAAAAACACTCCCCAGCAAAAGGGAAAATGAGTTACTGTGAAGGGAGGGCTGTAGAGCTTCTTTCGCAGGCCCCGGAGATCCCCAGAATTCTCAGGTCAGGTCCAGAGAGGGTCCAAATCTTCAGGGGGGGGGCGGGGGAAGGGGAAAAGAAAAGAAAAAACCAGAAGCAGCGAAAGTAGGCAGCAGCAGCAGCAGCAGCAGAGAGAGAAACAGCAGCCAAGTGGCCGCAGGCAACAGAGAGAGCAAAGTGCCAGCAGACACAGGAGCAAAGTGGCAGCCCCTGCCAAAGTCGGGGGGGGGGGGGGGCAGGGCGGCGCAGCTGTTAGACATAACAATGTAGTACACGATATGGGATAGGAGGCACCATCAACCCAGAACATCTCTTTTGAGTCAGTGACCTCACTCTTGGAGAATGTTCAGTGTCCCCTGAATGTTAAAAATATCACCTTCCTGGTATTTCATCTGGTGAGCTTCCTCTCTATGGTTTGTAGCTTGTCTAGAATGAGGTATGAGAATTCCAGAGGGGCTGATGAGACGCCTTACCCAGAAGTAGACCCAGAAGTAGGCCCAGGTGTGGAAAATCCTGAGTAGTGTGGAGAATGGTAGAGGATGGTATGGAGGAGACTGTGCTGGATATGGCAAAGGAACTCTGAGCATATGCAGATGCCATGCATGGTCCAACACATGCAAGAATTGCAGCTGTGGAAACATGCCTGCAGAAATTAGAAGACAAGATAGAAGAGAACCACAAGAAACTCAGGGAGGAGATTAAAGAGGACATTCTCTAAATCTCAGCAGCACTGATCAGAGGTTCTGGCACCAAACACAGATGTCCCCCAGATAGAGAGCGAAGGGGCATCCCACAAGGTAAGCTGTGGTCCCTCCTGCGGGATTGTGGAGAAGACATGAGGAGATGGGATAAAAACTTATGATCTGGCACAATGGCTGCGTGAATTGTTGGAAGGCAAGACTCAGAGTGGAATTCTACCAAAAAGGATGCAATTCCAGTTACCCCGGCAAAGATGGATAACCAGGCTTAGAGAAACCCTGCCTCTATACAGGGAGAAGCTAGGGAAAACTGTGGTCTTTGGACTGTGTGGATTCGTTGGCCTGGCACATTCAAAACAACAAAAATATGAGGCCTTGGCTGACACTGGTGTTCAGTGCACACTAATCCCATCAAGACATGTGGGAAAAGAATCTGTTTCTATTGCTGCTGTGACAATGGGGATCACAGGATTTGACTCGGTGGAAGCTGATGTGAGCCTGACAGGAAATGAGTTGAAGAGACACCCTATTGTCACTGGCCCAGAGGCCCCATGCATTTTGGGCAGAGACTTCCTCCAAAATGGGCATTTCAAAGACCAAAGAGACTCAGGTGGGCGTTTGGGATAGCAGCTGTAGAGACAGAGGGTGTTAAGCAATTCAACACTTTGCCTGGACTATCAGAGAACCCATCTGCTGTAGGACTTCTGAAGGGGGAAGAGCAACAAGTGCCAATTGCCACTTCAACAGTGCATCGCCAACAGTACAGAACAACTGGAGATGCCATGATCCCCATCCACAAGATGATCCGAGAGCTGCACAGCCAAGGGGTGGTCAGCAAAACCCACTCACCCTTCAACAGCCCCATCTGACCTGTGTGCAAGTCTGAGAGAGAATGGAGACTGACTGTGAACTATTGTGTATTGAATGAAGTGACTCCACCGCTGAGCACTGCTGTGCCAGACATGCTGAAACTCCAGTACCAGCTGGAGTCCAAGGCAGCGAGGTAGTCTGCCACTACTGACATTGCCAATGCATTTTTCTCCATTCCTCTGCCTGCAGAATGCAGGCCTCAGTTTGCTTTCACGTGGAGAGGTGTGCAGTACACCTGGAACTGACTGCCCCAGGGGTGGAAGCACAGCCCCACCATCTGCCATGGACGGATCCAGGCTGCACTGGAGAAGAGTGAGGCTCCAGAACATCTACAGTACATCAATGACATCATTGTGTGGGGGAACACTGCAGCTGAAGTGTTTGAGAAAGGAGGGAAGAGCATCCACATTCTCCTGAAAGCTGGTTTTGCCATCAAGAAGAGCAAAGTTAAGGGACCTGCTCAAGAGATCCAGTTCCTGGGAATAAAGTGGGAAGACAGCATCAAATTCCCACCAATGTCATCAAGATCACTGTGATGTCTCCACCAACCAACAAGAAGGAAACACAAGCTTTCCTAGGTGCCATAAGCTTTGGGAAAATGCACATTCCTGGGAGGGTCTTCAGAGGGTCTGAAGCCAACTACACTCCAACAGAGAAGGAAATTTTAGCAGTCTATGAAAGAGTTCAAGCTGTCTCTGATGTAATAGGCACAGAAACACAACTCCTCCTGGCACACCCAGTGCAGGGGTGGATGTTTAAAGGAAAGGTTCCCTCTACCCACCACGCCACAAATGCCACATGGAGTAAGTGGATTGCTCTCATCACACATCATGCCTGTATTGGAAACCCAAATCGCCCTGGGATTTTGGAGATAATTACAAACTGGCCGGAAGGTGAAAACTTTGGTCTCACAGAGGAAGAGGAGCAGGAACAAGTGACACATGCTAAAGAAGCTCCTCCATACAACCAACTGCCAGCAGAAGAAACACACTACACTCTTTTCGCTGATGGTTTCTGTCCCATCATAGGGATGAACCAGAAGTGGAAAGCAGCTGTGTGGAGCGCCATAGGACAGGTCACAGAAGGCACTGAAGGAGAAGGTGGGTCAAGTCAACTTGCTGAGCTCAAAGCTGTTCAGTTGGCCCTGAACATTGCTGAAAGAGAGAAATGGCCAAAATGGCCAATACCTCTACACTGATTCATGGATGGCAGCCAATGCTCTGTGGGGATGGTTGAAGAAGTGGGAAAAGGCCAATTGGCATCGTAGAGGAAAACCAATCTGAGCTGCTGAAGAGTGGAAAGACTGCCACTCAAGTAGAGAAGCTACCTGTGAAAGTCCACTATGTAGATGCCCAGACTAAAAAAAACAGAGGAGCACCAGGAGCTGCACCTGTGGCCCATCAGGCCTGGACCTCGGCATTTTACAGCACTGAAGGGACCAGGATTGATAAGAGACTGAGAGAGCTGAGCTAACTTACAGCAAAGACTTCTCACAGTTTTGCCATCTCTCTTCAGACCACTGAGAGGTTTTATTGTTTCATATTATTCATTCCTTATGCTTGTGGGCAGTTTGTTTGTTAAATAAATAGTTTTTTCCACTTTTCTCTGAGGAAGTTCTTTGCTGGGACTGGCTGAGGGCGAGAGGCCATTTGGGTTTGCACTGCAGAGGAACCCCATTTGGAGGTTTCCTCCCAAATTTGCCCTAAACCAGGACAATGGTGAACACGCGAGGTTCCACCAACCGAGCAGGTCCTGCCCAATCTGAGCCCTTCCAACAACAGATGGAGGTAAGATTCCAGTGGTACACATGAAAGGTATGCTGGGAAAATCTGTTTGGATTGTTTCTGCCTCCAGCAAAAACAATCCCATCCATGGGGCTGTCTTTGCACAGGTACCAGGTTGCACCTGGTGAGTGATGCAAAAGCATGGAGAGACCTAATGCACACCTCAAGGGGACCTTGTTTTAGGGTGAACTACCCACGGCACTATGTCTGTATCCATATCTGCATATATACATGTATATAATTTAAAGGTTTAAACTCAATGTAATATGTTAGTATAGGAAAAAAAATTGGGGTGGATAATATTGGGGGTTAGGTTTGTTCCCTTTTTACTCTAAAAAATTTTTCCCTTTAAGTTACTATGAGACTAAGTAGTGGGTGCTTAATGGTGCTGGACCAAAACAAAGAGGTGGTCAAATCTCAGAGGGGAAGATAACTCAAGTTTTGAGGCAGGTAAAGGACAGAGCTGGATGCATTGAGAGAGAACGGCATGGGCAGGCTGCTGCTTGCTGTGGGAGGAGTTCACTGTCACCACAAAGTCCTGTCCTGGGAAATCTACCATCATCTGCTCACGTGCCCCAGAACTCTGAGCTCCTCTGCCTGCCCTGCTGGAGCTGGGTCAGCCCTGCCTCACTGTCACGGCTTCTTCAGCACTGCTCTTTTTGTTACAGTGTGACCCTGCACCCCTGCCCTGCCAGGGACACCCTGCCCCTGCCCTGCTGGGACACCCTGCTCCTGCCTGCTGGGGACACCCTGCCCCTGCCCTGCCAGGGACACCCTGCCCCTGCCTGCTGGGGACACCCTGCCCGTGCCCTGCTGGGACACCCTGCCCTGCTGGGGACACCCTGCCCCTGCCCTGCTGGGGACATCCTGCCATTCCAGCCACCAGCCCGGAACTTTCCACTGTTCCAGCCTAGTGCTCTGAGGGTTCTGCAGGAGCACCAAGACCAAATTGCCCTGGGTTTTGTGAAGCAAAGCCCTCAAGGTTCTTGCTACTGTTTTGTTGTTAATGCTGTTGTTTCTGTTTGCTTTGTTACACATACTAGTAAAGAACTGCTATTTCTATCCCCAAAGCTTTGCCTGAAAGCCTCTAATTGCAAATTTATAATTGGTAAAGGGGGCAGGGGGAAGGATGGGTGGTTTACATTCTCCATTCCAAGGGAAACACCATCTTTTCCCTGGCAGATATCTGTCTTTCCAAACCAAGACAACTCTGTGTGCCAGGTGGTCCATCCATCAATGCAGAAAGGGATATAAATCATTCCCAGGGCTAGAGGATGGCAGAGGGGTGAGAGAGATGGGCCAGAGGCTTTCAGGAGTGAGAAATCACTCATGTGCAGACATACAACAGCACAAGTTGCTCAGTCCCTCTAGTGACATGTAACTTGTGTTCAAAGTCTCTTCCAACTTTCTTCTGGGAGAAACTTCCAGGAGTTGCACCTTTCTCCATCTACCTCTCATGGATGGACTCTGAGTCTAAGTTCTCTCCTTGTTTCAAGTCTTCCTCTAGCTCCAAATCCTGAAGCTCCAGGCTGCGCAACCTGGAGAGCACATGGACCTTGTGCATTAACATATCCATCAGTCCTGGGGATGACAAGCACATGATACAACTCCAAAGAAGATGGAAAACACATGAAAGAAGGGCAGAAAAGAAGCAGTAAAATGCCAGTCCCTGTGCTGTGAAAGGCTCAGGTTGTGTGGCAGGAACCACTTGGAGATAAGAGCACTTTAGCAGCTCCATGTACCCATAGATCTCATATATGAGAAGACACATGCCCAGCAGGGGTGATGAGGCTGATGGTTGAGATTAGACAGGATGGGATTAGAGGCTGTGGGCAAAGCCCTCGTGCAATCCTGTTTCTGGGCACTGGTGATTTCCCAGAGCAAGTGGACACAAGGACAATGCTCATCCCCATGGCTGCTGCTCAGAAGCTTTGTCGTCATCTAAAGAGGTCTGGAATTTCTGAGGGGTTCAGATAACCCTGTAATAACCTAATGGATCATAGTGGAGTACTCCTTCCATGGATCTGCCCTCAGCAGAGGAGGGTTTTCACCCAGGACTCCCAGCAACTGAAGGGGGAGCCTCTGAAGGGACATAATATTACTTGTGCTGTCCTCCCCTTTTTGTTGTTTTAGATCCAGGAAATGATGTTTAAGATTCAAAAGTCTAAGTGCCTGCATTAATGGGATCATAACAGACCAGCAGCTCCTCATGAAGAACTGGGGGCAGGAGAGGAAGCAAGTGACATGGCCACCTCCTCCTCCTGACAAGATCTCTGTCCCTGGGACATGTCAGGGGAAGCTGTCACCGATGTGGGCAGATTGTGAGAGGAGGCTGTGACCATGGGATGAGATCTCTGGGCCAAGGGCTGCACCTGGGCACGAGGGCTGAGGCTGAAGCACAGCCAGTGGTTCCAGCAGCCATCCCCAAGTCCTTTCTCCTGCTGCTGCTGTGACAGCATTGCTCCTGCTGGAGGTAGGAGTGCAGGGATGGACTGGTGGGAGATGCCTCCTGTCCAGGTTCAGGGCTGGAGGGGTGGGAGCCTGTCCTGGGCACTGCAGGGGTGGGGGTTCTTCCTGGGGCTGGCATGGGGCTGTGTGGACAGATGGGCAGTGCTGGGAATGCTGAGGTCCCTTATTTCCCTTTGGTTTCCCATCTCTCCCTAGGACGTGGTGGGAAAGGGAGAAGGCAGCTGTCAGGAACAGGATCTTTCATCATGGAGGAGAACAGCACAACAAACTTCACCAGGAATGATACACTTTATGGATCTCTGGACTGGGAGGAATTCATCACAGGTCGATGCTCAAGCATTCCCTACTGCCTGATTGACTTTACAGGAGTGTGCCTGGGGATTTCACTCTGTGGGCTGGCAGGGAATGGGGTGTCATGTGGTTCCTGGGCTTCCACACCAAGCAGAGTCCTTTCACTGTCTACATCCTAAATCTGCCTGTTGCTGACTTCTCCCTGCTTCTCCTGCTTCTGTTGGCTTTTCTGACCTTAGCAGCATTTTGCACGTCTTTGTGGCCTTTTATTCATCACTATCAGCACTTTGTGTTTGTCCTTGGCTTCCTGTGCCACCTGTTTGACCTGAGCAGCCTGGGGCTGCTGGCAGCCCTCAGCGTGGAGCACTGCATCTCCATCCTCTGCCCCATCTGGTCCCACTGCCACTGCCCCCAGCACCTCTCGGCCCTTGTCAGCGCGGCCCTCTGGGCCCTCGCAGGGCTTCTGGTGTCCTCCCTCTACGGCACCTACACCTACACTGAGGATTCTGAGACCATCCTGGCAGGTGTAGCCTCGCCATTTTGGTGTTTTTTTTCCGTGATGATGTTGGTTTCCAACCTGTTCCTGCTCCTCAAGCTGCACTGTGGCTCCCGGAGGCGGCAGCTGGGGAAGCTCTTTGTGGCCATCCTGCTCAACGTGCTGCTGTTCTTCGCCTTTGGCATCCCTTTCTGCATGGAAGTTTTCATCCATCTCCCTGATTCTGGTGATTTATTCCCAGAAGAGCCCTCTCTGTTGCTGGCATTGCTGAACTGCACCCTCAACCTGGTGATGTACGTGCTGGTGGGGAGCTGCCGGCGGTGCCACTTCCAGTGCTCCATCAGAGCGGCTCTGCAGAGGGTGTTTGAGGAGAAAGCTGGGAGTGACAAGGGGAGCCATGGGCCTGGGGACACTGTGGTGGAGGTGACAGCTCTGTCAGGCACTTCTGGACATGTGGCACCCGGAGATGTGGCACCTCAGAGATAGACAGGAGTATGGGAGCACAAGGCTGTGAGCTTGGTCCTGTTCCTGTATTCCCCATGGAATGGCCCTGGTTGTATTGGCCCTGGGGAATAAACTCTGGTGTTTTGACATTTTCATTTTGCTATGACCCCTAAATCAGATTTGGATTTGGATTTATTCCTTTTGTTTCTTTTCAGTGAGGTAACTCTGGCCTCAGATTTTGTGGAATAAACAACATCTGGGATTTGCTGCAGAGTTTGTCCCTGGTAAACAGTAGCAAAAATCGCTCATTCCCTTACTTTTTACTCATTCAAAAACCTCTGGCATGTCTGTGAGGAGAGCAGGTTCCTGTCTCATACTGGACTTCTTGCTAAGGCTGGTGCCTGCCATGGCTGGAATGAGCCATCTGTTGACAGTTCCAAGAGCTCCTCACTCCTTTTGGGAAAAGCATTTTGTCTCTGTGTCAGGTTCTTCTTAGCAACCCTAATCCTGAAATCTTGTCTTTGAATGGGCTCAAATTGCCCTCTCTCCTGCCACAGGTGGATTTTAAGGACCCTGCAGGACAAAACCTATAATTTCTGGTTCAAATCTAATTTTGCCACTTGTATACCACAATTTCACTGCTACTTCACCTTCACCACGCACTTTCCAAGAGGATTCACGGAATCATAAATTCTGTGTGTGAGCTGGAGCACAGGCACACAGCAGAGGGATGATTTAGGATTCCAGCAATGTAATTTCTTCTGAGAAGAGCCAAATCAATGCTGTTCTCTTGGCTACAACCCTTAGAAAGTTACAGGTTTCATCTGAGTCATCTTCTACACTCCCATGGGAGTCAGACAGCAGCCTACAGTGAATGTCAAGGAATTCCTAGAAAGCTGAAGTGAGATGATTCCTAACCAGGCTGACATGCCTCAGAGATCTGGGATGCTCCTGCTGGAAACGGGCACATGTGGTGGCCCTGGGACCAGAACTGTCACCTCTCTTCCCTGCTGACACCACGTTTGTGTCCCCAGCTATGGAATTTCACATCCTCTCCTCAGGCCAATCCTTTCAAGGGCAAACATTTCATGATCCATGTGGGGCTGACAGGGCTCCAGGAGAAGTGGAGAGAGACTTTGGACAAGGGCATGGGGTGACAGGACAAGGGGAAATGGCTTCCCACTGAGAGAGGGTGGGTTCAGGTGGGATGTTGGGAAGAAATCCTTCCCTGTGAGAGTGGGGAGGCCCTGGCACAGGTTGCCCAGAGAAGCTGTGGCTGCCCCATCCCTGCAAGTGTCCAAGGCCACGTTGGATGGGGTTTGGAGCAACCTGGTACAGTGGAAGGTGTCCCTGCCGGAAAAAGGATAGTGTGGGATCAGGTGAAAACAACCACAAGGGCTCCCAGGACTGAGGAGGAGTAGCTCTGGTGAAGGGCTGGGAGGGGGTTCACAGCACCCTGGTCTCTAATAGCTGTGATTGCATCATCAAGGGCATTGGCAGTAGTTCGGGTGGGCTCTAAGTGCTGACAACCTGGCTACAAACAACTGATTGCTGTCCTTCCCTTGGGCTGTGGGAGCCTGCACTGCGATGAGAGAAATGGGAGTCCATGGCTCAGGGCTGCTCCCATCAGCCCAGGGCAAGTTTTGGCAAGGATTCTGGAGCTCTTCCCAGAATGGGAATTGTTTCTGCCAAGCTGCCAGGTGCTTCACCAGCACTGCCAGCACTGTCAGCATTCCAGTGCCACCAGCACCACCAGCAGCCCTCTGCTGCTAGAGGGACAATGATCCCTCAGGTAAGAGATACAAGGAATGGTAGAAACCTGTGAGGTGAGGGAAGGAAGGTGAAGAATGGGACACTGTCCTGGGAAGGAGTGTCTGTCCAGGAGCCGCACCATCATTTACATCCTCATCTTAAGTGTTTTCAACCTCCTCCTTCTTCTCTTTCTGGTCCCGTCCACTCTGCTCTTCGTGCTGGAGGAGATGTCCTGCTCTCCCATTCTGCCCTTGCTCTATGTGTGGTTGCTTTTCCAGGTGTCACTGGTGTCCTGTGCCATGTGGCTGTTCACTCTGACATTCATCAGCACCAAGGGGTGCAGCTCCATCCACTGCCCACTCTGGCACTGCTGCCACCATCCCCCAGCTCCTCTCAAAGGTGATGTGTGCCCTGCTCGGGGCCTTCTTCATCACTCTCATTTTTGCCACCACAATTTCCCTGTGCCTGTTCCAGCTGTCTGAGTACTGCTGGGCATCTCTCATCTCCATGTACACCTCAGCCTCCTGCTCTTTGCTCCAGCCATGGTCATTTCCAGTACAGTCCTTCTCACTGAGGTCAAGTGTGGCTCCCATCAGCAGCAACCCAAGAGGCTCGACATTGTTGTCTGTCTCACTGTGCTCTTCACTCTGCCCCCAGCCTCTGGAATTTCCTGCAGGAGCTCAGCCAGATCACTGTGCCCTCCCAGGTGACTTTCCTAATTGCCTCCATCCACAGCTCCATCAATCTCTTCATCTGCTTCCTGGCAGGGAGGTGCTGGAGGCCCTGCTCCATGGGGTCCCTGGGGCTCTCCCTGCAGAGGGTCTTTGAGGAGCCAGAAGAAAACTCTGCCCACAGCAAGGATCCTGCCATGGACACAGGGCTCTGAGTGTGTTGGTTCCTCCCACTGCACTCCTGAGGGACCCTGGGAGAGTGGCTGAGGGATTCCTTCAGTCACCCAAGAAATAAATATCTGCAGTGTCCCCCTCCCTCTGCTGGGCCATCCCCTGCCCCTTTCCAGGCCACTCTGGGATCTAAGGAAGGCTCCTTAGGGCTCAGCCTTGAGGAGCAGCCCCTGGGCTCAGCTCCTCTGCCTCTGATCACAAACACCCTCTGCTCCCAGGAGCTGCTGCTCTCCAACCACCTCGGGGCTTTTAGGAACAGCCTTGGGAATTATTTGACTGCCCTGAATGGCACAACATCCCTGCTCTCACACTGCCAAAGAAAGTTGCCGGCCCAGAGGTGTGGCCAGGGTGAAACATTGTTGTGACTGAAGGCCATGGCTGGGGCCCTGGAAACAGCGCTCCAAAAGGAGATCCTTGGAGCTCTCCTGGGCCCCAGCAGGGCTGACCAGAACCTCCCTGGGAGTGGGGCCTCTCTGAGCTGGGATCTCTCCCATTTGCTGCCCTCAGGGATCCCCAAACACCGACGGGTCCTGGGCCAAATTCCCCCTGCTCCAGGCTCAGCCCTTGGCCCAGGGAGGAGATTCAAACAAATCCAGAGTGAGCATTTCCCTGCCTGCAAGGGGAATTCCTCACAGGGACCTTGCACTGACTCTGTCTGTCTGTTTATCTGTCTGTGTGCACACACGTGTGCATCTGCTGTGGCCAATGTGGGAGAAATGCTGCTCTCTCAGGGGTTTAAGCACCTGAGACATCTGAGGAACTCAGGCCTGTAAGGGAGTAAAAGGCATAAATTAGGTTAAATGCTGTTAAGTGTTATTCCTCTGTTGAATTGCTAAATTTAAGGTATAACTGAAGTACTGAATTAAGTTTGAGTGCTGTAAAACTTATTTATCCTTACCCTCACTTCCGTAAGGGCCCTTTTGTCCTTTTGTCACATGCCTCTGAACACACACACACAAACACAGTTTTGTATGCTGTTGCCTAACATTAAACCTGGGTTTTACTGATATCCTTGCTGGTGCTTTTGTGCCTCCAGAAGTTCTTCCTCTGCCCTGGCTGTGGCCTCTCCCTCAGCAGGCTCGGATGGTGTGTTGGTCTTTGGGCACCAATGGGACAGACCTGCCGGGGCAGCTGTTCTCAGTCTTTAATGAAGCATCAGTCTCAATCCAGGGGTGGAGACAATTGGAAAAACCAACAGCTCACAGCCTGCCAGCAGCAGACACAAATTTCTTCCTTACAAAGCATCCTAAAAGTTTTTCAGCCAGTAACATATTGTTAAAGCTTTCAGACAATTGTTCTAACCAATCAATTACAGCAGACATACACCTGTTTGAAACTATGTTCATTTGTATGTTTTCCTGTTAACAATACACAATACCCTTATTAAGCTTAAGATCTTCTGCTCTCTTGTCAGGCATATATTTTCTGCAGTGTTAAGATTTATTCAAGCCAAACCTAGAAACTCAGCCTCTGTTTCCCATGTCCTTGTCTGCTGTGCTACTGCACCTTTTCTAATTTCAAACTTTTTCAGTGGCAGCATATTCTGAGTTCTCAGCTTTCTCTGTTTGAGGCCTGGTTTTTCAGCTCCTAAAACTCCTTTTTACTTTTAGTGTTTCCCACAATTCCCCCACTCAGTTTAACTAAAAAAAAAAACTTTTAACTCTTTTAAACTGTTAAACTCTTAACTTTTTCACTTATTTCCTACCTTATGTTACATAGCTCTACTACAATACGTATTTCTTTTTGCTCATCTAAGTCACTTTTCTTGCTTGCTTTAAGCATTGCAGTTTTAAAGCACAACAATTAATGCTGTAAAAGATCTAGTCTAATCTAAGGGGTTTATGTCAAATCCAATCGAAGTTGCTATGTATTCTAATAATTCTCATCCATTCCAAACTCTCAATTTAAAACCTTCATCCATATCTATATTTGCATCCACTACCTTTGTGAGATCCTGAGTACTTTCCGGAATTTCACTTTCTACATCTCTTCCTTGAACGACAAGAACTTCCTGATGCTTCTGCCTGTCTGAGCACACTGTAGTATACAAGGCACCACTACTAGTATCACTACTAAAATAACCAACACATATAAACCTACTTCACAAAGTTCCTTCAACCAACGTGCAAAGTTCCATCCTTTGAACAAATCACCTGACCATGATCCATCATCTTCCTTGATTTGAGCTATTCCATCTTTCAGGTTTTGTATACTTTTGGGAATGGATTCAGAGTGATCAGACAGATTCATACAATGCAAAGGAAACTACACTTTTGCCAAAAGAACTCTACGAATCCAACCATTCCCACACTTTTTACATTCCCATCAAACTCCAGGCTCACAGTCCTTGCACGTGGGACACAGCATGTCCTGTGTAACCTGTGCTCTCTGCGCCGCTTATGTCTGTGTTCCTGCTGCTCTGCTCGAGGAGCTGTCAGTTGCCTATTTGTGTGTGACACAGCTTCACCTTCTTCTCTGGAATCCATTTTAGTTTAGCTTCAACATCAGGGGTTTCCACCTGGGCTGTAGTTGCAGATTACTACTGAAATGACTAACAATTGAGGAATTTGAATCTATCAAGGAGCAGTTCAATAAATTAAGAATATACAATCCATTTTATAAGTGTTCTTAAAACAAAACAGCATATGCAATAAAACAAGAAACTTAAAATAAGAAGGATAAATTGAATAATACACATAATGAATAACAGATACAAAAGTAGATAATAATCAATGTCTGTCTAAAATATTGTACCATCACCCAGGGTCTGCAACAGCTGAATCTTTACCATATATCAGTTAGAAATTGGATGAATCCTCTCTGGATCATGATTCTTCAAGGTAACTTTAAAATTGAGTGCAGCTGTCATATTGATAAGGTCCAATTGTCAAGTCAAAAATAACTCAAATATTGTTTTGACGCAGAAAACACCTGGGTCTGTTGGTCAATCTCCCATCTAGGTAGAGTCAGGATGTGGCCAAGACCAAGGCTCCAAACTAGAGGGATGTCCCATAACATATTTTAAAACAAGGCTCTCAACAATAATAGCTATAAAACAGTTATAACTGTTTTATAGCAAACTGTTGGAACACATTTGTATAAAGTAAACAAAGAAGATCTAGGACAAAAATAATCAAACCATACAGAATCTGATTTTCTCTGAAGTTTCTTTCCGCATGGAGATGCTCACTGGAAGAAATCACAAGACTAGCAGTTCATAGGAAGCTGTCAACCTAGTTCAGATATTTCTTTCTGGAATCTTAAAATATACTTGCGAATTAAGGAACAGCAGTGGATCCACTCATATAGAAAGTATAAGGACAAATCGAAGAGCTTAATTAGAGAAATACACGGTGTAACTACAAAACAAAAATGAGATTTCAAAATCATCATTTGCATTAGTAGAAGCAAGGCTTTTAAGGATGTAGGGGTGTTTCTGCTCACCTGGACACTGCCTTTCAAAGCTTGTGTTAGTCAATCTATAAAGGCACCATAGGCCTCAGTTTTGCTTTGCCTTATTGTGGAGTGAGCATTGATGTGACTCCCTGCTGGTTCAACAGTGAGCAAGACTTTTCTAGCAGCATTCTTTAGATCCCCAAGCACAACCCTAGGCAGGTCACCTGCCTGGTCTTTGGGCTTATCATGCAGAGCATCTCTGGCTAGGTGAGCTCTGGTAAAACGAGCATAAGGAGTACCCACATAATCTTCAATTAACCTGTTGAGAAGCTTCCTCCACTCTAAGTCCCACAGGATGTGCTGTGAATTGGATAAAATCATGGGAGCCAATTGTGACAATCTGCTGGAACAAGCTCAGAAGAATTAAAAAGACTTTTCACCACATTATTAAAAGAAGGAGAAGTCAGTCCACTATCCTTTGCTGCTTGTCTAAGTTCTGTAATATCACGATGTGACATGGTCTCATATTGGGGATTTTGATGATTTCTACCATATCTTACAGGTATGGCTAGGAATTTTTCATTTGAGGAATCAGAAGCCTTATCTTGTCTAAGATTTCCTTGGATATCCAACCTATCAGTTAAGCCTGGTCAATTAGTCTTGGAATTGTCTCCCAGAGGGTTCCCTGCTTTTCCAGAAACCGAGGAAGCCTCTGGCTTTGACTGGGGCAATTCAGGACTCTGTGTTAAATTTGTGGGAGCAGAGTCAGGTAAGGCAGGACCACCCTCTGAGCTTATTCCAGTGTCTTGTATTTGTGCAGAAGATGCGTGTAGTGTCTTAGCTCCTCCTGAGCCAGGAGCAGGGACAGGCATCTGTGCTGTGAGCATCGGCTGGTCTGTGCCGTGACTGCAGCCTGAGGCACTCGGGGTGTGGCTTCAGGCACTTGGGCTGGCTGTCCAAGCCGAGGCTTAGAAAAGGTTTGAAAACTCCCCACGTTGTTAACAATGGAAACTCCTTGCCCTGTTTCAGTGGTGCTGCAGCAGAGGAATCAGCAGAGCCAGCAGCTCCGGGAAGGGGGACAGTCGGCTGCCACCCGCCTCGGGGCCGGGGAACAATCCCCGGGAACGGAGATGTTCCAAACCCCTTCTGTGCCGGGGAGGGAAGTGGGGAGGGTGTGCCGGTGTTAGAGCGGCGGGTGGGGGTCGGCAAGGTGCCTGGGCGGCTGCGAACTGCATCGGTACCAGAGGGGATGCAGGAAGCTGCGGGCACAAAGGCTGAGAAAGCCGGTTAAATGCAGGAAACGGCGGCGAAGATAATACGACAAACGAAAGAGGTTTGTATACGGGGTTGTTTTGGGGTTGTACTGGGCTCGCAAAGCTGATATGTGGCTGTCGGGCAGGACTAGAGCCGGAGAGAGGGTTGGGGGGGCTAAGAGGCTCTGTCGGGGGATGGAGGAAAGCGAAGCAGTCCTGGGGACGGCGGGGCAGGACGAGAAATGAGAGGGGCTGGTCACACAAGGTGGAGGGGACGCAGTCGCGGGGTCCCCGAACTGGGAAGCGGAGAAACTCTGAAGCCCGAGCGGTGAAGCTGCGGGTGTAACAGGAGGAGCGATTGGAAAGGCGGCAGGAGAAGGGGCAGAGAACGGAGACTGCGGAGCTGTGCCCTGTGGGCTCGGTGGGGGGAGAGGAGAGGGAGCGACTGCAGAGGCTGCAGAGAGGGACTTTGGACAAGGGCATGGAGGGACAGGACAAGGGGAATGGCTTCCTGCTGCCAGAGAACAGGGTTAGGTGGAATATTGGGAAGAAATCCTTCCCTGTGAGGGTGTTGAAGCCCTGGCACAGGCTTTCCAGAGAAGCTCTGGCCACCCCGTCCCTGGAAGTGTTCCAGGGCCGGTTGGATGGGGTTTGAAGCATCCCGGCCTAGTGGACAGGTTGGTAACCTGTCCTTGCTTGCAAAGGAGTGAGATCTGGTAAAAACAACCACAAGTATTCCCAAGACTAAGGAGGAGGAGGAGGATGAGCTCTGGTGAAGGGCTGGAAAGGGGACCTCAGAACCCCAAAATTTGGTCTCCAATTGCTTTTATTGCATCATCAAGGATATTGGCAGTAAGTAATGTGGGCTCTAATGCTGATAACCTGGCTGCAAGCATGTCATAGTTTGACACTGGACAAACACCAGGCATCCACCAAAGCCCTTTGCTCACCTTCTCTTGCTCTCATCTGAGCAGAGGAGAGGGAAACAAGAATTAACAAAGGGCTCATGAGTTGAGATGAGGACTGGGAGAAAAAGCACCCTAAGTGTAAAAAATAGCAAGGTAGAATGCTCCAAGAAGGATGTCTCTGTCCAGACCCATTCCTGTGAGGAGTGTTTGAGCTTATCAGTGGCATCAGGGGGAGTTGCAGAAGAAGTCTGCATGCGGTGTGAACAAGTGAATGATCTCCTTTTGTTGGTGGCTAAGCTCAGGGAGGAAGTTGATAGACTAAGGAGTATTAGGGAAACTGAAAAGGAAATAGATTAGTGGAGCTCTGCCCTTCTGTCCTTAAGAGAGGCCCCACCAAGTGTCAAGAGGACTCTCATGCCTCCCACTGCCAGGCACGGGAGGACACCTGGTGGATGAAGGGGAGTGGAAATGGGTTCCTACTCGAGGAGGTCATGGAAATTTCCTCCTACCCCCATCATCTACCCAGGTGCCACTTCAGAATAGGTGTGAGGCCCTGGATCTCGAGGGTCAGTTAGATGATGTAGAAGAGATTGATCTGCCCACTGAGCCTCCCAGTTGTGACTGTCAATCAGACAGATTACTACTTCTGCCATTCAAAAGAAAAGAAGAGTAGTTGTCATTGGGTGACTCCCTTCTGAGGGGAACAGAGGGCCCCAAATGTCGACCAGTCCCAACCCACAGGGATGTCTGCTGCTTCCCTGGGGCTGGGATACAGGATATTCCTGAGAGACTTCCTGGGCTGATTCAGCCCTCTGATCACCACCCACTGCTGATACTCCAGGCTGGCAGTGATGAGATTGAAAAGAGAAGTGCTAAGGCAATCAAAAGGGACTTTAGGGCATTGGATCCAGTGGTTGATAGGGCAGGAGTACAGGTGGTGTTCTGTTCAATCCCATCCTTTAGGGGTGGAAAAGTATGATGAAAGGAATTGGAGAACTCACACTATCAACCAGTGGCTCAAGGGTTGGTGTCATCAGCAGAATTTTGGGTTCTTTGATCATGGGACAACTTTTTCAGCCCCTGGCCTGTTGGAAGCAGATGGGCTTCATGTCTCTGAAAAGGGCAGTAGGTTTTTAGCTTACAAACTGGCAGAACTCATTGAGAGGGTAAACTGGGTTTGAAGGGGGAAGGGGATGGACCATCTGGGGGCAGGCCCAAGGGTGATAAACCCAAGTTAGGAGTGAAGTCATTAACCCAGCTGAGGTGCACGTGCACTAATGCACATGTAGCACAGGGAATAAGCAGGAAGAACTTGAAGCCTTGGTGCAGCAGCAGAACTGTGACGTGGTCGCTGTCACACAAACATGGTGGGATAAGGCACGTGGCTGGAGCTGCCCTGGATGGCTACAGGCTCTTCACCAGAGACAGGAAAGGGAGAAGGGCTGGAGGGGTGGCCCTTTATATTAGGAAGGCTTTTGATGACATAGATATTGTAACTAGTGATGATGAAGTGGAATGCTTATGAGTGAGAATGAAGGGGAAGGCCAATAAGGCTGACATCTTATTGGGAGTCTGTTCTCATCCACCCAGCCTGGAAGAAGAGGTGGACAACCTATTCTATAAGCAGCTGGAGAATGTTTCAGGAGCAGCAGCTCTTGTTCTTGTAGGTGACTTTAAGCTACCAGACACCTGCTAGGACCTTAATATAGCAGAAAGGAGGCAGTCCTGGAAGTTCTTAGAAGGTATTGAGGACAACGTGTTGTTGCAGCTGGTGAGTGATCCCACCAGGGGTAGGGCTATGTTAGACCTGTTGTTTACAAATAGAGATGGGCTGGTAGGAGATGTGATAGTTGGAGGCCACTTGGGACACAGTGATTAGGAAATTGTAAAGTTCTCAATATTTGGTGAAGTTAGGAGGAGTATCAACAAGACTTTTATATTGGATTTTTGGAGGGCAGATGTTGATCTGTTCAGGAGGTTTATTCAGAGAGTTTATTGGGAAGTAGTTTTTAAAAACAAAGGAGTCCAGGAAAGGTGGGTGTGCTTCAAAACAGAGATCTTGAGGGCACAGGAAGAGGCTGTCCCTGTGTGCAGAAACACGAGTCAACAAGGCAAAATTCAGCCAGGATGGGTAACGAGATTTTGAATGTACTTAGGAAAAAAAAAGGATGTATCATCTCTGGAAGGTGGGTCAGGTTTTTCAGGAAACATTTAGGGCAGTTGCTAGGGCATGTAGGAAGAAAATTAGGGAGGCCAAAGCTCAATTTGAACCTTATTTGGCAACTTCTATATACTTCTATCCTTCTATAAAGGATAGTAAAAAAAATTTTTCACAAATATATTGATGGTAAAAGGAAGAATGAGACCAACCTTTGTTCTCTATTGGATGCAGGAGAGAACTTAGTAACTGCAGATGAGGAGAAGGCAGAAGAGCCTAATGCCTTTTTTGTTTCAGTCTTTAGTGGGAAGATGGCTTGCCCTCAGGATAATTGTCCTACTGGGTTGGTGGACAGTGTCAGGGAACAGAGTGGTCCTCCTGTTATCCAGGAGGAGGCAGTCAGAGAAATGTTGAGCTGCTTGAATGTCTACAAATCTCTGGGCCCAGATGGGATCCATCCCAGGGTGATGAGGGAGCTGGCAGATGAGCTTGCAAAGCCACTCTCCATCATTTACCAACAAACTTGGCTTACTGGTGAGGTTCTGGGTGATTGGAAACTGGCCAATTGGATTCCCATTCCTAAAAAGGGTAGAAAGGAGGATCCAGGTGTCAGAGTCTGTCTGAGGATGTGTTATGCCTCACAACTGTCTCCGATGATTGAAGACCAAGACCCCCGAAGAGACTGGGGAGAGCCCCTGGCCTGGCTGAGGTGGGGCGCTTGCCGAGGACTGATACGCATCTCCACGAGAACGGAATGCAAGAACAATAGTAGCTCGTTACAGTGGACTGAGCTGACTATACTGACCATGCTAGAAGGGTACAGCTTGCAGCTTGTTCCTGAGCACCCAGCTTTGACGCAGGTGCCTGCCTTGGCCCTGTGCCCTCTTTGGCTCCGTTCCACTCGCCTTGGTCCTCTTCCTGACCAGCCTATAAAGACTCTGCAGATCCCGTGTGTTACCCCACACCTTTTAGAGGGGCAACACGTGACGTGGGAGTGGACTTTCACCGAGGACAGCAGACAGCAGCTTGGTGAAACATGGAATGCTCTTTTTTATCTGACTCCAATATGCTTATATACATTTTGTACAGAGGGCCAAGATTGGCCCAAAGAGGTTACAACCTCCTGACTCCATTGGTCAATATGACCATCAGTCAAGTTCTCTCTCAGAGAACAAGAATGCAAAACATAGAGATAATTTCTAAGAATACAATATTGTTTACATGAAGCAGCGTGAGAAGCTGCTGCAAAGGCTCAAACACTTGAAAGCAAGAAATTCAGGGACGACATCTCACCCTTTTTACCTTAAAAAAAGAAAAAAGGAAAAAAGAAAATGAACTACAGTTCAATTTCTATTCCCATGGGAGGATCAGTGGTTCCTCCTCTGTTGACCTTCATTCGGTCACGGTTTCTTGCTTTTCACATTGCAGGGTTAGTGAAATTCTGTGGCACCTGTAAGGTGCTCCATGGCATGCAAAACCTTTGCCAATTAAATTTGCGGGGTTTCACCCTGCGTTCCCCGTTTTTTGTTTTTGAAGAACCAGGCCTCTGTGGCACAACAAAAGGTTCTTCAGCAAATGGAACAAACAACATTGCTGACTCCCTTTAAATTGAACCACCCATCTGTGTGCCATGTCGACCACAGAAATTAAATCCGTGACTAAATGAAAAAGTTTCTGGGAAAACTGTGGAAATGCCAAGACAGCAGCCCCAGTACAACCAAGTGGGCTGCCCATCCTCAGAGGCTTCCAAAACTTTGCCCTCAAAATCATCCTTCCAAGCAACACTGGCCTACCTCGTCCTCCCAAATTGTTTGTAAATACAGTGGGTTCTTGCACTAAATTTCTGAATATCTTTGGGCCGCAAAAAAGAAATCCAAAGGATTCTTGCCACTCGCAACAGCTCATGGCTCCAGAGCATTTGGCAGAAAAACACTGCTTGCAAAGCTCCAATCAAATTCCTCCCATAATACTGAGAGTATGAATTTTACAAAAATCTGCACCCATCAAATTCGCAAGCATTGTTGCCTGCATTTATCAATTGAGCAATGAGCTCATACAAAAATGATTGATTGCCATTTTTGCGGCTGAAATCGAGCAATAATTAGCTCAAACAAAAAAAAAAATATTTTGATTGTTTGTTTGTTTTTTCAAACAATATTTTGCCGCCTTGTGGCAGATGGGGCAAAAATGACCCATTCCAGAACATGCAAGGAATTGGACATTCATCAGCCAGTGATACCTGCAGGATACAAATGAATCACAGAAAACAATCATTCAGATTCACAATTGAGGATTGGCTTTTTGGAGGTGTTATAAAAAACCTCCAGTCCCCAGAGTTCTGTTTCAATGCAGAACACAGGAACATCCCAGGACTGGTTGAAATTTCCAGATGATCCTGGTCCATCAGCTCCCAAACCAGTCACGAAGGGCGATGAATGGATCTTGAAAGACAGTCCATTCCAGCTGCCAAACAGCAAAGGAAAAAATCGCAATGTCCGTTCCAAATTGTTCCAGGACAGTCTCTGATCAGAGCAACAGTCCAGTGAAATCCAGGCAGCTCAATACTTCAGAGCAACTGCCTTCTCACCACCGACTCTTTGTCCTGTGAACAGAAAACTCAAACACAAATTAAACAATTTTGGTCCCTTCAGGGACTCTGACAGGGAGAGGTGTGTGTGGGATTAAACCTTCCCAACAAACCTCCATCGGCTGTGGGGACTGGGAAGACTCTTCTGTCCGAGCACGCTTTCTCTTTGCACCCCACTGCCCTTTTGACAGAGGCTGGCCTTTCACATGGCTTGCCTTGCAAACATCTGCCATGTGATTTGGCCGTCCACACCTTCCACAAAGAAACAAGGGAGTGATTCCTCTTTTTTGCACTCTCTTTCTTTGTTTTTTGTTGGCCTTAGCATTAGTCTTGCCGGCCTGAGCATTAGATGAGGCATCATCCACCTCTGATTCCCGTCTTGTGTGTTTCACAGGGACAGGGGTGAGAGTTTTTCTCACCGCACCCACAGAGCTGGGGAATCCATCCCTGCCCTGCAGGGGGTGCCGTGCTGACCCACGGCCGCCCACAGCTTTAGCCTCGGCTGGGACATCACCCGAGACTGAGGGGGATCCGGCACCCCGGGACCCGTTGCAGCGGGGAAACACCCGCTTGTGATTGCGCTATCCCTTTAAAATGAACAGATCGGCCGCAGCTGCCTCCGCCGTGCTGCTCCTGCTCGGAGCGGGGGGAGATGGCAGCGCTGCAGGAGGCGTGTCGCGCTTGCCAAGCGCTGCCTCCACAGGCGCGGGGAGAGTGCCCCGATCGGCACGGGGAGGAGCGGGGGGGCTGGGAGGGTGTCCTGGGCCTGCATTCCCAAGTGGAGCTGCGGCTGTGGCTCCTGTGCTGCCACCGCGCGGCGCCAGGCCGGCCCGCCCTTTCTCACGGGCGGGACTGGCCCCTGCGGGGGGTTTCTTCTCGCTCCAGGGCCGTGCGGGGTGGCCCTGGGCTGGCCCCTTCACTCCTGGGGGCCGCCCCCTCCCGCGGGGGCTGGGGAGGCTGCATTGCCCGCCCCGGGCCAGCCCCACCGCTTCTCAGAGCCGTCCCGCCCCTCACAGGCTGGGCCGGCCCCCACCCCCGCTCCAGCGGGGCACTTGGCTTGTCGCCAAACTGCACGGAACTGTGTGCCCTGTGCAAGTCCCCGCCGCAGGGGGGAACGGCCGCCGTGCCCAGCGCCCCAGGACGGCACAGCCCTGCGCCGCCCCGCCGCACGGAACATTCCACCGATGCCCCACAGTGCGGACAATCCACGAAAAACACCCCGCCCCCCCGATCCAAGAGCGCTCCCGGCACTTCCAAGGCCAGGAAAGCACCGGGGGGTAGGGAAGTGGGGGAGGCGATCTTTGGCCTCTGCCACCGTTTTCTCGGCACGGGGCTGGGGAGCGCCGATCTCTCCAGTCCCGAGGGGCTTTCACAAGCCCCGAGGTTTTCCACACTCCAGCGCCGATAAGGCGTTGGTAGGGACGGGTTCTGCTCTGCAGAAGACCCAGTGCCCGCCTCAGCTGGTGCGCTGAGTGCAGGCAGGCTTCCCGCCAAGCTGCTACCTTTCCGAGGAAGGGGGGTCAGCTGTCCCGCCCGTCTCCGCGGAGCCGGGACAGGAGGAATGACTCCACCGTCTTCCCTGGAACCCAGCCCGATGGGGCTGGAGCTGTCCTCAGGGCTGGAAGGCTGCAATTTAGGCAGCACCTTCTCCAGCCTGCTCCAGGTGGCTATCAGTTTCAAAAGCTTCACACTGCGATCTGCAAAGAAAACCTGGAGCAGATAGTCGCCCAAAGACTTCCACTCTGCTGTAGAAAAAACTTCTTCAAGGCTGCAAAAAAACCCATGAGTTCTAGCATAATAGAACAATTTCTGGAGAGCATCTCCAGGAAAGGAGACTTCTTCTCTCCTCAGGACCTCAAGGCAAATGTCCACCATGAGGGTTTCCTCATCTGAGGAGGGTTTAGAGATCATTATCTCTTACCACGATACCTCAGGCAGAGCAGCTCAGTCTCTCACTGGGCACAGAGGTCCACCGACGTGCAGTTCTCTCGCAGTCGGAGGTCACCGGTGTGACCTGTTCTCCCACGTCAGGAGTCCGTTCAGACACGGACAGTGTCCAGATGTGCTGTTCAGATACAAAGGGTCAGCAGATGTGACCCAGCTGCAGTCGAGACACGGAGGGGTCACCACTTGTGACGGGAGACCCCTGTTCCCACACGTTCAGGGTCACCACTTGTTACCCCACGCCTTTAGAGGGGCAACACGTTGTGACGTGGGAGCGGAGCTTCACAGAGGACAGCAGGCAGCAGCTTGGTGAAACATGGAATGCTCTTTTTTATCTGACTCCAATAGGCTTATATACATTTTGTACAAAGGGCCAAGATTGGCCCAAAGAGGTTACAACCTCCTGACTCCATTGGTCAATATGACCATCAGTCAAGTTCTCTCTCAGAGAACAAGAATGCAAAACATACAGATAATTTCTAAGAATACAATATTGTTTACATGAAGCAGCGTGAGAAGCTGCTGCAAAGACTCAAACACTTGAAAGCAAGAAATTCAGGGACGACACTCGTGCACCCTTTGTGATCACCCCACTGGAGAAGATCGCGTCTGTGGGCATCTCTACGTCTTGAGGACCTCCGACTCTCCACGTGGTAGCTATAATCCCCCTTCCCCTCTTTCTCTATCTTTCTCACTATTCTCTATTTTCTTTCCCTACTATCGCATTGTGGGCACTAAATGAAAGTGCATTTTTTGTTTAAGCAAACTGGTTTGTCCCTTGTTGTGTCTTTCGCGCTTTGAGATCTCCAAAACGAACCATCAGGTTCCCTGCATATGTTTGCGGACCCTGACATTAAATTGGCATCACGGACAGGATCTTGATAGACTGTGGAGTTGCGGGTTTTATATAGTTTGTAGAAGGGGAAGGACCCTCGTCTCAGCCGCACCTAGCACGCCACTTCGGTGAGTGCTGTTAGAAAGCAAGGGGGGCGAGGGAAAATTCCCGCAAACTGTATACACCCAGGCGAATAAGCACTCCCTGTCGTCAGGATTTTTCAGAAACGATCTCACTGTGCAAAAGATGGGACTGTGTGTGTGTTTTTATATGTTTTGAGCTGCTTGGTGTAGTTGAGGAGACAACAGTTTTTTATGTGAAGAAGTGCCTCCCAAGCAGCTGGGTCTCCTCTCCCATTCCAGGGAAGCGAAGGGAAACACAGTATTAGCTGTGCCATTTTTTGTGTAACTTTAAAAATACCTCCCTGAGAGTGGTTTTTGTCCCTTCACAAAAAAAAAAAAAAAAATGACTGAAGATTCTAGTACAAAAGATAAGGATATTCTTTTTGCTTTGTTAACAAAGCATGGTGCTAGACCTTCTCCAGCCGGAGAAGAGTGGGCACAAGATAATTGGTTTAAGTGTGAAAACATTGTAGATAGAATATATTCTTTGCAACATGATGCTAAGTATAAACTGGGCAGAAATAAAACCATTCTTTGCTCAGTTTTGGGGGCGTGCCTTTCGGCAGCCATAAAAACCCATTTCAAATGGGTAAGTGAAGAGAGAGCAGAAATAGAATCCCTGCAAAAAACAGTTAGAAAAGGAAAGAAATCAGAAATATTTGCTTGAGATTTCCCTTGCAGAAGAGCGGAGCAAAAATTCAAAACTTGTAGATTCACCAAAGGAAACAGGAGGAAAAGAGACATACAGCATTAAACAGATATACCCTCAGAAAGAATTAGCACACATGCAAAATTCTGGGGAACTCTGTTGCTCCAACTTGAGACCTCTTGTCAAAACAGAATTTAATTATATAAATGAAGAGGTTCATGACCCCCACATAACCACCAAAGAAATACCATACACAGCCACTGAATTAGCTAAATTAAAAAGAGAATGCTCCCGACTTCCTAGTGAATCAGAGACGGAGTATGTCTTTAGAGTTTCACTTACTGGGGGTGACCAAATTAAATTAAGTGAACAAGAAGCAAGTGGCTACTGGGGACATGGAGTTTTCTTAACAACAGGGAATACACGTGCTCCATGGTCCCTGACACAGCGTGCAGCTTAATGGGCAGGGGGACTAAGTCCCCTTGAAAGGGGCGACCCTCTGGCAATAGTCGGCACCCCGGACCAACTCCTAGAAAACACACAAAGCTGCATGCTTGCAAATGATACATGAAAGAAAATTGATTTCTGACTATGAGTCACCCATGCAACAGCCTGTCAGACCCGAGATTATGACCCCCCTAATTGGAGGTTTTCTGGAGTTTCTTAAACCAACAGCAATTCTTTTTCAAGAAACAATAGCATCTATCACCCCGGTAGATAGGCTTGAAAGATTTCTTGGACACACAAGTGATCAAACCGGTTCCACTGACTCCACTGACTTCTCACCTTTTGCTACTCCTAGCACACAATCTAACAGCAGTCATAACAGTGGAAAATACGGACCAGTGAAGCACTCAGAGGTCAAACCTGAAAAACGCAGAGAAGTCAGGCACATTGCTTCTCCTAATGAAAAACCAGAAAAGGGAAAACAAATCCCTAACCGGCAGCAGTTGTGGTTGCTAGGGCTGAAAAGGGGACTACCTCAAGAAGTAATGGACAAATTGCCTTATGATAAATTGGTTAAAATAAAATTGCTGCTTTTTGAAGCAACTGCTCACCAAGCCCTTGGCCCTATTCATCCTACAGATCCTTTTTCAGACAGAATGGGGATTTGCCACCTCAGGATTGTCAGTACATATATGGCAAAGGGGTCCTGAAGGCCTGATTAGACCTGTCAGCTTTTACTCCCGTGGTTTTAAAGATGCTGAAAAGAGGTACACAACTTGGGAGCAAGGCTTGTTTGTGGTTAGCTTAGCTCTCATAGAAGTGGAGAAAATTGCACAACAACCAGTTGTTTTGAGAGACCCCTCCAAAGCTAAGTCAGTCACTACTGGGACCCCCCCACCTGCCGGGGTGGCCCAGATGGCCTCAGTAGGACAGTGGTCTGCTCAGATTGAACATTATTGTAACATCTTCTCAATAACTGAAGGAGCTGTGAAAAATCTAGCACTACAAGAAGCAGAAAACTTGGATGGGCAGGATGGGCAATTTTCATCATTTTAACCTCCTGCCTCCTCCTGGCAGATTCTGTTGTGCTTACTTTCCACAGGAGAACTACGAGGGACATGAAGGCTGTATAAACCATGATAAATATTTTAAACAGAAATTTTAAATAGCATTGATTCAGAAATATTAATGAACAAATTGGTTGTCACAATTAAAGATTTGACCAAATTATAACAATCATTATAATTGTCCTTATTGGCTTTGGGGACACTTCAGTGATTGCTATTAAACATATTACCAAATTGGGAAAAGATAAATGTGAATGATAGCAAATTGGTAATTGATACACCTGGTGCTACACAAAACAATAGTTCTTTGGCCCATAAGCTGCATCCAGACACAGCTTTGGATGCAGATGGTTGTTGCCTCAATTATAAGGGAAGAAGAAGAAGGAATTCTTCCTACTGAAATTTGGAAAATAATTTGGAACAATTCAAATTATTTTCAAAGAGAATTCCAATCCTGGTGGAAATTAGTGAACTTTACCTATAACCCCAATACCAACACAGTTACAGCTTTTGTGTTAACAATAGGGAATGCTTCAGTGCATTTGATATTCCTTATCATTGCATTAGGTATAAACCATGATGGAGCTATTCTCTATCCTTCCGAGCATAGAGAATGGGCCCGTCAAACTGGTGAGAAATGGCAAACTGTCAATTTAGAATCTTGTGTTGTTAGGGAGCAGCAAGGTTTCATTTGTGAAAGTAATGCAATCATAGCTCAGGACATTTGTTTGGACACTGAGCAAAATAATTGTCATTTTGAAGTACATCCTAACGAAGCTCCTGGAACAGTACTCGTGTATATAGGCAATGGGTGTGCATGCTTTAGGACTGTCTGTGATGTTGTAGTTGTAGAAAATGTAATGGTAGGTAATAAAAATCACTCAAATTTTTGTGTTTGTGATTTTACCACAATTACAGGATGTGACTTTTCTTATAAAGTCCCAGCCACGTCCTCCTTTTGATTTTGGTTTTGATTGGCCTTGTTTTAGTTAACATTCCTTTTGCAAAGGACACTCCTAAAGTTATTGATGTAAAATGCCCTACCCAGACAGTGAAAGTTAAGCCTGTAACAGCAGTTTGATTTTAAATGGTTTGTTGTTTTGATTAATGTTGCTTTGTCTTAGTCATGTTAATTAAAAATTAAGAAGTTTTTTTGTTTTGTTTTGTTTTTTGTTTTTGCTTGTTTAGAAATTATTGTCATTTTAAAAATTTAAAGAATTTTGTGAAAGAAATTGTTTTCAATTAAGTATTTGATTGAAAATTGCAATTGTTGATTTTAATTGATGGTATTATATTAATTATTTAGTAATTTGAGTTAATATTAAAATTGTTATATTAATTATTTGGTGATTTATGTTGATTATTTTGAAAAATTGTTAAAAATTGTTAAATCAATTTCTTTAATTTTTGTTTCATTTTTTGCTTCTATTCCCTTTCCGTATTTTTCCTTCTTTCTCTCTCTCTCTCTCTCTCTTCTACACCCTCTCTATTGTCTTTGTTTTTCTGGGATATGCTGCCAATGTGGACGAGTCCTGAAGACTTCACGAGACTACGGAACCTGCTGATGGAAGAACACCTTCGTCGTCAGTCGTGAGTCACGGGGTGGTGTCAGAGTCTGTCCGAGGATGTGTTATGCCTCACAACTGTCTCCGATGATTGAAGACCAAGACCCCCGAAGAGACTGGGGAGAGCCCCTGGCCTGGCTGAGGTGGGGCGCTTGCCGAGGACTGATACGCATCTCCACGAGAACGGAATGCAAGAACAATAGTAGCTCGTTAGAGTGGACTGAGCTGACTATACTGACCGTGCTAGAAGGGTACAGCTTGCAGCTTGTTCCTTAGCACCCAACTTTGACGCAGGTGCCTGCCTTGGCCCTGTGCCCTCTTTGGCTCCGTTCCACTCGCCTTGGTCCTCTTCCTGACCAGCCTATAAAGACTCTGCAGATCCCGTGCACCCTTTGTGATCACCCCACTGGAGAAATCGCGTCTATGGGCATCTCTACGTCTTGAGGACCTCTGACTCTCCACGTGGTAGCTATAATCCCCCTTCCCCTCTTTCTCTATCTTTCTCACTATTCTCTATTTTCTTTCCCTACTATAACATTGTGGGCACTAAATAAAAGTGCATTTTTTGTTTAAGCAAACTGGTTTGTCCCCTGTTGGATCTTTTGCACTTTGAGATCTCCAAAACGAACCATCAGGTTCGCCGCATATGTTTGCGGACCCTGACACCAGGTAATTACAGGCCAGCTAGCCTGACCTCAGTACCAGGTAAGATAATGGAGCAGTTTATATTGAGAGTATTATGCAGCATTTACAATGCTGTGGATGTTTTCTATTTGAACTTCAGCAAAGCCTTTGACACTGTCTCCCACAGCACACTCCTGGAAAAGCTGACAGCCTGAGGCTTAGACAGGAACACTCATTGCTGGGTTAGGAACTGGCTGGATGGCCAGGCCCAGAGAGTGGTGGGGAATGGTGCTGTATCCAGCTGGCAGCCAGTCACCAGTGGTGTTCCTCAGGGATCTGTCCTGGGGCCAGTTTTGTTTAATATTTTATTGATGACATGGATGAGCGTATTGAATCTTTCATTAGTAAATGTGCAGATGACACTAAGCTGGGAGCATGTGTCAATCTGTTGGAAGGTAGGAGGCCTCTCCAGAGAGACCTGGAATGATTGGAAGGATGGGCAGAATCCAATAGGATGAAGTTTATCAAGTCCAAGTGCCAAGTCCTGCATTTTGGCCACAATAACCCCCTGCAGTGTTATAGGCTGGGGATGGTGTGGCTGGACAGTGCCAGGGCAGAAAGGGACCTGGGGGTTCTGGTCAAACACCGACTGAACATGAGCCAGCAGTTTGCCCACAGGGCCAAGAGGGCCAATGGCACCTGGCCTGGATCAGGAATAGTGTGTCCAGCAGGAGCAGAGAGGTCATTCTTCCCCTGTACTGGGCACTGGTGAGGCCACACCTTGAGTGCTGTGTCCAGTTCTGGCCCCTCAGTTTAGGAAGGACAGTGAGACGCTTGAATGTGTCCAGAGGAGGCAACAAGGCTGGTGAAGGGCTTGGAGCACAAGGCCTGTGAGGAACGACTGAGGGAGCTGGGGTTGTTCAGCCTGGAGAAAAGGAGACTCAGAGGTGACCTGATCACTCTCTACAGCTTCCTGAAAGGTGACTGTACTCAGGTGGGGGTTCTTTCTCCAGGCAGCAACTGACAGAACCAGAGAACACAGTCTCAAACTGCCCCAAGGGAAATGTAGGCTGGATATCAGGAAAAAGTTTTTTACAGAAAGGGTAATAAAGTATTGGAATGGTCTGCCTGGAGAGGTGGTGAATTCACCATCTCTGGATGTGCTTAAGGAAAGACTAGATGTGCCACTTGGTGCCAGGGTTTAGTTGAGATCAGGGCTAGGTTGGACTTGATGATCCTGGAGGTGTCTTCCAACCTAATGATTCTGATTCCACAGGGGGCAGTCCTCCAAAGACAGGCTGCTTTAGTTTGGAAGCAAGGGACCTCTTTCTCTCTCTGGAAGCTGGAGCCCTCTCTCTGCACTCAGGTCTCCCACTGGATCACAGCTTGCTCTGGCATGCACCCACTCCAGCTTCAGCACTTCTCCCACAGGCTGCAAGTGGATTTCTGCATCCCCTCTGCACTTCATGTCTCGAGGAGGGTTTCCTCACCCAAGATTTAGGTTGTTTAAAGTCCTTGGCCCCCTAAACGCCCCGAGTCATGTCGCTAAAATAAAGCTGAGTCCTCAAGGCCTTGTTTTCTGGTTTCTTGTGTTGTTTATTAATTGATATCTCAGAATTTTCTCCGCTCTCAGCCGAGGTCCGGACAGTGGCTGAGACATGAGGCGACTGCCCACTGATGGGGCGTCACCTTATATTTATACAGATAACTACGTGTCAGTTATTTACTATTTTACACCAATATGTAGTGCCCACACTAAAAGGGTCATTTCTATTTTGACCCAATCCACTCTAACTACCTTGTGTCATCACCACCTCAGAAGATGGAGGACAAGGAAGAAGGAAAGGAACACAAGGTACCACCCTAATTCCTCCATTTTGTCCTCCACTTACCTCTATTCTGTGCACCCTAAAACTACTATGTTTTTCATCTTGCGCTGTGCTAAACTACTATTTTCACATCTTGTTGGTTTGTAATTCTTATCTCAATGTTGGAAGCCTCTCCCATGGACTAAAATCAAAGCCAGTGTCTTGCTGGGCTCTGTGCCAAGCTCTGCAAACCCCCTGGACCAGCTCCACACCGCCCTGTCCAGGGCTCAAACTCCCTTCCTGGGGTCCCAGGTCATCCAAGGGGATGTCCTGGACTCCTACATCATGGACTGTTGGAGGACAGTTTGTTCCATCATAGTCCTCACTACAGCTTGCAGAGGAATCTCAGCTGGGACGTTTGGAGCACTTCTTCACCCTCTTTTTTTCCATTGACCTTGGTGCCCCATGTTGTTTTCCCTCACATGTCCTCACCCTCCCTCTCTTCTCTGCCTACAGGAAAAACTGCTGCCCATGGGTAACATTGCCAACAAATTCTACCAGTCCAAAGACTAGAATTCCGCGGTGCTGAGAGGTTGATCTGGTCCAGGTTCCATGTTGGGAAATCTCTCGCCATGTTCTCTCCACTGGCCAGACGATGCCGCTGTCCCCGTGCAGGCTGCTGTGATTTTCTTCTGAAATGTGTCATCACCGAGGCCTTACCTGTAGAAGCATCCGTGACTTACAGGGACAAGGTACTCTGCAAACCTGAGATATTCTAGAATACGTGGTTTTATTGCAAGGGTCGTGGGTAGAAAGGGCCTTCCCTTCAGCCACCAGCCTCGGCTGAAGGGAAGTCCCAGAGAGAGAACGAGAGAGAGAGAGCAAGAGGGTAAGCTGGCACGAAGAGGGGAGAGAGCTAGAGAAACGTGGCAGGGGTCAGAGTGCAGGGGGAAGAGAGAAGAGAAGAGCAGAGAGGGGGCAAACCAAGAGAGAGGAGAAGAGCAGGGAAGAGAAGTGGGCCAAGAGAGCGAGGTCCAGGTTACAATACATTATATCTCCTTTTGTGATGAATATTCTAATTTACAGTGACCAACCAATACAAGACACACAACCCTATAGAATCTACATACAGCCTATAAGAACTACTACATTACTATGTGTTATATTTTAAACCCTAAAAACTACTCTTTAGACTTTTCTGTTTTGCTACATTGACCTTTGGATTCCTTAGCCAGCAGAAAGGCATTGTTCAATCAAAAGGGATTCTCCTTCAGCTGGCTAGGCTATTGTCTTTAGGTTATACAGCAACTAAGACTTGGTATCCTACAACTCAAGGTACGCTTTCATTTCGATTACAGGTTTCATATTTTCAGAATCTTTTGCTAAGCAATCATATTTATAAGGTTTCTCTGATTCATCTTTCCCAACATCTCCCCCGTTCTGTTGAACAACTAAAATACTAGAAATCGTCCTACTAGTTATTTTTTGCACACACTGAAGTATACAGGGTATTGTTACTAAAACTACAATTATTACTATTAAAATAATCAAACCTATTTTACAGAGTTCTTTTAGCCAAGGTGCAAAGCTCAAACCGTTAAACAAATTGTCTAGCCAAGATGGGTCATCTGTTGTGATTTGGTTAGGCAAATTTCTTAAATTTTGTAACTGTTTATAAATAGAAACAGAATTATTAGACAAGTTTATGTGGCCAATAGTTTTCAAAAGTAATATTGTCAAAACCTTCTGGGAAAGGTACTCCAGCTAAACAGTTTGAGAAGGGTTTGTTAGGGTTCATTTCAGATGAGCAGATGGTGTCAGAGCCTGCAGACCTGGCTAAAACAACCCAGACATTTGTTTTTGGTTGATCTACGGGTAAAGCTTCACTACAAAAACTAAAAACAAAACGGTAAACACAACATGCATTCACACAAATAACGAAAGTCCAGTTTTTTTCTTGAGCTGTTTCTTGCAGGCCATCTTCTTCTGATGAATCTGTGCAGTTTAGGGTTGGGTGCTTGCCTCTTAGCTTTTGTTTGGAAGGTAACTGGTTGGTGTGGGGATGTTCTTTCAGTTTGGTCTTTTTGTTGTTTAAAAAATGTCTATAAATGGGGGGATCAGGCTCCTCTGCAGAGCCGTTCAAGAAATTATAAAAGTACAAGGCTATATTCAACTTTCTTTGAGGTGTAGCCTGAGTTTCTCCCCCTTTCGGATGATGAAAAATGCGTTTTAAAGTTTGATGTGTTATGTAGTGTGAGTTCATAAGAATTATGGTAGCAAGGTTTTCACAGTCATTAGGTGTGTGTCTTTCTAGAGTACTTTTCAGTAGTTGTTTAAAGTAAGGGGAGCAAAGCAGAAACACAGCAGTGGCTGGGCTGGGCTGGGCTGGGCTGGGCAGCAGCGGACAGGTCGGACGGTGGCGGCTCGGGGGGTGCCATTGGCGTGAGCGCGGAGGAAGCGGGCAGCGATGGCATTGCCGTGGCAGTGGCGTGCGGCAGCGGCAGGGCTGTGTTTTGCTTGGAACCGGGAGACCGTGGTGGATGCAGCGGTGGCGGGGCTGCGAGCACCGGGGGTGCCGCGGGTGCAACAGGAACGGGAGGCTGGGGTGGCACGGCAGGCTGGTGGGGTGGGGGTGCTAGCGGTGGGGTTGTAACAATGGCAGAGGCTGGCAGGACCGCCGGGGCGGGAGGAGGGGGCAGGGTCGCGGGGACAGCGATGCCGGCACTGGGCAGGGCGGCAGGGGCAGCCGGGGCGGCAGGAGGGGCAGCTGGGGCGGCCGGGGCCGGAGCGGCAGGAGGGGCCGGGGCGGCAGGAGGGGCTAGGGCGGGAGGAGCAGCCGGGGCAGCCGGGGCCAGGACCGCGGGGGGATGGGGAGGGGCTGCGGGGTCCGGTGGGGTGGCGGGTGCCGCGGTGGTTTGCGGGGCCGCGGCGGCCGGAGCAGGGAAAGGGGAGGCCACGTGCTCGGGGGTCGGCAGCGCACAGACTGGGTCGGGGAAAGCGGGGGCCGGCGGGGGCGGGGCCGCGAAAACAAGGCTCGCACGGGGCCGCGGGACCGGGGGAGCGGCTCCTGCAGCAAACAATTCGACGAGCGCCCTGCAAGCTGGGAGCAGCTCCGCAGCAGCCATATCCCGAAGGGAGATGTTATTAAAAAGCTTAACCCCGACTGTATCTCAAAAATCTTTGCTAAAAACGGCTGAACGGTCAGCATTTGGGAAGTTGCTCAGAGTCCAAGCTAGGAGTTGTTTTAGCTCTTCTTTAGGCAAATTACTTGAGCTGGATTTAAGTAAATGTTTTAACTGTTTATAGAGAATTCTGTCTGGAGCAGAATAACCTTGTCCCATGATAACACCGGTTGTTACTCACCTATCAGGGGGGCGAAAGAGGCTCGTCCGTCAGAGCTCTAATGTGCTGCTGGCCAAGCAGTTATGGGGCTCCACCCACCGTGGCCAGGTCCTTCTGTGCTCAGGACTCCACGGGATATCCACCAACCACGCAGCAAGGGCTCTCCAAGACTCCGGTTAGGCGCTGCTTTCAGCAACGTCTCGCCGAGCCTGGGGCCTGCCGCGGACAGATATTTACCGAGCTCCAATTCACGGGTCTCTGCAGCGACTCCGGGGATGGGCTCACCACGCGGTGGGGTCCTCTGAGAGCTCAGCTCCCGGGGCACCGCGGAAAATATTTTAAGAGCTATACCAACCGGGATGCCTTTCAGCAGCCCGAGTATGCTCCCTCCCACGCCAGCAAGCCCTCTAAGCTAGGCCTAAGGGTTGCCGCGGAAACACCTTTTAAGAGCTCCGAATTAGCGGTGCTTCGCAACGCTATCCGTGCTCACGGACGGCCGTTTGGGGTATAAAAAGAAAAAAAAGAAAAACAAAACAAAACAAAAACAACCGGCAGTTATAATTACCGTCAACGAAGTTCTACAGATGAAAAAACAGAGTCGGCTTCCTCACACGGGGCACCAGACTGTAGAAGCATCCGTGACTTACAGGGACAAGGTACTCTGCAAACCTGAGATATTCTAGAATATGTGGTTTTATTGCAAGGGTCATGGGTAGAAAGGGCCTTCCCTTCAGCCACCAGCCTCGGCTGAAGGGAAGTCCCAGAGAGAGAACGAGAGAGAGAGAAAGAGGGTAAGCTGGCACGAAGAGGGGAGAGAGCTAGAGAAACGTGGCAGGGGTCAGAGTGCAGGGGGAAGAGAGAAGAGAAGAGCAGAGAGGGGGCAAACCAAGAGAGAGGAGAAGAGCAGGGAAGAGAAGTGGGCCAAGAGAGCGAGGTCCAGGTTACAATACATTATATCTCCTTTTGTGATGAATATTCTAATTTACAGTGACCAACCAATACAAGACACACAACCCTATAGAATCTACATACAGCCTATAAGAACTACTACATTACTATGTGTTATATTTTAAACCCTAAAAACTACTCTTTAGACTTTTCTGTTTTGCTACATTGACCTTTGGATTCCTTAGCCAGCAGAAAGGCATTGTTCAATCAAAAGGGATTCTCCTTCAGCTGGCTAGGCTATTGTCTTTAGGTTATACAGCAACTAAGACTTGGTATCCTACAACTCAAGGTACGCTTTCATTTCGATTACAGGTTTCATATTTTCAGAATCTTTTGCTAAGCAATCATATTTATAAGGTTTCTCTGATTCATCTTTCCCAACAATTACCAACCTCTCCAGTTGTGCCAGCAGCATGTCCATCTTCAGAGCCATCAGAGATTGGCTCTGTCAGACATGCTGGAGACTTCCAGCAGCTTCTCATAGAAGCCACTTTCTATGGCCCACTGCCCCTACTGAAAAGCCAAATGAACAAAAAGCAACAGTTTCCTGTCCTTCCCTTGGGCTGTGTGAGTCTGCATTAGAATGAAGAAATGGGAATTCTTGGCTCAGTTGTGCTTCCTTAGGCCCAGGGCCAGTTTTGGCAATGATTCCAGACCTCATCCCAGAACGGGAGTTTTTCTGCCAAACAGCCAAGTGCTTCAGCAGCACTGCCAGCACTGCCAGCATTCCAGTGCCACCAGCACCACCAGCAGCCCTCTGCTGCTGGATGGACAATGTCCCCTCATGAAAGAAAAAAGAGAAATGGCAGCAACCTGTCAGGAGAGGGAAGGCAGTCAGAGAATGGGACATTGTCCGAGGATTAAGTGTTTCTAATCAGGAGGAAATGAGGACCTATTCTATTCGTCTAATGGAGTTTTGACGAAACTCACTTCCTTTGTTGTAAAAAAAAAAAAAAATTATATATTAAAAAACCCGAAACATCGGAAGTGAGACTAATGTAGCCAAATATGCAATTTCCTTCTACCCCCGTGACCACACCAAGTTTTTGGGAAACAACAGTGGGACAGGGCACAGAGAGAGCCAGCAGAATGGGAATGGGGATCTTCTAGTGATCTGGGCACTTTCTTCTTCATGTTACTGACCTGGGAGAAGCCGCTTTAGGATATTGATCCCAAAGGAGCAAGAGGTACCAGGAAGTGCCGCTGATCTGCACAGACCCCCTTTGCCTGCTGTTGTCCCACTGGGAACAGGTCAGTGCAATGCTTTCCCTCCTCCCTACTCCACCTCCCTCTCCTCCAGCAGCTGCTCTCTTCCTGCCACCCTCTCCTGGTGACCGCAGTGCCCTCCCCAGCTCCCCCCTCCTCTGCCCTGCACTTCCCTTCTGCATCCCCTGCTCAACATCCCAACCCTCCCACCTCCCTCTCCCACCCCGCCATCTCCACCACCCTCCTCCCCTGCACATCTCACTCCTCCCCACTCAATCCTTCCCACTGCAGGGAGCTGCAGAGGAGCCACATGGTCCATCCCAGGATTCTCCAAGCACTGACTCCCCATCCACTCTGACCACAGCCAGGGGCCACATCCCACTGCCTGCCCAGCGTCCATCCATGGAGGTGACCACTCTGTCCCCATCTTCTGCCTCACCCACTGAAGGGGACAATCTATGTGAGACAGATATCACCAATGTGGCCATAGACAGTGTGACACTGCTCATCTGCCTCTGTGGGCTGGTTGGGAATGGGACCGTCCTCTGCTCCCTCAGGCTGAAAGGCCATAACTCTTCCATCTATAGCCTGGCTTTCATGGACATGATCTTCCTGCTCTTCACAGTTCCTTCTGCGCTCCTTTTCCTTGTGGAGGACGTGTCCTGCTCTCTTATTATGCCCCTGATGTATGTGAATTTCTTTTCCAGCTGTCAGTGGCCTCCTGCTACTGGGTGGTGTTCGGGCTGATGCTCAGGAGCAGTATTGTGTATATGGACAACCTCTACAAGCTCTGCTGCTGCTGCATCCTTCCTGAGCGCTGGTTGTTCTTCCTGTACAGTGTGAAATTCTGGGCATTCTTTACTCTCTTCGCTGTCATTCCTACAGTGAAAAACCTGTGCCCGTCACACCAGCAGGAGCACTGCCAGGCAGCTCTCATCTCCATGTACATCATCTTGCTCCTCTGTGCAGCACCCATGGTCATTTTTCACACAATCAACATCATTAAGGCCAAGTGGGGCTCCAAGAAGCAGCAACCCAAGAGCCGAGACATCATTGTCTTCCTCATTGTGCTCTTCATTCTCCTTCTCACCCTCTGCAATTTCCTGCAGCAGCTTGGCTACATCATTGTGCCTGATTTATTAAAAAAACTATGGACATTGATCTAATACCAATATCCAACTATGACAGACAAAGACTCTCTAACAGTTTAAAGTTAGAAAGTGTATGTTTATTACGACGCCGGGCAGCATAGCTCCCAGAAACACACACGCAATTTACAGATCATCACAGGGTCTTTTATCTTCAGGAGTATTGAATACACAAACTACAAATGCATATTCATAGCTCTGATACCTCCCATTCCCCACTTCGTATGGTAATTAGCCCAAAAAGCCATCAAGCATGCGTAGTTTGTTCTTTGAAATGGGTCGGTGGTCTTTTTAATGGAGTGGGGTCCCAAAATGATGAAGTAAGATTGTCTTCCTCAGCTCTGACTTTTTAACCTTTAGTGTTCATGACAGCTAAATCCTGTTTTTCCCAGGACTGTTTGATTTATGATTGTATTGTGTTCATAGGGCCTATTGATTATTCAGGATGCAGAAGCCCTAGTTTGACAGTTCTCATGATTTATCAGTTCCTTATCAGTTCCTTCAGTCTGGCTTCTGTTAGCAAAAGGGAAGTCCTAGCTACATTATCTCAGCACTATCTATTTTGACTACAGTCTTCAATGCCTCATGCCTTCCGAGGTTTTTTTCCTGCTCAACTGCACCCACAGCAGCATCAAACCCTTCATCTACTTCTTGGCAGGGAGGTGCTGGAGCCCCTGCTCCCTGAGGTCCCTCCGGCTCTCCCTCCAGAGGGTCTTTGATGAGCAGGAAGTACAAGCTGCCGTCAGCAATGATGCCCCCATGGAAACAGGGGTGTGAGCCTGGTGATCCCTTCCACTGCTCTGCTGAAGGACCCCTGGAGAGTGGCTGAGGGTTTCCTTGAGCCACCTGATTAATGAATATCCACAGGACCTCCCTCCCTGTGGTGGTGTATTCCTGCAGAAGAAGGGAGCAGGGGCAGTGCTTGGGGTGACTTTTGAGGAATCCTCTGTTGGCAGCGCATTGGAGCACGGCTTTCCTCCTCCCTCCTGGATCCACATGGCTCCAAGCACAGCAGCTGGGCTCAGTTCTGTTCCCCAGCTCAATTCCCCATGGAATGACCCTCATTGCCTCGGCCCCAAGGAATGAATTCCTTTGGCAACACGGATGAGTTTCATGGTGTTCTGAGGGATCTTTTGTCTGCAAAGAATATGACCCCTTAAGCCCTGTGGACACACCCAGCACAGGGTGGCTGTGATTTCCCTAATGCCTGCAGGGCTGGTTCATCTCCACGGTAGCAGAGGGGTTGGGATCACATGGAGCATCCTTCCCCTTCTGTCTGGCAGAGCCGGCCCTGCATTCCCAGGTGATGGGAAGAGACACCAGGTAGGGCTGCAGAGCTGGAGAGGAACAGCAACATTCCCTTATTCTTTCCGTGGGAATTTGTCACATTCTTTCATTCCAGAATAACTGTTCTGAGTAAAGTGCAGCATTGATGGTGAACTCCACTGAACCCTTGTGACTGTGACCAAAAAGAATATGGAATGTGGAAATTCACATCACCACATTCTTGCCCCATTGAAATTCACAGGAATGAGGGGGTTATGCTGCTGTTCTGCAGAATGGGGCCATCCTCTGCTTCCCCAGCATCCAAGTGCAAGGAACCCCTGGAGAACTCCATCCTCAACCTGGCCACCCTCAGGAGGAGCAGAACAATGACTATACACAGCATCTTGAGCCAAAATCCATCTTGCACTGATCTTTGTCCTTTTGTAACTACCCCTAAAATTAAGTTTGCCTTTATGTCTTTTGTTTGTTTCTAATGTGGTAACTCCAAACCCAGAATTTGTGGAATAAATAACATCCAAGCTTTCTTACAGGGCCTGTCCCTGGTGAACAATGTCAACAAATGGCTTATTTCTCACTTCCCACAATACTTATAGCATTTAATACCCTATGGATGTCTCTTAATGGAAAAAAAAGGACATGACTAGGTTCTACCCAATGAGGGGCACTAATTAGTTTGAAGGAGAGGAGTCTGACCTTGTTTCCTCTCGCAGCCTGGAGAACTTCCCCACAGTGGACTCACATCACCTCACACACACCAGCTGCTCTCCCTGGCTCAGGATCTCCAAGAGGTTCCCTGGAATGGTCACTTGGGAAAGGGGAGCAAAGCCCACAGGCTGAGGCGGAGTCTGTCCCAGCTCCTCCCACAAGCCCTGTTCTCCCTGCTGTCTCATGTTCTCCAGGGCTCTCACAGACAGGGAACTATTTCACATCCTCTGATGGGATCAGGGCTCTGCTTCTAATCTGCTCTTGCCTTCCTCCATGAAGTGGGGACCAGAGTTGTCCCCTCTCTTCCCTGCTGACACCACATTTGTGTCCCCAGCTATGGAATCTCATCCCCTCTCCAGGCCAATCCTTTCAAGGGCAAACAATTCAGGATCCATGAACTGATGGGGCTCGAGGAGAGGTGGAGAGGGACTTTGGACAAGGGAATGGAGTGACAGGACAAGGGGGAACGTAGCAATGTATCTGTGTAATAGGCCATTCAGATGCACAAGCCAAACTGGTTGTGAGTAATATTATCAAACCACCTGCAGTTTTGTTGTTAGAGTTCTCAGGAATGCATCAAGGTTACTGAAAAAAACAACAGGATCACAAATATGAAGAGAGTCTGAGAAAATGTCTGCAAAATATGTAAACCCTACATAGGGGAAGCACAACATGATGATGGACGCTTGACCAATTGGATGTCCATAATGATGTGTACTTGCCTCATGAAGGAGCCGCTCAGCCAACCCAGAGATGTGTGCCCATGTGGACAGTAGACCTAGAATCTATATTTGCCATGTAATGTAAACAATAAATGGCTTCAGTTGGAATTATGTTGGTTCTGTTATTCAGTGACCAATTTCCCCTCCTGCAGGGGAATGGCTTCTCACTGTGAGAGGGTGGGTTCAGATGTGTTATAAATGCAATGGCAAAATATCGGATAAATAAAAGACAATTTATTAATAACAGAATATCGAACACCAGAAAAATGAGAAAACCACAAAAATAGGAAAATGTCAGCGCCGCGCTGGGTGGATAGGGGTCCACACACCAGGGTGCAAGACGCCCAAATCCACGCCGGTGCAGCTTTCAGTCCACCCTTTTATAGGATTTTTCTGCCCTTAGGCAGTCCAGGTGTCCAGGGTGGGCTGAATAGTCCGAATTTCTTTTCAATGGTCTTCCTGGATCTTGTCAAGTCCTGTTGTTCCATTCCGGGAAGTTTTCTTTTCTTATGTCAATTTCACAGGTCAGTCTTATGTTGATTTCAGTTTGCATGTCGGGCCAGGGAGTTGATGAAATCTGCATCGTCGTCAAGAAGGAATTTCTCCTTGCATTGGCGAGGAAGTGATTCTTATCAAGGTTGGCCAGAGTCTTTGTCTAGTCTGATGACTCTTATCTTGTTTCACAACTGAAGCCGTGCAGGCTGAGGCGGGGGGGGGGGGGGAACGGTTTGCTTTTCACTGTATTAACATTGCTCTTATTATACATCGGATTATTATTTCATACACGAATTTTTACCCCAAATTTATCACAAGACGGAATATTGAGAAGAAATCCTGCCCTGTGGGGGTGGGAAGGCCCTGGCACATGTTGCCCAGACAAGCTGTGCCTGCCCCATCACTGGAAGTGTCCAAGGCCAGGTTGGATGGGGTTTGGAGCAACCTGGCACAGTGGAAGGTGTCCCTGCTAGGAAAGGAACAGTATGGGATCAGGTAAAAACAGACACAACTCTCACAGCTCACAGGACTGAGGAGGAAGAGGAGCTCTGGTGAAGGGCTGAAAGGGCGTTCACAGCACCCTGGTCTCTAATAGATTTCATTGCATCATCAAGGGCATTGGCACTAATTCAGTTGGGCTCTAAGTGCTGCAAGAAACTGATTGTTGTCCTTCCCTTGGGCTGTGGGAGCCTGCACTGCAATGAGAGAAACGGGAATCCATGGCCCAGGGCTGCTCCCATGAGCCCAGGGCAGGTTTTGGCAAGGATTCTGGAGCCCTTCCCAGAATGGGAGCTGTTTCTGCCAAGCAGCCAGGTGCTTCACCAGCACTGCCAGCACTGCCAGCATTCCAGTGCCACCAGCACCACCAGCAGCCCCCTGCTGCTGGAGGGACAATGATCCCTCAGGGAAGAGAAACCAGGAATGGTAGAAACCTGTGAGGTGAGGGAAGGAAGGTGAAGAATGGGACACTGTCCTGGGAAGGAGTGTTTGTAATTAGGAGGAAATGAGGAGCCATTCCCAAATGTTATAAACAGGTGGTATGGTCATTGGCTCTTGCAAATGCTGAACGAATATTATGTGTGTTATAATGTTAAAAGAAGCTCTGTTAAGCTTTGGAGTGTTTCTAATGTGTGTATTGTGTTAATGCTGAAAGCTGCAATGCTGATCTGGGACCACTGCGGGGAGCCGAAGGCAGAAGGAGTGCACAAGCTCTGGGAAGGCGGGACGAAGGAGGAGCTGTGTGGGTAGAGTGGGATATGTATGGATGTGGGGTTGGCTTCCCAAGAGTATCTAAGGCTTGTTACTGTTGTGGGCAGGGTGTGTCTGGCGTGCCTCTGGATCTTGTTTGTTCCTCCTTGTAGTTTAATAGACTTTTTAAAATTTCAAGAAGTGTGCCGTCATCTCTCACAACAAAGAAAAAGACTACTTGATTCGTAGGAGTAAATTATGAAAAAAAAATAAAGCTAAATAACCCCTATGCTGTGGAACTCCGATGGGGCCTGTGTTGTAAAACCACTTCTGAATGCTCCCTGACTGCACCGAGTGCAAGGAAGCAACACCAAGGCAAGGCATGGGAGGAGACAGAGGGACAGGAGTGGGGAGCTCCTGGTGATCTGGGCACTTTCTCCTTCATGTAACTGACCTGGGAAGAGCTGCTCTAGGATATTGATCCCAAAGGAGCACGAGGTACCAGGAAGTGCCGCTGATTTGCACAGACCCCCTTTGCCTGCTGCTGCCCCACTGGGAACAGGTCAGTGCAATGTTTTCCCTCCTCCCTACCCCACCTCCCTCTCCTCCAGCAGCTGCTCTCTTCCTGCCACCCTCTCCCGCTGACCGCAGTGCCCTCCCCAGCTCCCCCCTCCTCTGCCCTCTGCATCCTGTCTGGATCTTGACATGGACATCGCCTGAAATCAACTTTCTAACACAATGGGAAGCATTAAGAAGCAGGAATTCTTTGCCTGCACAGGACACACAGAAGGATCTCTCCTTGATCTCTGTGTGTGGTGAGAGTTTACAGCAGGGCATTTATCCATTATAATTGCACATAATCATTAATAAGTACTTCTTATCTAACACACAAACATCCCTTTCCTGGAACTATTTTCCATGTGTCCTCCTCCTACTGGAAGTCCTGTTATGATCCTGGACGATCACAGAGGGCGGTCTGGGGTGGTCGTATTCACTGAGTGCTGTGATATTAAAGGTGACCTTGCCTTGAACTTTTGCTTTGGCCATGTGCTCTTGCTTCTTGTGACACAATTTGCCCCAAAACCACTGCAGGTCTCCTGATTTGTTTCTGGACTGGCTCCAGGCACATTTATCATCCTGGGTGCTCCTGAGGAGCATCTTTGAGCTGGGCTTTCCTCCTCCCTCCTGACTCCTAGAACACTATGGCCAGGAGGAGCAGAGACACTGCCAGGGTCTCATGTGGAGTGGAGGAGGAGAGGGGCTGTCAGGGGGAAAAAATCAGCCCCGAGTGGGTTCTGGGGTGTGAGAGCAGTTTGGAGGGGTCAGGAGAGGGTCAGAGGTGGTTGGAGGGGGTCTGGATGCTGGCAAACCCAGAGGAGTCCAGAGCCTGGCAGGCCACACTCAGAGTGGGGTGATAGGATGGGGTGAGGATGGTGTGAAGAGATGGGGCCAGGATGGGATGGGGATGGGGACAGGACAGGACAGGACAGGACAGGACAAGGAGCAGCTCAGCTGTGCTTCCTTGGGCCCTGGGCAGGTTTTGGCAATGTTCCGGGAGCCCTTCCACAATGGGAGTTACTTCTGACAAGCACCCAGCTGCTTTATCAGCACTGCCAGCACTGCCAGCATTCCAGTGCCACCAGCACCACCAGCAGCCCTCTGCTGCTGGAGGGACCATGATCACTCAGGGCAGAGAGACGAGGAATGGTAGAAACCTGTTAGAGGAGTGAAAGGAGTTGGAGAATGGGACATTCTGCAGGGAAGGCATGTTTCTAATCTAGAGGAAATGATAAGCCATTTGCAAAATATTTCATTTGGAGCTTTTAACAAAACACGCTTCCTCTGCAGAAAAACAAATGCAAGATAAATGACTCTGAGGAAGTGAAATTCTGACAGAGCCAAAGATGCAATTTCCAACTCCCCCATGACTGCACTGAGTCTTGGGAAGCAGCAACAGGACAGAGCACAGAGAGGAGCCAGAGAGAGGGGAGTGGGGAGCTCCCGGTGATCTGGGCACTTTCTCCTTCATGTTACTGATATGGGAGAAGCCACTTTAGGATATTGATCCCAAAGGAGCATGAGGTGCCAGGAAGCGCCGCTGATCTGCACAGACCCCCTTTGCCTGCTGCTGCCCCACTGGGAACAGGTCAGTGCAATGTTTTCCCTTCTCCCTACCCCACCTCCCTCTCCTCCAGCAGCTGCTCTCTTCCTGCCACCCTCTCCCACTGACCACAGTGCCCTCCCCAGCTCCCCCCTCCTCTGCCCTGCCCTTCCCTTCTGCTTCCCCTGCTCAACATTCCAACCTTCCCACCTCCCTCTCCCACCCCACCATTTCCACCACCCTCCTCCCCTGCACATCTCACTCCTCCCCACTCAATCCTTCCCACTGCAGGGAGCTGCAGAGGAGCCACATGGTCCATCCCGGGATTCTCCAAGCACTGACTCCCCATCCACTCTGACCACAGCCAGGGGCCACATCCCACTGCCTGCCCAGTGTCCATCCATGGATGTGGATGTGTCCCCATCTCCTGCCTCACGCAGTGAAGGGGACAATCTGTGTGAGATAGATGTCGCCATACACAGTGTGACACTGCTCATCAGCCTCTGTGGGCTGCTTGGGAATGGGGCTGTCCTCTGCCTCCTCAGCCTGAAAGTCCGTAACACTGGCATCTTTGATCTGGCTTTTGCTGGCCTCCTCTTCCTGCTCTTCACAGTCCCCTCCACCCTCCTCTTCCTTGTGGAGGACGTGTGCTGCTCTCCTATCATGCCCCTGCTGCACTTGGATTTCCTTTTCGAGCTGTCACTGGTCTCCTGCTACTGGGTGCGGTTCCGACTGATGTTCATCAGAAATGTTGATTATATGCACAAGCTCCACAACCTCTGTTGCAACCTTCCCAAGAGCCCGTGGTGGTTGGTGTTATATGTCCAGTACTGGGCCTTCTTTACTCTCTTCACTGTCATTCCTACAGTGAAAAACCTGTGCCCATCACACCAGCAGGAGAACTGCAGGGCAGCTCTCATCTCCATGTATTCTGTCATCCTCCTACTCTTTCCTGCACCCATGGTCATTTTGAGCACAAATGACTTTATTAAGGCCAAGTGAGGCTCCAAGAAACAGCAACCCAAGTGTCGTGACATCATTGTCTTCCTCATTGTGCTCTTCTTTCTCCTTCTGCAATTTCCTGCAGCAGCTTGGCTACACGCTTGTGTCTTCCCAGGTTTTGTTCCTGCTCACCTGCATCCACAGCAGCATCAAACCCTTCATCTACTTCTTGGCAGGGAAGTGCTGGAGGCCCTGCTCCCTGGGGACCCTCCAACTCTCCCTCCAGAGGGTCTTTGATGAGCAGAAAGAAGAATCTCCCCACAGCAACGATGTCTTCAAGGACTCAGTGGTCTGAACCTCGTGATCCCTACACCTGCTCTGCTAAAGGACCCCGGGAGAGTGGCTGAGGGTTTCCTTGAGCCACCTGATCAATGAATAGCCACAGGATCACTCTCCCTGTAGTAGTATATTCCTGTAGGAGAAAGGAGCAGCGGCAGTGCCATGGATGATTTTTGAGGGATGCTCTGCAAGGGAGCACATTGGAGCATGGCTTTCCTCCTCCCTCCTTGATCCACATGGCTCCAAGCACAGCAGCTGGGCTCAGTTCTCTTCCCCAGCTCTATTTCCCATGGAATGACCCTCATTCCCTCAGCCGCAGGGAATGAACTCCATGTCCTTTGGCTACACTGATGAGTTCCATGGTGTTATGAAGGATTTCTTGCCTGCAAAAGATATGAGGTGTTTAGCCCTAAAGACACACCCAGCACAGGGTGATTTCCCAAATCTCTGCGGGGCTGGTGCCTCTGGATGGCAGCAGCGAGTTTGGGATCACACAGAGCATCGTTCCCCTTCTGACCAGCAGAGGTGGCCCTGCATTTTCAGCTGATGGGGAGAGACACCAGGTAGGGCTGCAGAGCTGGAGAGGAACAGCAACATTCCCTTATTCTTTCTGTAGGAATTTGTCACATCCTTTCATTCCAGAACTAATTTGTTCTGAGTGAAGTGCAAGGTCGATGGTGAACTCCACTGAACCCTTGTGCCTGTGACCAAAAAGAATATGGAATATGGAAATTCACATCACCAGATGCTTGGCCCACTAAATTTCACAGGGAGGAAGGAGTTATGCTGCTGTTCTGCAGAGTGGGGCCATCCTCTGCTTCCACGGATCCTCTTGGTTGTGGGCAGGTTGCATCTGTCCATGCCTCTGGACCTTGTTTTGTTCCTGGTTGTAGTTTAATAAACTTTTTTAAACTTTTGATAAGTGAGGCATCATTTCTCACAACAATGAAAAAGACCAATTGATTTGTAGGGGAAATTTTTTTAAAAATCCATCTCAATAACTCCGAGGCTGTGGAACTCTGAAGGAGCCAAAGCTGTAAAACCACTTCTGACTGCCCCATGCCTGCACAGTTCTTGGGAAACAGCACCAGGACAGTGCACAGAGAGGAGCCAGTGGGAGGAGAGTGAGGAGCTGTGGGTGAACTCTGCACTTTCTCCTTCATGTTACAGACCTGGGAGGAGATGATTTAGGATATTGATTCCAAAGGAGCACGAGGTGCCAGGAAGTGCCACTGATCTGCACAGATCCCCTTTGCCTGCTGCTGCCCCACCGGGAACAGGTCAGTGCAATGTTTTCCCTCCTCCCTACCCCACCTCTCTCTCCTCCAGCAGCTGCTCTCTTCCTGCCACCCTCTCCCACTGACCGCAGTGCCCTCCCCAGCTCCCCCCTCCTCTGCCCTGCCCTTCCCTTCTGCTTCCCCTGCTCAACATCCCAACCCTCCCACCTCCCTCTCCCACCCCACCATTTCTACCACCCTCCTCCCCTGCACATCTCACTCCTCCCCACTCAATCCTTCCCACTGCAGGGAGCTGCAGAGGAGCCGCATGGTCCATCCCGGGATTCTCCAAGCACTGACTTCCCATCCACTCTGACCACAGCCAGGGGCCACATCCCACTGCCTGCCCAGTGTCCATCCATGGAGGTGACCACTGTGTCCCCATCTCCTGCCTCACACAGTGAAGGGGACAATCTATGTGAGATAGATGTCACCAGCGTGGCCATACACAGTGTGACACTGCTCATCAGCCTCTGTGGGCTGCTTGGGAATGGGGCTGTCCTCTGCCTCCTCAGACTGAAAGTCCGTAACATTGGCATCTTTGATCTGGCTTTTGCTGACTTCATCTTCCTGCTCTTCACAGTCCCTTCCGCCCTCCTTTTCCTAGTCGAGGACGTGTCCTGCTCTCCTGTCATGCCCCTGCTCTACTTGAGTTTCCTTTTCCAGCTGTCTGTGGTCTCGTACTACTGGCCACTGATCCGGCTGATTTTCACTGCCAGCATAGTGGATATGTACATGATCTGCGGCCTCTGTGACCTTCCTGAGCGCCTGTTGTGGTTGGTGGACAGTGTCCAATACTGGGCCTTCTTTGCTCTTTTCACTGTCATTCCTGCAGTGACATACCTGTGCCCATCACACCAGCAGGAGCACTGCCAGACAGCTGTCAAATCCATGTACACCCTCATCCTGCTCCTCTTTGTTGCACCCATGGTCATTTCCATCATAATCAAGTTCATGGAGGCCATGAGGGGCTCCAAGAATCAGCAACCCAAGAGGCACGCCATCATTATCTTCCTCATTGTGCTCTTCATTCTCCTTCTCAGCCTCTGCAATTTCCTGCAGCAGCTTGGCTACACCCTTGTGTCTTCCCAGGTGTTTTTCCTGCTCAACTGCATCCACAGTAGCATCAAACCCTTCATCTACTTCATGGTAGGGAGGTGCTGGAGGCCCTGCTCCCTGGGGACCCTCCAGCTCTCCCTCCAGAGGGTCTTTGATGAGTAGAAACAAATAGCTGCCCACAGCAATGATGCCTCCGTGGACACAGGGGTCTGAGCCTGGTGTTCCCTTCCACTGCTCTGCTGAAGGACCCTGGGAGAGTGGCCAAGAGTTTCCTTGAGCCACCTGATCAATGAATATCCACAGGATCCCTCTCCCTGTGGAGAGCTATATTCCAGCAGGAGAAAGGAGCAGTGCCTTTGAGTGATTTTTGAGGGATGCTCTGCAAGGGAGCACATTGGAGCATGGCTTTCCTCCTCCCTCCTTGATCCACATGGCTCCAAGCACAGCAGCTGGGCTCACTTCTGTTCCCCAGCTCAATTCCCCATGGAATGGCCCTCATTGCCTCAGCCCCAGGGAATGAACTCCATGTCCTTTGGCTACACTGATGAGTTCCATGGTGTTATGAAGGGTTTCTTGCCTGCAAAAGATATGAGGTGTTTAGCCCTAAAGACACACCCAGCACAGGGTGATTTCCCAAATCTCGATGCCTCTCGATGGCAGGAGAGGGGCTGGGATCACATGGAGCATCCTTCCCCTTCTATCTGGCAGAGGTGGCCCTGCATTCCCAGCTGATGGGAAGAGACACCAGGTAGGGCTGCAGAGCTGGGGAGAAACAGCAACATTCCCTTATTCTTTCCATGGGAATTTGTCACATCTTTTCATTCCAGAATTAATTTGTTCTGAGTGAAGTGCAGGGTTGATGGTGAACTCCCCTGAACCCTTGTGCCTGTGACCAAAAAGAATATGGAATATGGAAATTCACATCACCAGATGCTTGGACCATTGAATGTCTCAGGAATGAGGGGGTTTTGCTGCTGTTCTGCAGAATGGGGCCATCCTCTGCTTCCCCAGTATCAAAGTCCAAGGAAGCCCTGGAGCACCTCCATCCTCAACCCTTTGGAGCAGCTGAAAAGTGACTCTGCACAGCAGCCTCAGCCACAATCCATCTTGTACTGATCTTTGTCCTTTTGTAACTACCCCTGAAATTAAGTTTGCATTTATGTCTTTTGTTTGTTATCATTGTGATAACTCGAAACCCAAAATTTGTATAAAAATCAACATCTGGGCTTTGCTACAGAGCCTGTCTGTGGTAAACAATGTCAGCAAATGGCTCATTTCTCACTTCCCCCAAGATTTAGAGCTTTTAACATTTTATGGATGTCTATGGACTGAAAAAAAAAGGCATGTTTAGGTGTTCTAGGGTGAGTATGATGCTTGTAACCTCAATTGCCTGTTCTATGTGTGCTGTATGTTGTGTTCTGTACCTTTAAGGCTGGTTCTGAGAGTGAAGCAAGGAAAGAAGAAGTGTGCAGTTTGTTATGAAATACAGCCTTCACTCCTCTGAATTTTCTTCTTCCTCAGGACGGGTTTGTTCATTGAAAGCATGGACATTGGCCAGACGGAGGGATTATTTTGCTTTTAGTTAGTTTGAGTAGCTGGGGGAAAGAAGATTCCTGGGCTGTTGTTTTGGTGTTTTTTTGGTTGTTTTTCTTTTTGGTTGTTTTTATTTTTTATTTTTTTATTTTATTTTATTGGGACTATTTAGACCTGCTCTGGACTGAAAAAACCCAGAGGAGCACCAGGAGCTGCACGTGCAGCCCACCAAGGCCTGGGCCTGCAGAGGGACCAATAAGAGACTGACCAAGTCCAGCTACACCCAGGGCAAGGACTTTCTCCATTTGCCATCTGACTCCAGAACAAGAGGTTTTATTGTTTCATATTATTCATTCTTTATGCTTGTGGGCATTTTGTTTGTTAAATAAATTGGTTTTTCCACTTTTTTCAGAGGAAGTTTTTTCCCAGATGTGGTTTGAAAGCAAAACGAGTGAGAGTATCAAAGTCAGAAATACAATTTAATAGGAAAAAGGGTAAAAAGGTAAAAATAAAATAAAATAAATGCAATAACACAAAGGATCACTGACAGAGTCAGAATACAACCTGAGCAGGGTGACGGAAGCAGTCCAGGTGAGGTGGTCTTCCTGAAGCAGTGATCCTGTAGAAAGGTCTGGTAGCTCTAGTCCTCTAGGAATCCAGTAGGTAAGGGCTGCTTGTACTGTCCCAAATCCCAGGTTATATCCAGGGGAGAATGCTTGGCTCCTCCCCCTGGGCGGAGCATCTCCCAATGGGATGATGAGTCGTGAAGTGGGTCCTTGATGGCCCATTAAACAGAGATAACTCCTGGAGGGAGTTACTTGTGAGTCATGGGCAAGGCGTTGATGGGCCATTAGCAGAAGATAGCCCAAAGACAGGGGGCCTGGGAACATTAGAACACAAGCCCACATGGTTTAACAGTTCATGAAGATGGTGATAGAATAAATACTTTGTGTACATCCTACACTGCAACCCAGGACATAATCCACCCCTTATTCTATTACTATCTATGTCATATCCAAATCAATACATTCTTATAAAGATATGCATACACATAGGGAATAAAATGTTCCACACTGTTCTCACTTAAAATTACGTCTCCCTGTGGTACACACCGGGTTTCCCCATCTTTCTGCATTACCTACTAAGGGTGACCAGGTCCTTGAGCAAAGACAATCCCACGGATGGATCCGCCTTTTTTTGAATTGGGATTAATCCAAACAGTCTTCTCTAAAATGCCTTTCATATGTACTGCAGGGACTTTATCTCCATCCACTCTGTGCAAGGGTTCAGACTGGGCAGGACCACCTCGATTGATAGAATCTCGGGTGTTGACCATCCAAGTAGCTTTGGCTAAGTTCATTTCCCAATTCTTGAAAGTCCCCTCGCCAAGTACCTTCAGGGCAGTCTTTATTAGTCTATTGCACCATTCAACTTTTCCGGCAGCTGGTGCGTGATAAGGAATGTAATATATCCATTCAATACCATGTTCTCTAACCCAGGTGTTTATAAGACTGTTTTTGAAATGGGTCCCATTGTCTGTCTCAATTCTTTCAGGGGTGCCGTGTCTCCACAGGACTTGTTTTTCCAGGCTCAGGATGGTGTTCCAGGCAGTGGCATGAGGCACAGGGTAGGTTTGCAGCCATCCAGTGGTGGCTTTCACCATGGTCAGCACGTAACGCTTTCCTTGGCGGGTTTGGAGAAGGGAGATGGAGTCAATTTGCCAGACTTCCCCATACCTGTACTTCAGCCATCATCCACCATACCACAGAGGCTTCACTCGCTTGGCCTGTTTGATTGCAGCGCAGGTCTCACAGTTGTGGATGACCTGTGAGATGCTGTGCATTTTAGGGTTCACCCCTCGGTCACGGGCCCATCGGTATTTTGCATCTCTTCCTTGATGACCAGAGGTATCATGGGCCCAATGAGATAGGAACAGTTATCCCTTGTGCTGCCAGTCTAGATCCACATGTGATACTTTCACCTTGGCAGCTTTGTCCACCTGCTCGTTGTTGCGATGCTCCTCATTAGCCCAGCTCTTGGGTACGTGCACATCCACCTGTCAAACCTTTACGGTCAGTCTCTCTACTTGGGCAGCAATGTCCTGCCAAATGTCAGTGGCCCAGATGGGTTTTCCTCTGTGTTGCCAGTTGGCTTTTTTTCAGCGATTCGGCCATCTCCACAGAGCATTAGCTACCATTCATGAGTCAGTGTAGAGGTAGGGCCTGTCAGAGTCTGTCCCAGGATGTGATATGCCTCACAACTGTCTCCAATGGTTGGGGACCGGGAACCCCGAACTCTGAAGGGAGCCCCTGGCCTGGCTGAGGTGGGACGTTTGCCAAGTCTTGGAGGACTGATATGCATCTCCACGAGAACGGATTGCAAGAACAATGGAACTGGTTACAGTGGACTGAACCGAGACTGCTTCTCCTAACTGGTCTGTCCATACCAGGAGACTGTGGTTAGCAGCTTGTTCCTGAGCATCCAACCTCGACACAGGTGTTTCCTGCCTTGGCTCTGTGCCAATCGCTTTGGTTCCCTTTGGCTCTGTGCCACTTGCTTTGGTCCCCGCCTTAACTAACCTATAAAGACTCTGGAGACCCCGCTCACATTTGTGATCACTCCACTGGAGAAGATCATGTCTATAGGCATCTCTGCACATCGAGGACTTGTCCGTCCACGTTGGTAGCTATAATCCCTTCCCCTCTTTGTCTATCTTTCTCACTATTCTCTATTTTCTCTCCCCACTATCGCATTTGTTGGCACTAAATAAAAGGGCATTTTTTGTTTAAGTAAACTGAGTTGTCCCCCGCTGTGTCTTTCGCGCTCTGAGATCCCTAAAACAAACCATCAGGTTCCCCGCATATTTTTGCTGACCCTGACAGAGCCTCGGCCATTTTTTTCGTTCAGCAATATCCAAAGCCAGCTGGACAGCTTTAAGCTCTACAACCTGACTCAATCCACTTTGTCCCTCGGTAGCCTGTGCAACTTGTCATGTGGGGCTCCAAACTGCAGCTTTCCATTTCTGGTTAGCGCCTACAATTCAGCAGGAGCCATCAGTGAAGAGAGTGTATCCTCTTTTAGTCTCTGGTAGCTCATTATATGGTGGGGTTTCCTCAGCACATGTTACTTGCTTTTCTTCTTCTTCAGATGATAATCCAAAAGTCTCACCTTCCAGCCAATTTGTTATATCTTCCAGAATCCCAGGGCAATTTGGGTTTCCAATACGGGCGCAATGTGTAATGAGAGCAATCCATTTGCTCCATGTGGTGTCAGTGGCGTGATGCGTGGAGGGAACTTTTCCTTTAAACATCCACCCCAGCACTGGTAATCAGGGTGCCAAAAGCTGCTGTGTTTTAGAGCCAATCAGTTTTGAGGCAGCTTGAACTCTTTTATAGGCAGTCAAGATCTCCTTTTCTGTGGGAGTGTAGTTGTCTTCGGAGCCTCTGTAACTTCAGCTTTAGAATTTCAATGGTTGGCCTCGAGTCTCCTCAGGTAATTTCTGCCACAGGCTCCAGGACAGACCATGGCTCCTGGCTGCAGAGTAAAGCACATTCTTCACATTTGGTCTTGTCTTGACTGGGCCAAGGGCTACTGCGTGAGCAATCTCTTGCTTGATCTGAGCAAAGGCTTGTTGCTGATCAGGGCCCCAGTGGAAATCGTTCTTCTTGCGGGTAACCAGGTAGAGAGGGCTCACCATCTGACTGTACTCAGGAATGTGCATCTTCTAAAAGTCTATGGCGCCTAGGAAAGCTTGTTTCCTTCTTGTTGGTTGGTGGGGAAATGGCAGTGATCTTGTTTATTATCTCTGTGGGGATTTGGCGATGTCCATCTTGCCACTTGACTCCCAGGAACTGGATTTCTTGAGCCGGTCTCTTAACCTTACTTCGTTTAATGGCAAAACCAGCTTTCAACAGAATTTGGATAATCTTCTCTCTTTCTCAAAGACCTCCCCTGGGGTGTTCCCCCATACAATGATGTCGTCGATGTACTGCAGATGTTCCGGAGCCTCACCCTTCTCCAGTGCAGCCTGGATCAGCCCATGGCAGATGGTGGGGCTGTGTTTTCACCCCTGGGGCAGTCGGTTCCAGGTGTACTGCACGCCCCTCCAGGTGAAAGCAAACTGGGGCCTGCACTGTGCTGCCAAAGGAATGAAGAAGAAGGCATTGGCAATGTCAATGGTCGCATACCACTTTGCTGCCTTGGACTCCAGCTCGTACTGAAGCTCTAACATGTCTGGCACGGCAGCGCTCAGTGGTGGTGTGACTTCATTCAGAGCACGGTAATCCACTGTCAGTCTCCATTCTCCACTGGACTTACGCACGGCCATATTGGGCTGTTGAAAGGTGAATGAGTCTTACTGACCACCCCTTGGCTCTCCAGTTTACAAATCATCTCATGTATGGGAATCACAGAGTCTCTGTTAGTGCGGTATTGGCAGCGGTGTACTGTTGTTGTGGCAGTTGGTACCTGTTGTTCTTCAACTCTCAGCAGTCCCACAACAGAGGGGTCATCTGAGAGACCAGGCAAAGTATTCACCTGTCTGATGTTTTCTTTCTCAACTGCAGCTATCCCAAAAGCCCAACGATATCCTTTTGGGTCTTTGGAATATCCATTCCTGGGATAGTCTATGCCGAGAATGCATGGGGCCTCTGGGCCAGTCGCGATGGGGTGTTTTTGCCACTCGTTCCCAGTTAAACTCACTTCAGCCTCTAATACAGTCAGTTCCTGGGACCCTCCTGTCACCCCAGAAATAGAGATGGATTCTGTTCCTACATACCTTGATGGCATCATGTTACATTGGGCCCCAGTGTCAACCAATGCCATATATTCTTGTGGGTCAGATGTGCCAGGCCATCGGATCCACACAGTCCAGTAGATCTGATTGTCCCTTTCCTCATCCTGGCTAGAGGCAGGGCCCCCCTATTCCTGGTCATGGCATATATTGTTCTCCTCCTGTACATATGTTTCTGAGGTCCCTTCAAGAGGATCAGTCATATCATCATTCCTGTACCATCTGGAGTTCTGAGAGTCTGGGGCAACATTGATTCTAGATGGGCTTCTTGTGGTAGGTGTTCCTCTTTTCAGTTCACATACTCGGGTTGCCAAGGAGGAGGTGGGTTTTCCATTCCACTTTTCATGTCTTCTCCATGCTCTTGAAGAAAAGACCAGAGGTTACCCCGTGGTATGTATCCTGTCTCCCTGGCTGGGGGATACCTGCTCCTAATGGCAGAGACTCTCGTCGGCTCTGGTGACATATGGTAAATTTCTTCCTTAAGTTCTTTTAATTTCTGATGGCCTTCTTCAATCAAGTTCCAGACTTGCTCAGCCAGTCTTGTTTCCACAGATGAGACATGGGTGTGAACTGGGGCGGTGACAGTGTCCTCGTAAATTCTTAATTTATTAGCCAAGACACCCAGTTTGTCCTCACCTTCCCTCCATTGCAGTGTTGCCAGGTAACGTGAGTGCATCTCTGGTCCAAGCCGTGCAAGTCTCAACCATATCCATGATGTGCACTGGACATCATCTGGGCTTTTAGGAAATCTTTCGTCTTCTGAAAAAATGATCTTCAGCACAGCCAATTCCCTCAGGCATTGGATACCTTGTTCTATTGTGCTCCATTTTCTTTGGTGCACTTGGAGGTCTTCTTTACAAAGGTATCTGTTTTTCACACTTGTTAGGAGTCGCTGCCAGAGGCTGACAGGTTCTTGGGTTTTCCCAGTCCCCTGGTCAATGACCGCATCCCGGGACAGCAATCCCAGTTGCCTGGCCTCAATGCCATCCAGAGTGGTGTCATTGGCTGCAGCGTCCCAGATGCGGAGCAGCCAGGTCAGGATGGACTCGTTGGTCTGGCAGGTGAATTCCCCTTGCAGGTCACACAACTCAGAGACAGGGAGCTAGTGATGATCTTTATCTCTGTCTCTTCTGCTGGCTGTGAAGGTCCTGCTGCATTCTCGTCAGTCACTACGCGGACTGATTTGCTCCTTGATTTCTTCTTCTGTGTGTTGGCAACTACTACTGGTTTAGGCGGTTCCAGTCCAGTGGCAGTTTGTGTGGAGATGCTGACGGCACTTTTGGTTCATTTCTCCTCTGTGACAATCTGCACAGATGTGGACACTGTTGCCTCACTTTTGGCTTCTTTCTCCTCTGCAATGGTCTGTGTAGATGAGGACACTGTTGCTTCGCCTTTGGTTCTCTTCTTCTTTGTGACAGGCTGTGTAGACGCTGATGCTGTTGCTTTGCTTCTCTTTCCCTCTTCCTCTTCCTTAAGAACACGCTGCATCACACCATGTAGTTTTTTGATCCTAAGCATGGTGCAGAAAAAACAAAGGGCCGTGCAGAGAAGACAAAGCAGGACTAACAACAACATCATACTGTCCTTGGTATCAAGAGGGTACTCAATATTTTCAAAAACTGCTGTGTTATGCCTGAAAAGCTGGAAAAAATCATTCTTTACTCCTCCCCACAGGGGCTGGGTGAGATTGTTGAGGCCCCAGATGTAGCATCCTATACCAGAAAACAAATCCAAAACTGGCTATATATTCTGAATACTGTTCATTGCATCGGGGTTTATCAATCAATGGACATAATAGACCAATAAGGCAATTTTAGTACCATACCCTGGTCTATGCAGGAGCATTAAGACCGGCAGATAGTGCCCCATGTGTAGAAAAATATAGAGAGATAGGTATAAGACACATGTAAGCATGTTGAGCATCATAGCAAACAGGTGTCTTCTTCAATACAAAACTGTAATTCTGACTTTTCTCAGTGCCTCATGCCCCACACTGGGCACCAAAAATATTGTGGTTTGAAAGCAAAACGAGTGAGAGGCTCCAAGTCAGAGATACAATTTAATAAGATGAAAAGTAAAAAGGTAAAAATAAAATCAAATAAATGCAATAACACAAAGGACCACTGACAGAGTCAGAATACAACCTGAGCAGGATGGTGGAAGCAGTCCAGATGAGGTGCTCTTCCTGAAGCAGTGATCCTGTAGAAAGGTCTGGTAGCTCTGGTCCTGTGGGAATCCAGTAGGTAAGGGCTGCTTGTACTGTCCCAAATCCCAGGTTATATCCAGGTGAGAATGCTTGGCTCCTCCCCCTGCTTGGAGCATCTCACAATGGAATGATGAGTGTGAAGTGGGTCCTTGATGGCCCATTACACAGAGATAACCCCTGGAGGGAGTTATATGTGAATTATGATAAAGGCGTTGATGGGCCATTAGCAGAAGACAGCCCTACACTAGAGCTCTGCCCCACTTGGTTTCAACAGTTCATGAAGATGGTGATAGAATAAATACTTTGTGTACATCCCATACTACAACCCAGGACAGGGTAGAAAGGAGGATTCTAGTAATTACAGGCCAGTTAGCCTGACCTCAGTACCAGGTAAGATAATGGAGCAGTTTGTATTGAGAGTATTATGCAGCATTTACAAGATGGCCAGGGTGTCAGTCCCAGCTAGGATGGGTTTAGGAGGGGTAGGTCATGTTTGACCAACCTGGTCTCCTTTTATTACCAGGTGACCCACCTGGTGGAAGCAGGAAAGGCTGTGGATGTTTTCTATTTGGACATTAGCAAAGCCTTTGACACTGTCCCCCACAGCACACTCCTGGAAAAGCTGACAGCCTGAGGCTTAGACAGGAACACTCATTGCTGGGTAAGGAACTGGCTAGATGGCTGGGCCCAGAGAGTGGTGGGGAATGGTGCTGCATCCAGCTGGCAGCCAGTCACCAGTGGTGTCCTTCAGGGATCTGTATTGGGGCCTGTTGTGTTTAATATTTTATTGATGACATGGATGAGCGTATTGAATCTTCCATTAGTGAATTTGCAGACGACACTAAGCTGGAAGCGTGTTGATCTGTTGGAAGGTAGGAGGCCTCTCCAGAGAGACCTGGAATGATTGGATGGATGGGCAGAATCCAATAGGATGAAGTTTAACAAGTCCAAGTGCCGAGTCCTGCATTTTGGCCACAATAACCACCTGCAGCGTTATAGGCTGGAGATGGTGTGGCTGGACAGTGCCCAGGCAGAAAGGGACCGACTGAATTTGAGCCAGCAGTGTGCCCATGGGGCCAAGAGGGCCAATGGCACCTGGCCTGGATCAGGAATAGTGTGTCCAGCAGGAGCAGGGAGGTCATTCTTCCCCTGTACTGGGCACTGGTGAGGCCACACCTTGAGTGCTGTGTCCAGTTCTGGCCCCTCAGTTTAGGAAGGACAGTGAGACACTTGAGCACATCCAAAGGAGGCAACAAGGCTGGTGAAGGGCTTGGAGCACAAGGCCTGTGAGGAATGACTGAGGGAGCTGGGGTTGTTTAGCCTGGAGTAAAGGAGACTCAGAAGTGACCTGATCACTCTCTACAGCTTCCTGAAAGGTGGCCGTGCTCAGGTGGGGGTTGGTCTCTTTCTTCAGGGAGCAACTGACAGAATGAGAGGACACAGTCTCAAACTGCTCCAAGGGAAATGTAGGCTGGATATAAGAAAAAAGTTTTTTACAGAAGGCGTAATTGAGTATTGGAATGGTCTGCCTGGAGAGGTGGTGAATTCACCATCTCTGGATGTGTTTAAGAAAAGACTAGATGTGCCACTTGGTGCCAGGGTTTAGTTGAGGTTAGGGTTAGGTTGAACTCGATGAGCCTGGTGGTGTCTTCCAACCTAATGATTCTGATTCTGACTCCACAGGGTGCAGTCCTCCAAAGACAGGCTGCTCTAGTTTGGAAGCAAGGGACCTCTTACTCTCTCTGGAGGCAGGAGCTCTCTCTCTGCACTCAGATCTCCCACTGGATCACAGCTTTCTCTGGCATGCACCCACTCCAGCTTCAGCACTTCTCCCGCAGGCTGCAAGTGGATTCCTGCATCTCCTCTGCACTTCATGGACTGCTGGAGGACAGTTTGTTCCATCATAGAACTCACTACAGCTTGCAGAGGAATCTCACCTGGGATGTTTGGAGCACTTCTTCACCTTCTTTTTTCCATTGACATTGATGCCGCCAAATTCTTTTCCCTCATATGTCCTCACCCTCCCTCTCTTTTCTGCCTACAGGAAAAACTGCTGCCCATGGGTACCATTGCCAACAAATTCTACCAGTCCAAAGACTCTTCCAGAATTCCGCGGTGCCGAGAGGTTGATCTGGTCCAGGTTCCATGTTGGGAAATCTCTCGCCATGTTCTCTCCACCAGCCAGACGATGCCGCTGTCCCCGTGCAGGCTGCTGTGATTTTCTTCTGAAATATGTCATCACTGAGCCCTTACCAACCTCTCCAGTTGTGCCAGCAGCATATCCATCTTCAGAGCCATCAGAGATTGGCTCTGTCAGACATGGTGAAAGCTTCTGGCAGCTTCTCATAGAAGCCACTTTCTGTGGCCCTTTGCCCCTACTGGAAAACCAGTCTGTGCCAAATCAACACAAAACAATTGATTGCTCTCCTTCCCTTGGGCTGTGTGAGTCTGCATTAGAATGAAGAAATGGGAATTCTTGGCTCAGCTGTGCTTCCTTAGGCCCAGGGCAGGTTTTGGCTATGATCCCAGACCTCATCCCAGAACAGGAGTTTTTCTGCCAAGCAGCCAGGTGCTTCAGCAGCACTGCCAGCACTGCCAGCATTCCAGTGCCACCAGCACCACCAGCAGCCCTCTGCTGCTGGAGGGGCAATGTCTCCTCATGAAAGAAAAAAGAGAAATGGCAGCAACCTGTCAGGAGAGGGAAGGCAGTCAGAGAATGGGACATTGTCCGAGGATAAAGTGTTTCTAATCAGGAGGAAATGAGGACCTATTCTATTCGTCCAATGGAGTTTTGACGAAACTCACTTCCTTTGTTGAAAAAAAAATAATAATAAAATATATATATATATATTTAAAAGCAAAACATCGGAAGTGAGACTAATGTAGCCAAATATGCAATTTCCTTCTACCCCCGTGACCACACCAAGTTTTTGGGAAACAACAGTGGGACAGGGCACAGAGAGAGCCAGCAGAATGGGAATGGGGATCTTCTGGTGATCTGGGTACTTTCTCCTTCATGTTACTGACCTCGGAGGAGACCCTTTAGGATTTTGATCCCAAAGGAGCAGGAAATGCCTGGAGGTGTCGCTGATCTGCACAGACCCCCTTTGCCTTCTTCTGCCCCATTGGGAAAAGGTCAGTGCAATGTTTTCCCTCCTCCCTACCCCACCTCTCTCTCCTCCAGCAGCTGCTCTCTTCCTGCCACCCTCTCCTGGTGACCACAGTGCCCTCCCCACCACCCCCCTCCTCTGCTCTGCCCTTCCCTTCTGCTTCCCCTGCTCAACATCCCAACCCTCCCACCTCCCTCTCCCACCCCACCATTTCTACCACCCTCCTCCCCCGCACATCTCACTCCTCCCCACTGAATCCTTCCCACTGCAGGGAGCTGCAGAGGAGCTGCATGGTCCATCCCGGGATTCTCCAAGCTCTGACTCCCCATCCACTCTGACCACAGCCAGGGGCCACATCCCACTGCCTGCCCAGCGTCCATCCATGGAGGTGACCACTGTCACCTGCCTCACCCACTGAAGGGGACGATCTGTGTGAGATAGATGTCACCAACGTGGCCATACACAGTGTGACACTGCTCATCTGCCTCTGTGGACTGGTTGGGAATGGGGCTGTGCTCTGCTCCCTCAGGCTGAAAGGCCATAACGCTTCCATCTAAAGCCTGGCTTTCATGGACATCCTCTTCCTGCTCTTCACAGTCCCCTCCGCCCTCCTCTTCCTTGTGGAGGACGTGACCTGCTCTCTTATTATGCCCCTGATGTATGTGAATTTCCTTTTCCAGCTGTCAGTGGCCTCCGGCTACTGGGTGGTGTTCGGGCTGATGCTCAGGAGCAGTATTGTGTATATGGACAACCTCTACAAGCTCTGCTGCTGCTGTGACCTTCCCGAGCGCCTGTTGTTCTTGCTGTACAGTGTCAAATTCTGGGCCTTCTTTATTCTCTTCGCTGTCATTCTTGCAGTGAAAAACCTGTGCCCATCACACGAGCAGGAGCAATGCAGGGCAGCTCTCATCTCCATGTACATCATCTTGCTCCTCTGTGCAGCACCCGTGGTCATTCTTCACACAATCCACATCATCAAGGCCAAGTGAGGCTCCAAGAAGCAGCCCAAGAGACACGACATCATTTTCTTCCTCACTGTTCTCTTCATTCTACTTCTCAGCCTCTGCAATTTCCTGCAACAGCTTGGCTAAATAATTTTGTCGTCCAAGGTTTTTTTCCTGCTCAACTGCATCCAGAGCAGCATTAAACCCTTCATCTACTTCTTGGCAGGAGGGTTCCAGAGACCCTGCTCCCTGAGGTCCCTCCAGCTCTCCCTCCAGAGGGTCTTTGATGACCAGGAAGAGGAAGCTGCCCACAGCAATGATGCCCCCATGGACACAGGGGTCTGAGCCCTTCCACTGCTCTGCTGAACGACCCCAGGAGAGTGGCTGAGGGTTTCCTTGAGCCACCTGATTAATGAATATCCACAGGATCTCCCTCTCTGTGGTGGTGTATTCCTGCAGGAGAAGAGAGCAGGGACATTGCCTTGGATGATTTTTGAGGGATGCTCTGCAGGGAGCACATTGGAGCATGGCTTTCCTCCTCCCTCCTGGATCCACATGGCTCCAAGCACAGCAGCTGGGCTGGGTTCTGTTCCCCAGCTCTATTCCCCATGAAATGACCCTCATTGCCTCGGGCCTAGGGAATGAACTCCATGTCCTTTGGCTACACAGATGAGTTTCATGGTGTTTTTGAGGGATCTCTTGTCTGCAGAGAATGTGACACCTTAAGCCCTGGGGACACACCCAGCACAAGGTGTGATTTCCCAAATCCCTGCAGGTCTGGTGCCTCTCCATGGCAGCAGTAAAGACGCTGGGATCACAGGGAACATCCTTCCCCTTCTGTCCCTGCATTCCCAGCTGATGGGAAGAGACACCAGGTAGGGCTGCAGAGCTGGGGAGAAACAGCAACATTCCCTTATTCTTTCACTGGGAATTTGTCACATCCTTTCATTCCAGACTTAAATTGTTCTGAGTAAAGTGCAGGGTCAATGGTGAACTCCACAGAACCCTTGTGCCTGTGACCAAAAAGAATATGGAATATGGAAATTCACATCACCAGATGCTTGGACTATTGAATTTCACAGGAGTGAGGGGGTTATGCTGCTGTTCTGCAGAATGGAGCCATCCTCTGCTTCCCCAGTATCAAAGTCCAAGGAAGCCCTGGAGTGCCTCCGTCCTAAACCTGGCCATCCTCAGGAGGAGCTAAACAGTGACTGTGCACAGCATCTTCAGCCAAAATCCATCTTGCACTGATCTTTGTCTTTTCGTAACTACCCCTGAAATTAAGTTTGTATTTATGTCTTTTGTTTGTTTCCAATGTGGTAACTCTTGTTATAAATGTATATCATAAAGTTGGCTTTTCACAAATATTGGAATGAATACTATATTTATTAAACTTACACATTTTTAAAAGGGAGTGGAACTCGGTTTTCACACTCTGAACCCAGAATTTCTTGACTTTGCTACAGAGCCTTTCCCTGGTGAACCAAATCAACAAATGGGTCATTTTTCACTTCTCTCAATATTTGTAGCTTTTAAGACCCTATGGACTGTAAAAAGATGTTGGGACAACAGGCAGCTCTTCAAAATGCTGTTTATTGTATCAAAGATGTTACACCATTCCTAAGTCGTGGGTGACAGAACCACACCTAAAGCTGCCCGCTACAGCTTTGGCATGCCTGAAGCCACTTTAGCTCTGGTTACAATGCATTATATAGTTTTCCTTACTGACCATCTTAATACATAAAAGCCAATCAGCATCATACACAATACCTGTACATGTACCTATAGCCTATCACAACTACAATTATTACCATATTATGGTTAGTACTATCCAATCACATCGAGTTAGCATGTTACATTTTAAGTTTAAATTTGTTTTCCTGTTTTCTTGCAGTGGAAAATTTTTAGACCTTTTTTCTACTTGGTAAAAAAATGTTTTTGTTTGCAGACGACTTATCCTTTGCTCTTAACCATAAAAATTTTCTTCCATCTCAACCATTGTTCAGTAACAACTAACTCAACAATCCCTAACTTTAACATTTTTTATTCTTCTATATCAAAACTTGCTTTTATTTCTAATGAAGCTTCTACTAAACATTCATATCAGTAAGATTTTCCTGTAAAATCTTCATCTTCGCCAACAATGGATGTCTCTTAATGTTGGAGTCCAGGGCATCCCTCTGGGCGCCCTGGGAAGTCACAGACCTCGGTAGAGAGGCCTGGGACCCGAAAAAGAGGGTCTGGGGTCTGTGCAGGGGGTTTGCCTGGCACAGAGCCCAGGAAGACACAGTCTTTGATTTTGGTCCATGAGAAAAACATCTAACAGAGAGAAGAATTGCAAGTCACAAATGTGTAACTGAGAGTAGTGTAGTTATCACCATGCAGAAGATTTTGTAGTTTTGGGTTTTTAGAATGTAGATGCAAAGGGACAAGATGGTGATTTTAGGGCAGTGCCCAGGGTTCTTCTTCTCCCTTGGCATCCCTCTTCTGCAGTGACGTGGGCACAAAGTAGTTTCAGTGGATTGGATTAAAGTAGAAATGACCCTGTTAGTATAGGTGATAGACCTTGGCATAGAATTGTAAACAATGGGTACGTAGTTATCTGTATAAGAGGTAGCAACCTCCCATCACAAGGGGGGAGTCACCTCGTGTCCAGGCTGCTGAGAACATCTCAGCCAGACACAGGAGGGGAGTCACCTCGTGTCCAACCTGCTGTGAACACCTTGGCTGGACACAGAGAATTGTAAGATAAGAACTAATAAACAACGTGAGAAACCAAGAAAACCAAGACCTTGAGACTCCTCATCATTCTTGCCCAAACACCGAGCACCGAGCTCAGCACAGAACACAGAGACACAGTCAGACAGCAGACCCTAAATCCTTCAGAGGTCCAGAGGGAAAATCACTCCCTTCGTGCCCACACGAACCACCAGCCAGCTTTGGAATCTCAGGTGAGAAACAACCAGATTAAAACCCTGAGATCTTAACTGAAAAAAAAAGGCATAACCAGGTTCTACCCCAATGAGGGGGGCACTGATTAAATTGAAAGAGAAGAGTCTGATCTAGTTTCCTCTCACAGCCTGGAGAACTTCACCACAGTGGACTCACATCACCTCACACACACCAGCTGCTCTCCCTGGCTCAGGATCTCCAAGAGGTTCCCTGGAATGGTCACTTGGGAAAGGGGAGCAAAGCCCATGTGCTGAGCCCCAGCAGCGCCCGCAGCGGGGTCTGTCCCAGCTCCTCCCACAAGCCCTGTTCTCCCTGCTGGCTCATCTTCTCAAGGGCTCTCACAAACAGGGAACTATTTCACATCCTCTGATGGGATCAGGGCTCTGCTTCTAATCTGCTCTTGACTTTCTCCAGGAAATGAGGAACAGGAGAGAGCCTCAGCAAGGAGACCTATGGGAAAAGTAGTTTGTCTCCAGGTCTGATTCCTCTTTCCTTGCTTGAAAAGCAATCCCAATCCTAACATCATGTCCTTTGAACTGCCTGAACTTGCCCCCTCTCTTTCTTGGGCTGGATGCTTGGGACACTGCACTACAAAAGTGCAGCTAAACTTTGATTTCTGGTAAAAATCTAATTTTGCCACTTGTATACCACAATTTCTGTGCTACTTCACCTTCACCACAGTTTCCAAGAGGATTCACAGAATAATAAATTCTGTGTGTGAGCTGGAGCACAGGCACACAGCAGAGGGATGATTTAGGATTCCAGCAATGTAATTTCCTCTGAGAAGAGCCAAATCAATGCTGCTCTCTTGGCTACAACCCTTAGAAAGTTAGAGGTTTCATCTGAGTCATCTTCGACATTCCCTTGGGAGTCAGACAGCAGCCTACAGTGAATGTCAGGGAATTCCTGGAAAGCTGAAGTGAGATGATTCCTAGCCAGGCTGACATGCCTCAGGGATCTGGGATGCTCCTGCTGGAAACTGGAGGGTGTGGTGGCCCTGGCACGAGAACTGTCATCTCTCTTCCTTGCTGCACATGTGTCCCCAGATATGGAATGTCACATCCCCTCTCCAGGCCAATCCTTTCAAGGGCAAACACTTCAGGATCCATGCACTGAAAGGGCTCGAGGAGAGGTGGAGAGGGACTTTGGACAAGGGCATGGAGTAACAGGACAAGGGGGAATGTAGCAATGTATCTGTGTAATAGGCCATTCAGATGCACAAGCCAAACTGGTTGTGAGTAATATTATCAAACCACTTGCAGTTTTGTTGTTAGAGCTCTCAGGAATTCATCAAGGTTACTGAAAAAACAACAGGATCACAAATATGAAGAGAGCCTGAGAAAATGTCTGCAAAATATGTAAACTCTACATAGGGGAAGCACAACGTGAGGATGGACGCTTGACCAATTGGATATCCAAAATGATGTGTGCCTGCCTCATGAAGGAGCAGCTCAGGCAACCCAGAGATGTGTGCCCATGTGGACAATAGACCTAGAATCTATATTTGCCATGTAATGTAAACAATAAATGGCTTCTGTTGGAATCATGTTGGTTCTGTTATTCAGTGGCCAATTTCCCCCCTGCAGGCGAATGGCTTCTCACTGAGAGAGGGTGGGTTCAGATGGAATATTGTGAAGAAATCCTGCCCTGTGAGGGTGGGGAGGCCCTGGCATAGGCTGCCCAGAGAGGCTGTGGCTGCCCCATCCCTGGAAAGTGTCCAAGGCCAGGTTGGATGGGGTTTGGAGCAACCTGGCACAGTGGAAGGTGTCCCTGCTGGCAAAGGAACAGTATGGGATCAGGTAAAAACAACCACAAGTGCTGCCAGGACTGAGGAGGAGGAGCTCTGGTGAAGGGCTGGGAGGGGGTTCACAGCACCCTGGCCTCTAATAGCTGTGATTGCATCATCAGGGGGATTGGCAGTAATTCAGCGGGGGCTCTAAGTGCTGCAAGCAACTGATTGCTGTCCTTCCCTTGGGCTGTGGGAGCCTGCACTGCAATGAGAGAAATGGGAGTCCATGGCCCAGGGCTGCTCCCATGAACCCAGGGCAGGTTTTGGCAAGGATTCTGGAGCTCTTCCCAGAATGGGAGTTGTTTCTGCCAAGCAGCCAGGTGCTTCACCAGCACTGCCAGCACTGCCAGCATTCCAGTGCCACCAGCACCACCAGCAGCCTTCTACAGCTGGAGGGACAATGATCCCTCAGGGAAGAGAAACCAGGAATGGTAGAAACCTGTGAGGTGAGGGAAGGAAGATGAAGAATGGGACACTGTCCTTCAAAGGAGTGTTTGTAATTAGGGGGAAATGAGGAGCCATTCCGAAATGTTATAAACTGCTGGTATGGTGATTGGCTCTCACAAATGTTGAACGAATATTATGTGTGTTATAATGGTAAAAGAAGCTCTGTTAAGATTTGGAGTGTTTCTAATGTGAGTATTGTGTTCATGCTGAAAGCTCCAGTGCTGATCTGGGACCACTGCGGGGAGCCGAAGGCAGAAGGAGTGCACAAGCTCCGGGAAGGCGGGACGAAGGAGGAGCTGTGTGGGAAGAGTGGGATATGTATGGGTGTGGGGATGGCTTCCCAAGAGTATCCAAGGCTTGTTACTGTTGTGGGCGGGGTGTGTCTCGCCGTGCTTCTGGACCTTGTTTTGTTCCTGGTTGTAGTTTAATAAACTTTTTAAAATTTTAAGAAGGGAGGTGTTCTTTCTCACAAGAAAGAAAAAGACCACTGTCATTTGTCTGGGAAAATGCCCTCAGGAGAAGATGCAAACAGATCCAGAAGGAGCATTTCCCTGCCTGCAAGGGGAATTCCTCACAGGGACCTTGCACTGACTCTGTCTGTCTGTCTGTCTGTCTGTGTGCACACACGTGTGCATCTGTTGTGGCCAATGTGGGAGAAATGCTGCTCTCTCAGGGGTTTAAGTACCTGAGACATCTGAGGAACTCAGGCCTGTAAGGAAGTAGGAGGCATAAATTAGGTTAAATGCTGTCAAGTGTTATTCCTCTGTTGAATTGCTTAATTTAATGTATAACTGAAGTACTGAATTAAGTTTAAGTGCTGTAAAACTTTTAGGCCACTTTCATTTTTACCCTTATCATCACTGTACTTTTGTCACATGCATGTGAATACACACAAATATTTAACCTGTGTTTTACTGATATCCTGTTGTAATCCTGGAGGCTGAAAATTTCAGGCTTTTTTAGCTGAGAAGTGCTGACCCTCAAGCAGGCACTGCTTTTGACTTGAACAGGCTTCCAAAATTGTGTGATAACACAAGGATCATGGGTGTGTCGTTTGAGTGGGGTTGTGTGATCTCACAGGGTGAAAAATTCGCTTTGAGATTTTGGTATAGAGTAGTGTGTGAGGGTCAAGATGGAGGATTCAAGGCATTGCCTGGGTTCTCCTTCTTCTTCCTCCTTTTTCCTCCTTCTTCATAGATTTGGGTAGTTTTCTCTAATTGGGTGAAAAATGTCCTCATTGAGGACCTTTGGTGGTCATTATTGGGTCAAAAGTATAAATAATACAGGTGTCACTTTGGTATTGGCCAATTATGTCTTAAATAGCCTTGGTAAGAGTTAGAAGCACGCTATTTTTTCTCATTTCTTTAACTGGCAAATTGGAGCTCACACTTTGTACGACTCTAAATACATAAGATTAAAAAACAACCAAGACTGAATTCAACTCAACGTTTCCTGTGTCTTTCATCCTGACCTCGGCCCAGATAAAAGCAGGCAGAAGTGTAGCAACTGGTGCCTCTCATGGGAGGAAAAACACCTGCTGGTGCCAAGTCAAGACCTCTCTGAAGGAAGAAATCAGCAGAAAAGCTGGCAGCAGAAAGCTGGAAAAAAAGGCAAAAATAATCCCCGGGGAAAAGAAACAGCTCCGATCCAGGAACTTGTATCTGCGGGTTGGCTACAAGGACACCGGACACTGAGGAAAAGAAACTGGAGGTAAAGTCAGGTAGGAACTCCTTTTTTCTTCAAATACACCTTCAGGGTTGATCCAGAGTGTAAATATGGGAAGCGTAATGTCCAAGACACAGAAAGAAGCAATGGATGAGCTGTAGTCCATGATTAAAAATCACCCTGTCTCTGTCTCAAAACATCAACTGAGACATCTCCTATGCTGGGTACAAGAATAATTCCCAAAGGCAGATGCAGAATGCTTTTTAATCCATTTCTGTGGGATTCCGTCAGCCTAAGGCTTTATAACAAAGCCACTCTTAAGAACAGCAAGGCTGCGAAACTTCTCACTGTCTGCAGAGTTGTCTGTGAATCCATTACCAACAGAAGTGAAACACAGAACCACTCCAGTTACACTGAGCCCACACAATAGAGAGAGGAAGAAGCGGCTCTATCTGTCCCGTCAGGGGCGGCTCCCTCTGTCCCGCCGGTGTCCGCAGTCACTGCCACTTACAAGGTCACTGACGGATACCCAGCCAGAGGTTCTCGGGTTTTATGGTTTTCTCTTCCCGAGATTCCAAGGCTGGTGGTTCATGTGGGCTCGAGGGAATGTTTTTCCCTCTCTGACCTCTGAAGGATTTGAGTCTGATTCTGTGTCTCTGTGCTCGATGGTTGGCACGAGAATGATGAGGAGTTTCAAGGTCTTGGTTTTCTTGGTTTCTCGCGTTGTTAATTACTTCTTATCTTACAATTCTCTGTGTCCGGCCAAGATGTTCACAGCAGCCTGGACACGAGGTGACTGCCCCTGTGATGGGAGGTCGCTACCTCATACAGATTAACTACGTACCCAATATTTACAATTCTGTGCCAATGTCTATCACCTATACTAGAAGCGTCATTTCTACTCTGATCCAATCCACTGAAACTACTTTGTGCCCACGTCGCTGCAGAAGATGGATCCCAGGGGAGAAAAAGAAGAACAACCCAGGGCACCGCCCTAAAATCTCCATCTTGTCCCTTTGCATCTACATTCTAAAAATCCAAAACTACAAAATCTTCCACACAGTGATAAAGTACACCACTATCTGTCATACATTTGTGACTTGCAATTCTTCTCTGCTTTTTCTCATGGACTAAAATCAAAGACTGTGTCTTTCTGGGCTCTGTGCCAGGCAAACCCCCCTGCACAGACCCCAGACCCTCTTTCTCGGGTCCCAGGCCTCTCTACCGAGGTCTGTGACTTTCCCAGGGCGCCCAGAGGGATGCCCTGGATTCCAACAAGAGGTGGGGACAACCTCAGACGTTAAGGCATCCTCTAAACTTCTGGAGGCTTTGCCCGTAGACACAGGACCCCATGAAATTCCAGAGAACGTTCCAGAGTACGAGACCAGGTGAACGCCTCCGACCGCAAAAAGCGGCAGTAAAGGAAATCTCTCAATTCGGGCAAACGGCGCGGCCGCTGTCCGCACATCACATCCTGCCGCAGTTACGCAAACAGCGCAAATATCGCCGCCAACAGCGCGGAGTTCCCAAGCGCCCGCAGCCCGCGGCGGGCGGATCGTCTCCGCAGCGCGGGGCGACAGGGCCCGAGCGGCACCAACAGAGCCGAGAGGGCGGGACGGGCGGGGCAGCCCCTCACACGAGCCCGGCCAGGAGACACCGCAGGGAACGGGCAGAGCGGCCCCGCAGCCCGGGGCAGGCGGAGGGACCCCCTCGCAGGAGGCGAGCGGGACGGCGCAGCCCCCGGTGCGGGCGGCCCGACTCCCCCTCAGGGGTGTCCGGCGGCCTCCGCCTGGAGCCGGCGGAGCAGGCGCGGCGGGCGCGGCAGCCCCCGCCGGGCCAGTCAAGCGAAGCGGCGCCGCCAGGAGCGAGCAGAGCCCGCCCGGCCTTTCCACAGCCTCATTTAAAACCACAAAACACGGCTGTGGCTTCACCCGCTCCTCAGACCCCGGAGGGAACAAGCCAGGGCCAGGAGGAGCTTACAGGAGGGCAGGGAAACGCCGAAAATCCCAGCGACGTAATCGCTGAGCTACAAAGTTTCCAGACGCAAATTGTAAGGCGAAAAGCGGAGAAAGGAGCGACTCCGCCTCCTCCCGCTCAGACAAAGTCCGCAGCCCTTAAAAGAACGCCAGCCGCAGCTCAACCAAAGGAAGGCACAATCCTGATAAACCGGGAACCCTCTGAATTACTGGGAACGAGTTTGGAGCTGGGCGGCCCCCCCCGCGCACAGAAATCAGGAGCGCAGGTTACGAGGCCTACGCAGGCAGTGACCGCACACATTGCCCAAGGGACACAAACACCGCCAGATACCGAGGCAGCTCTGGCGCTGTCCGGAGCGGGCAAAGCGGTTACGCCGCCGCCGGAAGTGGCACGGGCGGCCCCAGCGCCGCCCGAAGCGGGAGGAACTGCGTCGCCATGGCAACGTCCCCGCACTTCCGTAAACAATGCCGTGTGCTCCCGCCGGCGCCATCTTGTGACCAAAGAGACGTTGAACCTCCGCCTGCAGCGCCCCCACCGGCCGCCTCTTATATTACACCTTCTAAAACTCCCAATGTACACACAGTTTATGACGACAAATCAACCAAAGTTACAAGTTTCCTGGACTCAGAAGCACAGATATGGAAACCACTGGATGTCTGCAAAGCAGGTGCAGAATCTCAACCAAAGTACCCAAAAGAAAAGCAGTAATCACTTATTCTTTCGTTGTGCAGAAACCCAATACAGTATAGGGAAAAGATCTACTGTCACAAAATAGGAGTGGATTTTTAATAGGAGTCATTTAATATATGAGTTATGTTTTACTATTCTGTTAATATTAAGAGTAATTTCTGTATAGTTTATTTAAGTCTAGGCCCAGTAAAGTATAAATTAAATCTGAGATTAAGATTTATAAGTTTTAAGTGATAATAGAAATATATTTTATTAATTTAAAGTGTTATTTCATGTAGGTTTTTAATTATCCCAGGTTTTGTTAAAATATGTTTATCTAATTTGCAAAGCATAGTTGCCTATTTCTTTGAAATGATACGGCTTGGACTAAAACAGCTGTGATGAAACACTAAAAAGCTTGTTTGTGAATGGAAGAAGATACCGTTTTTACATCGTGGTTGTCAGTCGTTGTAAGCAGTTTTGGTGGGGGTTTTCTGTTTATCTTAAGGTCATAAGTACATAATAGTTTAGAAAATCGTTATCTCAACATCTTAAGATGACTAGTGCTGATATATTGGTTACATGATGTGACTTTGTGTTGGGGATCAGGTTTGTTCCTTTTTTATTCTAAAGAATTTTTCTCAGTAAGTTACTGAGGCATTGATTTAGAAGAATTAGACTGTAGTCAAAATAGATAGTGCTGAGATAATGTAGCTAGGACTTCCCTTTTGCTAACAAAAGCCAGACTGAAGGAACTGATAAATCTTAGAAGGAACTAATAAATCAGGGAAGCTGTCAAACTAGGCTTTTGCATCCTGAATAATCAATAGACCCCATATATATTGAATACAATACAATCATAAATCAAACAGTCCTGGGAAAAACAGGATTTAGCTGTCACGAACACTAAAGTTTAAAAAGTCAAGAGAGGAAGACCCATCTTACCTCATCATTTTGGGACCCCTATAAAAAAGAACACCGACCCATTTCAAAGAACAAACTACGCATGCTTGATGGCTTTTTGGGCTAATTACCATACAAAGCGGGGAATGGGAGGTACCAGAGTTATGAATATGCATTTGTAGTTTGTGTATTCAATACTCCTGTACATAAAAGACCCTGTGATGATCTGTAAATTGCGCGTGTGTTTTTGGGAGCTATCCCGCACGCTGCCCTGCGTCGTAATAAACATACACTTTCTAACTTTAAACTGTTAGAGAGTCTTTGTCCGTTATAGTTGAATATTGGTATTAGATCAATATCCATAGTTTTTTAATAAATCATTACTAGGAAACTAAGTACTGGGTGCTTACGTGTTCCTGACAAAAACAAAGAGGTGGCCAAAAGTCAGGAGGGGGAGATAAGGACAGGGCTGGGGGCAGCTTCACTCTCTCGCTCTCAGCATCCCATCGGAGAGGACACGGGCAGGCTGCTGCTTGCTGTGGGAGGAGTTCACTGTCCCAACCAGGGCCAGTCCTGAGAAAATCTACCACCAGCTGCTCATGGGCCCCAGAACACTGAGCTCTCCTTCTCCTGCCCTGCTGGGACAGCCCTGTCCCACCCCACAGTTTCCTTGGCACTGCCTTGAGGTTTTTTGCTACTCTGTAGCCCTGCACTCCCTGCCGTGCATGAACATCCCTGATGTTCCAGATACCACTGGTGGAGCTTCTGATCGTCCACCAGCCCAGGATTTTCGTGGTGCTCTCGGAGTCCCAAGAGATTGGAATGCCCCAGGATTTGAGAAACAAAGCTCCTCGAGGTTCCTGGCTCTGTTATTATTATTGCTGTAGTTGTTGTTGTTTGTTTGCCTTTGATGTATATACTCGTAAAGAACTGTTATTCCTATTCCCATACCTCTGCCTGAAAGCCTTTTTAAAGTTCTAATTATAATAATTCGAAGGGAGGCCGTGCCCCTCCTTACCAGATACCTGTCTTTCAAACCAACACCCCTGGTCTCTAATACCTTTCATTGCATCATCAAGGGTATTGGCACTATTTCGGGAGAGCTCTTAACTGCTGCAAGAAGCTGATTGCTGTCCTTCCCTTGGGCTGTGGGAGCCTGCACAGCAATGATAAAAATGAGAGTCCATGGCCCAGGGGTGCTCCCATGAACCCAGGGCAGGTTTTGGCAATGATCCCGGAGCTCCTCCCAGAACAGGAGTTGTTTCTGCCAAGCAGCCAGGTGCTTCAGCAGCACTGCCAGCATTCCAGAGCCATCAGCACCACCAGCAGCCCTCTGCTGCTGGAGGGACAATGAGCCCTCAAAGAAGAAAAATGACGAATGAAACCTCTGAGGTGATATGGAATATAGAGGAGTGAGCAGGACGGGAGTGGGGAGTTCCTGGTGATCTGAGCACTTTCTCCTTCACGTTACTGACCTGGGAAGAGCTGCTTTAGGATATGGATCCCAAAGGAGCACGAGGTACCAGGAAGCGCCGCTGATCTGCACAGACCCCCTTTGCCTGCTGCTGCCCCACTGGGAACAGGTCAGTGCAATGTTTGCCCTCCTCCCTACCCCACCTCCCTCTCCTCCAGCAGCTGCTCTCTTCCTGCCACCCTCTCCCGCTGACCGCAGTGCCCTCCCCAGCTCTCCCCTCCTCTGCCCTGCCCTTCCCTTCTGGGTCTTGACATGGAAATCGGCTGAAATCAACTTTCTAAACACAATGGGAAGCGTTAGGAAGCAGGAATTCTTTACCTGCACAGGACATATTGAAGGATCTCTCATTGATCTGTGTGTGTAGTGAGATTTTACAACAGGGGCTTTATCCATTATAACTGCACATAATCATTAATAGGTGTTTCTTATCAAATACACAAACATCCCTTTCCTGCAACTATTTTCCATGTGTCCTCCTCCTACTGGAAGTCCTGTTATGATCCTGGAGGATCATTCAGAGGGGTCTCTGGTGGTCGTATTCACTGAGTGCTGTGATATTAAAGATGACCTTGCCTTGAACTTTTGCTTTTGCCATGTGCTGTTGCTTCTTGTGACAGAACTTGCCCCAAAACCACTGCAGGTCTCCTTCTTTGTTTCTGCTCTGGCTGGCTCCAGCTAAGTTTATCATCCTGTGTGCTCCTGAGGAGCACATTGGAGCTGGGCTTTCCTCCTCCCTCCTGGCTCCTAGAACACTATGGCCAGGAGGAGCAGAGACACTGCCAGGGTCCCATGTGGATTGAGGGAGGAGGGGGGTGTCAGGAGGAAAAAAATCAACCCTAGGTGGGTTCTGGGTGTGAGAACAGTCTGGAGGGGTCAGGAGAGGTTCGGAGGGGGTTGGAGGAGGTCTGGATATCAGCAAACCCAGAGGAACAGCAGAGCCTGACAGGCCACACTCAGAGTGGGGGAGCGGCTGCTGTGTGGGAAACCTTTTGGGATGTGATAGGATGGGATGGGAATGGAGAGTGGGGTGGGAATGGAGTGCAGAGATGGGGATGGGATTGGATGGATCCAGGACAGGACAAGACAGGACAGGCGGCAACTTAGCTGAGTGTCCTTGGGCCCAGGGCAGGTTTTGGCAATGATCCCAGAGCCCTTCCCGGAATGGGAGTTACTTCTGACAAGCACCCAGCTGCTTCGCCAGAGCTGCCAGCACTGCCAGCATTCCAGTGCCACCAGCACCACCAGCAGCCCTCTGCTGCTGGAGGGATAACGGCCCCTCAGGGAAGAGAAACGAGGGATGGTATAAACCTGTCAAGAGAGGGAAAGCGGTTGGAGAATGGGACATTCTGCAAGGAAGGCATGTTTCTAATCAGGAGGAAATAAGGAGCCCTTTGCTAAATATTTAATTCATAGCTTTTGACAAAATACTTTCTCTGCAGAAAAAAAAAAAAAAAAAAAAAAAAAAAAAAAAAAAAAAAAACACCAAGATAAATAAGTCTGAGAAAGTCAAATTCTCATGTAGCAAAACATGCAATTTCTGACTCCCGCATGACTGCACCAAGCCTTGGGAAACAGCATCAGGAGGGGGCACAGAGAGGAGCCAGAGGGATGGGACTGGGAAGCTCCTGGTGATCTGGGCACTTTCTCTTTCATGTCACTGACCTGGGAGGATCTGCTTTAGGATATTGATCCCAAAGGAGCACAAGGTACCAGGAAGCGCTGCTGATCTGCACAGACCCCCTTTGCCTGCTGCTGCCCCATTGGGAAAAGGTCAGTGCAATGTTTTCCCTCCTCCCTACTCCACCTCCTTCTCCTCCAGCAGCTGCTCTCTTCCTGCCACCCTCTCCCGCTGACCGCAGGGCCCACCCCAGCTCCCCCCTCCTCTGCGCTGCCCTTCCCTTCTGCATACCCTGCTCAACATCCCAACCCTCCCACCTCCCTCTCCCACCCCACCATTTCCACCACACTCCTCCCCTGCACATCTCACTCTTCCCCACTGAATCCTTCCCACTGCAGGGACCTGCAGAGGAGCCACATGGTCCATCCCGGGATTCTCCAAGCACTGACTCCCCATCCACTCTGACCACAGTCAGGGGTCACGTCCCACTGCCTGCCCAGCGTCCATCCATGGAGGTGACCACTGTGTCCCCATCTCCTGCCTCACCCACTGAAGGGGACGATCTCTGTGAGATAGATGTCACCAACGTGGCCATACACAGTGTGACACTGCTTACCTGCCTCTGTGGGCTGTTTGGGAATGGGGCTGTCATCTGCCTTCTCAGCCTGAAAGTCCCTAACATTGGCATCTTTGATCTGGCTTTTGCTGACTTCCTCTTCTTGCTCTTCACAGTCCCCTCCACCCTCCTCTTCCTGGTGGAGGATGTGTCCTGCTCTCCTGTTGTGCCCCAGTTGTACTTGAGTTTCCTTTTCCAGTTGTCAGTGATCTCCTACTACTGGGCACTGTTCCGGCTGATGTACATCAGCAACATAGTGGATATGTTCAAACTCTGCTTCTGCTGGGACCTGCCCAAGTTCCTGTCGTGGTTGGTGTTCACTGTCCAGTACTGGGCCTTCTTTGCTCTCTTGACTGTCATTCCTGCAGTGACAAACCTGTGCCCATCACACCAGCAGGAGCACTGCAGGGCATCTCTCATCTCCATGTACACCCTCATCCTGCTCCTGTTTGCTGCACCCGTGGTCATTTTTCACACGATTGACTTCATCAAGGCCAAATGGAGCTCCAAGAAGCAGCAACCCAACAGGCGCGACATCGTTATCTTCCTCCTGGTGCTCTTCATTCTCCTTCTCACCCTCTGCAATTTCCTGCAGCAGCTTGGCTACACCATTGTTTCTTCCCAGTTTTTCTTCCTGATCAACTGCGTCCATAGCAGCATCAAACCCTTCATCTACCTCTTGGCAGGAGGGTTCCAGAGGCCCTGCTCCCTGAGGTCCCTCTGGGTCTCCCTCCACAGAGTCTTTGATGAGCAGAAAGAAAAAACTGCCCACAGCAATGATGCCTCCATGGACACAGGGCTCTGAATGTGTTGATTCCTTCCCCTGCACTACTGAATGGACCCTGGGACAGAGGCTGAGGGATTCCTTAAGTCACCTGATGAATAAATACCCACAGCATCACCCTCCATGTGCTGGTGCACACCGGGATCTGATACATGTTTGTGAGGCCTCAGCCTTGAGGAGCAGCCCCTGGGCTCAGCTCCTCTGCCTCTGATCACAAACACCCTCTGCTCTCAGGAGCTGCTGCTCTCCAACCACCTCGGGGCTTTTAGGAACAGCCTTGGGAATTATTTGACTTCCCCGAATGGCACAACATCCCTGTTCTCCCACTGCCAAAGAAAGTTGCCGGCTCAGAGGTGTGGCCAGGGTGAAACATTTTTGTGACTGAAGGCCATGGCTGGGGGCCCTGGAAACAGCACTCCAAAAGGAGACCCTTGGAGCTCTCCTGGGCCCCAGCAGGGCTGACCGGAACCTCCCTGGGAGTGGGGCCTCTCTGAGCTCTCCGTTTGCTGCCCTCAGGGATCCCCAAACACCGACGGGTCCTGGGCTGATCCCCGTCTGCTCCAGGCTCAGCCCTTGGCCCAGGGAGGAGATGCAAACAGATCCAGAAGGAGCATTTCCCTGCCTGCAAGGGGAATTTCTCACAGGGACCTTGCACTGACTGTCTGTCTGTTTATCTGTCTGTGTGCACACACGTGTGCATCTGCTGTGGCCAATGTGGGAGAAATGCTGCTCTCTCAGGGGTTTAAGTACCTGAGACATCTGAGGAACTCATGCCTGTAAGGAAGTAGGAGGCATAAATTAGGTTAAATGCTGTTAAGTGTTATTCCTCTGTTGAATTGCTAAATTTAAGGTATAACTGAAGTACTGTTATTTTTGAGTGCTGTAGAGCTTTTAGGCCGTTTTCCTTTTTATCCTTATCCTCACTTCTGTGAGGGTCCTTTTGTCCTTTCATCAGATGCTACTGAACAGACACACAAACACACACATAGGGACAGTACTTTGTTGTGCTGTTGCTTAATATTAAACCTGGTTTTTACTAATGTCCTTGCTGGTGCTTTTGTGCCTCCAGAAGTTCTTCCTCTGCCCTGGCTGTGGCCTCTCCCTCAGCAGGCTCGGATGGCGTGTTGGGTCTTTGGGCACCAACGGGACAGGCCTGCCGGGGCAGCTGTTCTCAGTCTTTAATGAAGCATCAGTCTCATTACAGGGGTGGAGACAATTGGAAAAAACCAACAGCTCACAGCCTGCCAGCAGTAGCTACAAATTTCTTTGTTACAAAGCATCCTAAAACTTGTTCAGCCAACAACATATTGTTAAAGCTTACAGACAATTGTTCTGACCAATCAATTATAGCAGACATACACCTGCTCTGAAAAATGCTCATTTATGTTTTTCTATTAACAATACACAATACTCTTTTTCAGCTTTAGACCTTCTGCTATCTTGTCAGGCATATATTTTCTGCAGTGTTAAGATTTATTCAAGCCAAACCTAGAAACTCAGCCTCTGTTTCCCGTGTCCTTGTTTGCTGTGTATCTTTTCTAGTTTCAAACTTTTTCAGTGGTAGCATATTCTGAATTCTCAGCTTTCTCTGTTTGAGGCCTGCTTTTTCAGCTCCTAAAAATCCTTTTTACTTTCAGTGTTTCCCAGAATTCCCCCACTGGGTTTAACTTAAAAGAAACTTTCTTAACTTTTTCACTTATTTCCTACCTTACGTTACATAGCTCTACTACAATACCTATTTCTTTTTGCTCATCTAAGTCACTTTTCTCACTTGCTTTGAGCATTGCAGTTTTAAAGCACAACAATTAATGCTGTAAAAGATCTAGTCTAATCTAAGGGGTTTATGTCAAATCCAATTGCTCTTGCTATTTATTCTAGTAATTCTTTTCCATTCCAAAATTTCTATTCAAAACCTTAATCTATGTCTATACTTGCATCCACTACCTTTGTGAGATCCTGAGTACTTTCTGTAATCTCACTTTCTACATCTCTCCCTTGAACGACAAGAACTTCCTTGATGCTTCTGTCTGTCTGAGCACACTGCAGTATACAAGGCACCACTACTGGTATCACTACTAAAATAACCAACACATATAAACCTGCTTCACAAAGTTCCTTCAACCAACGTGCAAAGTTCCATCCTTTGAACAAATCACCTAACCATCATCTTCCTTGATTTGAGCTATTCAATCTTTCAGCTTTTGTATACTTTTGGGAATGGATTCAGAGTGATCAGACAGGTTCATACAATGCAATGATAACCACACTTTTGCCAAAAGAACTCTACGAATCCAACCATTCCCACACTTTTTACATTCCCATCAAACTCCAGGCTCAAAGTCCTTGCAGGTGGGACACAGCATGTCCTGTGTAACCTGTGCTCTCTGTGCCTCTCACGTCTGTGTTCCTGCTGCTCTGCTCAAGGAGCTGTGAGCGCCTTCTTGTGTGGGACACGGCTTCACCTTCTTCTCTGGAATCCATTTCAGTTTAGCTTCAACATCAGGGGTTTCCACCTGGGCTGTAGTTGCAGATTACTACTGAAGTGACTCACGAGGTATTAGAATCCATCAAGGAGAAGTTCAAAAAATTAAGAACATGCAATGCATTTTATAGGCGTTCTTAAAACAAAAAAGCATATGCAATAAAACAAGAAACTTAAAGTAAGTAAAGATAAGTTAAATAATACACATAATGAATAATACATATAAAAGTAGATAATTATCAAAGTCTGTCTAAAATATTGCACTGTCACCCAGGGTCTGCAACAGCTGAATCTTTACCATAAATCAGTTAGGAATCGGGTGAATCATCTCCAGATCATGATGCTCCAAGGTTATTTTAAAATCGAGTGCAGCTGTCATGTTGATAAGGTCCAACTGTCAGGTCAAAAAATAACTTGTATAATTTTTGATGCAGAAAACCCCTGGGTCTGTTGGTAAATCTCCCATCTAGGTAGAGTCAGGATGTGGCCAAGACCCAGGCTCTAAACTAGAGGGATGTCCCATAACATATTTTAAAACAAGGCTCTCAACAATAATAGCTATAAAACAGTTATAACACAGCAAACTGTTAGAACACATTTGTATAAAGTAAGCAAAGAAGATCTAGGACAAAAATAATCAAACCATACAGAATCTCATTTTCTCTGAAGTTTCCTTCAGCCTAGAGATGCTCACTGGAAGAAATCACAAGACTAGCAGTTCATAGGAAGCTGTCAACCAAGTTCAGATATTTCTTTCTAGAATCTTAAAAAATACTTCAGGACTAAGTAACAGCATTGGATCCACTCATATAGAAAGTATAAGGACAAAATCAAAGAGCTTAATTAGAGAAATACACGGCGTAACTACAAAACAAAAATGAGATTTCAAAATCATCATTTGCATTAGTAGAAGCAAGGCTTTTAAGGATGTAGGGGTGTTTCTGCTCACCTGGACACTGCCTTTCAAGAGCTGGTGTTAGTCAATCTAGAAAGGCACCACAGGCCTCAGTTTTGCTTTGCATTATTGTGGAGTGAGCATTGATGTGACTCCCTGCTCATTCAACAGTGAGCAAGGCTTTTCTAGCAGCATTCTTTAGATCTTCAAGCACAGCCCTCAGCAGGTCACCTGCCTGGTCTTTGGGCTTATCATGCAGAGCATCTCTGGCCAGGTGAGCTATGGTAAAACGAGCATAAGGAGTACCCACATAATCTTCAATTAACCTGTTGAGAAGCTTCCTCCACTCCAAGCCCCACAGGATGTGCTGTGAATTGGATAAAATCATGGAAGCCACATTGTGACAATCTGCTGGAACAAGCTCAGAAGAATTAAAAAGACTTTTCACCACATTATTAAAGTAAGGAGAAGTCAGTCCACTATCCTTTGCTGCTTGTCTAAGTTCTGTAATATCACAATGTGACATGGTCTCATATTGGGGATTTTGATGATTTCTGCCATATCTTACAGGCATGGCTAGGAATTTTTCATTTGAGGAATCAGAAGCCTTATCTTGTCTAAGATTTCCTTGGATATCAGACCAATCAGTTAAGCCTGGTCAATTAGTCTTGGAATTGTCTCCTGGAGGGTTCCCTGCTTTTTCAGAAACCGAGGAAGCCTCTGGCTTTGACTGGGGCAAATCAGGACTCTGTTAAATTAGTGGGAGCAGAGTTAGGTAAGGCAGGACCACCCTCTGAGCTTATTCCAGTGTCTTGTATTTGTGCAGAAGATGCGTGTAGTGTCTTAGCTCCTCCCGAGCCAGGAGCAGGGACAGGCATCTGTGCTGTGAGCATCGGCTGGTCTGTGCCGTGACTGCAGCCTGAGGCACTCGGGGTGTGGCTTCAGGCACTTGGGCTGGCTGTCCAAGCCGAGAGTTAGAAAAAGTTTGAAAACTCCCCACGTTGTTAACAATCGCAACTCCCTCCCCTGTTTCAGTGGTGCAGCAGCAGAGGAATCAGCAGAGCCAGGAGCTCCGGGAAGGGGGACAGTCGGCTGCCACCCGCCTCGGGGCCGGGGAACAATCCCCGGGAACGGAGATGTTCCAAACCCCTTCTGTGCCGGGGAGGGAAGTGGGGAGGGTGTGCCGGTGTTAGAGCAACGGTGGGGGTCGGCAAGGTGCCTGGGCGGCTGCGAACTGCATCGGTACCAGAGGGGATGCAGGAAGCTGCGGGCACAAAGGCTGAGAAAGCCGGTTAAATGCAGGAAACAGCGGCGAAGATAATACGACAAACGAAAGAGGTTTGTATACGGGGTTGTTTTGGGGTTGTACTGGGCTCGCAAAGCTGATATGTGGCTGTCGGGCAGGACTAGAGCCGGAGAGAGGGTTGCGGGGGCTAAGAGGCTCTGTCGGTGTGCAGAGAAAAAGATGTTAGACAGTTGATACAAAGTTGTGAAAAACGAGGTTCACTTTTTGGTAAATTAAAAAAAAACCTATGTTTAATAAAATAATTAAGACAATTAGGAGATAAGAAAAAGCTGATTACGGCCAGCCCGGTTACTTGGCATTCAGCCAAGTCCACATTTTGCTTTCTCAGAGACGCTTGTTAAATACCCTTCCCGTTATATCGTTGTGATAAAAATAGGGTAAAAATTCGTGTATAAAATAATAATTCGATGTATAATGAAACAAAGCTAAAGTAAAATTGTAAAATCCAGTAGAAGGGTAACCGTTCTCTCTCAGCCTGCTAATCTCAGTTGCAAAGACAGGACGAAGGTCATCAACTTAGACAAAAGACACTGGCCAACCCTGATAAGAATCACTTCCTCGCCAAGGCAAGGAGAAATTCCTTCCTGACGATGATGCCAATTTCATCAACCTTCTGGTGCCACAAGCGGAATGAAATCAACATAAGACAGACTCTTGGAATTGACATAAGAAAGGAGCCTTCCCGGAATGAGACAACTAGACTTGATGAGGTCCGGGAGGGCCATCAAAAAGAAATCCAGACTATTCAACCCACCTTGGACACCTGGACTGCCTAAGGGCAGAAAATTCCTATAAAACGGTGGACTGAGAGCTGCACTGGCGTGGACTAGGGCGTCTGGTACATCGGTGCGGACCTCTATCCACCCAGCGCGCGCTGACAATTTCCTATTATTGTGGTTTTTCTCTTTTTCAGGTGCTCGATATTCTGTTATTAATAAATTGTCATTTATTAACCTGAAATTTGCCTTTGCATTTATAACAGATTTGGTGCCGTGACTCGGATTCGGAGGAAGCTGCGGGGACCTGCGATCCAGGAGGGTACCCCCGCTGATTTCGGCGGCCTGGTGAGTGAGGAGACCCCGCGGCTCCACCCGAACCTCCGAACCAAATTTAGGAGCGAGAAAACCACAAAAATAGGACAGGGGAAAGAACGGATCCGGAGGCAAAGAGAGCTCGGGAAGGCAAAGGGCCTTTGGAAAAGTCGACTTGCAATTGCTCGTAAAACGTCTAAGTGCACGAAGACATCCACGCAGGAAAAGGAGCTGTAAGTACTGCTGGTTGAGCGGGTGATTGGGCGAGTGTGTGAGACGTGATCTGATCACGAAGCGAGTGTGGACTTCAAGGTCGCAGTTCCGTCTTTTCCCGCGAGGGGAGCGGTCGGCCGCGAAGGAAGCGATTTCGTGTGAAACTCTCTCACATTGCTCGTCAAAACCGGGACGAGGGAAGTCTTGGGGACCGATCACGGAGTGGGCAAAAAGGGGAAGGGTACGTCCTGTTGAGCTCGGGAATTGGTAAACCCTTTTTGCCAGCGGACCAAGGTAAGGGTCCAAAGAAAATCCGAAAGGATTGAAAACCGATCAGGAACCCTCGGCACAGCTCGCTGGAGGGGGAGTGATCGAAAAAGCCCCATCCCCTGAGAAACAACCAAAGACACAACGCACAGGCAGAAAAGTCGACTTGCAGGGAATTTCGAAGATTTGGTAAGGAAATTCGCGAAACATGAGACAGAGAAAGAGTAAGCCCCAGAAAAAAACCCCAGAAAGACCCCCCACTGGTAAGAGAAAGGGAACCATGAAAATCCCTCGAAATAGTCCCTTGGGGTGGATGTTGGAGCATTGGGGAGATTGTCCACAGAAGAAAGAGAAATCTAAGGAAAGAATGATTTACTATTGCATGGATGTGTGGGGTGGAGAGAAATTGGGGGAACACCTCACGTGGCCGGTAATGGGATCATTTGAAAGCTGGACATGTAGTAAGTTAAATCGCTATGTGAAAAACAAGAGCCCCTCGGACCCCGAGGAGAGGGAATACGCCCGGCTTTGGCTAAACACCCGAGCTGGTTTGTTCCCAATAAAACAGAAAGGGCGGCCCGGAACCAGGACCGAGCCCTGGGAGCCCCTAGATCACCTCCCACCTCCCTACATTGGGCTGAATTCCCCACCCTCTCCAGAGCAAGTGGTGCCCACAGCCCCCTCCGATCCTCCAAACCAGCTTTTGGGGGCACAGGCATCTCAGGTGGGGAGTCATGCCTCCCCTCCATTGTCCCCACTGGCAGCTCCCTCACTGCCACCCCCACTCCTGCCTCTCCCGTCTGGCCTGGGTCCGTCGGCGGCGCCCCCACCGATAGATGCCATGACCGCGGGAGCCCCCTCTGAGATCCCGTCTGCGCCAGCTTGGGGGCACTCTCGGTCACCTTTTCCGCCGCAACCAGGGTTGCTCCAAACAGAGGAGAGACCCCCCTCTGCTGCACAGGCGGCAGTCCCGCCCCCGCAGTCCGGGAGAGGGAGACAACCCACTGCTACCAGTTCTCCCCCTGCTAGCAGAACCCGATTGAAAGCAAAGATGGTGGGTGATGAATGGGGAGAGAATGAGAATGTGGGACACAGTTTACTTCCATTAAGGGAAGTACCAACTGCCCCAGGGGTCATTGGATTTGTGAATGTGCCTCTCAACACGGGAGACGTAAGAGCGTTCAAAAAGGAAATGGGGCGATTGTTGGATGATCCTTTTGGTGTGGCGGACAGGTTGGATGAGTTCCTAGAGAGCAGCATTTATACATATGAGGACCTGATGGCAATCCTGAGGTCTTTATTCAACAGTGAGGAAAGAGAGATGATAAAACAAGCGGGTATCAGAGACTGGGACCGGAGGAACCCACAGGGGACACCTGGGGATCAAAAGTGGCCCAGCTCTAGCCCAAACTGGAATGCACAAACAGAGGACGGGAGAAGGAGCATGGTAGATCTAAAGAACATCATAATTCAGGGCATCCGGGAAGCTGTCCCAAGGGGTCAGAACATTAGCAAGGTTTTCAATGAATGTCAGGGGAAAGAAGAGTCCCCCTCTGAATGGATCGAGCGATTAAGGCGAAGTCTACAGATATATTCTGGGACAGACCCTAATTCCCCTGTGGGGGAAGTTCTGCTCAAAACTCAGTTTGTGGCAAAGTCATGGGAGGACATTCAGAGAAAATTGGAAAAGATAGAGGGTTGGCAGGACAAAAGCTTGCAGGAATTGTTGCGGGAAGCCCAGAAAATATACATGAGGAGGGAGGATGAAAAACAGAAAGTACAAGCTAAGGTTTTGGTAGCTGCGGTGAAAGAAGTCCAGAGACAGGAACAGGCTTCGGGGAAATATAAAACCTTACCCCGAAAGTCTCAAGGCCCCCGAAAAGCAGCCCCAAACACGAGAAGGGAACTGCCCGAGTGCTACTATTGCAAAAGGGTAGGACACCTTCGGAGGGACTGCAAAAAGAAAATGAAAGATGAAAAAGTATTTCAAGAAGATTAGGGGTGTCAGGGGCTCTTCACCTTGGGGACCAGGACATCTAACGAGCCCCTGGTAAAACTGAAAGTAGGTCCCCAGCGTCAAGAAACCGTTTTTCTGGTGGATACCGAGGCAAAAAGGAGCACTTTACAAAATCTACCAATAGGGTGCACGGTCGGTAAGGAAAAAGTTGTGGTGGTGGGTGCAAAAGGGGATCCCTTTAGAGTACCTGTGATAGAAAGTGTGGAGATTGAATCAGAAAACAAAGTCTGCCTAGGGAATTTGTTGTTGGTAGAGGAAGCTGATTACAACTTGCTAGGGAGAGATATGATCATCGCTCTTGGAATTAGCATAGTTGTAAGAAGTTCCGATCTTGTGGTGAAAATGTTTAAACTCACTGAGAAGGATGAGGCAGACATCAATCCAAAGGTATGGCACTCTAAAGGGGAGGTGGAGAAGCTAGAAATAAACCCTATTCATATTATAATCGAGAACCCCGAGGACCCTATACGGGTCAAACAGTATCCCATTCCCCTGGAAGGGAGAAAGGGATTGAAGCAGGTTATCGATGACCTCTTGAGGGGAGGAACAATAGAGCCATGCATGTCCCCCCATAACACCCCTATACTGGCTGTAAAGAAGGCAGATGGAAGCTATCGGTTAGTTCAGGATTTGAGGGCAGTGAATGCCCAAACCAGGACCAGGTTTCCGGTAGTGGCCAATCCGTATACTTTGTTGAATCGGCTCACGCCTGAGGATGTGTGGTATAGTGTGGTTGACCTGAAGGATGCATTTTGGACTTGCCCTTTGGATGAGAAAAGCAAGGATTACTTTGCCTTTCAATGGGAGGACCCCGATACCAACAGAAAACAGCAGTTGAGATGGACGGTGCTTCCGCAAGGATTTGTAGAATCCCCTAATCTATTCGGGCAGGCCCTAGAGCACCTCTTGACTCAGTTTACCCCAAAGGCAGGGACGAAATTGTTGCAGTATGTGGATGATCTGCTAATAGCAGGATCTTCAGAGGAGCGGGTGAAGGAATGCACAGTGAAATTGTTAAACTTTATTGGAGCTAAGGGTCTAAAAGTTTCAAAATCCAAACTGCAGTTCACAGAGCCCAAAGTGAAGTACCTGAAGCATTGGCTGTCCCAAGGGAAAAAGAAATTGGACCCTGAGAGAGTCGCGGGAATTATAGCATTGCCCGCGCCAAAAACTAAAAGGCAAATACGCCAATTATTAGGGCTCCTGGGATACTGCAGGCAGTGGATTGAGGGTTTCAGTGAAAAAGTAAAATTTCTATATGAAAGATTAAACACCGACAGGGTGAAGTAGACCGAACAGGATGAATTAGATTTTCAAAAACTAAAAGAGGTTCTCATGACAGCCCCAGTACTGACCCTTCCAGATGTGAACAAAGAATTCCAGTTGTTTGTAGATGTTAGTGGGCAAACTGCACAGGGAGTCCTGACTCAAGAATGGGCCAGCAAAAAGAAACCCATAGGATTTTTGTCAAAAATCCTGGATCCTGTGAGTCGAGGATGGCCTACGTGTTTGCAGGCTATAGTTGCAGTGGCACTCCTGGTGGAAGAGGCGAGAAAGATTACCTTCGGAGCCTCTCTGGTAATTTACACCCCTCACAATGTGAGAAACATTCTGCAACAAAAAGCAAAAAAGTGGCTGACCGATTCCAGGCTTCTGAAATATGAAGCCATCCTAATCAGCTCCCCAGGATTGGAGTTGAAAACCACCTCGGCACAAAACCCTGCACAGTTCATGTTTGGAGACCTTTCTGACGAACTGTTGCATGATTGTGCTGAGATCGTGGAACTTCAGACAAAAGTAAGATCAGATTTGGAGGATCAGGAATTGGAGGGGGGAGAGAAATAGTTTGTGGATGGGTCGGCAAGAGTAGTCGAGGAGAAAAGAAAATCAAAATACGCAGTAGTGGATGGCAAAACAGAAAGAGTGGTGGAATCGGGTCCCCTAAGACCCGAATGGTCGGCCCAGGCTTGTGAGCTTCACGCTCTCCTGAGAGCTCTCAAAGGGTTAAAGGGAAAGAAGGGGACCATATTCACTGATTCTCAGTATGCGTTTGGGGTGGTTCACACTTTTGGGAAAATTTGGAAAGAAAGAGGCTTGATAAACACAAAAGGGAAAGGTTTGGTCCACGGCGAAATGATTTGACAAATCTTGGAGGCAATCAAGGAACCAAAAGAGATTGCGGTAGTGCATGTGAAAGGGCATCAGATCGGATTGCAATTTCAGACGCGTGGGAATAACCTGGCTGACCAAGAGGCAAAAAGGGCAGCATTACTCACAGTAAGAATCCCCGAGGTGATTGAGGAGGAAAACTCCAGAATCCAAATATGTCCCTCTGAAAGGGACATTGAAGGATTTAAAGAGATGGGAGGGACATTGGAGATAAGAAAATGGAAATTGCCGGATGGAAGAGAATTGGTCCCGAAAGGTGTGGCCCGAGGGATCCTGAGACGCCTGCACGAACAGACCCACTGGAGAACACGGACATTGGCTGACCAGTTTCTGAAATTCTTTGGGTGCAAGGGGATCTTTGAGTTGGCAAAACAAGAGGTACAAGAGTGCGTGACTTGCCAAAAAGTGAATCGATCCAGATCCAGACAAGCAGCTTGGGGAGGTCGTCCTCTTTCATACCGGCCGTTTGAAAGGATCCAGGTGGATTTCACTGAATTACCAAAGGTCGAAAGATATAGGTACTTATTGGTTATTGTGGACAAATTGACACATTGGGTAGAAGCGTACCCAAGGGCAAAAGCCACGGCTCAAACGGTTTCCAAAGTATTATTAGAAGAAATAGTCCCCAGGTACGGAATCGTGGATTGCATAGATTCAGATCAAGGGACTCATTTTACCTCGAGAATCATAAAACAATTAACCGAGGCCTTGGGAATCAGATGGCAATATCACACCCCCTAGCACCCTCAAAGTTCAGGGCAAGTAGAAAGAATGAATCAAACCTTAAAAACTCAGTTGGCAAAACTCATGCTAGAAACTAAGATGTGTTGGGTAAAATGCCTTCCCCTTGCTTTATTGAACATAAGAACCATGCCTCATTCTGATACGGGACTGTCCCCCTTTGAAATGTTGTATGGGATGCCATACAAACACGGAATGCCTGTGAGACATCCCCGAGTCGAGGATGTGCAGTTACACCCTTATCTCATCACTGTAAACAAAAATTTACAGGAGCTCAGAAGGCGTGGACTCATCCCCCAAAGTGCCCCTCTCGGATTTGCAATTCATCAAATTCGGCCCGAAGATAAAGTGTTAATCAAGACTTGGAAAGAGATTCCTCTTGCCCCGCAGTGGGAAGGACCGTTCCTGGTACTACTCACGACTGACACTGCAGTTCGAACCGCTGAGAAGGGTTGGACTCATTCATCAAGGGTGAAAAAGATCGAGGACCCAAAAGCCTCGGACTAGAAGGTCACCACCCCTCCTAGAGAGCTCAAAATCAAACTCAGGCATCAACCTAGATGACCGACCAGATAAGTTGTAATACCCCAAGTTGTGAGTGCTTTCCTTTCATTCACTTTGAATGCGTGTACTGTAAACAGGTTTGAGTCACCCATTGTTGGAGAGGGAGTCGACCTAAAAGTTTGTGCACTAACTGTCTAATTGAAGAGCAAGTTAACACAGACCGCCTCTTAGTACTTGCCACTCGGGCCGGACTTTTAGAATTAGATTCTCCTAAGTGGTATCAAATTTTCAAAAAGAGAATAAAGGGAAAATTAGACGCTAAAGCAGAACCCTTAGCAATTGAGTGCCGGAGGACCATCAAGGTACCTTGCCGAGAAGATACAATCAAATTATCCCAGTGGGCAACCTATAAGAGAAGGTTTGCCATCAGGACCACACGGGCCCCTGAAGCAAACCCTTGCTGTCGAGAAGATGGTTTACCCCGCCGTATGTTCCCATACGGGCGATGGGCAAGGCAGAAGGGTTTTTCAGTAGAGAATCCTGACGGTCCTGAGCCTAGCCGTGTGCTGGGCCAAGGGGGCCCTTCCAAGGGCGCTCCTGGGAGAGAATCCTCCCGCGAAGTGTGAATAGTGCTTAACAGCACCAGAAACCGGGCCGATAATGAATTGTCCTCTAAAAAAGCAGTTAGGTAATTGTTGGGCTAATGGCACTCGATTTCACCTTTGTGAATTGGAAGGAAAGGTCCAGTGCCAACGCTCAAAGGCAAGTCCTAAGGGCGGGCTGTTCAAAGATCCTGCTCACTCACTCGTTAGACGAAGACGAGAACTCGAAACTCCTTACCCGGTACCAACATGTCAACAATGTAACAAAACTGTATGGATGGGAGGAAAAAGGCAATCTACCTTCCTTGCCTACTATAAGGTGAATCCCCTGTGCTACGACAAAGCGAAACTAAAAATATGTAATATGGGTGGAAAATTGTATTGAGAAGAAAGGAATCTCAAACATGAAGAAACGGGTTTCTTAGACTCAGAACCCATCATTTTCGAGTTATTACCTCCGAGAGATAAGCGTGTGTGTTTGCAGTTTGACCAAGTTTTTTGTTTTTCAAGGGACGAAGAAGGGATGGACCCTGAAAGTAAAATGAAACAAGTAACATTGGAACTCAGAAGAAAAGAAGCTGAGGCCAGAAAGAGAAGAATTGAGCAGAAAAGGTTGAAATCGCTCAGTGAACAATACGAGCAATTGGAAAGGCAATACGAAGATGGGGGATTTCCAGCCCCTAACCAAAACCTCTTTGTAGAACTAATGCAAAAGATAGCCACTAAATTGGGGCTGACAAATTGCTAGATTTGTAGAAGATTAAAGTCAGCCGAAAGGTGGCCCTGGAAAAGAGAAGGATTAGCCCCAGAACAACTTCTAAAATGGGAAAGCTCTAAATTGTCAAAAATAGTAAAAAGACCGGAGGGATGGATTTTAGAAAAGAGGATAGTAGGAACTATCTGCATCAGCTGGGAGGGGAAGGAGTTCACCGACCTGGTGAGTTATACTCCTTGCATAAATACCCTAACGGTGAATGACAAAACACAGGTCTGGCAACCTGAACCACCCTCCGGATATTGGAGCCAAATTCAAAAAAAAGATTGTGAGTGGTTTGAGACTATGGGACTTTGTTGGCACAAAAGTCCCGGGGCTAATCCATTTCAGGCACTAGCGAAACTAAGAGAGTACTGGGACGAGCCAGGTAAAACCAATATAGGCTAGAAAGCTCCAGATAGGATATATTGGATTTGTGGAAAGAAGGCCTATAGCGAACTTCCCCAGAAATGGAAGGGGTCCTGTACCCTAAGAATGATAAGACCCTTCTTTTTCACCTTGCCCAGAGCCGAAAGCAGTTTGTTAAAAGCTCCTCTGTTCGAAACATTAAACCGACAGAGAAGGGAAATAAGACGGGTGCTACCCATAGCCAGAGGCAACCAGAAATGGGGGGAGGAGGAGTGGCCCGCTGAAAGAATCATTGAGTATTATGAGCCAGCCACCTGGGCTAACGATGGCAGTTGAAGATATCGAACACCCATTTACCTCCTAAATAGGTTGATTCGGCTGCAAGCAGTGGTAGAAGTGGTTTCTAACCACACCTCAGAGGCCTTGGAACTCCTGGCAAAGCAGCATTCACAAATGAGGGCTTTTGTGTATCAAAATCGGCTTGCCCTAGACTACCTGCTAGCAGAGGAAGGAGGGGTCTGCGGCAGATTCAATGAATCAGAATGCTGCATCGAAATCGATGACTATGGGAAGACTATCAAAGGGTTAGCACAAAAAATCAAAAAGGTGGCACATGTGCCAGTCCAAAAGTGGAATTCAATTCTTCAGGCTTCATAGTGGAACCAGCTGTTCGGACAAAGGGAATGGTGAAAGAAGGTAATATTCTTTATAACGTGCTCCATTGCAGGCATTGTCTTCCTCCCGTGTCTGATCCCTTGTTTCATTCGACTGATACATTCAGTCGTCCAAGGGATGCAAATAGCATCCCTTCCCATGAATCCAGAGGCAGCACAAAGGAAAACTGTGTCCAAAATAATGAAACTTGAGAAAGAAAAAAGTAAAAGAAGGGCTGCAAAGGCCCTAAAGGAATTCGAAGAGGAGCAGAAGCTCCAACAAAGTGATGAATCCTCCCAGAAGGACTGGGAAAAATGTGACTTTTTAAACTAAAATTGAAGTCAATAAAGGGAGAAAAGCGAATTTTTAATTTGATAAATTATTAGGTGAGGGACTGTGATAAAAATAGGGTAAAAATTCGTGTATAAAATAATAATTCAATGTATAATAAAACAAAGCTAAAGTAAAATTGTAAAATCCAGTAGAAGGGTAACCGTTCTCTCTCAGCCTGCTAATCTCAGTTGCAAAGACAAGACGAAGGTCATCAACTTAGACAAAAGACACTGGCCAACCCTGGTGATCCCTTCCACTGCTCTGCTGAATGACCCTGGGAGAGTGGCTGAGGGTTTCCTTGAGCCACCTGATCAATGAATATCCACAGGATCTCTCTCCCTGCGGAGAGGTGTATTCCTGCCTTGAATGATTTTTGAGGGATACTCTGCAGGGAGCACATTGGAGCATGGCTTTCCTCCTCCTCCCTCCTGGGTCCACATGGCTCCAAGCACAGCAGCTGGGCTCAGTTCTGCTCCCCAGCTCTATTCCCCATGGAATGACCCTCATTGTCTCAGGCCCAGGGAATGAACTCCATGTCCTTTGGCTACAAAGATGAGTTTCATGGTGTTATGAAGGATTTCTTGCCTGCAAAAGATATGAGGTGTTTAGCCCTAAAGACACACCCAGCATAGGGTGATTTCCCAAATCTCGATGCCTCTCGATGGCAGCAGAGGGGCTGGGAACACACAGAGCATCTTTCCCCTTCTGTCTGCCAGAGCTGGCCCTGCATTCCCAGCTGATGGGAAGAGACACCAGGTAGGGCTGCATACCTGGGGAGAAACAGCAACATTCCCTTATTCTTTCAATGGGAATTTGTCACATCCTTTCATTCCAGAATTAAACTGTTCTGAGTGAAGTGCAGCATCGATAGTGAACTCCACTGAACCCTTGTGCCTGTGACCAAAAAGAATATGGAATACGGAAATTCACATCACCAGATGATTGGACCATTGAATTTCCCCCCAAGTAATTTGTGGGTTATGCTGCTGTTCTGCAGAATGGGGCCATCCCCTGTTTCCCCAGCATCCAAGTCCAAGGAAGCCCTGGAGCACCACCATCTTCAACCCTCTGGAGGAGCTGAACAGTGACTGCACAGCAGCTTCAGCCAAAATCCATCTTGTACTGACCTTTTTCCTTTTGTAACTACCTGTAAATTATGATTGCATTTATGTTTTTTGATTGTTTCCAATGTGGTAACTCCAAATCCAAAATTTGTTGAATAAACTACATCCTGGCTTTGCTACAGTGCCTGTCCCTGGAGAACAATGTCAACAAATGGCTCATTTCTCACTTCCCACAAGATTTATATATTTTAATATCCTATAGACATCTCTTAACTAAAAAAAAAGACATGACCAGGTGTCATCGGGTGACTATGATGCTTATATCTCTAGTCATCTGTTCTGTGTGTGCTATGTGTTTTGTCCTGCACCTTTAAGGCTGGTTCTGAGAGTGAAGCAGGGAAAGAAGAAGTGTGCACTTTGTTTTGAAAAACAGCCTTCACTCTGCATTTTCTTCTTCCTTGGGACAGGGTTGTTCATCACATGGACGGACAGTAAACAGACAGAGGGTTTTTTCTGGTTTTAGTTAGTTTAGGTAGCTGAGGCAAAGAAGCTTCCGGGACTGGTTTTTTTTTCCCTTTTTTGGGGGGACTGTTTAAACCTGCTCTGGACTGAAAAACCCAGAGGAGCACCAGGAGCTGCACCTGCAGCCCACTGGGCCTGGACCTCCGGAGGGACCAATAAAGGATTGACCAAGCCCAGCTACACCCAGGACAAGGAATTCCTCAATTTGCCATCTGACTCCAGAACAAGAGGTTTTATAGTTTCATATTATTCATTCTTTATGCTTGTGGGCATTTTGTTTGTTAAATAAATAGGTTTTTACACTTTTCTCCCAGGAAGTTTTTTTCCCGGACCAGCTGGAGGGGAGGGGCCATTTGGGTTTGCTCAGCAGAGGAACCCCATTCAGAGGTTTCCTCCCAAATTTGCCCTAAACCAGGACAATACATGTTTTATTGGTGCCCAACTGCGTGGCTCCAGAGAGTGGATAATTTGTATTGATTGTTGATTCCATTTTGATTGTACTGTGTGTTGGGATAAAGGAGTCAGTAACCATGTTGCTCCTTGAATTCCTGATGTCTCTTGGAATGGAGTCTTTTCTGTGTTTCTGTTCCCGAGGCTTTTTTGAGGTTTCAACACCTTTCTGGTTCCTAGGTTTGTTTTCTTATCCAGAAGTAGCTCCAATGTTGTCCCTAACACATAGTTTTCACACTAGAGGTGCACAAATTAGGATTGTTGTTTCATTGGGCTCAGTGATCATGATTTATAGAAAGTTTATAAAGGTACTGGAGTTTGTGCCAGGTGTGTTTGGTTTATGGTCTCTTTGTTCTACCCTGCATCCTAGTTCCAGCAGCATGTTTTGGGCATTTATTAATAATTGCACCCAGATTCTTAGAGGAGGAAGAGGGATGAAGCCTTTCAGCTTTTCCTTTCCTCTTCTCTTTTGAGTCAGTGACTTCACTCTTGGAGAATGTTCAGTGTCTCCTGAATGTTAAAGATGCCACCTTCCTGGTATTTCATCTGGTGAGCTTCCTCTCTATAGTTTGTAGCTTGTCTAGAGTGAGGTCTGAGATTTCCAGAGGGGCTGATGAGACTCCTTACCCAGAAGTAGACCCAGAAGTAGGCCCAGGTGTGGAAAATCCTGAGTGGGGTGGAGAATGGGAGGATATGGGCCGGACCTTGAAAGAATTTTCCAATCTCTCAGCTTGGGGATTTTCATGTGAACAAATTCAGATCCCAGATGAGGGGGGGGAATATCTGGAGGAGAAGTGCCATGATGACTCTAAGGAGAAAAAGCTCATTGCAATAAGCTGGGCCCTGGCACATATTTATCACACGCTTCTGGATTCTGTAGGGCAGCAGATAGAGGCAGGGGGTCAGGGAAATAAATCAGCAGCTACCCCAGTCACTCAGGCTGCAGCCAACACCCCAGCTACTCTGACAGCAGCTAAACCAGACAGGGAGCCTAAGTCAGCAGCTAAACCAGACAACAGGCCTGAGACAGCAGCTAAACCAGACAGTGAGTCCAAGACACTGGCAATTGCCCTGGTAAAGAAACAGACACACAAAACTGATCGACCAGTGGACGATGATCCAGGTGAAGGACCCTCAGTGCCTCCTGACAAACAATCAGAAGCAGAACCAACTAATACACAATCAGAAGCTGAACAAACTGGCACAAGATCAGATCCCAACCAGCTGGCACAAGATCAGGAGCCACTATTGAATCCTTTACCCTGAAGGACCTTTATGGCCTAAGAAAGGATTATACTCAATGACCTGATGAATCTATAATTAGCTGGTTAGTCCATCTTTGGGATGCTGCAGGTGAGGCCACAATGCTGGATGAGACTGAAGTGAGGCATTTGGGATCCCTGTCACAAGACTTGGAGAGGAAGTTCTACCAAAAAGGAAGTAGCTCCAGTTACTCAGGGAAAGAAGGATAACCAGGCTTAGAGGGGCCCTGCATCTAGCCAGGTAGAAGTCAGGGAAAATCGTGTTTTGTGGACTGTGTGGATTTGTTGGCCTGGCACATCAGAACCACAAAAATATGAGGCCTTGGTCAACACTGGTGTGCAGTGCACATTACTCCCATCAAGTCATGTGGGGGAAGAATCTGTTTCTATTGCTGGTGTAACAGGGAGATCACAGGATTTTACTTTGGTGGAAGCTGATGTGAGCCTGACCGGAAACGAGTGGAAGAGACACCCTATTGTCACTGGCCCAGAGGCCCCATGCCTTTTGGGCAGAAACTTCCTCCAAAATGGGCATTTCCAAGACCCAAAGGGACTCAGGTGGGCCTTGGGGACAGCGGTAGTAGAGACAGAGGGTGTTAAGCAATTGAACACTTTGCCTGGACTATCAGAGAACCCATCTGCTGTAGGACTTCTGAAGGGGGAAGAGCAACGAGAGCCAATTGCCACTTCAACAGTGCATTGCCAACAGTACAGAACAACTGGAGATGCTGTGATCCCCATCCACAAGATGATACGAGAGCTGGAGAGCCAAGGGGTGGTCAGCAAAACCCACTCACCCTTCAACAGCCCCATCTGGCCTGTGCACAAGTCTGACAGGGAATGCAGACTGACTGTGAACTATTGTGCATTGAATGAAGTGACTCTGCGGAGGTGCAGAGCTTCTCTCAGGGCTTTGGCCCGCTCTCCCTGGCTCACTCTGGCACCGGCACCACAAGCAGGTACAGTTCTGTATTTTGGAATACAGTTCCCTTCCTGTGGGTTCTTGTCTCAGCAGCAGCATGAACAATGTGAGAAATAAAGGAATGAGACTCTGGTGGGGAACTTCAACTGGGTTTATTATATCTCTTGTCACCCAGGAATCAGCCCGCCAAAAGCCCACTGAACTCGAGAGGTTTCAACTTAAATATGGGGGTGGGGGAGTAGGGAGGTTACAGCTTGGAACCAATCCAGAATAGGAAGGGAGTGACCCTGAACTAAAGTGACAACTCAGAGAACAAATCAAGGAACAAAGGGGGAAGGAGAACTGGGACCCTGCCAATCATTGGAATACCTCACCAGAATTTTCTAGACTTCAGGGTGAGGCCTTGAAGTGACAGACAGGACCCGGGTGTCATATAAATGATGATAGATTAATAACAGTAACTGGGGTAAACCATAATGGGGTAAAACATGGGGTACACAGAGAAAACCAGTGGGAAACAGTATGAAACAAACAGATGCATATAGAAAACAGGTAAGACCCCAAAACACACCACTACATGACTCCACCCCTGAGCGCTGCTGTGCCAGACATGCTGGAACTCCAGTATGAGCTAGAGTCCAAGGCAGCAAGGTGGTCTGCCACTACTGAAATTGCCAATGCATTTTTCTCCATTCCTCTGGCTGCAGAATGGAGGCCTCAGTTTGCCTTCACGTGGAGGGGTGTGCAGTACACCTGGAACCGACTGCTCCAGGGGTGGATACAGCCCCACCATCTGCCATGGACTGATCCAGGCTGCACAGGAGAAGAGTGAGGCTCCAGAACACCTGCAGTACATCAATGACATTATTGTGTGGGGGAACACAGCAGCAGAAGTGTTTGAGAAAGGAAAATAAATCATCCAGATCTCCTTTTGGAGAATGCACATTCCTGAGTACAGCCAGATTGTGAGCCCTCTCTATCTGGTTACCCACAAGAAGAACCATTTCCACTGGGGCCCTGAACAGCAACACACCTTTGCCAAGATCAAACAAGAGATCACCCATGCAGTAGCCCTTGGCCCAGTCAGGACAGGATCAGATGTGAAGAACATGCTTTACTCTGCAGCTGAGAGCCATGGTCTGTCCTGAAGCCTTTGGCAGAAGGTGCCTGTGGAGACTCAAAGCCAGCCACTGGGATTCTGGAGTCAAAGCTAGAGAAGGTCTGAAGCCAACTACACTCCAACAGAGAAGGAAATTTTACAGCATATGAAGGAGTTCAAGCTGCCTCAGAGGTAATAGGCACTGAAACACAACTCCTCCTGGCACCCCAACTACCAGTGCTGGGGTGGATGTTTAAAGGAAAGGTTCCCTCTACCCACCACGCCACCAACACAACATGGAGTAAGTGGATTGCTCTCATCACACAGCACACCCATATTGGAAACCCAAATCGCCCTGGGATTTTGGCAGTAATCACCAGCTGGCCAGAGGGTGAAAACTTTAGTCTCATGGACAAAGAGGAGCAGGAAGAAGTGACAAGGGCTGAAGAAGCTCCTCCATACAACCAACCGCCAGCAGACGAACCACGCTATGCTCTTTTCACTGACAGTTCCTGTCCCATCATAGGGATGAATCAGAAGTGCAAAGCAGCTGTGTGGAGCCCCACAGGACAGGTCACAGAAGCCACTGAAGGAGAAGGTGGGTCAAGACAACTTGCTGAACTCAAAGCTGTTCAGTTGGCCCTGGACATTGCTGAAAGAGAGAAATGGCCAAAGCTCTACCTCTACACTGATTCATGGATGGCAGGCAATGCTCTGTGGGGTTGACTGGAAAGGTGGAAAAAGGTCAACTGGCAGAGTAGGGGAAAACCAATCTGGGCTGCTGATGATTGGAAATACATTGCCACTCGGGTAGAGAAGCTACCTGTAAAAGTCCACCATGTAGATGCCCATGTCCCCAAAACTCAAGGCTAATGAGGAGCACTGAAACAACAAGCAGGTAGATCAGGCTGTAAAGATAGAGGTATCAAAGATAGATTTAGACTGGCAACACAAGGGAGAGTTGTTCCTAGCTCAATGGGCTCATGATGCCTCAGGTCATCAGGGCAGAGATGCCACCTATAGGTGGGCACAAGACCGAGGGGTGGATCTCACCATGGACAGTATGTCTCAGGTTATCCATGACTGTGGCACATGTGCTGCAATCCAACAGGCCAAGAGGGTGAAGCCCCTGTGGTATGGTGGGCAGTGGTCCAATATAAGTATGGGGAGGCCTGGCAGATTGACTCCATCCCCCTTCCCCAAACCCGCCAAGGCAAGCGCTCTGTGCTGACCGTGGTGGAAGCCACCACTGGATGGTTGGAGACCTACCCTGTGCCTCACCCTACTGCTCAGAACACCATCCTGGGCCTGGAAAAGCAAGTGCTGCGGAGACATGTTACCCCTGAGAGGATTGAGTCCAACAGCGGGACCCATTTCAAGAATAGCCTTATAGAATCCTGGGCTAGAGAACATGGCATTGGGTGGGTGTTCCATATTCCTTACCATGCACCAGCGGCTGGGGAAGTTGAAAAGTGCAATGGCCTGCTAAAAACCACCTTGAAGGCACTGGGTGGGGGGACTTTGAAGAACTGGGAGATTAATTTAGCAAAGGCCACATGGCTGGTGAACACTCGAGGTTCCACCAACCGAGCAGGTCCTGCCCAATCTGAGCGTTTGCAAACAACAGATGGAGATAAGGCTCCAGTGGTGCACATGAGAGACACACTGGGGAAAAACTGTTTGGATTAATTCTGCCTCCAGCAAAGACAATCCCATCCGTGGGGTTGTCTTCTCTCAGGGACCAGGTTGCACCTGGTGGGTGATGCAAAACGATGCAGAGACCTGATGCACACCTCAAGGGTGCCTTGTTTTAGGGTGAAGTCCACATGACACGGTGTCTGTATCCATATCTGCATGTATATATGTATATAATTTAAAAGTTTAAATGCAGTGTAATATTTTGGTATGGGAAAAAATTCAGAGTGAATAATGTTGGGGGTTAAGTTTGTTCCTTTTTTATTCTATAGAATTTTTCCCCGTAAGTTACTAGAATTCTAAGCTGTGGATTCTTAAGGGTGCTTGACCAAACCAAAGAGGTGGCTGAAATCTCAGTGGGGGGAGATAAGGACAGGGCTGGGGGCAGCTTTGCTCTCTCTCTCTTGGCATCCCATCGGAGAGGACACGGGCAGGCTGCTGCTTGCTGTGGGAGGAGTTCACTGTCCCAACTGGGTCCAGTCCTGAGAAAATCTACCACCAGCTGCTCATGGGCCCCAGAACGCTGAGCTCTCCTCCTCCTGCCTTGCTGGGCCAGCCCTGTCCCACCCCACAGTTTCCTTGGCACTGCCTTGAGGTTTTTTGCTACTCTGGAGCCCTGCACTTCCTGCCATGCCTGGACATCCCTGATGTTCCAGCTACCACGGTCGAGCTTCTGATCGTCCACCAGCCCAGGATTTTCCACCATTCCAGCCTGGGGCTCTCAGAGTCCCAGGGGACTGGAATGCCCCAGGCTTTGAGAAACAAAGCCCCTTGAGGTTCCTGGTTCTGTTATTATATTGCTGTAGGTGTTGTTTGTTTGCCTGGTTATACATACTAGTAAAGAACTGTTATTCCTATTCCCATACCTCTGCCTGAAAGCACATTTAGTTTTCTAAACTAGAATCATTCAAAGGGAGGCCCTGCCCCTCCTTAGCAGATACCTGTCTTTAAAACCAACACCCCTGGTCTCTAATAGATTTCATTGCATCATCAAGGGCATTGGCACTAATTCGGGTGGGCTCTACGTGCTGCAAGAAACTGATTGCTGTCCTTCCCTTGGGCTGTGGGAGGCTGCACTGCAATGATAAAAATGGGAGTTCATGGCCCAGGGCTGCTCCCATGAGCCCAGGGCAGGTTTTGGCAAGGATTCTGGAGCTCCTCCCAGAATGGGAGTTGTTTCTGCCAAGCAGCCAAGTGCTTCACCAGCACTGCCAGCACTGCCAGCACTGCCAGCATTCCAGTGCCACCAGCACCACCAGCAGCCCTCTGCTGCTGGAGGGACAATGATCCCTCAGGGAAGAGAAACAAGGAATGGTAGAAACCTGTGAGGTGATAGGGCACAGAGAAGAGCCAGCAAGACAGGAGTGAGGAGTTCCTGGTGATCTGGGCACTTTCTCCTTCATGTTACTGACCTGGGAGGAGGGGCTTTAGGATATTGATCCCAGAGGAGCACGAGGTACGAGGAAGTGCCCCTAATCTGCACAGACCCCCTTTGCCTGCTGCTGCCCCATTGGGAACAGGTCAGTGCAATGTTTGCCCTTCTCCCTACCCCACCTCCCTCTCCTCCAGCACCTGCTCTCTTCCTGCCACCCTCTCCCAGTGACCGCAGTGCCCTCCCCAGCTCCCCCTCCACTGCCCTGCACTTCCCTTCTGCTTCCCCTGCTGAACATCCCAACCCTGCTGCTTGGGAATGGGGCTGTCCTCTGCCTCCACAGCCTGAAAGATCGTAACGCTGGAATCTACGACCTGGTTTTGCTGACTTCATCTTCCTGCTCTTCACAGTCCCATCCACCCTCCTCTTCCTGGTGGAGGATGTGTCCTGTTCTCATATCATGTCCCTGATGTACTTGGATTTCCTTTTCTAGCTGTCACTGGTCTCCTGCTACTGGGCCCTGTTCCAGCTGACACCTCTCAGCAGTTTGCTGAATATATTCAAGCTCTTCCCCTGCTCTGACATTCCTCTGCGTCTGTGGTGGTTGATGTACCGTGTCCAGTACTTGGCCTTCTTTGCTCTTTTCGCTGTCATTCCTGCAGTGACAAACCTGTGCCCATCACACCAGCAGGAGCACTGACAGGCAGCTCTCATCTCCATGTACATCATCATCCTGCTCCTCTTTGCTGCACCCATACTCATTTCCAGCACAACTGACTTCATTAAGGCCAAGTGGGGCTCCAAGGAGCTGAAACCCAAGACACGTGACATCGTTATCTTCCTGCTCGTGCTCTTCATTGTCCTTCTCAGCCTCTGCAATTTCCTGCAGGAGCTCGATTACATCATTTTCTCCTCCCATTTTTTTTTCCTACTCAACTGCATCCACAGCAGCATCAAACCCTTCATCTACTTCTTGACAGGGAGGTTCCAGAGGCCCTGCTCCCTGAGGTCCCTCCGGCTCTCCCTCCAGAGGGCCTTTGATGAGCAGAAAGAAAAAACTGCCCACAGCAATGATGCCCCCATGGACACAGTGATCTGAGCCTGGTGATCCCTTCCACTGCTCTGCTGGAGGACCCTGGGAGTGTTGCTGAGGGTTTCCTTGAGCTACCGGATTAATAAATATCCACAGGATCCCCGTCCTTGTGGTGGTTTATTCCTGCAGGAGAAGGGAGCAGGGACATTGCTTTGGGTGATTTTTTGAGGGATGCTCTGCAGAGAGCACATTGGAGCATGGCTTTCCTCCTCCCTCCTGGATCCACATGGCTCCAAGCACAGCAGCTGGGCTCAGTTCTGTTCCCCAGCTCTATTCCCCATGGAATGACCCTCATTGCCTCGGCCCAAGGGAATGAATTCCTTTGGCTACACAGATGAGTTTCATGGTGCTTTGAGGGATCTCTTCCCTGCAAAGAATATGAGGTGTTTAGCCCTGAGGACACACCCAGCACGAAGTAGTGGTGATTTCCCAAATCCCTGTGGGGCTGGTGCCTCTAGATGGCAGGAGAGGGGCTGGGATCACAGGGAGCATCCTTCCCCCTTCTGTCTGCCAGAGCCGGCCCTGCATTCCCAGCTGATGGGAAGAGACACCAGGTAGGGCTGCAGAGCTGGGAGAAACATCAACATTCCCTTATTCTTTCACTGGGAATTTGTCACATTCTTTAATTCCAGAATTAAATTGTTCTCAGTAAAGTGCAAGGTCGATGGTGAACTCAACTGCACCTTTGTGCCTGTGACCAAAAAGAATATGGAGTATGGAAATTCACATCATCAGGTGCTTGGACCATTGAATTTCACAGGAAGGAAGGAGTTACGCTGCTGTTCTGTAGAATGGGGCCATCCTCTGGTTCTATGGAACCTCTTGACTGTGGGCGGGTTTTATCTGGCTGTGCCTCTGGACCTTGTTTTGTTCCTGGTTGTAGTTTAAATTTTTTTTAAAATTTTTGAGAAGTGAGGTGTCCTTTCTCATAAGAAGAAAAAACACCACTAGATTTGTAGGGGAAAAAAAAAAAAAAAAAAAAGTTCAATAACCCCGAGGCTGTGGAACTCTAACTGCCCCATGACCACCCCGAGTCTTTGGCAACAACACTAGGATGGGGCACGGGAGGAGCCAGAGGGACGGGAGTGCTCTGAATGTGTTGAATCCTCCCTCTGCACTCCTGAGGGAGCCTGGGAGACTGGCTGAGGGATTCCTTCAGTCACCCAAGAAATAAATATCTGCAGTGTCCCCCTCCCTCTGCTGGGCCATCCCCTGCCCCTTTCTAGGCCGCTCTGGGATCTAAGGAAAGCTCCTTAGGGCTCAGCCTTGAGGAGCAGCCCCTGGGCTCAGCTCCTCTGCCTCTGATCACAAACACCCTCTGCTCCCAGGAGCTGCTGCTCTCCAACCACCTCGGGGCTTTTAGGAACAGCCTTGGGAATAATTTGACTGCCCTGAATGGCACAACATCCCTGTTCTCACACTGCCAAAGAAAGTTGCCGGCCCAGAGGTGTGGCCAGGGTGAAACATTGTTGTGACTGAAGGCCATGGCTGGGGCCCTGGAAACAGCACTCCAAAAGGAGACCCTTGGAGCTCTCCTGGGCCCCAGCAGGGCTGACCAGAACTGTAGAATTTTCCGTGGATGGTAGGGACAAGGAACTTTGCAGACCTGAGATGTTCTAGAAACACGTGGCTTTATTATTACAAGGGTCGTGGTTAAAGAGGGCCTGCTTCCAGCCTCCAGCCTCAGCTGAAGCAAAGCCCTAAAGAGAAAATGGGGAGAGAGAGAGATAGAAGAGAGCTAAGGGGTAAAAATGGGGTAAGAGCATGGGGAAAGTGTAAGGAGAAACCAGGAACAAGAGAGGGAGAGAGGGGGAGAGAGGTAAGAGAGTAAGAGTGAAGAGAGGGGAAAGGCGAAAGAGCGCGAAGAGAGCAATCACCTTGTTACAATATATTATATCTCTTTTTGTGTTGAATATTCTAATCTACAGTGACCAACCTGTGCAAGATACAAAACCTACAAACTTTGCATGCAGCCTATAAGAACTACTATATTACTGTTCTGGTTTGAAAGCAAAACGAATGAGAGGCTCCAAGTCAGAGATATAATTTAATAAGAAGAAAGGTAAAAAGGTAAAAGTAAAATAAAATAAATGCAATGACACAAAGGATCACTGACAGAGTCAGAATACAACCTGAGCAGGATGGTGGAAGCAGTCCAGGTGAGGTGGTCTTCCTGAAGCAGTGATCCTGTAGAAAGGTCTGGTAGCTCTGCTCCTCTGGGAATCCAGTGGATAAGTGCCCTTGCACTCTCCCACATACCAGCTTATATCCAGGTGAGAATGCTTGGCTCCTCCTCCTGGGCAGAGCACCTCACAATAGCATGAGAAGTGTGAAATGGGTCCTTGATGGCCCATTAACAGAGATAACCCCTGGAGGGAGTTACCTGTGACTCATGGGCCATTAGCAGGAGACACCCCAGAAGTCATTAGCAGAAGACACCCCAAAGGCATTAATGGGCCATTAGCAGAAGACACTCCACAGGCCATTAGCAGAAGAGGCAGGGGGCTTGGGAAAACACTAGCCCACCTGGTTTCAACAGTTCATGAAGATGGTGATAGAATAAATACTTTGTGTACATCCTACACTGCAACCCAGGACAATTACCATGTAATTTTATATTCTAAACTCTAAAAGCTAAATTTCTTATCTGTTTTCTACCTGATGCCTTTGGTAGGGTGGAAAGGCAACATTCCTGAGTCCTTTGTTTTCCTGTCTTTCAACCCATCTTCAGCTAATCAGCATTTTCCTGCCTGCCATGATCACATCTCAAAGCTGGCTTTCATTTCTATTTCACTCACAGGATTACATCTGCAGTATTTCTTACCATACAATCATATTCATAAGTCCTTCCTGTCCCATCTTTCCCAACACAGAACCTCCCTGGGAGTGGGGCCTCTCTGAGCTGGGATCTCTCCCGTTTGCTGAATTTGGAGAAACCCTGAATGAGGATGGATCCTGGAAGTTCCACCCTTTACCTGGTAAGGAGATGCAAAGGCACCTGGAGTGAGCACTGTGCTACCTCCAAGGGGAATTTCTCACAGGGACCTTGCACTGCCTCTATGTCTGTGTCTGTACACATGTCATATTTCTGGTTTCATTGGCTAGATTTTTTTGTTTGTGTGTGTGTGTGTGTGGTTTTTTTTCCTTGCTGTGCCTGTCTGCTCAGTGTCAGAGTGAACCTGGCCAATGAACTCGGTTCTGCTGTCGCTCAATATTAAACGTGGTTTTGACAGATCCCCTTGTCGGTGATTTTTTAACGATCTCAAATCCTCGTTTGGAACACTCTCGCTGTGTAATCCCGCAGGAGAAGGGAGGAGCGGCAGGTGGGAGGGATGCTCTGAGGGGAGCACACGGGAGCAGGGCTCTCCTTCTCCCTCCCGGCTCCCAGAACGCTCCGGCCGGGAGGAGCAGAGGCACTGCCAGGCTCCTGGGTGGAGCGGGGAAGGAGCGGGGCTGTCGGGGTGGAAGGTGGCCCGGGGCGGGTCTGGGCTGTCCGAGGAGGTCAGGAAGGGTCAGCAGAGGGTCGGAGGGTCTGGATGCGGCAATCCCAACTGGCCCCACTGGAGAGCAGCGGAGCCCGACAGAGCGCGCTGGGAGCCGCAGAGCCGCCACCAGCTGGGAAAGCTGCGGGATGGGAGAGGATGGGGTGAGGATGGAGAGCGGGGAGAGGGAGCAGGGATGAGGATGGCGTGGGGACGGGCAGCAGGAAAGGGGATCCGGGATGAGGATGGGATTGAGATAGAGCGAGGAAGCTCAGCTGAGCGTCCTTGGGCCCAGGGCAGGTTTTGGCAATGATCCTGGAGCCTTTCCCGGAATCGGAGTTACCTCTGAGAAGCACCCAGCTGCTTTATCAGCACCGCCAGCACTGCCAGCATTCCAGTGCCACCAGCACCACCAGCAGCCCTCTGCTGCTGGAGGGACCATGATCTCTCAGGAAAGAGAAATGAGGAATGGTAGAAACCTGTCGGGAGAGGGAAGGCAGTTGGAGGATGGGACATTATGCGGGAAAGGAAGTTTCTAATCAAAAGGAAATGAGAAGCCATTTGCAAAATATTTCATTTGGAGATTTTGAAAAATATAACTTTCTCTGTAGGAGAGAGGAAAAAAAAAAAAAAAAAAAAAAATTCTGAGGAAGTGAAATTCTGACATAGCCAAAGATGCAATCTCCAACACTCCCGTAACTGCACCAAGCCTTGGGAAGCAGCTACAGGATAGGACATGGCAAGGAGCCAGAGTGACAAGAGTGGGGAGTTCCTGGTATTTGGGCTCTTTCTCCTTCATGTTACTGACCTGGGAGGAGCCGATTTAGGATATTGATCCCAAAGGAGCACGAGGTACCAGGAAGCGCCGCTGATCTGCACAGACTCCCTTTGCCTGCTGCTGCTCCACCAGGAACAGGTCAGTGCAATGTTTGCCCTCCTCCCTACCCCACCTCCCTCTCCTCCAGCAGCTGCTCTCTTCCTGCCACCCTCTCCCAGTGACCACAGTGCCCTCCCCAGCTCCCCCCTCCTCTGCCCTGCACTTCCCTTCTGCATTCCCTGCTCAACATCCCAACCCTCCCACCTCCCTCTCCCACCCCACCATTTCCACCACCCTCCTCCCCTGCACATCTCACTCCTCCCCACTCAATGCTTCCCATTGCAGGGAGCTGCACAGGAGCCTCATGGTCCATCCCGGGATTCTCCAAGCACTAACTCCTCATCCACTCTGACCACAGCCAGGGGCCACATCCCACTGCCTGCCCAGCGTCCATCCATGGAGGTGACCACTGTGTCCCCATCTCCTGCCTCACCCAGTGAAGGGGACAATCTGTGTGAGACAGATGTCACCAATGTGGCCATACACAGTGTGACACTGCTCATCTGCCTCTGTGGGCTGCTTGGGAATGGGGCTGTCATCTGCCTCCTCAGCCTGAAACGCTGTAACACCGGCATCTTTGATCTGGCTTTTGCTGACTTCATCTTCCTGCTCTTCACAGTCCCCTCCACCCTGCTCTTCCTGGTGGAGGATGTTTCCTGCTCTCCTATCGTGCCCCTGCTCTACTTGAATTTCCTTTTCCAGCTGTCAGTGGTCTCCTACTACTGGGCGCTGGTTCGGCTGATGTTCACCCGCAATAATTTGAATATGTACAAGGTCTGCATACTCTACTGCCACTGTGACATTCCTGAGCGCCTGTTGTGGTTGGTGTTTAGTCTCCAGTTCTGGGCCTTCTTTGCTCTCTTCACTGTCATTCCTGCAGTGACAAACCTGTGCCCATCACACCAGCAGGAGCACTGCCAGGCAGCTCTCATCTCCATGTACGCCGTCATCCTGCTCCTCTGTGCTGCACCCATGGTCATTTCCAGTACAATCGACTTCATCCAGGCCAAGTGGGGCTCCAAGAAGCAGCAACACAAAAGACGTGACATTGTTATCTTCCTCATGGTGCTTTTCATTCTCCTTCTCATCCTCTGCAATTTCCTGCAGCAGCTTGGATACATTGTTGTGTCTTCCCAGATTGTTTTCCTGCTCAACTGCATCCAAAGCAGCATCAAACCCTTCATCTACCTCTTGGCAGGAGGTTTCCAGAGGCCCTGCTCCCTGAGGTCCCTCCGGCTCTCCCTCCAGAGGGTCTTTGATGAGCAGGAAAAAAAGGCTGCCCACAGCAGTGATTCCCCCATGGACACAGGAGTGTAAGCCTGGTGATCCCTTCCACTGCTCTGCTGAAGGACCCTGGGAGAGTGGCTGAGGGTTTCCTTGAGCCACCTGATTAATGAAAATCCACATGATCCCCGTAGCTGTGGTGGTGAATTCCTGCGGAAGACGGGAGTAGGGGCATCGCTTTGGGTGATTTTTGAGAGATGCATGGCTTTCCTCCTCCCTCCTGGATCCACATGGCTCCAAGCACAGTGGCTGGGCTCAGTTCTGTTCCCCAGCTCTATTTCCCATTGAATGACCCTCATTGTCTCAGGCCCAGGGAATGAACTCCATGTCCTTTGGCTACACAGATGAGTTCCACGGTGTATGAAGGATTTCTTGCCTGCAAAAGATATGAGGTGTTTAGCCCTAAAGACACACCCAGCATAGGGTGATTTCCCAAATCTCGATGCCTCTCGATGGCAGCAGAGGGGCTGGGAACACACAGAGCATCTTTCCCCTTCTGTCTGCCAGAGCTGGCCCTGCATTCCCAGCTGATGGGAAGAGACACCAGGTAGGGCTGCATACCTGGGGAGAAACAGCAACATTCCCTTATTCTTTCAATGGGAATTTGTCACATCCTTTCATTCCAGAATTAAATTGTTCTCAGTAAAGTGCAGCATCGATAGTGAACTCCACTGAACCCTTGTGCCTGTGACCAAAAAGAATATGGAATATGGAAATTCACATCACCAGATGATTGGCCCATTTAATTTCACAGGAATTTGTGGGTTATGCTGCTGTTCTGCAGAATGGGGCCACCCTCTGGTTCCCCAGCATCAAAATCCAAAATCCAGGAAGCCCTGGAGCACCTCCATCCTGAACCTGGTCACCATCAGGAGGAGCTGAACAGTGACTCGCACGGAAGCTTCAGCCAAAATCCATCTTGTACTGAAATTTGTCCTTTTGTAATTACCCCTAAATCAAAGTTGCATTCATGTCTTTTGTTTGTTTCCAATGTGGTAACTCGAAAACCAAAATCTGTTGAATAAACAAAATCCAGGCTTTGCTACAGTGCCTGTCCCTGGAGAACAATGTCAACAAATTCCTCAGTTTTCCCTTCCCACAAGATTTATAGCTTTCAATACCCTATGGATGTCTCTTTACTGAAAAGAAAGGCATGACCAGGTTCTACCCCAATGAGGGGCACTGATTAAATTGAAAGAGAAGAGTCTGATCTAGTTTCCTCTCGCAGCCTGGAGAACTTCACCACAGTGGACTCACATCACCTCACACACACCAGCTGCTCTCCCTGGCTTAGGGTCTCCAAGAGGTTCCCTAGAATGGTCACTTGGGAAAGGGGAGCAAAGCCCACGGCTGAGCCCCAGCAGCATCTGCAGCAGGGTCTGTCCCAGCTCCTCCCACAAGCCCTGTTCTCCCTGCTGGCTCATCTTCTCAAGGGCTCTCACAAACAGGGAACTATTTCACATCTTCTGATGGGATCAGGGCTCTGCTTCTACTCTGCTCTTGGCTTTCTCCAGCAAATGAGCAACAGGAGAGAGCCTCAGCAAGGAGACCTATGGGAAAAGCAATTTGTCTCCATGTCAGCTCCCTCTTTCATTTTTAAAGCAACCCAAATCCCAAAATAATGTCTTTGGGGATGCCTGAACTTGCCCCCTCTCATTCCAGAAGTGGATCCACGACAAAAGTGCAGCTAAACTTTGATTTCTGGTTCAAATCTAATTTTGCCACTTGTATACCACAATTTCTGTGCTACTTCACCTTTGCCACACAGTTTCCAAGAGAATTCATGAAATAATAAATTCAGTGTGTGAGCTGGAATGCAGGCACACAGCAAGAGTCATGATTTAGGATTCCAGCAATGTAATTTCTTCTGAGAAGAGCCAAATCAATGCTGTTCTCTTGGCTACAACCCTTAGAAAGTTAGAGGTGTCATCTGAGTCATCTTCTACACACCCTTGGGAGTCAGACAGCAGCCTACAGTGAATGTCAGGGAATTCCTGGAAAGCTGAAGTGAGATGATTCCTATGCAGGCTGACATGCCTCAGAGATCTGGGATGCTCCTGCTGGAAACTGGCACGTGTGGTGGCCCTGGGACCAGAACTGTCACCTCTCTTCCCTGCTGACACCACATTTGTGTCCCCAGTTATGGAATCTCACATCCCCTCCCCAGGCCAATCCTTTCAAGGGCAAACAGTTCAGGATCCATGCACTGATGGGGCTCCAGGAGAGGTGGAGAGGGACTTTGGACAAGGGCATGGAGTGACAGGACAAGGGGAAATGGTTTCCCACTCAGAGAGGGTGGGTTCATATTGGACGTTGGGAAGAAATCCTTCCCTGTGAGGGTGGGGAGGCCCTGGCACAGGTTGCCCAGAGAAGCTGTGGCTGCTCCATCCCTGGAAGCGTCCAAGGCCACACTGGATGGGATTTGGAACCACCTGGAATATTGGAAGGTGTCCCTGTTGGCAAAGGGGCAGTATGGGATCAGGTAGAAACAAGCTCCCAGGACTGAGGAAAAGGAAGAACTCTGTGTCCCCATCCCTCACCTCACCCACTGCAGGGGACAATCTGTGTGAGACAGATGTCACTAATGTGGCCATACACAGTGTGACAGTGCTCATCTGCCTCTGTGGGCTGGTCAGGAATGGGGCTGTCCTCTGCCTCCTGAGCCTGAAACGCTGCAACACTGACATCTTTGACCTGGCTTTTGCTGACTTTCTCTTCCTGCTCTTCACAGTCCCTGCTGCCCTCCTACCCCTCCTGGTGGAGGACGTGTCCTGCTCTCATATCATGCCCCTGATGTATCTGAGTTTTTTTTCCCAGCTATCAGTGATGTCCTGGTACTGCACCCTGTACTGGCTGATGTACATCAGCAATATTGATTACATGTATAGGCTCTGCCTGCTCTGCTGCCACTGTGAGCTCCCTGAGCCTGTTGTGGTTGGTGGGCTGTGTCCAATTCTGGGCCTTCTTTGCTCTCTTCACTGTCATTCCTGTATTGACAAATCTCTGCCCGTCACACCAGCAGGAGCACTGCAGGGCAGCTCTCATCTCCATGTACACCCTCATCCTGCTCCTCTGTGCAGCACTCATGGTCATTTTTCCAGCACAATCGATTTCATTAAAGCAAAGTGGGGCTTCCAGAAGCAGCGGTCTGAGAGGCGCGACATCATTGTCATCCTTATTGTGCTCTTCATTCTCCTTCTCAGCCTCTGCCATTACCTGTGGCAGCTTGGATACACAGTTGTGTCTTCCCAGGTTTTGTTCCTGCTCAACTGCATCCACAGCAGCATCAAACTCTTCATCTACTTCTTGGCAGGCAGATTCCAGAGGCCCTGCTCCCTGAGGTCCCTCCAGCTCTCCCTCCAGAGGGTCTTTGATAAGCAGAAATAAAAAGCTGCCCTCAGCATTGATGCCCCCTTTGACACAGGGCTCTGAGCCTGGTGATCCCTACCACTCCTGAAGGAGCCCAGGCATTGGGGAAGATGAAACAGTGAAACTGTAACCCTGATTGTTCAGCCTTCTGATGTTTTACATTTTTCCTAGAGCTTTCTCACGCTTGTAACATAAACAAAGACTGATGTTTGGTAAATAATACATTCCTTTCCTGGAGGAAGGACAAATTGATGGACTTCTGGGTTGATCAGTGTGGTCAGAGAGCTGTTAACCTCATTCCCCAATCTCTGATCAAATTCCAAAGACTATATAAAGTCAGAATCTCAAAATAATTTTTTTTCTTTTTTGCCCTGACACTGACTCGGTGAGTGTCCTTCTTTTTGTGTTTGTCTCGTGACATCTGGTGACCACGAGTGGAATTGCAGCCTGTGGATTGTGGTGAGGGGCTGTGAGGCTTTTTAAGGTAACGGGGATCCGTTGGTAGCCTTTGCAATAATTATATTCCCTGTGATTTGGGGTGCAGTTGGTAAAATCCATCAAGTTTTATCATGGAAAGCCCTGATGGATCTCCTTGATACGGTTGGTAAGTATGTGCTGGGGTCTAGTCAAGTCGTGCAGGTGCTTTGAGTTTTTGCTGCTGATACACTGCCACCTTTCGATATCCACTGTTTGGCTCGTGTTCTTTTTCAGCCTGTCGAAATGCACTCAGCTGGCACTCAGAGTCGTGATGCAGAACACCACATTGGGTCAGCGAGATCCCAGACGTGCAATTGGAATGGACAAGTTGCTGGGTATGGGCAATTTTGCTGATCTTAACAGGCAGGTTGCCTTTGACCCCCTGGTGCTCGATCAGTGCAAAAAAACGGGCATGGCAGCATTGGTTCAGACCATAGAAATGGCTGCCCCACAGGACTCTTTTGTGACTGTTGTCCAGGGGGCTGAGGAACCCTTTCTGTGGTTTGCAGGGAGGCTAAATGCCTCTGTGGAGAGGTGGGTGGAAAATCCAGCTGCAAGGACGCTTCTGCTCAAACACCTTGCGAGAAACAACTGTAATGCAGATTGTAGTAAAATCGTGGAGGCCTTGCCAGGTGATCCTTCTGTACCGCAAATGGCAGAAGCCTGTGCAAAGGTAGGCACCACAGGTTGTAAGGTGGCTGCCATGGCTGCTGCTCTGCAGCCGACCTGGAACTGGCCATGGGGCAGGCAGCAAAAGCAGGGAAATGCTCAGGCTAGCAAGAAACAGGGGAAGAAAGCACAGAGGATGACAATTCCCTTGGTTTTGTGTGTTTGATGTGGAAGGCCGAATCATACCACGGATGTCTATAAGGTGACAGGTCATGTTAATGGTCAGCCCTTGTCGAGCTCGGGAAATGGGAAGCAGAGCACGAGGGGGAGACATGCTCAGACACAAGCTGGGGAGCCAATGGAGGTCTGCTTGTCCAGCTCACAGCCAGCACCAGTGGCTCAGCAGGGCCTGAGGTCTGCAGCAACAGTGGTCTTAGACTCTTGCAGAGTGCACAAGGTTCCCTTGGATGCCTTTGGTCCCTTGGGTGATGGCATGAGTGCTTTCCTCATGAGGAAATCTAGTGCCATCTCTCAGAGTATCATTGTGCATGGGGGACTCATTGATGCAGATTAAATTGGTCAGATTTATGCCATGGTTTCCACACCCACTCCCCCGTCACTATCCCCAAAGGAACCAGAGTTGCTCAACTTGTGCCTTTTAAATCTTCTGTTTGCAGAGCAGAGAACCGGGTGTGGGGAGACGGCGGCTTCAGATCTACTGGGCTGTCTCAGGTCCACTGGACCTCTGTCATGACCAAAAACCGTCCTGAGAAGGTGTGTACCGTGTCCATCTCTGGTGTGACACCACGAGAGATCCACCTCCACAGGATCCTTGACACTGGCGTGGACATCACGATTGTTTCCCTTGCTGTTTGGCCCCTGGAGTGGCCTTTGAATCAGGTGCAGACTTCTGTCGTGGGGTTGACAGGAACGGCAAAATGTTACGTGAGCCACAGGCCCGTGATGATCACAAACCCAGAGGGACAGACGGCTGTGGTTTGGCCTCATGTCACGGATGAAGTTTGTACCAATCTCGGGGGGAGGGATGTTCTGGCCACGTGGGGGGTGCCCATGGAGATGGATTTTTGATGGGGACCACTGTGATGAAGGGCCCAGAGTGTCCTACGCCTGCTATGCAGTGGCTGGTGGACAAACCCGCCTGGGAGAACCAGTGGCCCCCCATCAAGACAAATTAGTCGCCCTTTATGACTTGGTTCAGGAGCAGTTGGACCAGGGTCATCTGGAGCCTTCTACCAGTCCCTGGATCATGCAGAAGTCCCTGTCTTCTGCATCAAAAAGAAGTCTGGGAAATGGAGGTTGTTACAAGACCTCCGGAAGGACAATGCCGTGATGGATGGAAAGCATGGGGACGTTGCAGGCTGGTATTGCCACCGCCTACCGTGCTTCCCGCGGATTGGCTGGTCCTCATCGTGGATCTAAAGGATTGGTTTTTTACAATTCCTTTGCATCCCGATGAAAGACCGAAATTTGCATTCTCGGTGCCAGCAATCAACAATGCTGAGCCCCCACAGAGATATCAATGGAGGGTTTTGCCCCAGGGTTGTTGCAGCTTGCCAGCCATGTGCCAATAGTATGTGGCCTGAGCCTTGCCTGGCGTTCACAAGCAGTTTCCTGATGCACATTTTTATCACTACATGTCTTGGGTTTTTAATGTTTTTTCTGCCCAGGATTCTAAGGCTGGTGGTTTGTGTGGGTCCGAGGGAGTAATTTTCCCTCTCGACCTCTGAAGTTTTTAGGTCTGATTCTGTGTCTCTGTGTTCGGTGTGGCACAAGGATGTGGAGTCTCAAGGTCTTGGTTTTCTTGGTTTCTCACGTTGTTTATTAATTCTTATCTTACAATTCTCTGTGTTCAGCCAAGATGTTCACAGCAGCTCAGACACGAGGTGACTCCCTCTGTGATGGGAGGTCACTCTGCTTTTATTTGGATAACTACGTGGCTATTGTTTACAAATCTGTGCCAATGCCTAACACCTATACAAGAAGGGTCATCTCTACTTTGACCAATCCACTCAAACTATCTTGTGTCCACGTCACTGCAGAAGATGAATGCCAAGGGAGAAGAAGAACCCAGGGCACCGCCCTAAAATCTCCATCTTGTCCCTTTGCATCTACATTCTAAAAATCTCAAAACTACAAAATCTTCCACACGGTGATAAACTACACTACTATCCGTCATACATTTGTGACTTGCAATTCTTCTCTATGTTAGGTGTTTTTCTCATGGACCAAATCAAAGACTCTGTCTTTCTGGGCTCTGTGCCAGGCAAAACCCCCTGCACAGACCCCAGACCCTCTTTCTCGGGTCCCAGGCCTCTCTACCGAGGTCTGTGACCATCCAGGGCACCCAGAGGGATGCCCTGGACTCCAACATATATGGACGACATATTGGTGGCGGCATCCACCCAGGATGACTTGTTGAGGATACAGCCTCAGTTGCTTGATGCTTTGAACTCTCATGGGGTGCAGGTCACTCCAGAAAATGTTCAGCAACAACCTCCATGGAAATATTTGGGCATCAAAATTTTGGAACATACAGTTCAACACCAAGAGGTGCAATTTGTGCATTCGGTGAAGACATTGAATGATGCCCAGAAATTGATAGGTGTCATCGCCTGGTTGCATCCGTATTTGGGACTGACCACAGCACAATTGTCTCCTTTGTTTGACTTGTTAAAGGGAGACTCTGATTTGAAGTCGCCTCACACATTGACCCCTGAGGCATGTCAGGTGCTGGAGGAGGTTCAGAGAGCTGTTTCTGCTCGCCAAGTTTATCGCATTGATCCCTCCGTTGATGTCACTGTGTTCATCACCACTACAGATTTGCATCCTACAGGCATCATTGGCCAATGGAATGACAAATGGTCCGATCCCTTGCACATCTTGGAATGGGTTTTCCTGCCCCATCAGCCACAGAAGATGGCAACGGCATTGTTTGAGCTCATTGCTGGATTGATAATTAAATGCAGGCAACAGTGCTTGCAACTGATGGGTGCGGATCCCGCAAAGAACATACCACGGGAGGACTTTGACTGGAGCTTTGCAAACAGTATTTCTCTACAAAGTGCTCTGGAGAATTTTTCAGGGCAGATCATTTATCATCTGCCCAGCCACAAGCTATCGCAAGTGGCAAAATTCACAGAAATTTCTTTGCGGCCCAAAAATAGTCAGGAGCCAGTGCAAGGACCCACTGTCTTTACTGATGTTCAGGAAGGACAGGAATGGCCATTGTTACTTGGAAGGATGGATCTGAGTGGCAGGTTCTGGAAGGTCATGGGGATGGGTCAGCCCAATTGGTTGAATTGAGGGCTGCTGTCATGGCACTTCAAAAGTTTTCCCAGGAACCTTTCAATTTGATCACGGATTCCTCTTATGTGGCCAACATGGCATAGTGGTTGTGTCATTCAGTTTTGAAGGCAGTCAACAATGCTGCTTTGTTGCATTTACTGAAGGCCCTGTGGTGTGCTATTCAGGCCTGGGTTCATCCGTACTACATTCTGCACGTTAGAAGTCATACCAATTTGCCAGGGAAGGTAACGGAAGGTAACATGAGGGCTGACAAGTTGGCTAACCCAGCATGGGTAGCACCTCAGCCTGATACACTTGCAGAGGCCGAGGCATCACACGGGTTTTTCCATCAGAATGCACATACCTTGCAGAAGTCTCAGGTTTAGGTTTCTTTCACCCGAGATTTCAGGCTGGTGGTTCTGATGGTGGTTCGAGGGAGTGTTTTTCCCTCCGACCTCTGAAGGTTTTAAATCAGCGTGAGAATGAACTAGAGTCTCAAGGTCTTGGTTTACTTGTTTTCTCACGTTGTTTATTAATTCTTATCTTACAATTCTCTGTGCCTGGCCAAGGTTTCACAGCAGCTCGGACACGATGTGAGTCTCCCCCCATGATGGGAGGTTGCTTTGCTTTTATTCAGATAACTACGTGTCTCTTATTTACAGTTCCGTGCCAATGCCTAACACCTGTAGAAGAAGGGTCATTTCTACTTTGACCCAATCCAGTCAAAATGTCTTGTGCCCACGTCACTGCAAAAGATGAATGCCAAGGGAGAAGGAGAAGAACTTAGGGCAACACTCTAATTCCTCCATCTTCCTCCCAGTCAGCTCCATTCTGAAAACCCAAAACTACAAAACTTTCTACCTGGTGATTAGTTACACTACTATCTTGCATACATTTGTGACTTGCAATTCTTCTCTGTGTTGGAAGTTTTTCACATGGACTAAAATCAAAGCCTGTGTCTTCCTGGGGCTCTGGTGCCAGGGAACCCCCCTGCACAGACCCCAGACCCTCTTTCTCAGGTCTCAGACTTCTCTACCAAGGTCTGTGGCCTTCCAGGGCGCCCAGAGGGAGGCCCTGGACGCCGACACAGAAGCACTTTCGGTTGATGCCAGCTGAGGCCTGTGACATTGTCGAATCATGTGATGACTGTCACACACTGGCTGTGTCTTTACCGGCAGAAGTGAACCCCAGAGGCCTTAGGGCCTTGTTGCTTTGGCAGACTGATGTCACTCACTCAAGTTGCTGAGTTTGGCCAGTTCAAGTATGTGCATGTCATTGTTGACACTTTCTCCTCTGCAATGTGGGCTTCTGCTCACACTGGAGAAAAGACCCGTGATGTCATTGCCCACTGGAGGCAGGCCTTGGTGTTCTAGGCAAACCTTCTGCGGCGAAGACCAACAATGGTCCAGTTTACGCCTTGCAGAAGGTGCGGCAGTTCCTGCAGTTGTGGGGTGTGTCACACAAGTTTGGTATCTCTCATTCCCTGACTGGTCAAGCTATTGTAGAACACGCTCATGGTACTCTAAAGTGGGTTCTTCAAAAACAAAAACAGGGAATGCAGGATGAAACCCTGCACAGTCTGTTGGCAAAAGCTTTGTATACCATCAGTCACCTTACGGTACCACAGAATTCTAATAACCCTGTCATGTTGAACCATCACCTTTCATTGCAGCCTTCGGACGAGACACATCAGCCTCAAGTGAAGGTTTGAGTGCGAAATTTAGTCACCAAGCAGTGGGAAGGTCCCTATGACCTTATCACTTCAGGGTGTGGGTATGCTTGTGTATCCATAGACACTGGGGTATGCTGGGTACCTGTGAAATGTGTTCGTCCTGACCTGTGACCACAGAGGCAGAATCCAGACGACAGGCAAGCTGGAGACTGTGACCAAAATGAAAGACAGCAAGTGGATGAACCACTGAGTGACGACTCAGATGTAGACAACACGATTGATCACTCTGATGGTCCCTCCACAAGCAGAGACTGAACACTGTTCATTTTACTTTTTTCCTTTTCTTTTTTCTAACGGAAAAAGGGTGAGATGTCGCCCTGATTTTTCAGCCTTCTGATGTTTTACATTTTTCCTGGAGCTTTCTCACACTTGTAACATAAACAAAGACTGATGTTTGGTAAATAATACATTCCTTTCCTGGGGGAAGGACAAATTGATGGACTTCTGGGCTGACCAGTGTGGTCAGAGAGATGTTAACCTTGTCCCCCAATTCCTGATCAAATTCCGAAGACTATATAAAGTCAGAATCTCAAAATAAACTTTCTTCTTTTTTGCCCTGATGATGACTCGGTGAGTGTCCTCCTTTTCGTGTCCATCTAGTAACAGGAAAACTTATAAATATGATTGCTTGGCAAAAGATTCTGAAAAATGCAACCTATAAGCAAAGTAGCAATGAAAGCCAGCTTTCAGAAGTAGGATACTGAGCCTTAGTTACTATACAACGAGAATACAATGGTCTAGCCAGCTGAAGGAGAATCCCTTTTGATTGAACAATACCCTTCTGCTTGCTGAGGGATCCAAAGGTCAATGCAGCAAGAGTCTAAAGAGTATCTTTTAGGGTTTAAAATGTAACACAGTATGGTAATGTAGTAGTTCTTGTAGGCCGTATGTAAATTCTGTAGGCTTTGTGTCTGGTACTGGTTCGTTAGTGTAAATTAGTATATATAATTCTATTCTAGAGTAGAATTATTTATTCTATTCTCTTTCATCACAGTAAGAGATATATTGTAACACTCTCACTCCTCAGAAGCATTTGCGATGCCACTACCTCTCTCTCTCTCTCTCTCTTTCAGGAGTTCTTTTAGCTGTGGGTGGCAGCTTAAGCAAAGCTCTTGTACCCACAACCTATGACACAAACTGCATGTTTCAAGAGCTGCTCTGGACTCCAGAGATCTCTAATCACTGTCCCGTCTGACCCTACAGTCTTGTACACCCAGGAGAGTGGCTGAGGGTTTCCTTGAGCCACCTGATTAATAAATATCCACAGGATCCCCCTCCCTGTGGTGGTTTATTCCTGCAGGAGACAGGAGAAGAGGCAGTGCCTTGGGTGATTTTTGAGGGATGCTCTGCAGGGAGCACATTGGAGCATGGCTTTCCTCCTCCCTCCTTGATCCACATGGCTCCAAGCACAGCAGCTGGGCTCAGTTCTGTTCCCCAGCTCTATTCCCCATGGAATGACCCTCATTGCCTCAGCCCCAAGGAATGAACTCCATGTCCTTTGGCTACACAGATGAGTTTCATGGTGTTTGGAGGGATCTCTTGCCTGCAAAGAATGTGACACCTTAAGCCCTGGGGACACACCTCACCATGTGGTGGTGATTTCCCAAATCCCTGTGGGGCTGGTGCCTCTCCATGGCAGCAGTAAAGACGCTGGGATCACAGGGAGCATCCTTCCCCTTCTGTCTGCCAGAGCTGGCCCTGCATTCCCAGCTGATGGGAAGAGACACCAGGTAGGGCTGCAGAGCTGGGGAGGAACAGCAACATTCCCTTATCCTTTCCATGGGAATTTGTCACATTCTTTCATTCTGGAATTAAATTGTTCTGAGTGAAGTGCAGGGTTGATGGTGAACTCCACTGAACCCTTGTGCCTGTGAGTGAAAAAGGATATGGAATATGGAAATTCACATCACCAGATGTTACCCCACGCCTTTAGAGGGGCAACACGTTGCGAGGTGGGAGCGGACCTTCACAGAGGACAGCAGGCAGCAGCTTGGTCAAACATGGAAAGCTCCTTTATTATCTGACTCCAAAGGCTTATATACATTTTGTACAGAGGGCCAAGATTGGCCCAAAGAGGTTACAACCTCCTGACTCCATTGGTCAATATGACCATCAGTCAAGTTCTCTCTCAGAGAACAAGAATGCAAAACATACAGATAAATTCTAAGAATACAATATTGTTTACATGAAGCAGTGTGAGAAGCTGCTGCAAAGACTCAAACACTTGAAACCAAGAAATGCAGAGACGACATCTCACCCTTTTTACCTTAAAAAAAAGAAAAAAGGAAAAAAGAAAATGAACAACAGTTCAATTTCTGTTCCCATGGGAGGACCAGTGGTTCCTCCTATGTTGACCTTCATTCGGTCACGGTTTCTTGCTTTTCACATTGCAGGGTTAGTGAAATTCTGTGGCACCTGTAAGGTGCTCCATGACATGCAAAACCTTTGCCAATTAAATTTGCGGGGTTTCACCCTGCATTCCCCATTTTTGTTTTTGAAGAACCAGGCCTCTGTGGCACAACAAAAGGTTCTTCAGCAAATGGAACAAACAACATTGCTGACTCCCTTTAAATTGAACCACCCATCTGTGTGCCATGTCGACCACAGAAATTAAATCCGTGACTAAATGAAAAAGTTTCTGGGAAAACTGTGGAAATGCCAAGACAGCAGCCCCGATACAGGCTGCCCATCCTCAGAGGCTTCCAAAACTTTGCCCTCAAAATCATCCTTCCAAGCAACACTGGCCTACCTCATCCTCCCAAATTGTCTGTAAAGACAGTGGGCCCTTGCACTAAATTTCTGAATATCTTTGGGCCGCAAAAAAAAAATTCCAAAGGATTTTTGCCACTCGCAACAGCTCATGGCTCCAGAGCATTTGGCAGAAAAACACTGCTTGCAAAGCTCCATTCAAATTCCTCCCATAATACTGAGAGTATGAATTTTACAAAAATCTGCACCCATCAAATTCACAAGCATTGTTGCCTACATTTATCAATCAAGCAATGAGGTCATACAAAAATGATTGATTGCCCTTTTTGCAGCTGAAATCGAGCAATAATTAGCTCAAACAAAAAAAAATTGATTGTTTGTTTATTTTTTCAAACAATATTTTGCCGCCTTGTGGCAGATGGGGCAAAAATGACCCATTCCAGAACGTGCAAGGAATTGGACATTCATCAGCCAGTGATACCTGCAGGATACAAATGAATCACAGAAAACAATCATTCAGATTCACAATTGAGGATTGGCTTTTTGGAGGTGTTATAAAAAACCTCCAGTCCCCAGAGTTCTGTTTTGATGCAGAACACAGGAACATCCCAGGACTGGTTGAAATTTCCAGATGATCCTGGTCGAACAGCTCCCAAACAAGTCACGAAGGGCGATGAATGGATCTTGAAAGACAGTCCATTCCAGCTGCCAAACAGCAAAGGAAAAAATCTCAATGTCCGTTCCAAATTGTTCCAGGACAGTCTCTGATCAGAGCAACAGTCCAGTGAAATCCAGGCAGCTCAGTGACTTCAGAGCAACTGCCTTCTCACCACCGACTCTTTGTCCTGTGAACAGAAAACTCAAACACAAATTAAACAATTTTGGTCCCTTCAGGAACACTGACAGGGAGAGGTGTGTGTGGGATTAAACCTTCCCAACAAACCTCCATCGGCTGTGGGGACTGGGAAGACTCTTCTGTCCGAGCACGCTTTCTCTTTGCACCCCACTGCCCTTTTGACAGAGGTTGGCCTTTCACATGTCTTGCCTTGCAAACATCTGCCATGTGATTTGGCCGTCCACACCTTCCACAAAGAAACAAGGGAGTGATTCCTCTTTTTTGCACTCTCTTTGTTTCTTGTTGGCCTTAGCATTAGTCTTGCCAGCCTGAGCATTAGATGAGGCATCATGCACCTCTGATTCCTGTCCCGTGTGTTTCACAGACAGGAGTGAGAGTTTTTCTCACCGCACCCACAGAGCTGGGGAATCCATCCCTGCCCTGCAGGGGGCGCCGTGCTGACCCACAGCCGCCCACAGCATCAGCCTCAGCTGGGACATCACCCGAGACTGAGGGGGATCTGGCATCCCAGGACCCCTTGCAGCGGGGGAACACCCGCTTGTGATTGCGCTATCCCTTTAAAATGAACAGATTGGCTGCAGCTGCCTCCCTCGCGCTGCTCCTGCTCGGCGTGGGGGGAGATGGCAGCGCTGCAGGAGGCATGTCTCGCTTGCCAAGTGCTGCCCCCACAGGCGCGGGGGGAGTGCCCCAATCGGCACGGGGAGGAGAGGGGGGGCTGGGAGGGTGTCCCAGCCCTGCATTCCCAAGCGGAGCCGCGGCTGTGGCTCCTGCGCTGCCCGGCTGCACCGCGTTGCCTGGGGCCAACCCGCCCTTTCTCACATGAGGCACCGGCCTGTGCGGGGGGGTTTTCTCCCGCTCTGGGGCCGTGCGGGGTGGCCCTGGGCTGGCCCCTTCACTCCTTGGGGCCGCCCCCTCCCGCGGGGGCTGGGCAGGCTGCATTGCCTGCCCCAGGCTGGCCCCGCTGATTCTCAGGGCCGCTCCGCCACTCACGGGCCGGGCAGGCCCCCACCCCCGCTCCGGCGGGGCACTTGGCTTGTCGCCAAACTGCACGGAACTGTGTGCCCTGTGCAAGTCCCCGCCGCGGGGTTGCAGGGCTGCCCTGCCCGGCGCCCTGGGACAGCGCAGCCTTGCGCCGTCCTGCTGCAAGGAGTATTTTATGGAAAATCCACAATGCGGGCAGTCCGCAAAAAACACCCTGCCTCCCCGATCCAAGAGTGCTCCCGGCGCCTCCAAGGCCAGGAAAGCACGGGGGGGGGGAGGGAAGTGGGGGAGGCGATTTTTTGCTTCCACCGCCGTTTGTTCGGCACGGGGCTTGGGAGCGCTGATCTCTCCAGTCCCGAGGGGCTTTCACAAGCCCCGAGGTTTTCCACACTCCAGCGCTGATACGGCGTGGGTGGAGAAGGGGTCTGCTCTACGGAAGACCCCGTGCCCACCTCAGCTGGTGCACTGAGTACAGGCAGGCTTCCCGTCAAGCTGCTACCTTTCCGAGGAAGGGGGGTTGGCTGTCCCGCCCGTCTCTGAGGGGCAGGAACAGGAGGAATGACTCTACCGTCTTCCCTGGCACCCAGCCCGATGGGGCTGGAGCTGTCCTCAGGGCTGGAAGGCTGCAATTTAGGCAGCACCTTCTCCAGCCTGCTCCAGGTGACTATCAGTTTCAAAAGCTTCACACTGCGATCTGCAAAGAAAACCTGGAGCAGATAGTCGCCCAAAGACTTCCACTCTGCTGTAGAAAAAATTTCTTCAAAGCTGCAAAAAAACCCATGAGTTCTAGCATAATAGAACAATTTCTGGAGAGCATCTCCAGGAAAGGAGACTTGTCTCCTCAGGACCTCAAGGCAAAGGTCCAACATGAGGGTTTCCTCATCTGAGGAGGGTTTAGAGATCATTACCTCTTACCACGATACCTCAGGCAGAGCAGGTACAGTCTCTCACTGGGCAGACAGGTCCACCGATGTGCAGTCTCTCTCGCAGTCGGAGGTCACCAGTGTGACCTGTTCTCCCACGTCAGGAGACTGTTCAGACACGGACAGTGTCCAGATGTGCCGTTCAGACACAAAGGGTCAGCAGATGTGACCCAACTGCAGTCGAGACACGGAGGGGTCACCAGATGCGACAGGAGACCCTCTTCCCACATGTTCGAGGTCACCAGATGCAACCCAGCTGCAGTCCAGACACGGAGGGGTCACTAGATGTTACCCCACGCCTTTAGAGGGGCAACACGTTGCGAGGTGGGAGCGGACCTTCACAGAGGACAGCAGGCAGCAGCTTGGTCAAACATGGAAAGCTCCTTTATTATCTGACTCCAATAGGCTTATATACATTTTGTACAGAGGGCCAAGATTGGCCCAAAGAGGTTACAACCTCCTGACTCCATTGGTCAATATGACCATCAGTCAAGTTCTCTCTCAGAGAACAAGAATGCAAAACATACAGATAAATTCTAAGAATACAATATTGTTTACATGAAGCAGTGTGAGAAGCTGCTGCAGAGACTCAAACACTTGAAACCAAGAAATGCAGAGACGACAACCAGATGCTTGGCCCATTGAATTTCACAGGAATGAGGGGGTGTCCTGGGTTGCAGTGTAGGATGTACACAAAGTATTTATTCTGTCACCATCTTCATGAACTGTTGAAACCAGTTGGGCTAGTGTTTTCCCAAGCCCCTGCCTTTGGGGTGCCTTCTGCTAATGGCATATCAATGCCTGGCCTATGACTCACAGGTAACTCCCTCCAGGAGTTATCTCTGTTTAATGGGCCATCAAGGACCCACTTCACACTCATCATCCCATTGTGAGATGCTCCACCCAGGCGGAGGAGCCAAGCATTCTCACCTGGATATAAGCTGGTATGTGGGACAGTGCAAGCAGCACTTACCTACTGGATTCCCAGAGGAGCAGAGCTACCAGACCTTTCTACAGGATCACTGCTTCAGGAAGACCACCTCACCTGGACTGCTTCCACCATCCTGCTCAGGTTGTATTCTGACTCTGTCAGTGGTCCTTTGTGTTATTGCATTTATTTGATTTTATTTTTACCTTTTTACCTTTCTTCTTATTAAATTATATCTCTGACTTGGAGCCTCTCATTCGTTTTGCTTTTAAACCACAACAGGGGTTATGCTGCTGTTCTGCAGAATGGGGCCATCCTCTGCTTCCCCAGCATCCAAGTCCAAGGAAGTCCTGGAGCACCTCCATCCTGATCTCTGTGAGGGTGGGGAGGCCCTGGCACAGGTGGCCCAGAGAAGCTGTGGCTGCCCCAGCCCTGCAAGTGTCCCAAGCCACTTTAGATGGGGTTTGGAGCAACCTGGCACAGTGGAAGGTGTCCCTGCTGGCAAAGGGACAGTGTGGGATCAGGTAAAAACAACCACAAGGGCTCCCAGGACTGAGGAGGGGGAGGAGGAGCTCTGGTGAAGGGCTGGAAGGGCGTTCACAGCACCCTGGTCTCTAATAGCTGAGATTGCATCATCAAGGGCATTGGCAGTAATTAGGGTGGGCTCTAAGTGCTGTAAGCAACTGATTGCTGTCCTTCCCTTGGGCTGTGGGAGCCTGCACTGCGACGAGAGAAATGGGAGTCCATGGCCCAGGGCTGCTCCCATGAGCCCAGGGCAGGTTTTGGCAAGGATTCTGGAGCTCCTCCCAGAATGGGAGTTGTTTCTGCCAAGCAACCAGGTGCTTCACCAGCACTGCCAGCACTGCCAGCATTCCAGTGCCACCAGCACCACCAGCAGCCCTCTGCTGCTGGAGGGACAATGATCCCTCAGGGAAGAGAAACGAGGAATGGTAGAAATCTGTGAGGTGAGGGAAGGAAGGTGAAGAATGGGACACTGTCCTGGGAAGGAGCGTTTCTAATTAGGAGGAAATGAGGAGCCATTCCCAAATGTTATAAACAGGTGCTATGGTGATTGGCTCTTGCAAATGCTGAACGAATATTATGTGTGTTATAATGGTAAAAGAAGCTCTGATAAGATTTGGAGTGTTTCTAATGTGAGTATTGTGTTAATGCTGAAAGCTGCAATGCTGATCTGGGACCACTGCGGGGAGCCGAAGGCAGAAGGAGTGCACAAGCTCCGGGAAGGCGGGACGAAGGAGGAGCTGTGTGGAAAGAGTGGGATATGTATGGATGTGGGATTGGCTTCCCAAGGGTATCTAAGGCTTGTTACTGTTGTGGGTGGGGTGTGTCTGGCCGTGCCTCTGGACCTTGTTTTGTTCCTGGTTGTAGTTTAACTTTTTAAAATTTCCAGAAGCAGGTGTTGTTTCTCAGAGCAGAGAATATCACCACTTGATCTGCTGGGGAAAAATTTAAATAAGGATTAAAAATTAAAAAAAAAAAAAAAAAAAAAAAAAATCAAGCTCAATAACTCCAAGGCTGTGGAACTCCGATGGAGCCAAAGTTGCACAACCACTTCCAAGTGCCCCATGACCGAGTCTTTGCAAACAACACCAGAACAGTGAACGGGGGAAGCCAGGGGGGCGGGAGTGAGGAGATCCTGGTGATCTGTGCACTTTCTCCTTCATGTTACTGACCTGAGAGAAGCAGCTTTAAGATATGAATTCCAAAGGAGCGCGAGGTACCAGGAAGCTCCACTGATCTGCACAGACCCCCTTTGCCTGCTGCTGCCCCACTGGGAACAGGTCAGTGCAATGTTTGCCCTCCTCCCTACCCCATCTCCCTCTCCTCCAGCAGCTGCTCTCTTCCTGCCACCCTCTCCCAGTGACCGCAGTGCCCTCCCCAGCTCCCCCCTCCTCTGTCCTCTGTATCCCCTCTGGATCTTGACATTGAAATCGGCTGAAATCAACTTTCTAACACAATGGGAGGCATTAGGAAGCAGGAATTCTTTATTTGCACAGGACATGCAGAAGTATCTCTCCTTGATCTGTGTGTGATTAGATTTTATAGGAGGGGGTTTATCCATTATAACAGCACATAATCATGAATATGTGTTTCTTAGCTAATACACAAACATCCCTTTCCTGGAACTATTTCCCATGTGTCACAGAATCACAGAATGTGTCGGTTGGAACAGACCTTCAAGATCATCAAGTCCAACCCAGCCCTAACACCTCAACTAGGTCATGGTATCATGTGCCACATCCAGTTTCCTTTTAAACACATCCAGGGATGGTGACTCCACCACCTCCTCAAGCAGACTATTCCAATATTTAATCACTCTTTCAGTGAAAAACTTTTCCTAATATCAACCTATGTTTCCCTTGACGCAGCTTAAGATTGTGTCCTCTCGTTCTGTCAGTTGCTGCCTGGAGAAAGAGACCAACCCCCAGTTGTCTACAACTTCCCTTCAGGAAGCTGTAGAGAGTGATAAGGTCACCTCTGAGTCTCCTTTTCTCCAGGCTAAACAACTCCAGCTCCTTCAGTCGTTCTTCATATGGCTTGTTTTCCAATCCTTTCACCAGCTTTGTTGCCCTTCTCTGGACACGTTCAAGCATCTCAAGGTCCTTCCTAAACTGAGGGCCCAGAACTGTACACAGCACTCAAGGTGTGGCCTCACCAGTGCCCAATACAGGGGAAGAACGACCTCCCTGCTCCTGCTGGACACACTATTCCTGATCCAGGCCAGGTGCCATTGGCCCTCTTGGCCCCATGTGCACACTGCTGGCTCATGTTCAGTCAGTGTTTGACCAGAACCCCCAGGTTCCTTTCTGCCTGGGCACTGTCCAGCCACACCATCCCCAGCCTATAACGCTGCAGGGGGTTATTGTGGCCAAAGTGCAGGACTCAACACTTGGACTCATTAAACTTCATTTTGTTGGACTCTGCCCATTGACCCAACCATTCCAGGTCTTTCTGCAGAGCCCTCCTATCTTCCAAGCAGTCAACACATGCTTCCAGCTTTGTGTCATCCACAAATTTACTAATGAAAGATTCAATACCCTCATCCATGTCATCAATGAAAATATTGAGCAGAGCTAGTCCCAGCACAGACTCCTGAGGAACACCACTGGTGACTGGCTGCCAGCTGGATGCAGCACCATTCCCCACCACTCTCTGGGCTGGCCATCCAGCCAGTTCCTAACCCAGCAAAGAGTGCTCCTGTCCAAGCCCCGGGCTGCCAGCTTATCCATGAGTATGCTGTGGGAGACAGTGTCAAAAGCCTTGCTAAAGTCCAAATAGACAACATCCACAGCCCTTCCTGCATCCACCAGGCGGGTCACCTGGTCACAAAAGGAGATCAGGTTGGTCAAACATGACCTATCTCTCCTAAACCCATGCTGGCTGGGCCTGAGACCCTGGCCATCTTGTAGGTGCTGCATGATGACACTCAGTATAAACTGTTCCATTATCTTGCCAGGTACTGAGGTCAGACTGACTGGTCTATAATTACTGGGATCCTCCTTCCCACCCTTTTTGTGAATGGGAGTCACATTGGCCAGTTTCCAATCTTCCAGAACCTCACCAGTGAGCCAGGACTGATTGTAAATGATGGAGAGTGGCTTTGCAAGCTCGTCTGCCAGCTCCCTCATCACCCTGGGATGAATCCCATCTGGGCCCATAGATTTATGAGTGTCCAAGCATCTCAGCTGTTCTCTGACTGTCTCCTCTTGGATAATGGGGGGACTATTCTGTTCCCTGACACCATCTACCAGCCCAGGAGGACAGTTGTCCTGTAGGCAAGTCATCTTCCCACTGAAAACTGAAGCAAAGAAGGCATTAAGCACTTCTGCCTTCTCCTCATCAGCAGTTACTAAGTTCCCTTCCTTATCCAATAGAGAGCAAAGATTAGCCTTACCTTTCCTTTTACTGTTCATGTATTTATAGAAACACTTTTTATTGTTCTTTACAGAAGTTGCCATTTGGAGTTCAAATTGAGCTTTTGCCTCCCTACTTTTTTTCCTACATTCTCTAGCAGCCTCCTTAAATACTTCCCAAGGGACCTGGCCCTCCTTCCAAAAACGATACATCCTCTTTTTATTCCTGAGCTCATCCAGAACCTCCTTGCCTATCCAGGCTGGGCATTTGCCTCGTTGACTGGTCTTCCGGCACACAGAGACAGTCTGTTCCTGTGCCCTCAAAAACTCTGTTTTGAAGAGCACCCAGCTTTCTTGAACTCCTTTGTTTTTAAGGGCTTCTTCCCAAGGAACTCTCTGAATAAGTCTTTTAACAAGGCCAAGGTCTGCCCTCTGGAAGTCCAATGTAAAAGTCTTATTGATATACCTCCTGATTTCACCAATTATCGAGAACTCTATAATTTCATGATCACTCTGCCCCAGTCGTCCTCCAACCACCACATCTTCCACCAGCCCATCTCTATTTGTGAACAACAGATCCAACGCAGTCTCTCCCCTGCTGGGCTCACCTACCAGCTGTGACAAAAAGTTATCATCCATGCACTCTAAAAATTTCCTGGACTGTCTCTTTTCTGCTGTATTAAGTTCCCAGCAGATGTCTGGCAGGTTGAAGTCACCAACAAGAACAAGGGCTGATGATCCTGAAACAGTGTCCAGCTGCTTGTAGAATAAGTTGTCCACCTTTTCCTCCTGGTTGGGTGGACGATAACAGACTCCCAGTATGATGTCAGCCTTGTTGGCTCTCCCCTTAATTCTCACCCATAGGCATTCAACTCCATCTTCATTAGTTTCAATACCGATGGAGTCAAAAACCTTCTTAACATAAAGGTACTCCTGCTACTAGAAGTCCTGTTATGATGCTGGAGGATCATTCAGAAGAGGTGGTCGTATTCACTCAGTGCTGTGATATTAAAGGTGACCTTGCCTTGAACGTTTGCTTTGGCCATGAGCTGTTGCTTCTTGTGACACAATTTGCCCCAAAACCACTGCAGGTCTCCTAATTTGTTTCTGCACTGGCTCCAGGCACATTTATCATCCTGTGTGTTCCTGAGGAGCACCTTGGAGCTGGGCTTTCCTCCTCCCTCCTGGCTCCTAGAACACTACGGCCAGGAGGAGCAGAGACACTGCCAGGGTCCCATGTGGAGCGGGGGAGGAGGGAGCTGTCAGGGGGAAAAATCAGCCCTGGTTGGGTTCTGGGGTGTCAGAGCAGTCTGGAGGGGTCATGAGAGGGTCAGAGGGGATTGGAGGGGTTCTGGATGTTGGCAAACCCAGAGGAGTCCAGAGCCTGACAGGCCACACTCAGAATGGGGGAGTGGCTGCTGTGTGGGAAACCTGTGGGATGTGATATGATGGGGTGAGGATGGAGAGTGGGGTGGGAAAGGAGTGCAGAGATGGGGATGAGCTGGGACGGGATGGGATGGGGGCAGGACAGGACAGGACAGGGAGCAGCTCAGCTGTGCTTCCTTGGGCCCTGGGCAGGTTTTGGCAATGATCCTGGAGCCTTTCCCAGAATGGAAATTAGTTCTGAGAAGAATCCAGCTGCTTTGTCAGCACAGCCAGCACTGCCAGCATTCCAGTGCCACCAGCACCACCAGCAGCCCTCTGCTGCTGGAGGGACCATGATCTCTCTGGGCAGAGAGATGAGGAATGGTAGAAACCTGTTGGGAGAGGGAAGACAGTTGTAGAATGGGGCATTTTGCAGGGAAGACATGTTTCTAATCAGGAGGAAATGAGAAGCCATTTGCAAAATATTTCATTTCAAGCTTTTCACAAAAGTAATTTTCTCTGTAGAAGAAAAAAAAACGATTAACTACTCTGAGGTAGTGAAATTCTGACATAGCCAAAGATGCAATTCCCGAAAGCCCCATGAATGGACTGAGCCTTGAGATGCAGCACCAGCACAGGGCAAGGAGATGAGCCAGAGTGACAAGAATGGGGACCTGCTGGTGATCTTTCTCCTTCATCTTACTGACCTGGGAGGAGCTGCTTTAGGATATGGATCCCAAAGGAGCATGAGGTGCCAGGAAGCGCCGCTGATCTGCACAGACCCCCTTTGCCTGCTGCTGCCCCACTGGGAACAGGTCAGTGCAATGTTTTCTCTCCTCCCTACCCCACCTCCCTCTCCTCCAGCAGCTGCTCTCTTCCTGCCACCCTCTCCCACTGACCCCAGTGCCCTCCCCAGCTCCCCTCTCCTCTGCCCTGCCATTCCCTTCTGCATACCCTGCTCAACATCCCAACCCTCCCACCTCCCTCTCCCACCCCACCATTTCCACCGCCCTCCTCCCCTGCACATCTCACTCCTCCCCATTCAATCCTTCCCATTGCAGGGAGCTGCACAGGAGCTGCATGGTCCATCCTGGGATTCTCCAAGCACTGACTCCCCATCCACTCTGACCACAGCCAGGGGCCACATCTCACTGCCTGCCCAGCATCCATCCATGGATGTGGATGTGTCCCCATCTCCTGCCTTACCCACTGAAGAGGATGATCTGTGTGAGATAGATGTCACCAATGTGGCCATACACAGTGTGACACTGCTCATCTGCCTCTGTGGGCTGCTTGGGAATGGGGCTGTCCTCCGCCTCCTCAGCCTCAAAGTTCCTAACATTGGCATCTTTGACCTGGCATTTGCTGACTTCCTGTTCCTGCTTTTCACAGTCCCTTCCACCCTCCTCTTCCTTGTGGAGGACGTGTCCTGCTCTCCTATCATCCCCCTGCTGTACTTGAGCTTCCTTTTCCAGTTGTCAGTGGTCTCCTACTACTGGGCCCTGTTCCGGATGATGTACATCAGCGATATTTATTATTTAGAGATTCTCTGCATATTCTGCTGTCGCTGCAATCTTCCCGAGCGCCTCATGTGGTTGGTGGAAAGTGTCCAATTCTGGGCCTTCTTTGCTCTTTTCACTGTCATTCCTGCATTGACAAACCTGTGCCCATCACACCAGCAGGAGCACTGCAGGGCAGCTCTCATCTCCATGTACACCCTCATCCTGCTCCTCTTTGCCGCACCCCTGGTCATTTTTCACACAATTGACTTCATTAAGGCCATGAGGGGCTCCAAGAAGCAGCAACCCCAGAGGCGCAACATCGTTATCTTCCTGCTCGTGCTCTTCATTATCCTTCTCAGCCTCTGCAATTTCCTGCAGCAGCTTGGATACACTGTTGTCTCTTCCGAAGTTTTGTTCCTACTCAACTGCATCCACAGCAGCATCAAACCCTTCATCTACTTCTTGGCAGGAGGGTTCCAGAGGCCCTGCTCCCTGAGGTCCCTCCAGCTCTCCCTCCAGAGGGTCTTTGATGAGCAGAAAGAAAAAACTGCCCACAGCAATGATGCCCCCATGGACACAGTGATCTGAGCCTGGTGATCCCTTCCACTGCTCTACTGAACAACCCCAGGAGAGTGGCTGAGGGTTTCCTTGAGCTACTGGATTTATATCCACAGGATCCCCCTCCCTGTGGTGGTTTATTCCTGCAGGAGAAGGGAGCAGGGGCATTGCCTTGAATGATTTTTGAGGGATGCCCTGCAGGGAGCACATTGGAGCATGGCTTTCCTCCTCCCTCCTGGATCCACATGGCTCCAAGCACAGCAGCTGGGCTCAGTTCTGTTCCCCAGCTCTATTCCCCATGGAATGACCCTCATTGCCTCAGCCCCAAGGAATGAACTCCATGTCCTTTGGCTACACAGATGAGTTTCATGGTGTTTGGAGGGATCTCTTGCCTGCAAAGAATGTGACACCTTAAGCCCTGGGGACACACCTCACCATGTGGTGGTGATTTCCCAAATCCCTGTGGGGCTGGTGCCTCTCCATGGCAGCAGTAAAGACACTGGGATCACAGGGAGCATCCTTCCCCTTCTGTCTGCCAGAGCTGGCCCTGCATTCCCAGCTGATGGGAAGAGACACCAGGTAGGGCTGCAGAGCTGGGGAGGAACAGCAACATTCCCTTATCCTTTCCGTGGGAATTTGTCACATTCTTTCATTCTGGAATTAAATTGTTCTGAGTGAAGTGCAGGGTTGATGGTGAACTCCACTGCACCTTTGTGCCTGTGACCAAAAAGAATATGGAATATGGAAATTCACATCATCAGGTGCTTGGCCCATTGAATTTCACAGGAATGAGGGGGTTATGCTGCTGTTCTGAAGAATGGGGGCCTGCTCTGGTTCCATGGAACCTCTTGGTTTTCGGCGGGTTATGTCTGACCGTTCATCTGGACCTTGTTTTCTTCCTCCTTGTAGTTTAATAAACTTTGTAAATTTTTTTAATATGAGGTGTAATTTCTCAAAACAAAGAAATAGGCCAATTGTAGGGGAAAACAACAACAACAGCAACAAAACAAAACAAAAACAAAAACAAAAAAACAACAACAACAAAAACCACTAAAGCTCAATAACCCCGAGGCTGTGGAACTCTGACTGCCCCACGACCACCCCGAGTCTTTGGCAACAACACTGGGATGGGGCACGGGAGGAGCCAGAGGGACAGGAGTGCTCTGAATGTGTTGAATCCTCCCTCTGCACTCCTGAGGGACCCTGGGACAGAGGCTGAGGGATTCCTTCAGTCACTCAATAAATAAATATCTGCAGTGTCCCCCTCCCTCTGCTGGGCCATCCCCTGCCCCTTTCCAGGCTGCTCTGGGATCTAAGGAAGGCTCCTTAGGGCTCAGCCTTGAGGAGCAGCCCCTGGGCTCAGCTCCTCTGCCTCTGATCACAAACACCCTCTGCTCTCAGGAGCTGCTGCTCTCCAACCACCTCGGGGCTTTTAGGAACAGCCTTGGGAATAATTTGACTGCCCCGAATGGCACAACATCCCTGTTCTCCCACTGCCAAAGAAAGTTGCCAGCTCAGAGGTGTGGCCAGGGTGAAATATTGTTGTGACTGAAGGCCATGGCTGGGGCCCTGGAAACAGCGCTCCAAAAGGAGACCCTTGGAGCTCTCCTGGGCCTCAGCAGGGCTGACCAGAACCTCCCTGGGAGTGGGGCCTCTCTGAGCTGGGATCTCTCCCGTTTGCTGCCCTCAGGGATCCCCAAACACCGACGGGTCCTGGGCCGATGCCCCCCTGCTCGAGGCTCCACCCTTTACCTGGTGAGGAGATGCAAAGGCACCCGGAGTGAGCATTTCCCTGCCTGCAAGGGGAATTCCTCACAGGGACCTTGCACTGCCTCTATCTCTGTGTCCATACACGTGTCATATTTCTGGTTTCATTGATTGGATTTGTTGTGTGTGTGGGTGGGTTTTTTTTCCCTTGCTGTGCCTGTCTGCTCAGTGTCAGAGTGAACCTGGCCAATGAACTCGGTTCTGCTGTCGCTCAATATTAAACGTGGTTTTGACAGATCCCCTTGTCGGTGATTTTTTTAACGATCTCAAATCCTCGCTTGGAACACTCTCGCGGTGTAACTCTCCAGGAGAAGGGAGGAGCGGCAGGTGGGAGGGATGCTCTGAGGGGAGCACACGGGAGCAGGGCTCTCCTTCTCCCTCCTGGCTCCCAGAACGCTCCGGCCGGGAGGAGCAGAGGCACTGCCAGGCTCCGGGGTGGAGCGGGGAAGGAGCGGGGCTGTCGGGGTGGAAGGTGGCCCGGGGCGGGTCTGGGCTGTCCGAGGAGGTCAGAAAGGGTCAGCAGAGGGTCGGAGAGGTCTGAATGCGGCAATCCCAACTCGCCCCACTGGAGAGCAGCGGAGCCCGACAGAGCGCGCTGGGAGCCGCAGAGCCGCCACCAGCTGGGAAAGCTGCGGGATGGGAGAGGATGGAGTGAGGATGGAGAGCGGGGAGGGGGAGCAGGGATGAGGATGGCGTGGGGATGGGCAGCAAGAAAGGGGATCCGGGATGAGGATGGGATTGAGATAGAGCGAGGAAGCTCAGCTGAGCATCCTTGGGCCCAGGGCAGGTTTTGGCAATGATCCCGGAGCTCTTCACAGAATGCGAAATGCTTCTGCGAGGAGCCCAGCTTTTTTATCAGCACTGCCAGCATTCCAGTGCCACCAGCACCACCAGCCGCCCTCTGCTGCTGGAGGGACCATGATCTCTCAGGGAAAAGAAAGGAGGAATGGTAGAGGCCTTTGAAGAGAGGGAAGGCAGTTGTAGAATGGGACGCTCTGCAGGGAAGTGGAGTGTTTTTAATCAGGAAGAAATGAGCAGCCAATTGCAAAATTCTGTATGTGGAGCATCTGCCAAAGTCACTTCCTTAGTGGACAAAACAAACAAACAAAAAAAAATCATAGCAAATGACTGTAGAAGTGGAGCTCTGATGTAAACAAAGATGCAATTTCCGACTCCTCTGTGACTCAACCGAGCCTTGGGGAGCACCCCAGGATAGGCACAGAAAGGAGCCAGAGGGACGGGAGTGAGGAGCTCCTGGTGGTCTCCGAACTTTCTCCTTCATATTACTGACCTGGGAGGAGCCGCTTTAGGATATTGATCCCAAAGGAGCACGAGGTACCAGGAAGCGCCGCTGATCTGCACAGACTCCCTTTGCCTGCTGCTGCCCCACTGGGAACAGGTCAGTGCAATGTTTGCCCTCCTCCCTACCCCACCTCCCCCTCCTCCAGCAGCTGCTCTCTTTCTGCCACCCTCTCCCGCTGACCCCAGTGCCCTCCCCAGCTCCCCCCTCCTCTGCCCTGCCATTCCCTTCTGCATCCCCTGCTCAACATCCCAACCCTCCCATCTCCCTCTCCAACCCCACCATTTCCACCACCCTCCTCCCCTGCACATCTCACTCCTCCCCACTCAATCCTTCCCACTCCAGGGAGCTGCAGAGGAGCCGCATGGTCCATCCTGGGATTCTCCAAGCACTGACTCCCCATCCACTCTGACCACAGCCAGGGGCCACATCCCACTGCCTGCCCAGCATCCATCCATGGAGATGACCATGGTGTCCCCATCTCCTGCCTCACCCCCTGAAGGGGACAACCTGTGTGATATTGATGTCGCCGATGTGGCCATAGACAGTGTGACACTGCTCATCTGCCTCTGTGGGCTGCTTGGGAATGGCGCTGTCCTCTGCCTTCTCCAGAGGAACCCCACCACCTTTTACATCATCAACCTGGCCTTTGCCAACTTCATCTTCCTCTACTTCATGGTCCTCTCCACCCTGCTCTACCTGAAGGAGGAATTGTCCTGCTCCACTATCACGCCCCTGGTGTTGCTGAGGGCACTTTTCCCACTCCTCCTGTTCTCCTACAACCTGGGGCTGTACCTGCTGACAGCCATCAGCATTAACAGCTGCACATCCATCCTCTGCCTGGTCTGGTACCGCTGCCACCAGCACCTGTCATGGGTGGTGTGTGCCCTGCTCTGGGCCCTCTCCATTGCTGCCATTGTCATGGTGACTTCCCTGTGCCAGTCACAGGAGCACCAGCACTGCCAGGTGTCTCTCATCTCCATGTACTCCCTCAATCTCTTCCTCTTTGCCCCAGCCATGGTCATTTCCACCACAATCCTTTTCATTAAGGTCAAGTGTGGCTCCCATCGGCAGCAACCCAAGAGACTCAACACTGTTACTTTCCTCGTTGTGCTCTTCTTCCTCCCCTTTGCTCTCCCCCTCACCCTCTCCAACTTCCTTCAGCAGCTCGGTTACATCGTTGTGTCCTCCCAGGTTGTTTTCCTGCTCTCCTGCATCCACAGCACCATTAACCCCTTCATCCTCTTCTTGGCAGGGAGGTGCTGGAGGCCCTGCTCTGTGCAGTCCCTCCAGCTCTCCCTTCAGAGGATCTTTGAGGAGCCAGAAGAAAACACTGCCTACAGCAATGATCCTGCCATGGACACAGCTGTCCCAGCCTATTGATCCCTTCCACTGCTCTGCTGAAGGACCTCAGAGAGGCTGAAGGCTTCCTTGAGCCACCTAATTAGTAAATATCCACAGGATCACCCTCCCTGTGGTGCTGTAATCCCACAGGAGAAGGAAGCAGGGGCAGTGCCAAGGGCCATGTGGGAGGGATGCTCTGCAGGGAGCACATTTCCTCATCTCTCATGGGTCCTACAACACTATTCCCCAAAACGGGTCATGCCCCACATGGCTGTGATCCCAAAATCCCCCTGGCACCTTGTTCCTGCATCCCACTGCAGTCTGATATCAATAAACAGCATTTTGAACCCTGAGCTGCCTTCGCCTCCTCTGCCAGCGCTTCCCGGCCTCCTCCGTCTCCTGCTGCCAGCCGGGAATGTGGCTGGAGGGAGGGGACACACCCATGGCTTGTGCTCCCTGGGGCAGCCATGATCCTGGGTACCCAAAGCTGGGCAGGCACCAGTAGAGCCGGCACAGACAGGGTGGCCCGGGGGTTCAGCATTCCCCCCTGGCTGCTCCAAGAGTGTCACAGCAAAGATCTCCCTGAAGGTCTTTAATTTAGTGAGCCAGGTGCAAAGGACTCTCTGCCTTCAGAAATTCTTACTCTCCACTGCCTTCAGCTGCTCCCTCAGCAGGTTCAGACGGTGCAGCTGCAAGGAGAGAAGGAGGCCGTGGTCCTCAGCATGGCCACTCCCTTCCAGGAGCAGGGTGACACCTGTGTGTGTCGCCATGGGCTCCGTGGGACATCACTTGCCTCCGCCGAGGTCACCAGCCCCAACATATCCCAAAACTTTTCTCCAGCTCCACCAAATACCACACATTACCACGCGTCCCACCACATCCCACGCCTTCCCGCTATGTCCAACACCTACCCACAAGCCCCACCACGTCACAAACCCGCCCCACAACCTCCCATCCCGCTCCTCCATCCACCCCACGTCTCGTCCTTCCCATCCCTCCCGGGCTCGTGCCTGAGGCTGCAGTCCCTCCTCATGGGCTGCTCACCCCAGAGTGCCTCATACGTTTTTCGAGGACTGTTTCTCTAGGAAACCCCCTTCCAGAGCTTCACCGCGGTGTCCCACCCCCCAGCTTCCCTTGGAGAGGGACAAGAGGCGACAGCGGGATGGATCCATCAACATTTATTGGGGCGGAGGAGCCTGGAATGGCCAGGAGTGGAGACACTGCCGGGGATCCCGGACGGAGCGGGGCAGGAGCGGAGCTGTCAGGGGGGAAGGCGGCCCCAGGGGGGAATCTGGGATGTCAGAGGAGATCAGGAAGGGTCTGGATGCCGGCAATCTCAAATATTCCCACCGGAGGGCAGCAGAGACCAAAGGGCCGCGCTCAGAGCCGACGCCAGCTAGGAAACCTGCGGGGGGGATGGGATGGGATGGGTACAGGCAACGGGGATGGGGAGCTGAGATAAGGATGCTTTGGGGATAGGACTGGGTTGGGAATGTGGACGGGATAGGATAGGGATAGGGATAGGGATAGGGATAGGGATAGGGATAGGGATAGGGATGGAGATGGACACAACATGGATCAGTGGGATGGGAAAAGGAATGGGAGAAGTTGTGGGATGCATCCTGACTCGCAGCTGCAGGAAGATGACCCACAGGCCTGGCTGGGAGCAAGGGTGGGCAGCCGAGCATGAAGCCAGTGGGACCATAGGGGGCTCTCAGCTGGAGATTGTGGTGATCCCTGTCTCCTCAAAGACCCTCCGGAAGGCAACCTGGAGGGACACGATGGAGCAGTGCCTCCAGCAGCTCCCCACTAAGAAGTAGATGAAGGGGTTGATGCTGCTGTTGATGCAGGCGAGCAGAAAAACCACCTGGGAGGACACCACAGTGTGGCTGAGCTGCTGAAGGAAATTCCAGAGGCTGAGAGGCACTCCAAAGATGAGGAAGAAGAGCACAGTGAGGAAGATAACAATGTAGAGCCTCTTAGGCTGACGTCTCTTGGAGCCACACTGGACCTTGATGAAGAGGATCACATTGGACATGACCATGGGTGGTGCAAAGATGAGGAAGCTGAGGGCGTACATGGAGACGAGAGCCACCCTGCAGTGCTCGTGCTCCTGTGACAGGCACAGGGAGGTGACCACAACCATGACAGCGATGGAGAGTGCCCAGAGCAGCACACACACCACCCATGACAGGCGCTGGGGACGGTTGCAGCGGTACCAGAGGGGGAAGAGAATAGAGCCACACCTCTCAATGCTGATGGCTGTCAGCAGGTACAGCCCCATGTTGTAGGAGAACAGGGACAGCAGGAGAAGGGACCTCAGGTACATCAGGGACACGGCAGCAGAGCAGGACACATCCTCCAGCAGGTAAAGGAGGGAGGAGGGCACCATGAAGAGGAGGAAGGTGAAGTCAGCCACAGCCAGGTTGAGGATGTAGATGGTGATGGGGTTCCTGCGGATGTGGAATCCAAGGAGCCAGAGGACAGCCCCATTCCCAGACAGCCCACAGAGGCAGATGAGCAGTGTCACACCGTCTATGGTCACATCGGTGACATTGATCCCACAGGAATCATCTCCTTCTGTGTCTGTTACAGGAGATGAGGGAGGGGGGGATGTCTGGTTCAGCTCCATGGTGGAAGGTGGGACAGGGTCCCCCAGCTGTGGACAGAGCAAAGGGGGATTAGTGGGACCCCAGGGATTGTGACACGGAGAGGGATCCTGGGGAGGTGGCACAACTTGGCTGGGGACAGGGGGGGAATAGGATGGCTGGGGGTGAGGTGAGGACAGAGGGAGGGTTGGACCGATCCAGTCATCCCAACTGAGGACAACCATGGGAGCAGTGAGAGGAGCTTTGGGGACATCCATGGAGACACAAGCAGTTCCCAGGGCTGGACTCTGGTCCCATTTATCCCCTACCTTTTCCTTGTGGCCGACCTGTTGGTGTGTCCGAGCAGAGCACACTCCCTGCCTCCAGTGCTCCTCGCCACTGTCTTCTCCAGTGAGGAAAATTGGGGTCTCCACGTCCTCAGAAGCTCCAAGCAGCCTCTTTGTCCCCAAATAAAGCTGCTTTTTGGGGCGTTTCTGCACAATCACAGGTCAGGCACTGAGAGCACTGGGCAGCTGCACATAGGCTGCCTCTTCTCCCGTCAAAATTCTGTTGGTCTTGCGGGAAAGGAAATGTTTTGTCCAAGCAAATACCCCAGAGGACAAATGTTGCAGCAGTTACATCTCTCTGTGAAAGAATCTTGATGCTTTTAGGATTCAACCTGACATCTCATTAGACTGGTAATTGCCACCTTCCTAATTGTTTGATGGTGCTCCAGCCTCCTCTCCCCATCCTGCCCCGATGCTGGCATCCTTCTGAGATTGTTCATTACTGCATGCATTTCCCTCCCAGCCTCCCAGCGTGAGAATCCCTCTCCTCCGACTTCATCCTGCATCAGGGCTGGGTGAGAATTTGGAATTTGTTCCCTGAGCCATCACTTTGGAGTCACTCCCACTGGACTCTGGGGGGCTCCAGAGCCCTCCTGGACCAGCTGGTACCCACTGAGAGAGCCTGGAGTGGCTGGTGGCAGATGAGGGGATGGCAGGGGACAGCACACATGACCCCACACCCCTCCCTGCATGCAACCCTACACCAGAAGCACCCATTCACCTCTACCAAAGATCTGGGGTGGCAGAAGAGGGCAGCAGCTGGAGGGGAGAGGGTGCTGGGGACATCCAGACAGGGGAATGGGGGACATCACTGCTAGGATGGCCTGTCTCCGAGCAAAGCAGGGTGTCACAGCTTGTCCCACTTGCGTTGGAATCACTAGGAAAAGGCAGGAGGCTGGTGGCCACCCCCTCACCCAGGTGAGGTGCTGAGCTGGACTCTGGAGACAGAGACTCCTGGCAGGGCAAGGCTCAGCATGGCACAGCACGGGTGTGACAGCAAGGGTGGCAGTGACAGCGGGGCCAGGGCAGTGAGTCACCCCCCCGTGCCTCCCTCCACCCCTGGACTTTGCCTCCCGCGGATGCTCAGGGCAATAAATCCCAGGCTCGGAGGCGGGAATGGGGCGTCGGGAAGGGCACAGGGGTCCCATCCCAGGGGTGTGGGGGCTGAGCTGTGCAGGGGCATCTGCAGGAGTGGGATCGAGATGGGGAGTGGGATCAGGAGCGAGATGGGGGTGAGAGCGTGCCAGAGGCACCGGGCAGGAAGGCGAGGAAGCGCCACACAGGCAAGCAGGACATGCAGGCGGCAATGTGACGCTTGTGCACCTCGAGGACCTGCCAGGAGAAGGTCACCTGTGTGCCAGGACACCTATACGTGTGTCCCGGCCGCTGTCACCGCCGCGGCCCCAGCCCCGCGGCGGGCGGGCCCGGCGGGCGGGTGACAGCCGCACCCTGCTCCGGGCGGGTGTTCCCGCCGCCCTGTCCCCATCCCCGTCTCCGCCGAGACCACACGGGCTCCGTGGCCTCACCGGACACCCCCATGCAGCGGGAGCGCGGGGGGCAGAGCCCAGGAGCCCCCGAAACCGAAATCAAGGCTGTCATCGTGGGGGATGGCGGCTGCGGGAAGACGTCGCTGCTGGTGGCCTTCGCCAGAGGGGATTTCCCCAAGGTACCGGGACCGCTGTCCCCCGAGGGGCGGCGGGTGATTTTCCCCGTGCGGGAGCGGTGACGGGCAAAGGGCGGTGGAGGCGCGATGGGGCGGACACGGTGGCAGCAGCGGGGACGTTTGAAACGGGACATGGGGGCAGGAGGGCAGGGGGTGGCCCAGCCTGGGGCTGATGGGGGTCTGTGACAACTCTGCCTCTCTTGGAGGCTCACAGGATGGGGGAGCAGGGTTTGTCCCTCAGTGAGGGCACATAAGGGACTCAGGAATCCCAGAACCCCTGTCCTGCATCCCCAGGTCTCCCTGGGGCATCCATGACGCTCTGTATTGCCCTGGGATGGGCACAAGGGTGGTTCCTGTCCCACTGCCCCGGAGAGGAAACGCCATTTCCCACTCCCTGCTTCCCTCCCTGTACCCTGTTCTGTTCCCACTGGGGTCCCCTCCATCACTACCCCCCACAGCTGCCCGTGTGACCTGTATCACACCCTCCCTGTCCCCTGCCAGGCCTACATCCCCACCGTGTTCGAGAAGTACACAGCATCCCTCCAGGTCACCGGCAAGCCCGTGAAGATCCACCTGTGGGACACAGCAGGTGGGACAGGAGGGGACAGGGTGGACCGTTGTGCCCCCCACTCTCCCACCTGGGCATTTCGGGGTGTCCCACATGTGGGGTCATGCCTTGGAGGGGTGTCCCCATGCCATGACAGTGGGAGGAGGGGGTTAACCATCCCCACAGATGTCAATTTTATGGTCCCAGGCTGGTGTGTAATAGTAGTTTCCTTCTCCACTCGGCAGGACAGGAAGACTATGACAGGCTACGCCCTCTGTCCTACTCAGATGCCAACGTTGTCCTCATATGCTTTGATGTCACCGACTCCAACAGCTTTGACAACATCCTAACAAAGGTAACACAACCCCAGGGGTTGGCCTGTCGCCTGTCCCCTCCCCTGCGTGACACGTGCCCATCCCTGGGTGACATGTTCCCTCGCAGTGGTACCCAGAGGTGAACCACTTCTGCAAGGGGGTCCCAGTGCTGCTGGTGGGCTGCAAGATGGACCTGCGGCAGGACCGGGAGATGCTGCAGAAGCTGAAGGACGGACGGATGGAGCCCGTCTCCCGCCAGCAGGTGGGTGTCACCTCCCAGTGGGACGGGGTGGGACAGGGGTGGCCCCCAGCACGGGACAGTGCGACAGCGGGGTCCCGGGGGAGTCTGAGTCTGTGTGTCCCCGCAGGGAGAGGCCATGGCCCGGCAGATCCGCGCCGTGTCCTACATGGAATGCTCGGCCAGGTACCAGGATAACGTTGGGAACATCTTCGTGACGGCCTGCAATGCCGCCATCAGCGCCGCCCGCCGGAGGCAGCGCAAGGAGAAACCCAGGAAGGTCTGCGTGCTCCTCTGAGCCCCCCGGCTGGGCACGGCCCTCCCGGGATCTCCTGCTGTCCCCGAGCTCCGACCGCACCGCGGCTGCCGCCACATCTCTGTCTCTGCCGCTGCTACCGGAATGCCGACCCGGGGTGGCACCGCTGGTCAGCCCTGGGGGGACGGCAGGAAAGCATCCCTGGCATGAACTGTCATGCCAGGATCCCAGAGTCCTGCCCCTTTCCCACTAGCAATCCCAGCATCCTGTCCCGCCTGAGAACCCCGTGTCCTGTCCCGCCAGGAATCCTGTCCCACCGTGGATGCCAGCACCCTCTGGGAGCAGAGAACTGATCTGGGGGCTCCCCTTCCTGCTGGCAGGCCAGCGCTGGAGGGTGACACGAGGTGACTGCAGGGTCTTCCACCATTAAAGTGACACAAAACTCGTCAGCGTGACACGGTCTCTGGGGCAGGAGCAGCCCCTGCACGGCCTGGGGGCATCGGGGACTCCATGTGGGTTTTGGGGACATGGGGTGGTGTTAGGGACATGGGGTGGGTGTTGGGATCACAGGGTCCCACTATGGGACCGGGATGGATGAGAGGCCACTGGGATGCGGTCATCTGCTGATTTCAAGTTGAGCATGTGTCCAAGTGTGTCCAGGTGTGTGCTGCACATACTGGTCTGTAGGGGTACCGGATATGTATAGTTATATATATATATGTTTTTATAAGTATTAATATATGATTATATGTAACCATATAGTTACTTTATAAACATCCATATGACTATATTTATCATCCATATCGCTGCATATAGTTAGGCTATAACATCTATACAACTATATATAGTTTATAAAAACACTGTTAATATCTACAATACGAAACTAAGGAGCTATATGTAGTTATGTAGGTGTGTGCATTCAGACCCCCATACAGGCGTGCCCAGCGGTGCGGGCAGCCGCGAGGCCTGCGAGGACACCGAGGAAACTCACGGCGGGGCGAGTTGAGCCACGAATCCCCCCAAAATCCCACCGGGGCTCCCCCTCTCCAGCCCCCTCCGGCAGGGGCATGACCACCGGGTGAAAGGGGCGTGGCCACAGGATGGGCCGCGGTTTTCGCTGGAGTGGGCGTGGTCATCCCCAGCGGCGCGCGCGCGGGGCGGGGCCGGGGAGGGCGCGGCGCACGCGCGGCGCACGGCTGGTTGAGGGGGGGAGCCCGTGCGTGCGGCGCGTGCGCGCGGCGTCGGTGTGTATGTGAGGCTCTGACGGGTTCAAAATGGCGGCGGCGGCTTCTGTGTGAGGAGGGGGAACCGCGTCCCGGCCGGGGGGCGGCGTCGCCGGTGGGGCACTGCGCGGGTGGGACGGGGCGGGCGGCGCCCGCGGAGCCCCGGCACTCGGCGGCGAGGGGGGTGCGGCGGTGGTGGAGGCGGCGGCGGTGGCGGGGGGACGCGGGCCGCGGCGGCGGGGGGCGGCCGGCGGGGCTGTCAGCGCCCGCTGCCCGCGCCGTGAGCAGCGGGGCCGGGGGCGCGGTGGGGCCGGGGCGCGATCGCTGCTGACCGAGGGCTTCCCCCTCCTCCATCTGTTCTGTTCCCCCCCCCCGTGCCGGCGATAGAAGAGGACAAAGGCGCAGGAGAGACCTGGTGAGCACCGCGGGGGTCACCGGCGACCCCCGAGTTTGTGCGGGGCCCCGGAGCGCGGCCGGGCGGGAGCGGGCGCGGGCGAGTCTCCCCTTGCTGGGCCTCAGGAGGCCGCGCCGGGAAGTTGGGGAGGGGGCGGCGGGTGCCGGCTGACAGCTCCCCAGGGACCATCCCTCCCTCCCTCCCGCCTCCCGTCCTGCCCCGGCGGGGGCGGGCTGGGGTGGCCCGGCGGGCCGGGGGTGGCCCCCTCCCCTGGCGGCGGGGCGGGCGTCCTGCGCTCCGGTTGTCCGGTTGTTTATAAACAGAGTTCAGCAAGTGTGGGGAAACTGCCTCCCTCGGCCGAGCCGGCAGTCCTGGTGCCGTGGTTCCCTGGGAGGCGGTGAGGGAAGGTGCTGGCGGGACTGGAAATGCTGTGGAAACCGGGGGTCGGGGAGGAGCAGGATGGAGCGAGTTGTCCCAACGTGCTCGTAGCGGTCCTGTAACGCTACAGGGGGTGCCGGATCCCCTTCCCCGATTATCCTCCCCGAAGGTCTGATTTAGGCATAGTCCTGGGGATTAAGAGCCGTGCCATACCCAGGCTTTGGTTGGTTTCTGTCTCTTTAAAAAAAAAAAATTGTAGGTGCCATCTAACGCCCTGGGAGGTTTTCCCAGGTTGGTGTGTGGTGTCACAAGGTGGCACATTTGGAGAGCTCAGCATTTAGGTCTCTTCCAGCCCGGAGTTAGATCTCTAACTGCTTCCCTGCTTGGGCACTGTATGTAGGGAAGATCCCATATGCCTTCCCTGATCGTGGGAGATGTCCTGTACCAATGTAGTTTCTCCCAAGTACCACAGTACAGGGTATCCCGAGGACAGTGGTTGTGTTGTTTGGAGGAGCTGGCTCTCCAGTGTTTAATTTTGGGGAAGCCAGGGTTTGACAGCACCTTCCATGGTTTTTATCCCACTGTGGGCTGGTGGTAGTGTGGAGCCAGGGTGGGAGACCTGCAGCTCCTGTTGTGTTACAGAAGAGCTGTGAAGTCCTTTACCCTGACATTTATTCTGAGTTAGAACAGGAGCCTTAAAAGCCGGGTTGGGCTTATCCACTGGGTTCTCTCAGCCCCCAAGGCAGGGTGGGGTTGGCCCCAAAAAGAGAAGGGAAGTGAGGAGTGTGGGCTTCCCCATGCCCTCCTTCATTGTTTCCCTCTGGCTTCCAAGGAGGAAGAGGACGACGACAGCAGTCCTGGCGTGTCCTTCTCGCTCTCTTCCGAGGAGTCGGAGATGGAGCCCGAGGAAGAACGGATCCGTTACAGCCAAAGACTGGTCAGTGGTGGCCTTCAAACAGTCCCGTTCCAGTTGGGGTTCTGTTGCAGCTGGAGAAGGGGGAGGCTTTTCCTAGCAGCAGGGTTAAACAGCCCAAACAGGCTGATGGTGGATGGATGCAGCCTGTGCAGAGGTGTGGGCTCGGCTTAGGTGGCAGTGTGAGTCCTTTTGTATCACCAAGTTTGCCTCAATGAAGGGAATTTGGCTGCTGAGCTCTGGAAAGGGGGATTGGAGGCTGAGGATGGGGAAGGAGCTTTGGGATAGGAACATGAAACTGGTATCAGTGTAGTTTCTGTCATGACAGGTTTTTTCTGTGTGTCTGTGACAAGCAGAGGACCTGACATGCTGTGTGTTGCCATTCTTGATTTGAGTGGCTGTGAAATCTGAGGGAACCAGCTCCAGCTTCGAGCTCCAGTTTTCCTGTGTCTCTTCCCAGTGTTTTCTTTTGAAGGGAGCTGTTCCAGCATTCAGGTCCCCTGTCAGGAGCCCTGGAGTTTGTCCTGCTGTTTGCTGGGACTGCATGAGTCCAATGGTCTGGGAATTGGGCTGTAACTGGGAACAGCTTGGGAGCAGTTGCTCTTAGAGTGATATTCCCAGAGATCCCAGGGAAGGAGGGAAGCTGCTGTATCTCCCACAATGTATTGAGGCAGTTGCAAACCCCTGGGGGGGCAAGTGGCAGCTCTGTGCTGGAGTCCCTCTCTGAGTCACAGCAGTACCTGTACCCTCACATTCAAGGTGCTGCCCATAAAGGTAAATCCTTATCCTTTAATTCTCTGTAATCATTTGGTGTGAAGCTGGGTGGTTCTTGGCATTAAGCTTCATCCTCAAGATGAGCAGTTCTGGGTGCTGGGGAGTTCCCGAATGCTTTGGTGGATGTTTTAATTTGGCACCAGCAGCAGTCCCACCTCCTCCCTCATCCTGACATATTTATTCCCACAGCTGTGCAGGATGCAGCTCAGGGTGCTGGTTAGACTGGGGAGTGATCCAGGACTAAACCAAAAGATCTGGATAAAGATATGGCAGCTGAAGGGGACTATCAGCCAGGAACTTGTCCATTTAAAAACACTTGTTATCTCTCAAATAAGACTCAGGAGGAGTTGGTGTCCTGGTGCAGGTGGGCTGGGCTCCAGCAGAATATGCTAAGCTGGATAAATGCCTGCTGATGAGCTCCGTGCTTAGGGGGTTTGGGAAGGCACATGGGCAGCAGGGTGAGGCTCACCTGGACTTGTGTGGCCTCGTGTGCTGTCTGTGCTGGCCTGAGGCACAAAGGACGAGGCATGATCCCTGTGTGGTGGGTGAGGCTTAACTCATACCTCCTGCCATGCTTTTCCTGGAAACTTCCAGCTCATTACGTGCTCCTGCTGTGTAAGTGATGATCTCTTGCTGAAGGACCCTTAAAAGATGATTATTTTTCTTCTGTAAAGTATGATTTGACTTACTCAAATATCCCCTTTGAATACTGGGAGCTGGGTGAGTAGGCCTAAGTGAAAAGTTCCAAGCAGGAAAGTGGTGAGCTGGTGGTACAGTGTGTTTCTGCTGCTGTCAGCTGTGTTTCTGGTGTGTGACTGGGGCTCAACTAGCAATAAATAAATGTATTTTATAAAAACCAATCCAGGTGTGATAGTAGTCCTACCTGCCAAACAGCCTGGTCCAGAATAGTTTATGGTGGTGAAGGGGCTGAATTAATTGTATGGTTTGATGGTACCATGTGAGATGGCAGGGGAAGTTTGTTCTGTGGTGTGTCAGGTAATCACACTGACAGCATCTTTTTCCTGACTGGTTTCCATCGGGACAGAGAAGAAATCTTGAGTGTTCTGTGTTATTTTATTTAATTTGCACTAATGTCACCTACCTCTGGTTCAGCAAAAATCTGATGTATGTCTGTTTCCTGAATGAATTTATCAGTGTTGGTGAAACATCTGGGTTTGGAGGGGAAATTCACCTCTGCTTCAGGTGTGGTCATGTTCCTGCAGGAATTCTGTGCCCGTTCACACACGCCTGTGTGGCACAGTGACACTTTTATTAGGTGGATTGCACTGCCCTAACTGTACTTGCTTCCTAGTTCAGGCTCTATATCCATGACTCCCAGGATAACACAGGTCTGGGTGAGTTGCTCTGGAACTCAGGGATATCACTGGGAGGATGTTTTGCACCCATCCAAGACCATCTGTGGGAGAAGCTGTGTCCTGGTGAGCTCTGGGAGGCTCACACAGGCAGTGGGTGCTGCTGAATGTGGAGGGGACCCAGAGGAGCAGGTTATGAGATAGGTGTTCCTTAGCCAGGCACTGGGAGCAGTGGAGATGGGACTTGCAGGCACTGTGGAGTAGTTTCATGCTAATTCTGTGTGAATGTTGTTCTGCCCAGCTCCCCAGCGAGGCAGTTCTCAGGGCTTGGGCTGAGGTGCCAGCATTTCAAGCTGGAGTTGCGTGTTTTGCAGGCCCTTAACTGAGGAGCTGAAATGCTCTATTGTGTCCTGAGCCTGAGTGACAATCCAGCCCTGGCACTAACAATGCCACGGTCCCTCTCTGAGACTTGGAAGTCTTTGCTGGCTGTCACTGGGTGGTTGCACCCAGCTCATGTCACACCAGGCTCTTGGGCACCCCACGAGGAGCCTGGACTCCTTGAGGGCGCTGGAGAAAAAGATCCATTGGCCTGCTGCTCACAGAGGCTGCCTGCACTTCTGCAGAGCAGTCCTGCCGTATTCCAGGCTGCTGGAAGTGTGAGGAAATCTCACCTTCTGCCTGCTCCAGGGCTCATTTTGGTGGGCCTGTGCTGTGAACTGAGACTAGCAAGGCCCTGTGAATTGCAGGCTGGGATTAGCACATTACCACAGTGCTGCCGTGTACTTGCAGTGACAATGTTCAGGGTGAGAAATGAACGGCAACAGCACCAGATCACTTGGGAATGGCTTGGGAGCACAGCAGGAGAGTGCCATTATCCAAAGGACAAATCCTGCCCATCACAGCCTTCCCACCGGTCTGTATCTCAGGGTGTGGCTCCCAGTTAGGACTGCCGATGTAGCTGAGCTGGTTGAAGAAGTTTTCTCCCTCCCTCGGTGAGCACCTGGGAGCTGATGGCCCTGAGGTGAAAGTTGCCTCAAGTAACTGTGGATAATGCCTTGGATGGAAGTCGGCAGGGGGGAGGCATCTAATCCCAGCTGTTGCCTGTGCTGGAGTAGTGAGCAAACCTGATGGGGCTGGAAGTCTGAGATGAGGAGACAGGGTGGGGTAGGAACCTCTTAGACTGGCTCTGCTGCTGGAGAGAGCCCGAGGAAGAGCTTCACTCTCCCTGGGGGCTGAGCCACAGCTCCTGCTGGGGTGTTGGCCCCGAGTTACCATCCCTGCCTGGGTGCAGTGCCACCCTTATTTTGGCTGTGGGAAGGGTTTTGACAGCCATGGAGGGAAATAGGCTGGTGGAACAGGAGACTCGAGTGCTGTGGGTGCTGGGGAATCTGGGAGGTGAGAGGGGAGCCCAGGAGTTAAGTGCTCTGTCCCATGGCTTGAGGCAGTCTGTGTCCTGCCTTAGCACTGCCTTGCCCTCTGGTGAGATCCTTGTGTGAAATTTGAGAGGAGACTCTGCCTGTCCCTACCAGCCAGGAGCCATGGCCTCTCCTGTAAACAGCAGTTACCAAACCTGCCCTTACATGTCGGTGTCCACGCTATCCCCTGGGAGAGTTCAGATGAGCTTTGCAGCATGTGGAGCCATCAGCTGGGGGATGGAGCCTGGGGAGTGTGCAGGACAAGGGTTTTCTTGCAGCCCTGTGTCCTGTGGAGTGATCTAAGCTCAACCCACGCCTGAGGGATGGCACTGCTGGCTCTGGCCAGTGCCCAGAGTCCCAACAGCTGGAATCTTGTGGCTTCCAACTTGTTTGTGTCCCTTCTGCAGGATGGATGGGGTGATGTCAGTGCAGGACACAAGTTGTGGGGCCCACACATGTTGGCAGGACACTTGTGACAGTTTTTTCTCACAGGATAGGAATAGATTGAGGGATAAATGGCCTCTCAAAGATGAGAGAGGGAGCAGGCTGGGGGCTGCCTGTGTCAGGTAAGATAGGAAAGGAGGATGCAGCTTCCTGCCTTCCCTGCGTTGCTCCATCTTGAATGTTTCATAGTATCCCAACAATGGGATGCAAGGAGCAATCCCATCAGGTTCAGCACAACTTCTTGTTTGTCCTGTAAAGCTGCTCACTGCCAGGTAATGATCCCTGGAGATTGCTGGTGTTTGTTACTCCCAGGTATTGGGGGAGGGGGGGGGGGGGGGGCGGGTGACAGAGGCCAGTCCTGCTGGATGCTGGCTTTTCCAGGGCTGCTCTCACTGATTTGGGACTATATGAGTGTGCTGGCGTGACCCTGCCTATTTTGCTCCCTGCAGATATTGAGCATGGGGTGAGCCCCAGGCACTGAGTGAGAATTTAGGTGTTTTTACATCACCTGCTCCCTCTTCCCCACGTTTGAAATGTGACACTGGCAATTCCTGTCAAGCCAAGCTCTTTCCTGGAGTTCCTCTGTGCCCTGTGTGAAACCCAGCCTTGGCCAAATGTCCCTGGTCTGCTGGACACACCTCAGCTGCCCAGTCTAGACAGGACCCAGGCAAGAGGGGTAATTAATCTCTCCCACATGCCTCAAACTGGAGGCACTACAAATGAGTCATTCCAAATGACCCAGGTGTAATAAATGAGCTCTAAATAATTCAGAGGCTGTTCAGATTTGGTCTGGGCAGGGCTTTGGTGGAAGCTAGCAGCAACTGAAGGCTATTCTTGGAAAGCTTTAGAAATCCCTGTGAGCATTTAGATCCTGCCAGATGCATGACTGTGCTGGTCCCTGGGAGAATATGTCCCTGAAACCAAGTGGATGCTGTTCCCTGTCAGCAGAGAGGGATGCAGGAGGTAAATATCTGCTGGATTCTTACTGTCCCAAGCCTGGCTGTGCCCTGAGTGTGTTCCTGGAAGCTGCAGTGCTGGCTAAGCAAGGAGCCAAACACCACAGGAGCACTGCAAGTTACCTATGAGTTACCAAACAATCTCTGCAGGCTTCATTTATGTTCCTGTAATAACCAGGAATAAACTTTCCCGGGGTTATCCCAGCTGGAAGTGACACTGACAAGTCAGGAGAGCAGTCCCTGTGCCCCCAGTGCCCTTTTAGTTATGTCAGGAACCACCCAGATTTACAGGTTTGGGGGGGAAAGGGCACATGTGGGAAAATGGTGATATGCTCAAAAGGTGGAGAAACAAGGTGCTGCCCTAATCTTGTCCTCTGAAAGTGTATAAAGGAAGCAATTCCCTTCAGGATGAGATCTCTGGTGCTGCTGCTGAGGGAAGAGTGTTGCTGATTCCAGAGGAGGAAATGATGGCTGAGCCTTTAGGGGGCTGTGAGGAACTTTGGTGTTGGTCTTCCCTTCCCACAGTGGCCTACACTCCCTGTGCTGCTGATGCTCCCTGTTTACCTCTTTTCCCAGTTCTTGGGAACCAGGTGGGGAACATCCATAGCTGGCTGTGGGTGCTGCTTTCTGCCACTTGGAGTGGTTCAGGTGAACCTGATGGCAAAGTGTATCTTGGGAATCCGTGATTGGGAAGAGGAGATGGAGCTGTTGGACAGGGGTTCTGTCCCGTTCCTGTGTCCATGCTTGTGCATCTCTGTTGCTGTAGCAACAGCTCTGGGAGTAAACAGCAATGAGCTGGCTGTCCAGGGATTCTGAATCCCTCTGGAAGTTCCAGGAACTTGAACCAGAGAAGTTTTTGGGCTGGGCTCTGCCCCAGGTTGCAGGGTAGTGCATTTTCCATATTTTAGCCATTGCTGTGTACATAAAAGAGTTTTAATAAAGCTGCCCCCACATGCCCTTTTAGGTCAAGCACAGAAGAGGCTCCGTGAGCTTTGTTCATGCTGGTCCTCAGGGCTGGGAGCTCAGGGCACAATCCCGTTGTGTTTTAGCCAGTCCTGACAGAGTTTGGGAGAAAATACCACATGAGAAAAGTCCTCCTAGTTCTTCCACGTACCCCTGGCTCCTGGGAGCAGTAATCTTGGGATCGAGCTGAGGCAGCTGGAAGTTGAAAGGAGGGCTGGCAGTGCATGCTTCTTTAAGGTCAGGCTGCCTCAGTGCCTTTAATTTGCTGTGCATAAATATTTCCATGTGTCACTGAGCCCCTTTGCCCCATTTGGAGTAAGGAAGGGAAGAGTGCTGAGCTCCTTATGGAGGAGAGGGGGAGGGAGTGTGTGCAGGGACGGTGTAACAGCACAGAATCCAGAGGAAATATCCTTCCTAGTAGCTGGATTCCCACATTGTCCATCTTCTTCCCAATGGCCCTGGGTTGTTTTCCCTCTCCCTGAGCATCCTCAGCCCTATAGCCTGCAATGCAGCCAGCCTGCTGCTGTTCCCTTTAAAAAACAGTGTCAGCTGAGCAGGAATTGCAGTACAAACCTCAAAGCTTCCTGTGTTTTTGTTATCCCAGTACTCCTGTGGTCCAGCCTCGCTCAGGCTGGCTGATGGGACAGAACTGGCAACAGGTTTTGGCAGAGCTGGGTTGGGACACTGAGAAATTTGGAGAGTGAGCACTTCCCTGATAAAATCCAAGCTAGTTCTGTGATCTCTCAGTGTGCTGGAGACAGAGAGGTCCCCAGCAAGGAGTGAAGTCACTCGGGACTGACCTCCTGCTACTGGATCAGCTGCACCTCTGAGTACATATGGCACTGTCTGTCCCTTGTCCTGGTCTCTGCCTCCTGGTCTGTGTGGGCTCAGTGGTGGGAATATGAATTAAATGTGTATAATTTTCAAGCCAGCCTTTTTTGGAGAAGTTTGGTCTCTTTTGTTCCATTTGGGAGAGATTCTGTTGCCTTTCTGCACAAAGGAAAAGGAGGAGCAGAGCTAACACTGCTCATCTACCTGATTGCATAGGGCCTGTGCTGGGGACACCAGGCAGGGAAAGGGCTCCATGCAGGTTTTTTTTTCCTTGTATTTCTTCTGATTGGGAAGGGGTGGGATGTAATTCGAGGGGTTTTCTCAGTCTTCTCCAGAAATGAGGAGGCTGAATGTCGAAGGGTGGCTTTTAGCACTGAGGGTCAGTGTTCAGCCTTGAAATGTGTGGAGAGTTAGGTGGTCCTTCAAGAGCTTCTCCAGGCTTTCATGGAATCTCCAGGCAGGATTTGTCCAGGTGCCATGGCTGTTGGTGGAGATGGGCACTCTAGGGGTTGGCAGTGCCACCAAAGCCCGTTGGGACAGTGGCTGTGTGTGACAGAGGCTGCAGATGACTGGAGTGAGGAGCCGTATCCTTTTGTAGGAGCTGCACTTCCTTTTTGGGACTGCTGCCAGAGCTGCCCATCTGTGATCTGATCTAGCATGTTCCTCTGCCTCGTGGTTTTGCTGCTCTGGCTGGTCACTGTGTGGTTTGGGAGCAGCTGTGGAGTCTCTTTGGCCTCTCCCTGCTCCCTCCCCACCTGCCTTGCTCCAATTCCCCAATTACTCCTCACGTGCATTCAATTTTGTAACCCAAAAGTGCAAACCAAAGCGTTCTCCCCGGTCATTCTGAAGTGCTGCCAGCCTTGCTCGTGATAGGAGGAATCCCTCCTGGAGCTAGGAAGGCTGGAAGGGCTCCAGCTTTGTGTAGATGCTGTTTGCTCCTCAGCCTGGTGCTTTGAGTCCGTCTTTGTCCAGGGTTGTGCCACCTGGGATATGCCCATCCCGCACTCCAGGTTTTGAGAGAAATGGGAGGTGGTGAGGGGCATTAAACCTGAGTTAAGTTCAGTGGGTTCCTCTTGTCCTGAGTCTCTTAAGGGGATTGTACTTTAGATCCTAAGTGGTGCCTGCCATATCTGGGGGAGTGGGGAGTCCGGGTTTGGAGGTGGGAGAGGCACAGAGGGCAGGAACCAACCTGCTGCCTCTATGCTGTGCTCATGCTCCAGAGCTTAGAGCCCAGCCCAAGAGCTGAAGTGGCAGGTGCAGGCTTGGAGAGGAATATAGAAAGGAAAAGCTCTTGTGCTTAAGATAAGCAGTGACCTGGCAGGCTGCTGATTGGGTGTCATAATCTTGGTGCCTTGGTTCTTCACACTCTATCTGGAAACACGGGCAAGGGAGGATTTTCCCTGCATAGCCCATTCTGGCATTGGCACCTGCTGTGCCCTGGGTCTGTCTGATCACAGCCTGGCTGCATCCCTGCTTGTCCATCCTCCTGTCAGGCTGCTTTGTGTCTCCCTGGAGAAATGGAAGGTGTTCTTCCCACTTTGCCACTGCTAAAATTGCTGAGGATTCTCAGCCCGAGGTCTCAGAGGCAGAATTCTGGGTTTCCCTCAGGTACTTGCTGGAGATCAGAACACCCATCAAGAGATTTGAATGTTACAGGTCTGGATTTATCTGGACAAGAGCCACAGTTGTTTGCTGTAAAAATATGTGAGAAGTTAAATTCCTTAGGTGAGGAGAGTTGAGCTGGTTGATTTGTTATCAATTTGGGTGCATTTCAGCAGAGTAAACCTGCAAAGGGATGGGGTGAGGAAGAAATGTACTGGTAAGTCACCCAGTTCTGTGGATACACTGGGAGCCAGGGAGAAAAAAACCTGCAGCAAGATGAGGTTGGGATTGGAAATGGAGGTGAAACATTCCTGCATTCTTTATGTCAAAGGAGTAGAAGGGGGTTGTGGGGGGCTTCACATGGGCAAGCTGCTCTGGAAAGACAGCAAACAGAGGAAGAGGAAAAGCAAGGGGTGCTCTGGTCTCCTGAGGAGGAAGGAGCTATGGCATGGCAGGAAGAGGTTCCTGGCAACTTGGAGATGGAGCTGAGGGAGGGGATGGCAGCAGACAGGACAGGAAGTGACTAAAATACTGTGGTGTGTGTTGGTTTCACTCTTTAAATACATGAGGCTCTTTCAGCAAAAGGACGGCTTGTTCTTTTTTTTTTCAAATGTGACTTTGTACTCATTCTTCCCTCAAAAAAACCTCACAGGAGAGGAGTTCTCTGACTCTCTTCAGCTGACTGTCAGCTCCTTTGCTGTTAGAGGGAGCTGTGCCCCATGGAGGCAGTGCTTGCTGGTGGAAAGAGGTTTCCAAGGAAGGGTTTTGGAGAGTGCCACTTTGGAACTTCATGAGGCACTTTCCTGGAATCCTTGGGTGAAGGAGAATGCAGGTGAAAGAATCAGAACAGAAGGAATAGTTGTCAGCAGGATTAATAGTCATGCTTCCTATTTCCTCCATTAATTGAATGGTATCCATTCAGAGGAGGGTCAGAAAGGAATGGTGAAGGACAGGTATCTTAGGTGGGAATTGCTGGCTGTCTGGTCTTGGAGGATGAATAAACTGTCTTTATCTTGACCCTGCCTGACACAGAGAGAAAAGGTTTGGGTCACTTGTCAGTTCTTTCTTAGTAAAACTCTCAGCAGGATGAAAAATGTCTGAATCCTAAGAGAAAGCTGAGAAAACAAAGTGATATTTAAATATCTGCTTAATACTGAATGCTGAGGTTGTCTGACAGATAATGTAATGTGCCTGACTCTGGGTCCCTGCTTCACTGGAGCTGAACTTCACCCAGAACATTGTCACAGGTGGCAGTTTTGGGGACATCTGCTGATCTCATTTTGGGAAGCTGTGCATCCCTGGCTGAACTGGTTGATACTGGATGGGCTCCCAATACTGGAGTCACTCCCAGGAAGAAGCAGTTCTAGTCTAAGAGTCCAGGACTGTGACTTGTTCTCTGGATGAGCTCTGGGAATGTGCTGGGAAGGGATACTCAGCCAAGCCCCATCCCTAGCACCGGCTGTGGGACAAGGGTAGCCAGCTCTTCCTGGGAAGAGGTCAAACTTAGTGCTGTCAGAAGGATTTGCACAGCTCTAGGTGTGTAGTAGTGGGGGGGGGGGGGGGGGGGGGGGTGAGATTGGCATTAGCTTGTCATGGCTTTGCAGGTGTCACCTGTAGCCAGTTATTTTTCCAGGCAGCAATTCCCTGTGTGGCACATCGGAAAAAAAGGGGCTCTTGGAGCATCCCCTGAGCACATCTGTCCTCGTAGAGAGACCCAGTTTGGGGATGTGGGGTCTGTGGTTTCTGTCCCTGTGCTGTGAGGAAGCTGCAGACTCCAGGAGGGCAAAACTCCTGCAGATGCTGCCTTTCCCATAACGCATGCCTGGAAGCACAGAAGCCTTTCCTTCCTCCTGCCTGCTTTGGGGCCCTGAAATATTGTTTTTCCCCACCCTCCCAAGACAACAATGACATGAAAGCAGTGTGGCCCCGGCTGGGTCCGATGGGATGGGAGCTGTTTGCATTGTGCTTTTGGGTCCTCAGTCATGGCTGGGATCCTACTCTCCTCCATGCTGGGCCAATTAGGAGGCCAGACTCTTCCCTAGCCCATGGGAACAGGCAAAGCTGGGTGCTGGAGGGGGTTTGTGGCTGATGCCTTGCCGATGACAGGAGCAATAGGCTTTGGAATTTGCTCGGCTGGAGGACACAGTCCCCTTCCTTCTGTGTTTTGCATCCCTGTTTCCTCATTGCAAAGGGATTCAAGTTTAAGGTGTTCCTGCCTGTTTGCTGTTGTTTGCACTTCTGTGGTGTGGCTGCGTTATCATGGGATGGTTTGGGTTGAAGGTTCCAACCTGTATGCTTTGAAGGCTGTGCTGTGAAGGAGATCTGGGAAAAGAGTCTCAACAGCTCCCTCGTGCCATGGTGCATCTCCAGCATCCACCCATGGCACCAGTAGGATCCGAATCAGGCCCAGCCACATGGTCACGTTTCTGTGACCACAGATTCTTCTACACAATCCAGAGCCTGGCTCGGTGCCACTTCCAGAAGGACACACAATTAATGCCTGGTCATCGTGTCTGTGGCTGGAGCTGCATTCCAGCCCAGATATCCCGAGGTTTGTCCTCAAACGGGACTCACCTGAGTTCCAGTCCAGTGCAGTAACCCCTGCTCCTAGTTAAGTGTAGCCAAGGGAGTCAAATACAATCTGTTAAGGGATTGCTTTGGACATAGCTTCTTCTTGCCAGATTTTCCATGCCAAACCTTTTTTCCCCAAAAGGTGAGGTTTTGAATCCAGCAAGGACAAAAGACACACTTTTTCCTCTAAAAGTGAGTGTCTGGAGTAAGGCAGCAGGTCAAAAAGCAGCCTGGTCCTGCAATGAGCTGCCACCCACTTGATCCCAAAGCAGGTGAGAACATGGACTGCAGAACCCTCGTCTTCATCGTGCACATCCTCTGATCAGTGACAGAGCTGCCTGCCTGTAGTCCGAGGCTTGCCTCGGATTGGGAAAAGTGAAACCTTGGTCATATTGGAAGGTGATTCACATCCTTGCCTGGCATAGGTGTGCCTTGAACGTCTCTGGTGTGGTTTAGTAAGGAATAGGATGAAATGGGCCTCTCCCCAAAATGCTGAGTTCTTCAGGAAAAGCTGAGCGTGGGGTTGGCTCATTGTCTCTAAATCCTGCACAGTGCAGAGCCCTCTCTGCCCTGTGCCCTCATTTTAAAGCTGAGTGCCACACAGGCTTCATGGAGTCCGTGATTTTTAAAGAAAAGTGCTTTATGAGGTGTGCTAATCATCCATTATAACACAGTCATAACAACTCTGCATCTCTGACTTCAAGTTCTGATGCATCCCCTTGGAAAAGCCAGACTCAGTTTAAGGGCAGAGGGAGCATTTGGGAGTTCCAGTTTTTGGTGTGTTGCAGCCCAACCTTAGCAGCGTGAAATTCCAAGTGTTCCCAAGGAATAGATCACTTCTGCTGGTGCCACCCCCCTATGCTTTTAAAATGCATTTTCCTGCCTTTATACAAGTGTCTCTGTAAAAACCTGTAAGTAAAGTGAGTTTTTGTGTTGTTAAAAACGGGGAGATCCCACTCATCTTTAGTGATGGCCTAAGACAAAGGATAGCAGCCCTTTTCCAGATTGTTTAATCCTCTGAGCCATTGGACAGTCCCTGATTGCAGGATCTTGAAGACTCTGCCTGAAGTGCCCCATTCAGGAGCAGCCGATTTTTCCTGCCTGGCTGCTGTTTGTGTCCCTCCTCGCTCAGGTTTTTGGGAAGAGGGTTGGAAAGATGAGTAAATGGGCTGTTAACAGTAGGTGAATGACTCTGTCTTGATGGCAGGGGAACTCCCTTGTGCATCTATCAGCCTGCTTAAAACTGGGAGTTAAAATTAAATGTTGGAGGGGGTGGGGGAAAAGCCTTTTTTTGTGTGTGTGTCCCTACGTGCTCCTGCACTGGTTCATACAATTAATAATAATAATAAAAAAATATTTAAAGCAATGCTGCTGTATGAGGGAGTCATTCCTCTTTCTCCAGTGAGCTTACCACAGGCTGGTGCTGGTGGTGTTGCAGGGGATGTGACACTGCCCCTCCTGCTGCAGGCAGGTGCTAACAGCTGTGTCACCTCCTGCCCCATCGTGTCCCTGGCTGTCTGCTGGCCCAGCAGTTGGTGTGCACGCTTGATAAGGGGAACATCCCTAATTAGGGGAAGGCAGCTTGGCTAATTCAGAGCAGGTTTGCCTTTTATCTGAGGGGATTTAGAGAGCATTCCCACGCAGGGCTCTGCTCTCTGGCCAGGTGGCCAGCAGCTGGGGACAGTAATTTCTTCCAGATCCAGCAATGCCAGAAGAGGATGTGTGTCAAGAATCCCTGTACAGATGTGCTTACGAGACTCTCTAAAAAAAGCGTTCCTTCCACTCTGCTATTTTTCCCCACACAAACAAGGGAAGAAATCACCTTTTGTGTACAGGCACAGCCAAAGATGAAAACTTGAGATTTTTCTTTTTTATCATTGGTGTTCTGGCAGATACTTAAACTCACAAGTGCTTTTACCTCCAGTGCAGCAAAATACTGATGCACCTGTAAAAGTGGGGAACTGATTCTTTGCTCTTTGCCTCAGTTACACTAAACTCTCTCCCGTATTTCCGTGTTGGAATTCATTAGGAGTGATTATCTGTCTCTCATACAGCCCAATTAGCACAAATCTGTTTGGAGGAGGAGCAAAGCTGATGTTTCCGTGGTATGTTGTGGGTTCAGGACAGACCTGGGCTCCCCTAGAGGCCGTTGCTGAGCTGTGCTAGGTTGGGATGAGGCTCTGGTTGTTCCTCCTGGTCCATAGCTTCCCTTCCTGGTCTGTAACTTCTCCCTTCCTGGTGTTATCTCTCCCCTCAGCGTGGCACGATGAGGCGGCGTTATGAGGACGACGGCATCTCCGATGACGAGATCGAAGGGAAGAGGACGTTTGACCTCGAGGAAAAGCTGTCCACCAACAAGTTCAACTCCACTTTTGTGGTCTTCATGGAAGGCAAAGGTTTGTCTTGGGGCTGCTGGTCCCAGGGATTGTGTGGGGAATTGGCATAGAAGCTGCTTGCTCCAGAGAGCACAGAGCCAGTCTGCAGCTTGCTGGGACACGTGGCAGCCAGGAATGCGAGGATTTGCCCGGGTCAGCACCTGTAATTGCAGCCACATGTCTACCAGATCCTTAATTCAAGGACTGTGTGGGATGTCTCCCCTTCCTTTCACCATGCACATGGCTCCGTGGGATGGCTTTTCATCACACAGCCTCTCATGAGGATTTACCAGCAGGGAGGAGCACTTCTGCAAGGCATCTCTTGCCTGGCTCTGAGCTTCCTAGGGAAGTGAGCACCAAAATCCAGGCTGTTCACCTGTCAGGAACAGCCTGTTGGAGCAAACCCTCCTTAGGGGTCCTGTCTGAGGCTTATCAGCAGCACACACCATGCTGCCTCTCAGAACTGCTGCAAAGGAGTTCCAGGATTTCTGAAGGAGTGTACAAAAGTGAGGAGCAGGGTTGGACTAGGGATCCCAGAGGTCCTTTTCAACCTCAATGTGTCTATACTCCCCTGAAGGAGTTTCTCCTAAACCTTCCCTCTTCTTGTCTCCCCACACCAGACTTCACAGTTGAGTACATCCAGCGGGGTGGCCTGAGGGATCCACTCATCTTCAGGAGCTCGGATGGCCTGGGGATAAAGTAAGTGCTAGAAGCACGGAGTTGGGGGTGGCTGTGGCCCAATTCCTTCATCTCTCCACACTGTGTGGGATCTGATCCTGGCTCTCCCAGGCTGGTTTGACTGTGTTGTGTCCATGCAGTTCTTTATGTGCAGCAAGCAGAGAGAAATATCCCCCAGCTTGGTTATCCTGTTCTTCCTAGTCTGTTTGGACTGAAAAGGAGAGAACTGAATTGGCTGCAGGTGATCAGAGTTCCACCAAATGTCTGGAAAGTCCCACTGCTGCTCTGATGCAACGTCTGGCTGGGTTTCTTTCCTAGTAACATAGGCATCTACTGCCAAAGAGTCAAACAATTTGTAGTATTTCTGGCATTTTCCAGAATTCCAACCTGATTTTCTGAACTTCTAAGCTGCTGTCTGCCTCTTTTCCTGCAGTACATCCATTGAGGTTTGCAGCTCTAAGTGTAAACTGGGTCAGTGTTATTTGGAGGTTGATTTATACAAAGATCAGAGGAATAAATGACCCCTCACAAACTTTAAGAGCCAGTACCAGCAGCAGTGCTCTGAACTCCCTCAGCTGGCTGTGAACAGATAGGTGACATCCAGTGCAGGGTGTTCTGTGCTGGGGTGAATTGGTTAGGAGGTCGTGCCAGGCTCAGTTTAACTGCTGGGTGACTTGGAACGGTAGAGATTTGATACTGGGGATTACAGTGTGGCTGAAACTGGATTTCTCCTGAGCTTTTGGGTACTTTTCTGGGACAAGAGCTGCTCGAATGGCTGCCAGCCTGCCCTGCCTGTGACAGCAGTGTTTGTACAGAGAAGGGTGCCAGTACAAACATTGGAGTGGTTCTGCTGTGTCAGTGGAATATACTGCGTGTCCTGCTCCGGCCGTGCCTTTGGATTGGGATAACTTACACGAGCAGCCTTTAAAACGAGAGCTGGGATTGTTTAGTTCAAGGCCTGCTGGCTCCTTTGCTAGAAGTCACTGTACAAGAGCTCTGGAGATGGTACATCCTATTCCCAAGCTTGCTTCCCGAGCCAGAATTTTGTCCTAGTGTTTCACTCCAGTCCTGTGCCCCCAGAGATGCTGTTCCATGGCCTTCTCCAACACCAAAGCAGCACAGATGTACCTTCAGGGTGCCAATTCCTGGGTCACAGGGTGTGCAGCCAGAAGCACTTGATGTTTTTTTAGCCAGATGTTTGTCCCACAGGATGCCAGATCCGGACTTCAGCGTGAACGATGTGCGGCTGTGCGTGGGTAAGTGTCCGGAGCCACGCTGCACTCGCTTGTGTGGTTGGGATCTTTGAAGATCTCACCTCCTGTGGTCCATGGTGCACAGGGACAGTTCAGTGACGTGTCTGTTGTGGCAGGGAGCCGACGGATAGTGGATGTGATGGATGTGAACACGCAGCGGGACATCGAGATGTCCATGGCACAGTGGGCGCGCTACTACGAAACGCCGGAGGAGGACAGGGAGAAACTCTACAACGTCATCAGCCTGGAGTTCAGCCACACCAAACTGGAGAACCTGGTGCAGAGACCTGCTACGGTGAGCAGGGCTCTTCCTCCCACAGAGATCTGCTCTCCCTGGAAATCTGGAGGGGAGGTGCAGCCTGGCATTGGGATGTGGTCGAAGAGGGGCTGCTCGGAACATGCGTGAGCTCAGTGGGGATGTCAGTCTGGAAGCTGCTGGAGTTGATCTCCCAGTCAGGCTGTGGTGACCGTGGCCAAGTCCCTGGCCCACTCTGCAGAGAGATGGCCTGTTCACTGACTGTCAACAATTAAAAACATGAAAGTCTGAACTCTGCACATTGTGTCAGGGAGGGTTCCTGATGCAAAGTGCTGAAATCTCTGAGGGCAGAGGAGGCCAAAACTCGAAGTGTGCTGGAAGAGGGGCAAGAAGCTGTTTTGTGGTGGGAAGATGAGCTGTGGGAGGTGGGATGGATGGGATGAACATTCCCAATTCCCTCTGCAGTCAGCAGGTGGAAGTGGCAGCTGTGTGGGGCCAGTTACTTCTCTCTGTTAACTGCAGAGGGAACCTCAGCATCTCTGGCTATTCTGAAGCTTAGGGAGTTGAATCCCACCCTATGAGATGCTTTCTGGCATATTTTTTATGGAAGTCCAGAGCTGGCATCTGAACACCTGATCCTAAGTGCTTTATATGTAGGACTGTCTCAGTGCCAGTGGGAAAGTTTCTGGGTGTGGGGAAGGACCAAAACAGGATTTGCCAAAGGTTTTGCTGTGCCCCTTTTTTCTGTGCTCACGTCTCCTACCTCTGCTGTAGGTGGATTTGATTGACTGGGTTGATAACATGTGGCCCAGGCACCTGAAGGAAAGTCAGACAGAGTCTACCAATGCCATCCTGGAGATGCAGTATCCAAAGGTGCAGAAGTAAGTGACTTCCTGAGCTGTGGCAGGCAGCAAACAATCTCTTGCAGGAAAGCTGCTCAAGGAAGCAGCAGTTTGTACCAAGGGGAAGGGGGAGGAACAGTCTCCCAGCTTATTTTTGTGGGTGACACTTGTAAGGGCACTGCAGTCATTTATTTAATCCCCTGTAGCTGTGTGGAAGAGGGGCTGAGTGGCTTGTGACACTGCTCTGAGCCATTGGCCTGGGTTTGGAGGACCCATTCTCTTGGAATGTCGTATCTGCTCCAAAGATCACCATTCATTTTCACCTTCTCCTCATCTTGTTTTCCACCAGATACTGTTTGATGAGTGTCAAGGGCTGCTACACAGATTTCCACGTCGACTTTGGTGGCACTTCTGTGTGGTATCACATCCACCGAGGGGGAAAGGTAGGACAATCCCTATTGGGACAGCTATAGGTGCTTTAGGAAAGTGACTGTTGGTCTGTGTTTGTGTAAACCTTTGAGGAGGATGCAGCTCCCAGATAGCAAATTGTAGTCTTTGCGCCCGAAGCTTATCTATATTGCATAGAGTCAGGTGCCAATCCCTAGTTCAGGTGTGGCTCTAACATGGTAAATCTAACTCTGTAAATCTCCTTGTCACTGAGGTGGCTTTCCTGGGCTCTGTATCTCTTGACACTGATGTAAATCATACCTTAAAAAGCACCCCAAGCTCAGGCTACCTGTAGCACTCAGTGTGTCAGGCTGAGAAAGGTCTTGCTTGTCCTCTTGAGGGGAGCCGCTGTCCAAGTCATTTTGCTGGGAAGTCCTCAGGGAAAGAGGCAAGGAAGAGATTCATATGTTGGGAAGAAGCCATAGCTGTTCATTATGTGATGACTTACATAAGCATGTTGTCTTTATTTGCAGATCTTCTGGCTGATCCCTCCCACACCCCAGAACCTGGAACTCTATGAAAACTGGCTTCTCTCAGGGAAGCAGGGAGACATTTTCCTTGGGGACCGAGTGTCAGAGTGCCAGCGCATCGAGCTCAAGCAAGGCTACACATTTGTCATCCCCTCAGGTACCCTCAGGGTGGGCAGAGGGCATCCTGCTTTTGGCCAGGACTGTGGCAACAGAAACTCCTGAATACTGGCAGGATTTAGCTCCCTCATGAGTCACTGGAAGAGGGACATGTGATATGGCTCTGTCCTTTTGCTTGCCACCTCCCAAAACTTGCCTGTGATGGCATTGTGGATCCAGCCCAAGTCTTAGGAAAGCTGTGGCTGGCTCACATCACATTTGATTAATTATTAAAGGAGGCTTTTCCAGACCCTGTCATGTTGACACATGGAGCAGTATAGGTTCAGGAGAGGCTGGCCCAAGGCAGCTCCTCAGCTTCCTGGGTGTCTCATGACACCACCAGGAACAGAAAACACCAGGGATTACACAACTCACTCATTTGAGTCCTGTTATCGCAACTGACACTTCTTCTGAACTGAGTGGCTTTGCCTTAAGGAAACCCATGCTGGAATTCCCCAGGTGTTGGTCTTGGCTGGATTGCTTAGCTTTGGAGATAAGGACTGGAACTTGAGTTATTTTGAAGGTGTTTGGAGTGTTGGAACAGACTTGGGAAGGCTGTTTCCCTTGGTGCTAGGCCTAACGCAATTAGAAAACAATCTAGGGATGACACCAGGGTGACAAAAATCTATGCAAGGTGGATCAGAAGGATTCTTCCAACTCTTCTTTTTCCCCAAGGTTGGATCCATGCTGTGTACACTCCCATGGACACGCTGGTTTTTGGGGGCAACTTCTTACACAGTTTCAACATCCCTATGCAGCTCCGGATCTACAGCATCGAGGACCGCACACGGGTAAGGACCTGTGGGAGACCCGTGCTGGACACTGAGCCAGACCTGATGTGGCATCTGTTATCTGAGAGCAGCAGTGGGAAAGAGGCCTGACAGATCCTCTTGCCTGTTTTGCAGGTCCCAAATAAATTTCGTTATCCATTCTATTATGAGATGTGTTGGTACGTGCTGGAGCGCTACGTGTACTGCATCACCAGCCGCTCCCACCTGACCAAGGACTTCCAGAAGGAATCCCTCAGCATGGGTAAGCCCAGCCCTTATTCCTTCCTCTCCCCTATCTAACTGGCTTCTTACACCCTTCTGCTGGGGCACTGGCTCAGCAGTGTGATAGGCAGGGGAGGGCTGGGTGGGGTTTTTTTTTGAACGTGAAGTCACAACCAGACAGACTTCTGCTTCCTCCTTTGGCCCTGCAGCAGCCCAGGTTCCTCTCAGCTGTGAAAACACCACCAGTTCAGAGCCTTGCACGGAAGAGACGAGGGGAAGTTACAGTGACCACCACTGTGCTGTGGGCAGGAATTCTCTCTGGCTGGCCAGGGCCTTCTGCACACAGGGTTTAAAGGGCTGGCACAGTTACTTGGAGGGCTCAGCAGCCTCACAGTCATGAGTGAGTCCACATCCTCTTTCTCACACATGAAGGCACCGTCAAGGTCCTGAGCCCCCAGCTGGAGATCCCAAGCCCTCCAAAGCAAAATGAGGTCGGACAGGGCTTTGAGCAACATGATATAGTGGAAGATCCAGGCCCGTGGCACTGGGGTTGGACTAGGTGACAGTCCAGGTCCTTTCCAACCCAATTCCATGAAATAAGGTCTCGGACATGACATTCAGTCTAGGGCATTTGCTGTTTCTTCTTCTGGGACCTTTTTCCATGTCTGATGCCTTGCATTCCCACAAACAAAGCAGGAATGGGAAGGGTGTTTAGCTATTCTTTTCTAGCTTCTCTGTTCCTTTCACCTCATATGAATCTGTTGCTCCAGCATCCTTCATGACTGGGGGGATCCCACTAAACACAGGACACCTCCTGTGATTGCTCTCCCTGTTTCTCCACCGTGGCAGATATGGAGCTGAGCTCCTCAGACTCAGTGAACATGGAAGAGGAGGAGGAGGAGGAAGACGATGAGGACGGAGCAGGGAAGGAATCCCGGCGCCCCACGACCAGGAGGTCCATTCTCACCAGCCCCATCGCCAACGGTGCCGACCTGGACTATGACGAACTGGGCAAGAGCTGCCGGGGCAGCCTGCCGGGTCTCAAGAAGACCCCATCCATAGACTCTTCCGACTCCAGCCGGGGCTCCCAAAACGGCCAGGCCTGGGACCCAAGCGGGGGCAGCCCCCGCAAGAGCAGGAAGGTGCACCTGACCCAGTTTGAGCTGGAGGGCCTGCGCTGCCTCGTGGACAAGCTGGAGTCGCTCCCTCTGCACAAGAAGTGTGTTCCCACCGGCATCGAGGACGAAGACGCCCTCATCGCTGATGTCAAGGTAGGCCTGAGCCAGTGCAAAGCACTTCCCACAGGGAAACTGGGCTTCACCCTCACCCTGCCCCCGTCCTGGGGCAGGATTGGTGTCCTCCTCTTCCTTTCTGTGAGGCTGATGTTACACCTGAGGGACAGCCCTGGGTTTTAGGGTTGGGAAAGCAGGAGGGTGGCTGCGTCCCTTTATGGCTGTAAGTGCAGGAATGCTTGTTGCTGGTGCATTTCACTTCCAGTTTTGGCTGTGGACTCTGTGACAGTTGGAGCCTTTTCCTTGCCCCAGGTGGGTTTGGCTTTGTTCGAGTTGTTTGCCCAGGGTGTGACCTGGAGCTATGAGAGTCAGTTATTTTGAGCCGGTGAGGATTGTTTGGATTTTATTTGCCTTCATCTTTTGAGCTGGTCTAATGAGCTTTGGTGTTTTGGCTGTTTCAGCACTGAAATGGGAATGTCGGCTTCACTCTATCCCCAGGAATTCATTCTAGTCCCTAAAATGGACTTACCTTCTGCTCCCCTCTTTGCTGTGGGTGGTCTGTACAGCTGCTTGCCTGTACCAAAGCTGACATCCAGACACAGCCATGCATGTGTCCTTGTCTTTGCCATTGTTTTTATTTCCAAGTGCTGTCTCCTGATGTTTTTTGTGAGTTGTTCAGGTAAATTCAGAGATTTGCTGTATTTGGAGCAGAGGGTGCAGCTCTGGGGTCTCAGGGTCTTGGCTGAAAGAGTCTAGCTGCTGTTAGGGGCTGAATTTCTGGTTTTCTGTGGCTTTTCAGGCATCCTGTGTGTGCTGTGACCTTTGAGAGTGTGACATGTGTATCTGAGCCCTGTGTGGTGCTCTTGAGGAACCTGAACTGTGCGCTGTTTCACCCTTGGACTGAGAAAAGCTGGCTGGTGTTGGGGCATTTTGAAGGCAGAGCCTTAAAGGTTATTGTTGTTCAGTTGGAGTTTGAGACCTGATCAAAGAGTTTGTTCATGTTTTGGAGGTAGTAAAGGTGTGCCTGTGTTTTTGGTGTGACCCAACCACCCCTGTGTCCAATTGTACCTGTCAGATGAGCTGCGGGGAACAGCCTTTGTGGTCCCAGACAACCTCCCTTAGGATTTGCTCCTTAAAGCTGGCTGTCCTTGGAGGTTTGGAAGTATCCTGAGCTGCAGGACTCGGTCCCTTAGGACTGGCATCCTCAAGGCATCAAGACCCTTAGTCACGGCCTGCAGTGGCTGGGGAAAGTGGGACAAGTTTGTCCAACCACAGCAAAGTTCTGCTTTCAAAACTCATTTTCCATAGAGGTGATGGAAGTGGCCAGTAGAGGTTGGTTCATAAAGCCTGAGAAGGGCTTGAGACATTTTCTAGCTAAAATTTCTAACTGGGGCAACCAGTCTTTTGCCCTTGTGTCACCAGGTAAGGTCATTGATGAAGCTGGAATCTGGCCAAGCTGAAGAAGCTGCACTTTGCTCTGTGCTCTCCAGGTCAGAACATGGTGTTTTCTCATCCAGACTTGCAGGCCTGGCACCTTGGTCTGCCCATCCAGTGCCACCCTCTGCTATCCAGTGTACCCAGACATGCCAGGAGCCAGGAAAATGCTGTTTTTTCCCACAGCCTCTTGTGAAGTTATCAGGATTTCAGGGTGTCTGTCTGTTGGGTCACATGGAAAAATATGTATCCTATCACGAGTTCAGCCTGGAGCGTCATGTGGCCGGATGTGACGCTTTGGATGTGACAGGAATTGTCTCAAAATTCTGAGCACGGTGGGGGTCATTGGAATGATCATTGACAAAGAGGGAATTTCTGAGATGTCCTGTTGTCTTTTGGCTGCTTCCATCCATGCTTTCTGACCCCTCTGTGGTGTGCTGGTTTCCATGACTGGATTTGACAGGAGGATGGTCATGAGGCAGCTGACAGCAGGTCTAAGGCCAGGTCCCTGTGGCCTGGCATAAACAGGTTGTATCTGTGCTCTGCATGGAGCTGTTGGAGCACCAGGGATTGTAGGAACAAGAGAAGCCCTTCCCAGAAGTGCTGATCCTGTCTCCAGGACCTCATCTCAAAACCTCTGGTGTGGCATTGCTCACTACCTGACTGGGCAATGGGCACAGAGAGAAGTTGGTGAGGAATGGGGATGGTATCCTCAGGGATGGGTGAGGAAGTTCAGGATGGCCTGTGAGCTGTGCCAGGAAGGATTGCCATGGTGGGATGGCAGCACTGGTCACGCTCCTGCCTGTGGGTCGCAGAGAGCCCGTGCCAGGGGCCCGAGGGTGTCACTGGTGGCACAGTTGGTGACAGTCTGGAGCCAGGTCGGCATGCGACTGGCTTCCTGGGAACACAAAGCTGGAGTTGGCTGCAGATGCTTTGGATGCATCAGATGTGGGAGCAGCCGCTGCTCCCCTGTGCTGTTTGGCTTTATTTCAGGAGTTTCCTCCATTTTAATTGCGGTGCGTAGCTCGGGGGCGTCTCGGCGGGCTGGGATTGCTTGGGGGACACCTTGATCGCCTGATATGGATCTGTCCCCCTCTAGCGGGCTTGGTCCCCGGTGCTTTTGGGAATGTGGCTGCTCCCAAACTTGGCTGGCGGGATGTTTGTCCCTCCAGGTCGGGGGGTGCAGACCCTGGGGGAGCTCCAAGGGGGATGACCCTTGCTTACATTCCAAAGCCCCGCTCTCTCCAGAGGGGTCTGTGCTGTGTCCCAAACCCGCCTGGGAGCAGACAAAAGAAAGGCGCTGGAGAGGCTGGGCCTGAGCGGGACGGGGTAAGTGCTGTCGGCCACGCTCTGCCCGGCTCCGGGGAGCCCGGCCCCGGCCTCTCGGATTGCGGCGGCGGAGGCGGGGGAGGGATCCCGGGGAGGCCGGTGGGCAGCGCCGCCCGGACCCTGCACCAATCCCCGCCGTCCCGGCCCCTCCCGGCGCTGCAGCAGCGCGGCTCTGCCCTCCGCTCCCTCGCTCCCTTTTTCTCTTCTGCCATCTTCCCGTTGCAAAGCATTGCTGGGAACCGCATGTGGGTGACGCAGCAGCATTGTCTCCGGCTCAGGAAGCTGCCGCTGCCGCTGCCCAAGGGCTCGGGAGGAGCACGCGGCCGCCGGTGCGGCTGCCGGGGGCGGGGAGGAGCCGGGGGCGCTCGGGGCGGGGGGCGCAGCTGCTCCCCCAGCCATGTCCCCGAACACGGGGGATCCGGCCGGGGTCTGAGCCAGCCCCCGGAGGTGTCCGGGGAGAGGGGAGGGGGCCCAGCCCTCGCAGTGCGGGCACCGAAACAAAGAGGGCTCGGCAAACTTCACCTCAGAGTCTCGGCAGCTCCAGAGGCGCAAGGTCAGGCAGCTGGCAATGTTCGTGGCGCGGGGAGGGGATGCGGGGACGCTCCGGTCCCGGACAGGGTGGGAGGTGACCGCGGGGGGACCCCTACGTCCCCGGAGGGATCCCTGGTCGGTGCTTGGGCTCACTTCTCCCGTCCCCGGCGCGCCCTCGCCGGCACCGCTGCCGAGACGTTTCGACCGCGTGTGCGCAGGGTCCCCTCCGCCGCGTCCCTCCGGCCACAGCGCGACGGGGCACAGGGGACCAACAGGCTGTCGCCCACCCGGGTCCGAGCCATATGCAGCCGCAGCACCCGGGAGCCCCCGCAATCCCTCGGCTCCCTGGCGGGGAGCGTTGCCTGAGCCGCCCCCGCCCCGTCCCCGGTGCCACGGGCAGGCGGACGCTGCAGTCCCACGGATGTCCGTGTGGGAGCTCCGAGCCCTGACCTTTCCCTCGGCGTGTGCTCACGGGGCGGCTGAAGGCGGCACGCTGCGCTGCCGGGGAGCCCAGGGGAGACTGCGGCTTCCTGCCTCCTCAGACGCCAGGAAAACCGGGCGGGGGGCACGCCGGGCACCCCCTGCCCCGGCCCTGCCTGGCAGCGGGAAGCACCGCCCGCTGGGATGCCGGCAGGAGGCTTCTGCCTTTGTAACTATGGCAACGTCAAGTAAATAAAGCACCTTTGCAACTGGCAAATTCGGTGGGGAGTGGATGTGGGGAGGGGGCTGCTCTGGAGGGTGCTGAAAGGACCGGGGTGAGGGCGGGCGCCCCGTGCACCGGGAGCGGGGCCTGTCGCGCCGGAGGGCAGCATGCCAGTCTGGTCGGTGCCGAAGGATCTCTCCCTCCAAGTCAAAGCCAAACCCTGAGGCAGTGCGGGGGAGCAGCTCTCTGCTGCCGGCAGCTTGTGTCAGGCCATGGAAGGGGTGCTGGGGCATTGCATCCTGCTGCTGCTGCTGCACTCTCCAGGCTGCCCCGTGCCTGGGGAGCAGCTCGGGGGGGGGGGGGGGGGGGGCAGGGGGGGTAATGCTGGTGAATCTTCCCTCCAAAATCCCCCCAGGTTGCCGAATCTTGGCACTCTCCCCCTCTACCACCACCCAGCACGGGGCCTCGGGGCTGAAATGCAGTTGATGAAAGTGCTGGTGCAGATTGACTCGACAGAGCTTGTCTGTCTCATGTGGGGAGGAGGGATGGTTGCTGGCAGGCGTGGGGAGAGGAGGGCTCCTTCCCAGCCGCCTTTGAAGCATGCTGGCCTTGGCATCTGGTCAGAGCTCGCCTTGCTGGCGGGACCCCTGTTTCCCTCTGCTCACACCTGTGCTTTTTGTCTCTCTGCTGTGTTCCCCCCTCCTCTCTCTCCTTTAGCTGCTATTGGAAGAATACGCAAACAGCGACCCCAAACTGGCACTTACAGGTGTCCCCATCGTCCAGTGGCCCAAGAGAGATAAGGTAGGAGCTGCGGGGAGGGGACCCAGATGGGTGTCACGTGTTGAGTCGTTTCCCAAGCCTGGGGTGTGGTGGCACAGCTTCCATACCCGCCTTGGGAGCAGTGCCAAAGTGGGATGTGGGGTGCAGCCACCTCCACGGCACCGCAGGCAAACCCAGAGATCTCCCACTGTGCTGGTTATCCCAGCTCAGCAGATGGGTGGTAACCAGATCAGCCCCAGCTGCTCCATGTTCTCCAGCCCTTTGGCTGTGCTTGGAGAATTGGGAGCCTTGTTGTGGGAGGAGGGGGCGATCCTGCTCTCCCAGGAGCCCTCTGGATTGATAGGGAGACCTGGATGGCCTGAGGAATGTTGCGTGTCAGGGAAGACCCCACTGTGGCAGAGGTGTGTGAGGTGTGGGGTTGATGGTCAAGAGCAGTCCCTCACTGCAAGGTGAACGTGTCCCTTGTGTCCCTGTCCCTGTTGTAGGATTGGGTCTTACAACCCCAAGCAAGGCAGCTCTCTCCTAGAAGTCTCTCCCTGTGGATAGCAGCCAGCTCCTCAGCAATGGGACCTTTCCATGCATCCCTGCCTTTCCCTGTCCAGCTGTGCTGATAGCCCGGGGTCCACAGCTGGGCTGCAGCCTGGGCTTAGCTCGCTGGGCAGATGGAGGCATGGAGCAGCTGGACTTCGCTTCCACAGGCTGCCTTCCTGTGGCCTGCCAGGATGGCTCCCAGAGGTCATTTCTTCCTTCCTGCCAGGAGATGGGATCACAGGCAGGCTATGGGAAGAGCAGGAGCCATTCACACTGGGAAGGGTGGGTAACACCCTGTTGGGGAGTCTGGCAACCAGTGAGCCTCTCGGATGGACCTTTGGAGGTGCCCGTCTCTGCTTGCCTGCCGTGCCCAGGAGATCCAGCTTGATCTTTGTGCAGCACAAGCATCTCAGGCAGCTTTTCTGGGAGAATTGACCTGGAGATGTGTGCATGCTGTGGGTGCAGCACTCAGAGGCTTGGCACATGCCCAACCCCATCACTGGGAGCCTGCCCTTCCCCAAGCCCATCAGCTGTGGTGCACATCCCAGCATGGCCAATCCCAGAAGGATGCTGCAGCCAGGAGATTTCCTGTGAGGGCTGATGGGGTGTAGGGTGACAGCTGGAGAGTGTGCTATCCTACCTGCACTGTAAACAAGCAGGGTGTGGGTGTTCCCAGTGTGCCTTGACCTCAGGAAAGAGCAACCAGAGCTGTCCCCTTGTGCAGTTTGCAGAGTGACAGGGAGGACAGCCTGGGTGGACCTTGTCATTCCTTGCCTTGGTAGGAAAGCATGGATGCTGTGGAGTGCTTTTGGGACTTAGTAGCCCTTTCCAGACCCATTTGAGCCATAACAGGGGGTTAGAGGAAGGGTAGCTCTTGGTGTGGGGTGGTGTGAGGGATTAAGGAGTGTGCTCCAGGAGAAGTGCCAGGGCAGTGCTGATCCAGGCACCTTTGGCTGCAGAGCGCTGAGGGAGCAGAGCTACTCTCTCGCACATTATCTGAAGTCGTAGTGCTGAATCCAGGGATCAGAGCCTTCCAGACCCCAGCAGAGCACAGCGCTTCCCTCCCCTCACCCAATTCCCTCTCTCCCTGTTGGCAGCTAAAGCTCCAGGCCCGGCTGCGGGTACGCCTGCCCACCATCCCCATCACCAAGCCGCACACCATGAAGCCAGCACCCCGCCCGACTCCCGTCAGGTCCACGGTGTCTCCCATCGTGTCGGGCGCCCGGCGGAGGCGCGTGCGCTGCCGGAAATGCAAGGCCTGCATGCAGGGCGAGTGTGGCATGTGCCACTACTGCAGGGACATGAAGAAGTTTGGCGGGCCTGGCCGCATGAAGCAGTCCTGTGTCCTCCGGCAGTGCTTGGCGGTGAGTCCGGGTTGGATTCCTGGGGGATAGCTGGTTGCTTCTTCGTGGTTCAGGTGGTAGGGAAGGAAAGGATGAAGGCTGTCCCACCGTGCCCTGGTGTCAGCCCTGCTTTCCTTTGTAGCCCAGGCTGCCTCACTCGGTCACGTGTGCACTTTGTGGGGAGGTGGATCAGAACGAGGACTCACAGGACTTTGAGAAGAAGCTCATGGAGTGCTGTATCTGCAACGAAATTGTTCATCCTGGCTGTCTGCAGGTGAGCAGAGCACCTGCTGGGCAAGGGGGGGGTTCTGCTGTGAGGCTGGGCTGCTGCTGACCCCCTCCTCTTGTTGCAGATGGATGGGGAAGGGCTGCTCAATGATGAGCTCCCCAACTGCTGGGAGTGCCCCAAGTGCTACCAGGGTGATGACACAGAGAAAGGCCAGGTAAGGAGCTGTGCCCTGGCAAAGCAGGATCTGTGTCCTCCATCCCTCCCACTGCATTCTGCCAGGGATGTGTTCAACCAGCATGGGCTGGGGGGCGGCAGTGACCAGTGAGAATGAGAATCATGGGGGTGCAGCACTTGGGGGCCTGGGTACATCCTACTGCAATGCGATTCTGAGATATTCCACTGTAAGAGACATTGAACTGTTAGACACAGAGTGGAAGCCAATCCCAACCTCAAGGGAATCCCCTTTTGAGAAGGGGTTAGGAAAATGCTTGGTGCTGGTATGGGTGGACTCTGGTCCTTGTGCCACTTAGATGAGCTGTGAGGAAGAAATTAATTACTGTGAGGGTGGTGAAACCCTGGCAGAGATTGACCAAAGCTGTGGATGCCCCATCCCTGGAAGTGTTCAAGGCCAGGTTGGATTGGATTTGGAGCAACCTGATCCTAGTGGAAGGTGTCCCCATCTAACTCGAACCATTCTATGATTTCACTGGGCACTGCTGGTGCAGGTCCTGCCAGCACTGTGGTGTTTCCCTGGGGAAAAAGAGAAGGGAAAAGCCTTCCCCAGGCCTCATTCCCTCTAATCATCCACCCCGTTCCCCACAGAAGCGCAAGGTGGAGGAGAGTGACGACGACACGGCGCAAGCCAAGGTGCTGCGGCCCCTGCGGAGCTGCGAGGAGCCCCTGACCCCCCCGCCCAACTCGCCCACCCCGATGCTGCAGCTGATCCACGACCCTGCATCCCCCCGCGGGGTGGTGACACGCTCGTCCCCGAGTGCCGGGCCCAGCGACCACCACAGCGCCAGCCGGGATGAGCGCTTCAAGCGCCGGCAGCTGCTGCGGCTCCAGGCCACGGAGAGAACCATGGTGCGGGAGAAGGAGAACAACCCCAGCGGCAAAAAGGAGCTGTCGGAGGTGGAGAAGGCCAAGCTGCACGGCTCCTACCTCACTGTGACACTCCAGCGCCCCACCAAAGATGTCCATGGCACTTCCATTGTCCCCAAGCTCCAAGCCATCACGGCCTCCTCGGCCAACCTGCAGCACTCGCCACGCGTGGTTGTGCGCCACGCGCCCGCCAGGATGCCCCTGCGGAGCGGGGCTGACGAGGAGGCGGCTGCCGAGGAAGAGGAGGAGGAAGCGGAGGAGGAGGACGAGAATGCAGAAGAGGGGGGGGCGGCCCGGCTGAACGGGCGCGGGGGCCGGGCGCAGGAGAGCGAGGAGAGCTGCGTCCAGCGTGAGGTCTGGATGTCTGTGTTCCGCTACCTCACCCGCAGGGAGCTCTGTGAATGCATGCGGGTGTGCAAGACCTGGTACAAGTGGTGAGTGTGGGGACCAGGGCTGGGGTACATCTATGGCCAGCACCCAGAGGGAACAGGAGGAAGGATCTCTCCTCAGTGCCTTCCCGTTACTCCCCCAGAGCCAGGCAGCGTTACTGCAGCCAGCCCTGATGCCTCTGCTGTGTGTGCACCCATCTCTATTGTTCCCTTCCCTTCTGCCTTCCTCTTGTGCCCTTAGCTGCCCTCTGCCACATCCTTGTGAGGTGCCAGTACCCTTCCCTCACCCATCACCCTGATGATGCTTGCCCTTCCTGGCCTCCCTTGCTGCCTCCCCTCCCAGCAGGCAGGGAAGGCAGGCTGAGGCGGGATGGTTTTGCTGGCTGGAAATGCCTTGGGGGGCAGCAGGCCCAAAGACAATGCTGGCACTGAGACAGCTGTGCGTGGAGGGCCTGGGAACAGACAGGAATGGAAACTGGGAGGTTTCTAACAACCGAGCAGCAGGCATTGCCTGCTTTGATCAGCAGCTGGTGGCAGTGGTGTGGTGGAGAAGCATTCCCTCTCCTGTACCCTCAGGGGCTTAGTTAAGCTGCCATTGGGTCCAGGCTCTCAGAAACTCCCATGGAAGAGGAAGTGTTTGCTCCTGGCTAAGGAGCAAGCTGTGTTGGGGCTGTGGGGTGGCACACACAGTGTTTTGCTTGCTGGGAGTAAGGATCCTTAAGATCAGGAGAAACACCCAGAGGGGGCAAGCAGGCATGCAGCTGTCACTTGGAGTCTTGTTTTGTGGCAGCAAAACCCTGCTGGGGCCACGCTGGGTGGCCCAGCACCTTCAGCAACCTCCAATGTTTGGGGAAACCTATGGAAACCAGGAGGACCAACCTTGTATCTGGCTGGGGCCACACTAGGGCTGGGCTCCTTCCAGAAGCCAAGCACCGTGCTGGCAGTCTATTATCCCATGGGACTCTTGAGATTCAACTTTCAGCCTTGTCCTTGTCCCCAGGTGCTGTGACAAGAGATTGTGGACAAAGATAGACTTGAGCAGGTGCAAGTCCATCACCCCCCAGGCGCTGAGCGGCATCATCAAAAGGCAGCCAGTCAGCCTCGACCTCAGCTGGACCAATATCTCAAAAAAACAGCTTACATGGCTCGTCAACAGGCTGCCAGGTGAGTGTGGGCTGGGGAGGGGTCCCTTCCTCTGCCATCAGCCTGCTCCAAGGCTTCCTGAGGGCTGGGTCAGTGGGAGAGACACCCTGCAAGCCTGGGAGCTCCTGGGTCCCATCATCCAGCAAGTGTCCCACCCCAGGCAGGGAGGGGACCTGCTTTTCCTCATGTGCCTGGAAAAAGATTGTGGAGATTTGGGATGCCTGAGAGCTGACCAAACCCGTCTAACTTGTTACCTGCCTCCCTTCTGCCAGGCCTGAAAGACCTCATCCTAGCGGGCTGTTCCTGGTCTGCGGTTTGTGCTCTCAGTACCTCCAGCTGCCCCCTTCTCAGGACCCTCGATCTTCGGTGGGCAGTAGGGATCAAGGACCCTCAGATCCGGGACTTACTCACACCTCCAACAGACAAACCCAGTAAGCTGCTGCTGCCCTGGGGCTGGCTGGGCTGGACAAGGGAAGGTCCCCAGGGCAGTGTGTCCACTCTGTTTCTGTCTTTGCCCGTGCAGGTCAGGACAATCGCAGCAAACTCCGCAACATGATCGACTTCCGGCTCGCCGGGCTGGACATCACTGACGCCACGCTGCGCCTGATCATCCGCCATATGCCCCTGCTCTCCCGCCTCGACCTCAGCCACTGCAACCACCTCACGGATCAGTCGGCCAACCTCCTCACCGCCGTGGGCTCCTCCACACGCAACTCCCTCACCGAGCTCAACATGGCAGGTGCGTGCCCTGCCCCAGGTGCCTCCTGGCTTTCCCATTCCCCCTCCTGGTGCTGGCCGCTGGAGGTGTCCCCCTCACGCTCCGTGTTCTGCCCGCAGGCTGCAATAAGCTGACGGACCAGTCCTTGCTGTACCTGCGCCGCATCTCCAACATCACCCTCATCGACCTGCGGGGTTGCAAACAGATCACCCGCAAAGCCTGTGAGCACTTCATCTCGGACCTGTCCATCAACAGCCTCTACTGCCTGTCTGATGAGAAGCTGATCCAAAAAATCAGCTAGAGACCCTCCCCGGGGCAGACTGAGGAGAAGGAAAAGAGCCCATCCCGCCCCTCTCGGAGAGCTGCTCCTCCACCTTCCCCCCTTGCCCTGCGTGTCCTGCCGCTGCCTCCCACCTGACTCGGCAGGCAGGGCTGTCGCTGGCCTCGCTCCACTGTCCTTCCTCCTCCTCCTTCCCCGGGACTTCTGCCGAGGAAGATGTCCTGCCAGGCTGGCCAGTACCAGAGGAGGAACAGGCCCATGGCAGGGAGCCTCAGCGCCGAGGCTGGCTGCTCCCGAAGTGGGGGCTGTAACAGAGGCCTCTGTGCAGAGAAATGGGGCACCCTCTCCCTCTAGCTTTTCCTCTCCTCCCTGTCGTTTCCTTGCCTTGAAATACTTGTCACTTCCCTGGTAGCACAAAGCTTGAGGGTCGAGGTCTCTCCAAGGAAGCGGGAGCAGAGCCAGAACACCCTGTCCCCTCTGTGCCACCAGCTCAGCGCTTCCCTGCGTTCTCCTCCCCCTTCCCCTTCCCCTCGTCTGGCTGCAGGGACTGCTGTCCATCCCCTTCCTCCTCCCACACATCTGGGCAGTTCTTTGGGCACCCAGCGCAGGAGCCCCATGGCTGGGATGCCCCAGGAGCAGGGGCTGGGGGATATCTCATCTGTCCAAGGGGATGGAGCAGGGGAGAACCCACAGGTACACCAGAGCTCAGGGAGGACTTGGGAAGCATCAGCCAGGGGTGAGTGAGCAAGTACGGGGTGGGGACAGAAGCTGCCTCCTCTTCCTCCCCAGCTCCCGGCACCACGAAGCACTCTGGGGCTGGAGGGGCAAGGGCTGCTCCGCAGCCTGGGACCGAACTGGCATCGTCCTCTCCTTCCCCCCACCAGCTTTTCGCTGCCTATTTTCCTTTGCAATGAATGGTTGGTCCAAAGAACCTCTCTCTAGGGCAGCAGAGAGCTTTTTGCACTTTAAAAAAAAAAAAAAAAAAAAAAAAAAAAAAAAAAACACAAGGAAAAAAAAAGGAAAAAAGGTTGGAATCTTCATTTTCTGGGTCACTATTTTATTTCCCTCCCTGTCCTGCCTGTGCCTGGGCGCTCCCCCTCCCTGTAGCCCCCAGTGTCAGCACCCTGCTCTCTCCCTGGCAGCGTACCGATAGCACAATCCGGGGTGTCCCCTCCCTGCCACCACCGGCCCCCAGCCCTGCAGGGGTCACCGGGGGGCAGCCCACACCCCCTCGCTGCTTCAGAAGCAATAAAGGAGGAGAGGCGGCCCGCAGGGACTGTCCCCAGCAGGGGGACACGAGGGGACAGTCCCGCAGTGCCTGGGACGAGGGGCAGTGTGGCCGAAGCGGAGCCGGAGGGCTCGGAGCCGGAAACCCCTCCAGGCGAGAGGAGGAGCCTTCGGCCTCTATCACCGGCGGCTCCCGGGGCAGACGTCGGATGAATTAAAGCTTTTCTTTTTCCTTTGGGTTCCTTTTGAGTTCTGCAACGCGAAAGAAAATTTCCAGAGATGGGGTTGAGAGGGGTGAGGTGGCCCATCCTCCACGGGAACAGCACCCCCCCTTCCCGCCATGTCGTCCCCCCCACTCCAGCCGCAGAGGCTCTGGCGTGCGACCCTCCTCACCACCCCGGCGTGGTGCAAATCCACGAGGAAGAAAAAAAGAGAATTATATATAATAAAAATCACTTAGTGATTTAAAACCAACCCAGCCTGCTCCCTGAAGACAACTCCTGCAAGCAAAGTCACTTGTTTAAGGGTTTGGTTGTGGTTTTGTTTCGTTTCAATACCCCCTTCCCTCCCTTCCTCCTTCCCTTCACTCCTAAAGAAATACTGTAAATATCTATTTTTTTGTTGGCAATTTAGAGTTCATCTCTGATGTTTGTGCTTTAAAATTAAATGTAAGCATTAAGGGTAAAAGCAAACCAAGTCTTGCAATCTCTCAGCTGGGGTTGGGGGTTCTTGGCTAGGGCAGAGGGAGGGCACCTACATGGCAAGTGGGTTGGTTTTATTTTTTCCTTTTTAAATTTTTTTTTTTTTTTTGGGGGGGGGGGGGGGCGGGGGGATTGCTTCCTGAGCCTTCTCCAGTCCTGGATTTTTAGAGAGGCTTTGCTTATACCATAGTACCACCAAGCTGGGTGAGCTGTTGAGGAGGGAGGGAAAACTCCAGCCTCCCAAGGGAAATACTTTGTTTCTTGGGGGTGGCTTTTTGGAATAAAAAAAATGGAAAGAAAAAAAAAGTCCTACTAAAATCCATGAGTGTGAGCTCTGCCCGTTTGTCTGTGAGGGAAGTGGAGGGGACAAGGCCAGGGTTTGGACCTTCTGTGTCCCCCCTGTCCCCAATACTAGGGCTTTCTCAGCTGCTCGAGAGGAAACTGGAGCACCGTCGGTGGTGGCAGCTGTCCTGGTCTCCCTGCTGTCTCCTGGAGGATGGTGGCAGCTGCCGCCGTGTCTCATCACCTCCTGCCAGGGCCATAGGTCCTCCAGAAGCCTGTGGGGCTTTTTTTCCTCCTTGGGAAACCTGCCCTCTCCCAGTGGATTCCTGGGCCACCAGGGTGACATTTACTGTCTCCCACCCTGTGGGGATGTCACGGCCCAGGTCTCTGCAGCAACTGGGCTGTTACATTTGAATGGCGAGGCACACGGCAGGTGACATCATCCTCCACAGGTGGCTGAGGCCATTGTCACTCTTCCTGTGCCCTGGTACCCAAGTGCCACCATGTGCATCGCCCAGTGACACACCAGAGCCAAGCAAATCTCAGCACCCCGACCCCCTGGCTGTCCCCTCCAGGTGTCCCCTCCTGGCCCCGGGGACAGGGAGCCTGCACACGGTGTCACAGGCACATGGCCACACCTGCTGCCACGCATGGCACGTGTAACACACTGCAAGGTGTGGAATGACACACACGACGTCCTGCACACACAGAGCCACGGTCACACACACCCATGGTGTCCCTCACACAGTGGCACACACAGACGGTGTCACACCCTCGCCCTGGCACACACACCGGTGGCACATGCATCCAGTGCCAGAAACCCAGTGTCACACCCAGTGTCATACGCCTAGTGTCACACACATACACCCAGTGTCACACACACGCACAGTGTCACACACACACACAGTGTCACACACATACACCCAGTGTCATATACCCAGTGTCACACACATGCACAGTGTCACACACACACAGTGTCACACACATACACCCAGTGTCATATACCCAGTGTCACACACACACACAGTGTCACACACATACACCCAGTGTCACACACACACACACACACAGTGTCACACACGTACACCCAGTGTCATATACCCAGTGTCACACACACACACACACCCAGTGTCACACACACACACAGTGTCACACACACACCCCCAGTGTCACACACACCGCCAGTGTCATAGCCGGTGTCGCGGCCCCTCCCGGGCGGGCGTGGCGGCCGCGCTGTCCCCGCCCAGCCCCGCTGTCCCCGCCCCGCGCCCCGGTGCGGCCGCGCCCCGTTCCGCGCTCCGCTCCCGCCGCTCCGGGCGCTGCCGCCGCCCGCGTCCCGGGGCCGCCGAGCCCCTCCCGGCCGCTCCCCGCTCCTCCGCCCGGCTCCTCTCCGGCCCCGTTCCGCTTCCGGGCGCGGTTCCGGTTCCGGGGCCGGCGGGTCGGGCCGGGGCCGGTGCGGCGCCCGCGGCGGGGCCGGCGGCGCGGCACGATGGCGGACCTCGAGGCGGTGCTGGCGGACGTGAGTTACCTGATGGCCATGGAGAAGAGCCGCGCCGCGCCCGCCGCCCGCGCCAGCAAGAGGATCGTCCTGCCCGAGCCCAGGTGAGGCCCCGCCGCTGCCCCTCCGCTTGTCCGTCCGTCCGTCCCTCCGTCCGCCCCCGGCACCGCCACCCCCGGTCCCTTGGTCACCCCTTCCCGGCACCGCTCGCACGCACCCGCGAGTCGCGGGCATCCCCCGCACACGTGTGTGTCGGTCACACCTGCCCGGACACACGGACATGGACACACGGATGTGGACAGACACGGATATGAACACACGGATATGGACACAAACGCGTCACGCCTGTTGCACAGACACACGGACATGGACACGCACACACACACACACGTCCTGCCTGACACGGGGACACACAGACACGGACACATGGACACGGACACGCACACAACCTGCCAGACACACAGTTACACCCAGCTGTGCGTCCCCTCTGTCGCCGCCGTGTCACACCCGTGTGTACACACACACCCCTGTACCAGGTGTGCAGAGGGTCACGGTCCCCACTCCCCCTGCCAGACCCGGTGCCCTCCTGTGCCTTCACTGCCAGACACCTGTGGAGCTTTTTTAGGGGGGATGCTCATCCCCACCCTCCCTTGGGCCCCAGTGCGTGGGACACGCTGTGATTCTGCCACCCAGCAACGTGCCATGCTTGGGTGGGGACACACAGGATGGTAGGACGTGTATGCCATGGGGCTTGGGGACACGGGAGGAGAAGGAGAGGAGGGGCGGGGAGCAGGGGTCCGTCGGGGGGCATGGCTGAGCCCCTCCACTGTGTCCCCAGCATCCGCAGCGTCATGCAGAAGTACCTGGAGGACCGGGGAGAGGTGACATTTGACAAGATCTTCACGCAGAAGATTGGTGAGCTGGGGACACAGGGACTGTGGAGGGCACGAGGAGGCAGCTGGCCCAGCACCCAGTAGCAAAGGGGCAAGCATGGGTGGGCTGGGGGGCTGCACTGGTAGCCACCATGACAGTGAGAGTGGCCACGGGAATGGCAGGGGGGTTGTGGGGCCAGGCTGGACAGGGGTGCCGGGGGGCTGCGCCACGTTCCTCACCCTGTGTCCCCTGCCCTGTCACTTCCCCCCACGCCAGTACAAACCGTCCGGGGCAGGAAGCGTCTCTCACTTCCTTCTGCTGGCTCCGGCGGTTTCCGGGCACGTCCGCCCTGCTCCGTGTGCCCGCCCATGCCCCTGCCCCCACTGTGCCCCACAGCAGCCCCCTGGCTGCCCCATGCTGTCCCAGCCTGCTGCTCCCCATGCCAGCTGTGTCCTTGTCACACTGTCACCCTGCCAAGTCCGCACTGGTCCCTGCTTGGCACTTCCCCTTCCCCAAGCCCAGCCCCAGGGTGGCAGCAGGGCTGGGCAGACCCAGGGGATGTCCCTTGTGTCCCTTGGCCTGGGAGGCTGTTACCACTTACACTGTGACTCTGTCCCTGCAGGCTATCTGCTTTTCCGGGATTTCGCCTTCAACCAGGCCGAGGAGGCCAAGCCCCTGATGGAATTTTATGAGGAGGTAAGACAGGGGGACCCAGGGGACAGACCCTGTGTGCACCAGGAGTAGGGTTGGTACCTCCAGGGCCCATGGACACAGTGCCAAGAGCACCACCCGAAGTGACAGTGCCCAGGGACCTAGGAGATACTATCCAAGGGGATGGGATAACCTCTCCCATGGGACATGGCACCCCGGAGAGGCCACAATTCCCAGCGTTCCATGTGCCCCTGTGCCACTGGAGCTGTGCCCTCTGCAGATCAAGAAGTACGAGAAGCTGGACTCGGAGGAGGAGCGAGCCACTCGCAGCCGCCACATCTTTGACCATTACATCATGAAGGAGCTGCTGGCCTGCTCCCATGTGAGTGCCAGGCAGCAGCATGGCAGGGATGTCCCCACTGTGCCCACAGGGTCCTCAGGAGGAGCTCCAAAACCCCCACAGGCTCCATCCTGGGACCCACATCCCAGCCCTATGGATGGGGGTTCCTCTGTGGATTCCTGCCTCGTGCAGCCCTGCCTGGCTGCTGTCCCTTCTGCCCGAGATGACATGGTCCTGTCCCCCTCACAGCCCTTCTCCAAGAGCGCCACAGAGCACGTCCAGAGCCGCCTGAGCAAGAAGCAGGTGCCCCCAGATCTCTTCCAGGTGGGCATCCCCTGGGACAGGGAAGGGGTTCTTGCCACCTGTAGCACTCAGAGAGTTAATCCTTAGAGGGTGCTGAGGGTCACAGGAGTCCCTGAAAGTGGGAGGGGGGTGTCCCAGGAGGAATGGGGACCCCAAGGGATGGTGAGAGGATCCCCAGAATGTTGGGAGTGAGGGGGAATTGCCAGTGGTCCCCATGGGGTGGTGGGAGACTGGGGGCTGGAGGTAGCAGGGAGTCCTCAGAGGGAGGTGATCAGGACCCTGGATGTCACCCTAGGGGTCCCCAGGGCTGGTGATTTTGGGGTCCCTGGGGGCTGGAAGTGGCAGTGGGGGTATGTGAAATCCCAGGAGTGGAGGAGACCCCACATAATGATGGGATAGAGGTGACCTGGGTGGCCCTGGGGACCCAGCACTGAGCCCTGTGTCCTCCCCAGCCCTATATTGAGGAGATCTGCCAGAACCTGCGTGGGGGCATCTTCCAGAAATTCATCGAGAGGTGAGTTGGGAGGAAATTCCCATGCAGGTTGGGGTGTCCCATCCCAGTGTCTCCCAGCCCAGAGAGGGGTCAAGGGTACCCACACTGGGGACTTGGGGGTCTTTTCCTTTCCCAGGTGTCCCAGGGGGTGCTCCCTGTCTCCATACAAATCCAGGGAGTCTTTGAAGGACATGTTTCTCCAGGATCTCCACTCTTGCCCTCTCTGCTCTTCTTTGCAGTGACAAGTTCACGCGGTTCTGCCAGTGGAAGAATGTGGAGCTGAACATCCATGTGAGCAGGAATCCCTGCCCCTCACCTCCCAGGGAGGAGGATGTGCTTCCAGGGAGCCTCTGGTGTCCCTCACCTGGGAAAACTGGGGCAGGGGTCAGTGTCCAGGCTCATCCCAGTCTCCTCCTCACCCCTCCAGCTCACCATGAACGACTTTAGCGTTCACCGAATCATCGGCCGTGGCGGCTTCGGGGAGGTCTACGGCTGCCGGAAAGCGGACACAGGAAAAATGTAATGGGAATGCTCTGGCACAGAGGGACCCACCTGGGATTTTGGGGGGCTGAGGGGTCCCAGCGGTGCTGCTGTGATGACACCTGTTCGGGGGCGGGGGGGATGCAGGAATATTGTCGTGGCTGCAGGGCCCGTGGCTGGCAGGGACGTTACAGCTGTGGGCGGGAGCTGGGTGCTGGCCCTGCTCTGGGGACATGGTGGCTGCAGGGACTCTGTGCCCGTCCCCCAGGTACGCCATGAAGTGCTTGGACAAGAAGCGCATCAAGATGAAGCAGGGCGAGACGCTGGCCCTCAACGAACGCATCATGTTGTCCCTCGTCAGCACTGGGGTGAGGGGACACGGGTGCTGGGCAGGGGACAGGGACAGGGGACAGGGAGAGTGACCCAGCATCTCCCACCAGGACTGCCCGTTCATCGTGTGCATGTCCTATGCCTTCCACACGCCCGACAAGCTCAGCTTCATCCTCGACCTCATGAACGGTGAGACCCCAGCCTGGAGCCACTCCTGGGGCACAGAGCCCCCTGCCCACCCCTGCTCCGGGTGACAGTCGGTCTCTGTCCCCACAGGGGGGGACCTGCACTATCACCTGTCCCAGCATGGCGTCTTCTCAGAGGTGGAGATGAGGTTCTACGCGGCCGAGATCATCTTGGGCCTGGAGCACATGCACAGCCGCTTCGTGGTGTACCGTGACCTCAAGGTGACCATCCCCACCTGCAGGACATCCCTGAACCTTTAGAAACCCCTCCACCACCCTGTGGGCACTCACAGGTGTTACAAACCCTGCGGGAGCCCTCAGAACACTGTGGCCACTCGCCTGGAGGGCACCCTCAGCAGCAAAATAGACACCTTGACAGCAAAATCATGGGCACCCTGAGACTTCAGGTCTGCTCAGACACCCACAGAGCCCCCCCCAGGGTCACCACCCCCATACCCATGGGCCACTCTGGGGCTCAGGGTGTCACCCGGTGTCTCTGCAGCCGGCAAACATCCTCCTGGACGAGTTCGGCCACGTCCGGATCTCTGACCTGGGCCTGGCCTGCGACTTCTCCAAGAAGAAGCCCCACGCCAGCGTGTGAGTGTGCCCACACCCCTGCCCACCCTGCCCCCCCGCCCGGGGCAGCCCCTGACCCCCCTGTGCCCCCTCCCCAGGGGCACCCACGGGTACATGGCGCCGGAGGTGCTGCAGAAGGGGGTGGCCTACGACAGCAGCGCTGACTGGTTCTCGCTGGGCTGCATGCTCTTCAAGCTGCTCCGAGGGTGAGTGTGGGCTCAGCTGGGCACAGCTGGACACAGCTGGGCACTGCTGAGCCCCCTCTTCCTCCACGCCACAGGCACAGCCCGTTCCGGCAGCACAAGACGAAGGACAAGCACGAGATTGACCGGATGACCCTCACCATGGTGGGTGGGGGCACGGAGGGGGCTGTGGGCCGGGCATGGGCACCCCTGTTCTGTCGTGGCACCCACTGGCCCGGGAGCCACAGAGGGGGTCAGGGACAGCTGGTCTTTGCCTAGAGCACGTGTTTGTGCCCATCTGTGTGTCAGTGTGTGTCCCTGTGCCCACTCACCAGCGTGCTTATGGGATCTCCCACAGGCCGTGGAGCTGCCGGACTCCTTCTCCCCGGAGCTGCGCTCCCTGCTCGAGGGGCTGCTGCAGCGGGATGTCAACCGGCGCCTGGGCTGCATGGGCCGGGGGTGAGTGTTCCCGAGGCCCCCAGGGATGGGGCAAGGTGTGCTGGCACAGCCCCCCTGCGGCCACACTCACCTGCCCTCCTCCCTCCACAGGGCACAGGAGGTAAAGGAAGAGCCCTTCTTCAAGGGCCTGGACTGGCAGATGGTGTTCCTGCAGAAGGTGAGGGGTGTGTGCCCCTGGCTGGGGACAGGGACAAGGACACAGATGTGGGCAGTCACCCCTCTGACCCCCGTTGCTGCCCACAGTACCCGCCACCCCTCGTCCCACCCCGCGGTGAGGTGAACGCGGCTGACGCCTTTGACATTGGCTCCTTTGATGAGGAGGACACCAAGGGCATCAAGGTACCGGGCACAGGGGCTGAGCATGGGGGCGTGCGGTGTCCTACAGCCCCTCACCCTGGCATCCCACCCTGCCCAGCTGCTGGAGAGCGACCAGGAGCTGTACCGCAACTTCCCGCTCACCATCTCGGAGCGCTGGCAGCAGGAGGTCACCGAGACTGTCTTTGACACCGTCAATGCCGACACCGACAAGCTGGAGGCTCGCAAAAAGGCCAAGAACAAGCAGCTAGGCCACGAGGAGGGTGAGTAGGGCCGAGGACCACCACCCTGAACCAGCGCTGGCCACATCCCAGGTGCTGATCCCACCTCCCTGTGATCCTAGAATATGCCATGGGCAAGGACTGCATCATGCACGGCTACATGGCCAAGCTGGGCAACCCCTTCCTGACACAGTGGCAGCGCCGCTACTTCTACCTCTTCCCCAACCGCCTGGAGTGGCGCGGGGAGGGCGAGTCCCCGGTAAGGAGGCATGGCACTGGGGGGCTGAGGGGTGGGGGGCGCCTGGGGCAACCCCGGTAAGGAGGACACAGGGGCCAGGCTGAGCCTGTCCCCCCAGCAGTCCCTGCTCACCATGGAGGAGATTGACTCGGTGGAGGAGACGCAGGTGAAGGAGCGCAAGTGCATCCTGCTCCGCATCCGCGGGGGCAAGCAGTTCGTGCTGCAGTGCGACGTGAGTGTCCCCCCCTGCCCCCCTGGCTGCTGGCCACCTCCTGCTGCCTGCTAGCCATCCCTCCTGCTGGCCCCTGGCCACCTCTTGCTGGCCACTGGCCACTGCATGTTTAGTCCTTCAAGCCATGCCAGGGCACCAATACTGAAAACATGGGGGCAACCCCGCAGCCCTGGCACCCTGGGGAGGCCCAACCAGCCTGTGCCCTGCCCTGTGTCCCGCTCTTGACCCAGTTCCCTGCCCCACAGAGCGACCCCGAGCTGGTACAGTGGCGCAAGGAGCTGCAGGACGCGCAGCGCCAGGCACAGCAGCTGCTGCAGCGGGTGCCCCGCATGCAGAACAAGCCCCGCTCGCCCGTGGTGGAGCTCAGCAAAGTGCCGTTCATCCAGCGCTCCCCCAACGGGCTCTGACCCCTCCCTGCACCCCTCTCCCCCTTCCCACCCCACCTCTAATTTATTGGGTTGGGTTCCCGCGTGTCCCCCATGTGCCTGGAGGGGTCGGCGGGGGGGACACGCCCGGTGCCAGTGTCACCCGGGGCGTGGCTGCGGTGACGACGCTGGCACCAGGCACGTGGCCTGGCACCTTCTCCCTGGTGTGCCCCCCAGTCCTGCAGGAACTCTCCAGCTCAGATGAAGGCAGCCCCTGTCCCTCCCACCCGCTTCCCAGTGCCGTGTGTGCCATAGGGGCCGATGGGACCCCCCAGCCGGCGTGTCCCCCACTCCCTGCGCGGCTGTGCCCGTCCCGTGGGTGACAACCCCCTCGTGTGTGTGTGTGGCTGTGTGTGAGTGTGTGCCCAGCGGGGCCCCCTGTAAATACTGTGCCACGGGTCCCCTGTGCCCCTGGCTCTGCCTCTGCCCCTCCTGCCCCACCCCAGGGCATCGCCAGCCCCCTGCCCTCACTCCTGAGGAGAAAGGAGCAGGTGGGACCCCCTTAAATCAGCCACAGATGGGCACAGGGGTGCCCCCTGTCCCCCCAGGCTCTGGCAGCATCTGTAAATATTGGTCTCTGCTCCCGGGGCTGGGGGGGCACCGGGCAGGGCCAGGGCAGTGGGTGAGTGAGGTTTTCATGAGCAGAGATGTGAGAATGCCAAATAAAAAAAAGAGTTTTTATAATAAAAAGAAAAACACCATCCGGCTCCACCTCACTGTGTGGGGAGAGATGTCTCCATGCCTGCTGAGAGTGGCAGGGAGTCCTTGTCACCTCCTGTGGTGTGGGGCCTTCCTGAATGTCACCCTATAGACACATCAGAACTTTGGGGACATCCTGGAACATCCCCCAGCCCCACAGGATAGGGTTCCCAGGCCAGCATGGGCTGCTGGGGTTTGTGTCCCCCATTGCTGTGCTGTCCCCAGAGATCATCTTGGCTGTCGCTTGTCACCAGGCAGTGCAGGTGCCACCTCTCCTGCCCACACCCTGCCTGTGGGCAGCGTGTCAGGGACAGGGCGCGGCACAGACAGGCTGGTGCTCCGGCATTCCTGGGGAGCGGCAGGGCTGGGATGGGATGGGATGGGATGGGATAAACACGATGGTCCTGAGCACCAGGGTACCCACTGATGTTATGACGTAAAAAGGGTCGGGGAGCCCCGGGCCCCGCAAGGTGCCCAGCAAGAGATGCTGGGCACTGGTAATTCCCGGTACCAGGGGTCAGCTGGGGGCTAGTGCGTCCCTGTTTTCAACCCCGATGGGAGGGAGTGAGAGGGGGCAGCCCCAGGCTGTGTCCGGTGCTGGTTCCAGTCCATTCCCAGTGCTGTTGTAGTAGCGGTGCCCACAACCACGGTGCCCGGTGCCGGTGCCGTTCCCAGTGTCTGCTCCCATTCCCGTTCTCGGTGCCAATAACGTTTCCTGTGCCCCGCTCCCTATACCTCGTTTCCTTTCCCGCTGCCCCTTCCTCTGCCCGATGCCAATGCCATTCCCACGCCCGGTGCCTGTTCCCCTTCCTGGTGCCCGTGCCCGCTGCCAACGCCCGTTCCCTTTTCCCGTTCCCTTTCCCGGTGGCGATGCCGTCCCCTGCCCCCGTTCCCTTTCCCGGCGCCCGTTCGCGGCGGCGATGCCGTCCCCTCTTCCCGCTCCCATTCGCCGCTGCCGGTGCCGTCGCCTGTTCCCGGTGCCCGGTGCGGCCCCGCCCCGCGCCGCCGCGCTGCGCCGCCGCCGCCCCCGCGCAGCCATTGCGGGCAGGCCCCGCGCTGCGGCCCGGTCCGTCCGCCCCGGCGGCCCCGGGGACATGGTGCCGGGATGGCCCGGCCCGCCGAGACCTTCCCGCTGCACCGGCTCGTCTGGCACAACCGGCACCAGGCGCTGGACAGCGCCCTGCGCGCGGGGACGGTGGGAATGGCGCCGGGAGCGGCACCGGGAGCGCCGCCGGGGAGCGGGCACCCCCCACCCCCCCACGCACCGGCACCGGGAACGGGAGCGGGCGGGAGGGGAGGGGAGGGGATGGGAGGGAGAACGGCGGGGCCCGCAGCGCGGGGGTGGGGGGACTGGGAGCGCTGGGGGAAACCGGGAACGCTGTGCGCGGGGGGGGCGGGGGGGATGCTGGGAGGACTGGAAGGACCGGGAGCGCTGCTGGGACTGGGAGCACTGGGAGATATTGGGAACACTGCGGGGACTGGGGGCGCTGGAGGGAGATGGAGAGCATTAGGGAAGGCTAGGGACACAGGGCAGTGGGAGCTCCGGGGAGAAGGCTGGGAGCATTGCAGAGGGACTGGGAGCACCAGGGGAGACTGGGGAACAGGGGACTGGGAGAACTGGAGGGAGATTGGGAAGACGGGGGCATGGGGAGCTGGCAACACTGGGTGGGGGTGACTGCACTGGGAGGATTTGTGGGAACTGGGAATGCTGGAGGAAGACTGGGAGTGGTGTGGGGGACTGGGAGTACCAGGGGAGACTGGGACTCAGGGAACTGGAAGCACTGGAAGAACTGGTGGCACTGGAAGGACTGGCGACACTGGGATAATAAGGTGCTGTAGCAGGAAAGGCCTGGAAGCAACTGAGAGCTCTGGAATTGGGTTGGCAGCACTGGGAGAAGGGGGAGCACAGGGAGCACCGGGCTTTGGGAGCATGGGGGACACAGCACTGGGGTGGCACAGGGAGGGGGCAGTGACCTCCCCCACCCTTCCAGCACGACGTGGAGCTGACAGACCCGCGTGGCCGGACGCCCCTGGAGCTGGCCGTGTCCCTGGGCCACCTGGAGTCGGTGCGGGTGCTGCTGCGGCACAACGCCAACGTGGGCCGGGAGAACGCCAACGGATGGACGGGTACAGGGACACCGCGGGGACTTGGGGACACTGTCCAGGGGTGCGGATGGCCTCTGGCTGATGGCACCCCGTGTCCCCAGTGCTCCAGGAGGCGGTGAGCACGGGGGACCCGGAGATGGTGCAGCTGGTGCTCCAGTACCGTGACTACCAGCGGGCGACGCGGCGCCTGGCCGGCATCCCCGAGCTGCTCAGCAAACTGCGGCGGGTACAGCCCCCCAGAACTGCACCCCGTGCCCCAGAGCTCCCCAGGGACACCCACCAGCCCCATCCCTTCACTCAAGACTCCCCAGCTCTCCAGTGACTCCAGCAGAGACCCCCCCCAACTCTTCCCATGGCCCCCTGTCTCCTCCATGACTCCACTATGTCCCCAGGGACACCCTGCTTTTCCAACCCCACTTCCCCAGATTGCCCTGATCCTCACCCAGGATCCCCCAACAGGAACCCCAATCCCTGTGCTCTAGACTTCCCATGTCCCCAGTGGTCTGAGAAGGGACCCCCAGTTCTCCCCAGAAGCCTCCATTGACCTCATTCTTTCCCTGGGGACCCCCCGCTTATCCTTTTCCTCTGGGAGTCACTGTGGACCTGCACTAATGACCCCCATCCCTGTTCCCCAGACTTTCCCCCCTCCCCAGTGACCCCAGCAGGGAGTCCCCAGCCCCTCCACATCCCCCACCATGCTCCCCATCCCTTCCAGGCATCCGACTTCTACGTGGAGATGAAGTGGGAGTTCACGAGCTGGGGTGAGCATGGCTGGGCTGGGCGAGGGATGGGGGTCCCCGGGGGCCCCCCCGGCCACTGGGCTGAGGGGTCCCTGTACCCACAGTGCCCCTAGTGTCCAAGGTGTGTCCCAGTGATGTGTACCGCGTGTGGAAGCGTGGGGAGAGCCTGCGGGTGGACACCACCCTCCTGGGCTTCGAGCACATGACATGGCAGCGCGGCCGCCGCAGCTACATCTTCAAGGGGGAAGGTCAGCTCCAGCCCCACCTAGAGCTTCTAGTCCCCTAAGTTCACCCCTGTAATGACCTGTCTGGATTCCCTGGGGGCCGTCCAGTCTTTGTGGGGAGCCACAGACCCCCTGCACTATAAGTGCACCTCTGTAAAGACCTCAGATTCCATACAGGGACTCCCCTGGAGATCCCCCAGACCCTCTGCCCTATAAATACTCCCATAAAGACCTCCTAGGGACCACGTGGGATTCCAATTCCCCTCTCCCGAGTGGAACACCTCAGTTCTTTTACATGTATCAGGGACCCCCAATTCCCCAGATCTCCCTGAGGAAACCTCATTTCCCCCTTCCTGAGGGAACCAACTCAGCCCCTACACACATGAGGGACCCTCAGTCCCCCCAGATCCCCAGTGCCCCCCAGGCCAAGGGTTGCCACAGGGTGCTGACCCCGTCCGGTGTCCCCACACAGATGAGGGGGCCGTGGTGATGGAGGTGGACCACGACAAGCAGGTGGTGTACACGGAGACGCTGGCGCTGGCCCTGCACGAGCCCGAGCTGCTGCTGGCAGCCATGCAGCCCACCGAGGAGCACGTGGCTGGCCGGCTCACCTCGCCCATCGTCTCCACACACCTGGACACCCGGAACATCGCCTTCGAGAGGTGGGAAGGGGAGTGCTCGGCAGGAAGAGGCTGCCCGAGGGGGAAGCATGGGCGAAGGGGAGGGAAATGTTGGTGCAAGAGGGTGACCTGAGGTCTCCCCACTCCCCCAGGAACAAGTCTGGGATCTGGGGCTGGCGCTCAGAGAAGATGGAGGTGGTCAGTGGCTACGAGGCCAAGGTGAGCACGGAGCCATGGCAGGGGACAGTAGGGACACCCTGGAGTGCGGCAGGCCTGACAGTGTCCCCACACAGGTGTACAGTGCCAGCAACGTGGAGCTGGTCACCAAGACCAGGACGGAGCATCTCTCTGACCAGGACAAGTCACGCAGCAAAGGTGACAGCCCTGTCAGCCAATCAGGGGTGTACACGGTGGGGAGACGCCACCCTTCCTGGGTGGCACAAGTGTCAGGTGTGGAAAACTGTGGGTGTGACATGTCAAGTATGGGACACTGGGTGTGGGGTGGGGCATGTCAGGTGTGGGAAACTCTGGGAATAATGTGACAGGCATGGGACAGTGTGAGGGATGTCACCCATGAGGGGTGTGACCGGTGACAACCCTGGGAGTCCCTCCCACTGCCCACACCTCACCCTTGCACCTCCCTCTCCCCTCAGGCTCCAAGACCCCCTTCCATTCCTTCCTAGGCATCGCACAGCAGCATGGCACCCACAACGGGGTGAGTGGCCATCCCAGGGGTCCCTGGGGAAACTGGGGGTCTCCGGGGGAGCTGAGCGGTGCTGGTGTCCCCACAGGCACCTGTCCTGCAAGCTGCCAGCCCCACCAACCCCACGGCCATCACCCCCGAGGAGTACTTTGACCCCCACTTCGACCTGGAGACCCGCAACATTGGGCGCCCCATTGAGATGTCCAGCAAGGTGCAGAGGTGAGGCCACTGCTCCAGGGTCAGGACCTGTGGGATGGTGACAGAGTCCTGGGGATGTGGCACTGGGCATCAGGACCCAGGGAGTGGTGACAGGGTCCTCGGGGCCGTGCCACTGTTGTCTATACCCCAGGGGTGTGGCCAGGGCCCCAGTGGGGTGGCACTGGGGTGGTGCTGGTGGCCGGTGGCCCCTCCAGGTCCCCATGCCCACAGTGCTGCCCGGGCAGGTTCAAGGCGACGCTGTGGCTGTGTGAGCAGCACCCGCTGTCGCTGGCGGAGCAGGTGACACCCATCATCGACCTCATGGCCATCTCCAACGCCCACTTTGCCAAACTGCGCGACTTCATCACCCTCAAGCTGCCCCCTGGCTTCCCCGTCAAGATTGGTGAGAGGGAAAACCTAATTTGGGGCGGGATTAATAAGGGCAGGAATTCACTGGGGCCTTAATTGACCCCGTGTTCCCGCAGAGATCCCCCTGTTCCACGTGCTCAATGCCCGCATCACCTTTAGCAACCTGTGTGGGTGTGACCAGCCCCTGGGCTCCGTGCGGATCTGTGCCCCTCAGGAGCCCTCTGGCACCCACCCCACTGGCACCCAGCCCTCCGGGCCCAGAGGTGAGGCTGGGGGAGCCAGAGGGGTCCTGACACCAGGGAGTGCTGAGATTCCATGGATACAGAATAGGGTGGGGTGTGGGGTGATGTGGGGTGTCACAGGATGCCATGGGGAGCTGCGAGGTGGCATGAAGCTCAGTGGACGCAGCGTGCCACAGATGTGGCGTGCTGTGGGGCACTGCGGGGCGCCCTGGGGACACCCGAGGGCGCTGAGGGCTCCCCGTGCGCGGCAGCGTGGCCGTTCCCGTGCGAGGTGGAGGCAGGCGTGTTCGAGGTGCCGGCGGGGTACACGGTGCTGGGCATGGGGCGCAGTGAGCCCCTGCGGGACGAGGACGATGACCTGCTGCAGTTCGCCATCCAGCAGAGCCTGCTGGACGCCGGCACCGAGACCGACCAGGTGCGGCCACGCCCTCCTCACCTGGACACGCCCCACACGCACCTGGACACGCCCCTAACGTGTGGCCACACCCCTACAGGTGACCATCTGGGAGGCACTGACCAACACCCGCCCCGGCGCGGAGCCACCACCCTACGATGAGGACCTGCAGCTGGAGAGGTGAGGGTCCATCTGTGGGGGCCACACCCAGCTCACCTGGGTGGGGCCAAACTGGGCGGGGCAGGGGTTAAAGGTGTCAGGGTGGGGCAGGTACAGGGTCCATGGGGAATGGAGGGGCGGGGTTAAAGGTGTCAGGGTGTAGCCTGGGGAGGGGCTGGAAGGGAGGAACTCTTGCTGCCCAATGGGTGTGGTCATAATGGGCGTGGCTTGAAGCTGGGTGGGGCATGTGGGGAGGGGCATGGCTCCAGGCCATTTAAGGGCTGTGGAGGAGGTGTGGCTACCAGAGGTGGGGCACAGGTGTGCCAGAAGGGGTGTGGCTCCCATGACGCCGCTCGGTCCCCTCCCCAGGGCCCTGCAGGAGAGCATGCTGCTGCAGGCCGGGCCCAGCGCCGAGCCCCCGGCCGCCGGGAGCCCCCCCGGGGCGGGCGGCGGGAGCCCCCCGGGCCCCCCCGGGTACGGCAGCTTCGCGGAGCAGCTGCGCCTGGCCATGGCGCTGTCAGAGCGGGAGCAGGAGGAGCGAGAGCGGCGGCGGCGCGAGGAGGATGAGGAGCTCCAGCGCATCCTGCGCCTCTCCCTCACCGAGAAGTAGCGCCCCAGGGCACTCCACACCGGCACAGGGACCTGGGGGTGTCCCATGTGGGGTCGCCCCACGCACAGGACGCAGATGTCCCGCGTGGGGACGCCCCTTGCAGGGATAGGGACACCCCACCCAGGGGACGCCCTACACCAGAATGCCCCAGCGCGGGCACAGCGCTGCCTGGGGAGCGACCGGTGCCGGGATGGCCCCCCCGTGATGGGGACCCCCCTGATGTGGGCACAGCCCTCGCACAGGGGATTTGATCCAGGGATCCTCCTACCCCCGGGACCCCCAATCCAGGGCTCGTCTCCCACCAGGCTCAAACCTCAGCCCAGGGACCCTCACCTGGGGACTGCCCCTCCAGGGATACCCGTGCCCAGGACCCCTCCCTAGGGACCCCCCTCTTATTTGGTGTTGTACTGTGACCCCATGGGGGGCAGGACAGACCCGGGGGTCCCCGTGGGATACAGGTGACCCCTATTTTAAGGCACTGCAGTGAGGGGGGGACTGCTGGGGGAACCCCAGGCCTCATCCTTTGGAGCAGTGGGGGGCAGGGGGGCCCCGAATGTCTGTACATATACATATACATATATTATATATATATATATATGCACACACGTGTGTCTGTGCTGGGGGGGGATGGGTGGGGTGTCCCAGGGGTGGAGCCTGGGAAAAGGGATGGATCCTACTGGTAGGGTGGGGCTCAGGTGATGGGGCTCATCCAGTAAGCACTAGTGTGGGTGGCACTCGTGGGATGCTCCTCTTCAGCTCGCCCCAAATCTGGCCCTGTGCCCCCATTCCTGGCCCAGGGATTGATTTGTTTTGTTTATATTACTTGGGAAAAGACCCCTGCCCAGGGAGTAGGGGCTTGGCTGGGGACACATGGGGACACAAAGAGTTCTTTGGGAGTGACCTGCCAGGGACACTTGGGGCATTCCCACCAGCTGAAACCTGGGGTGTCCCAGGAGCCAGGGACCCTCGAGGGGTCCACAGTTTCTGGGGGTCTGAGGAAGGCATCACATGTTCTGGGAGCCTGGGGGAGGGTCCCAAGTGCCAGGGGCCCTCGGAGGGTTCCCACTCTCGGAGAAGCTGGGGGTGTCTCAAGTGCGGGAGCGTCAGTCTGGGCTCGTCCCCACGGATGTGGGGCCGGGGGGGCTCCGGGACACCAGGGGGTGCCGCTCTGAGGGAGGGCGGTCTGGGGGTCCCGGCTGCGGTGTTTCCGTGGCGGGGGAAGCCGTGCCGTGCCAAGACGTGCCCAGGGCCGTTCCCGCTCCCGTTCCCGTTCCCGTCCGGGCGGGGCAGCGGCGGCGCTTCCTGGTGCGGGAGGGCGGCGCGGCGGGGCATGGCGCTGGTGACGGTGCGGCGGGCGGGGGGCTCCGCCGGGGGCCCCGCGGTGAGTGCGGCACCGGGGCGGGCGGGGACGGGGCATCCCGGCAGGGTCGGCACGGGGGGCGGGCGAGGGGGTCCCGGAGCCCCGAGAGGTCCCGGTGCGGGCTGGCACGGGGGCTCCCAGGGGAGTACGGGCTATGCCAGAGCCGCAGGGGTGCGGGGTGGGCCGGGGCGTCCCGGAGCTCCTGCGGGTCCCGGCGCTCCAGGAAATGGGCCGGTCCCGGGGATCCCGGTGTGGGGAGTACGGGCTGCGCGGGGGTTTCTCGGAGCCCCGGGGGTTCCCGGAGCTCCGGAAGGTCCCAGCGCGGGAGGTCCCGCTGTCCCGGGGGTGGCAGCGCGGAGGTGGAGGGGTGAAGGTTGCTCCGGCCGCTCCCGGTGCGGGGTCATCCCGGGCGCTTCCGATGGGACTTTACTGGGAGTTTGCTGGGAGTTGTCCTCAGCACGCGTTGGAGTTTCCTGAACTCCCCGAGGGGTTTCCCCATAGTTAAGGGAGAAATACGGAGGTGTGGATGGGGGAGGGGTGGTTGTCCCAAGCTGCTCCAACTTTCCCCAGCGCTCCCAGTCCCTTCGCTGTCCCAGTGTCCCCCAGTGCCCCCTCCACCGCCTCCAGTAACCACTGGGCCTTTTCTGGGTTCATCCCAGAGCCCCCTTTCCAGTGCTTTCACCCAGCCACAGATGGGGGCCACAGGGGCAGGACACCTCCCCTGCCATCCCGAGGGGTCCCCATGGATCCATCTCCACAGTAGGACCCCCAAAGGGTCCCTACACCCCCTGTGGGGCCCACACTATTTGGTGGGGGCGGGGGGGCGCGGAATTTAGAGGGTCGTGGGCTGTAGTGCCCGTGCTGGTGGGGAGCCTGTGGGACCCCCGAGCCTGGTCCATACCCTGGAGTTGCATTTCCCCCAGGAATTGCCTCCCAATTTGCAGGAGGAAGATGCTCCCAGACGTGGCCAGCTGCAGAGACGGTGAGAGGGGATTCCAAAACCTCGGGGTGGGGCAACACTGGGGTGGGATGGGGACACAGCTTCCCCTCCTTGGGGGAGCACTCTGGGGGTGCCCTGCGCGCTCAGGACCCTCCTGCCCCCCAGGCAGAGCTTTGTCATGGTCAAGGGGGCTGCACGGCTGCTGCCAGCAGAGGAGCCCCCCCCGGCCGAGCCCCCCCCGGCCGAGCCCCCCAGCCAGGCCCCGGGACAGCAGGAGCAGCACCTGCACCTCATGATGCAGCTGCTGCGCCCCCAGGATGCCATTCGGCTGGTAGGACACGGATTCCCCCTTCCTGCAGCATGGGGATGGGATGTGGACAGGGAAAGAGATGGGTGGGGACAAGATGGGGAAAAGTGACAGGATGGGGATGGGATGGGATGGGATGGGATGGGATGGGATGGGATGGGATGGGATGGGATGGGATGGGATGGGATGGGATGGGATGGAATGAAGGTGGGGACAGGATGGGGATAGCGTAGAACAGGCCAGGATTGGGATGGAAACAGGAATATTGAGGAAGGATATGAGAATGCAACATGGATGGGATGGGGATAGAGATGGAATGGGAAGTGATGAGGAGGTTTTGTTGTTGGGACAGTCGCAACACACAAAGTGATACAGTGAAATCTTAAGAAGGCTTCTGTTTATTCTCACAGCATGCTGTCTTTTGTACACTTAACAAATGTTAACCACTCATTGGTCACAAAAAATCAACATTTGATCACTCATTGGTCACAAAAAATCAACACAACCTTCATTGGCACAAAAAGTCTCCACCACTGTTTTCAACCAAACTTTTCCAAGCACACTTCTTCCAACTGCAGGTTGTTTATCTCCCTCTCCTTCTTCTCTCTCCTCGGTTTCCATGCCAACGACCTTGGCGAAATTCCTTTCAGGGGTAAAAACAGCTCTTATCAGTTTCTTCTTCAGCTAACTTACACTTCAGGCTTACAGAGCAGCCGAAGCCCCTTCCACAAGGAGGGGATATGGCGCAGCCTGATGCTCCTCCCCGGTCACTGGGAGCGTGGGGACGGGGCAGATCCCCGCTCCGATGCCCCCCTTTCCGGCAGGCGGTGCGGCTGGAGTCGGCGCGGCCGCGGCGGGTGCGGTACCTGCTGGTGGTGCGGCCGGAGGAGGCGGGAGCCGAGGCGGAGACGGCGCTGCTGGGAGTGGATTTCGCCCACGAGGGGTGAGCGGGGTGCGGGGAGGGCCCGGGGAGCCGTCGGCACTCCCTGACCTCTGCCTGCCCCAGGGCCACCCGCTGCACCCTGGGCATGGTGCTGCCCCTCTGGAGCGACACCCAGGTGTTCCTCGACGGCGACGGGTAAGGGTGGGACGGAATTTTGGGACTGAGAAGGGCTTAGAGATGTTGGAGTGGCCACTCTGACCCACCTGTGTGGCCGTGATGACCAGGGGTTTCAGCGTGACGTCGGGGGGACAGACGCGCATCTTCAAGCCCATCTCCGTGCAGACCATGTGGTGAGCCAGGCCCGGGTGTGACCACGGGGACAGTGGGGACCACTCTGGGCACGGGGGGGTGTGGGTGGCATGGTGAGCACAACGGGGGTGGGCACCACCTCCCGGGCTGGGGACACGGGCACTGCCAGGGGCACAGGGGGTCTCAGCTCCACGACAGGCACAGGGGATGTGGCACTGCTGCGGACACAAGGAATGCTGTCACCAGCATAGTGGGCACAGTGGGCACAGGGGATTTGGGTATCACCACGGGCACCTGGACGGTCACAGGGAAGGAGCTAGGGAGGGTTTGGGCGGCACCCACACGCTGGGGACAGCCGGCGAAGGGGACACAGCTGTCGGGGGGGTGGTGGCAGTGCAGGTGTGGCAGGTGCTGTGCGGCAGGGCCGCGCTGCAGGAGCTGCACCTCGCCTGCGAGGACGCGGCCCGCGGCGGGCACATCCCCGGCGGCCCCGCGCTGGCCTGGGCCCGGGACTACGCGGCGGCGCTGGGCTCGGAGCAGAGCTGCCTCAACGAGTGGGAGGCCATGGCCGACCTGGAGTCCGTGCGCCCCGCCTCGCCCACGCCCCTCCGGTGAGCGCCCCGGGACCCCTCTGCCACACCCACAGCGTGCTGGCCAATCGCTGCCGCGCCCGGCAGGGCGTGGCCTGGGTGGGGCAGGGGACACCGGTGACAAGGCAGTGCCGCTGCCAGGCCGGCGATGCCGGAGCTGTCGGAGCAGGCGGTGCGGGCGCTGCTGCGGGAGGTGATGGCCGCTGCCGACCTGGAGAACGTCACGTCCAAGGAGGTGGGTGGCACCGGGCGGGGTGTCCTGGGGACGAGGAGGGCCGGGCAGGGCCACCCCTCACCCAGAGTGGTGCCCAGGTGCGAGAGGAGCTGGAGCGACGCACGGGGCACAGCCTGGCCGAGCACAAGGATTTCATTGACAACGAGATGCTGCTGGTGCTGGCGCAGATGGATCGACCTTCCCGTGTCTTCCCGCACCTCTTCCTGGTGGGCAGCGGGGCAGGCGGGCTGGGCAGGGCGGGTGGCAGTGTCCCCTCCCCTCACCGCTGTCCCCGCACAGGGCTCCGAGTGGAACGCGGCCAACCTGGAGGAGCTGCAGCAGAATCGGTGAGCTCGGGGTGGCACTGTCGTGGGGTGGTGGCATGGGGTCGTCGTGGGGTGGTCCCGGGGTGTCACTCGTGTCCCCGCAGGGTCACCCACATCCTGAACGTGGCGCGGGAGATCGACAACTTCTTCCCGGCGCTGTTCACGTACATGAACGTGCGAGTGTACGACGAGGAGGTGGCCGAGCTCCTGCCCCACTGGAACGACACCTTCCTCTTCCTCTCCCGTGTCCGGTCAGTGGCAACGGGGGTGACACCACAGGGAACATCGGGGGCACAGAGGGGCAGGCAAGAGGGGGACAGGGGGGTCTTGATGACTGAGGTGCTGAGGTGCAGTGGGAGCTAGGGAGTGCTGGGGCATGGGATCCTGGGGAGCAGTGGGGTGGCTGGGGACACGGGGAGCTCTGGGGACACTGGGATGGCTGGAGGATGCTGCCAGCCCCGGGGATCCTGCGACGGCTGAGGGACACTGGGACCCCTGCGGACACGGTGACCCTGGTGACTCCGGGGTGGCTGGGGGACACTGGGAACCCTGTGGACACAATGTCCCCGAGTGTCCCCCGTGCCACGGTGCCAGCAGTGGGTGCCACAGGGCGGCGGGAGGCCGAGCGCTGGTGCACTGCCGGATGGGGCTGAGCCGCTCGGCCGCCACGGTGCTGGCCTACGCCATGAAGGAGTTCGGGTGGCCCCTGGAGCGGGCGCTGCGGCACGTCCGACACTGCCGGCCCGGAGTGCTGCCCAACCCCGGATTCATGCGGCAGCTCGACTTCTACCAGGGCATCCTGAGCGCCAGGTGGGTGGGGACAGGGTGGGGACAGGGGGGTGGAGACAGGGGGATTGGGACAGGGGGGTGGGGTCTGGCATAACCACATCCCAATGGGATAAGAGGGTGGGGCCTATTGGGACCACACCCCTTTGTGTGAAGCGGGTGGGGCTTCTGTGACCATGCCCTACCCATAAAGGTTTGCTTTGTGGGAGGAGCCAATGGGAACCCCACCCTGCCGAGTGGGTGTGGGTCCCAGCAGGGGGAGTGGCCAGATGCTGATTGACAGGTCTGTGGCAGCCGGCACAGCATTCTGTGGGAGCCCCGGGCGGCTGAAGAGACGCCGCACCCCGAAGACGACATCACGAGGGACATGAGTGGCCTGTCCCCACTGGCCTCCCCGCTGGCCTCCCCACTGGCCTCCGAGGAGGAGGCAGCTAGTGGGGGGCTGCTGGGGTCCTCCCGGCGCCCCCGCATCTCCCTGTGCTCTGTCATGCGGAGCATCAGCCTGCTGGAGACCTCCGAGCCCCCCGAGCTGCTGGGGGAGTCCCTGGCCGGGGAGGTGAGCAGGGGTCAGGGTGGGATGGGGGGGTCCAGCTGTGGGGTGACAGCAATGTGGGATGACCTCGCTGTCCCCGCTCAGGTGTTTGAATCCGCGGAGGAAGCAGAGGGTCCCTCCCCGAGGTCACGACCCTCGTCCCGCCCGCGCCGCGTGGTGCGCCAGGCCAGCCTGGATGGTGGCCCCGCCCCGTTTTGTGACCACACCCATAGTGATGACCACACCCAGTGCCACACCCATGCACCTGGTCACGCCCACACTGATGAACCCGGTCCTTAATTTGGGGGGCACGGGACAGCGCCTCTTCACTGCCATGGCAACAAGGGGACGTGGCCTACAGCGGCCACGCATGGGGGCGTGGCCAACCAGCCGGCACGCCCCGCCCACGCCCCGGCTGCACTCTGGGACTGGGAGGTGCCTTTGCCTCACTCCCACACGCACAAGCACCGACACCGCTCCTGCCCTGGCAATAAAGTGTGGAAATGGCAGTCCCTCTTGTCTTAATGACCCTGAGCACCTGGAGGGTCGGGTTCTGTCAGCAGGGACCAGAGTGAACGCTTTGGGGGCAACAGACGGGCAAATGGACCCAGCGGCGCCATGTTGTGCGGCACAGATGAAACTACGACTCCCGGCAGCCTTTGCGCGAGAAACGCAACATCCGGGCTGCCATGGCAACCGCTGCGGCCTAGGCCTGGACTGGCGCCTAGACTGGAATAAGGGTTGGAATTGCTGATGGAATTGGGACCGGTGTAGTCCCGAGGCCCGGCAGAGAAGGACTGAAGCATCCAGAGAGCCCGCAGCTCGCTGTGTCCATGGCGTTGGGGAAAGTTGGGTGCTCCCCCACACCCCTTGAGATAGCATCAACTCCCTCCTGCCACAGCATCCCTTCATGTTAAGTCACCCCTGACCCATGTTGCTCCAAGCTCTATCCAACCAGGCCTTGGACACTTCCAAGGATGGTGTAGTCGCAGCTTCTCTGGGCAGTCTTTGCCATGGCGTCACCACCCTCACAGGGAGAAATTTCTTCCCAAAATCCCATCTAAACCCACTCTCACAGGGAAGGAGGTTCCTGGCTGGAACTTCCACTGAGACTGCTGCTGTCCATCTCCTTGGGCTATTCCTGCGGCTGGAGCCATTCCAGACACCCTTTCCCCTTTCCTGGGACACCCACCAGGTTGGGGCTGACCCTCTGCCAAGGAAGGAGTGTGGGAATCTCCCTCCCTCTTCCCACTACGAGGGCACAACCCTGAGTTGGCTGGGTGTAGGGTGCTTATTTTTGGGGGGTCCACCTAAACACCTCTATCCTGTGCCCAGCAGAGGAATTCTGTCCCTGTAGAAGATATCCAAGGGACTGCAGCTCCAACAGCAGGACCAGATCCAGCAGGATAACACGATCCGGAGGGTTGGGAGCCTGCAGTGTGAGTGGGATGGGAGCTGTGAGTGGCCCCCCACCCATCCCACCTCATCCCAGGTTACTGCCGGCTCCAACACTCCACTGCAGCCTTGGGATAGAAAAAATTTATTTTATTGATGAATCAACAGAAAGAGCTGGTGAATTAAGCCATCAATAACCTGAATAATTCACAGATAAAGCCTGTCATTTATAATCCTGCACACAGCAAAGCTGCAAATTAGGGCTACTAAACACATGAACCCCATGGGACACTGTAACTCTTCCCACCCCACTGCTGGATATTCCTACAATCCACAGCCACCTGCCTCACCCCCCTATGCTCACTTTCACCTGACTTTATACCTCATTCTTTATTTTTTCATCCCATTCCTGGGGAAAAAAAATCCCACCTCCCTTTCTCTACCCAAGAACAGATTTTTCTCCCTGAGTCCCGGAGTTGGGTGGCATTAAACTCTGTGACTGGACACCCCACCTGGGTTTTTTTTTGGGGGGGAGGACTCAACTCCCTGCCTGCCCCCTGCACCCCAAGGGCTTCACCCCACCCCGTGCCCCCCCCAGACAGCACATAGCACCCCTTCCACTGCTCACACCAGCTTTAATCCGCTCGGTGTCCCTGGAATAGCGTCTGGGGGCGTCAGGAATGGTCCCCCACACTTCTTCAGTGCAGCGGCTCAGAGCTCATACTCATGCCAGAGGCTGTGGGGGTACAACAGGGGTCAGCAGGAAGGGTAGGAGGCACCAGGAGAGGACGCCCTGTGCCTCCCATCCCATCCCATCCCATCCCACACCCACCTGTAGGTGACATCGGGGTTGTCCCGGTGCTCCAGGAGGGCGTCACGGATGGGGCCGGGGGGGCTCAGCCCCAGCTCCTGTGCCCGCTCCCAGCGCTGCAGGCGGGTGATCCCTGCGGGATACCGGGGGCTCAGCGGGGCCGGGGGGAGCCCGGGGCTACCGGGAGAACCCGGGGGAACCGGGGGCGCTCACCGGTGCAGGGTCCGTATTCCCAGGAGAGGTCGAACCGCCGCAACATTTCCAGGAGCGCCGGGTCCGGGGCGGGCTGCGAGGGGGAGCGGGAACCGTCCCGCACCTTCACCTGCACTTTGTCCTGGTCCTTGTCCTTTTTGTCCTTGAGCCTGCCCGGGGGGCCGCCCCGCGCCCCGCCGCCGCAGCCGCCGCGGGAAGGAGTCGGTGATGCGCCGGGGCTGCTCCATGGCCCTGCGCGACACGGAGCTGGCACGGCCCCGCCGATACCGGGAACAGGGCGGCACCCGCCGCTACCGGGAACCGGCGGGACGGACCCGCCCCTGCCCCTGGCCGGGCGGAAGCGGCGGGGCCGGGCTGGGGAACCGGCCACGGGCACCCCCGGCCGCTGCCACCCTCGCGGTGGTCCCGGTCCCCCGCACCCCCCCGGGCAGGGCACCACTGTCCCCGGGTGTTGTCCCCCCCCGGTTGTCCCCGCCACCAGCCGCACTGTCACCGCCGCGGCAGTTCCTGTCCCCCGAGGGCACTGTTACCTCCATCCCGGTGTTCCCTGTTCCCCTGGCACTGTCACCCGTGTCAGTGACTGTCACCCCATGCACTGCCACCCCCCAGTTGTACCAACCACCCTCTGTCATTGTCGCCCATGTGACTGTCCCCATCACCTCAGGCACTGTCACCTCTGTGGTTCTCCCTGCTGCCCTGGACATTGTCACCCCCATTCCAGCACTCCCCATGGCGCTGGACACTGTCACACCCCCGCCTGTCCCCATCAGCCCCCCAAACCATGACTCACGCTTTGACACTGTCCCGTCCCACTCTGCCCTGTGTGTCACCGTCTGTCCCTCCAGTGCCTTCCGGTCCCACCCCCAGCTGTGGTGACACCGCCCCGCTCGAAGGGGTAACACCGCAGGTGCCACCAGTGCAGATTTGCCTGAGGCTTTCAGCCATCCCTTGGGGAACTGAGAATAACCGAGGTGCGTGCTCTGGAACGGGGTGACTCCCAGGGGACCCCGCTGTGTGCCCCGGCGGTGACACGTGAGCCACCAAGCTGTGTCACCGCTGCCAACGGTCAGTGCTGGGGGGACACAAAACCCCACAGCCGCCATCAGAGACTCCACACCGCTGTTTAATCACAGAGAGGGGGCACTGGGGCCTCAGGGCCCGTCCCTGTCCAGGCTGGGGTTGTGCAGGATGTAGCTGCAGACCCCGGGAAGGCGCTGGTGGCCCAGCACCTCCTGCAGCTGCTGCATGGGCCGGTTCCCCAGCGCCGTGTGCCCGAACGTGGGGAAGCCGCGGGCGTGCGCCCGCTGCGCCGCCACCGTCAGTGCCACCTGCATCAGGCCCCGCCGCCGCTGCTCGGGCAGGGTGTAGCTGTGGGTGCCCGTCCCGAAATGATCCGTCAACACCCAGGCGACGGGCTGCCCGCTGCCGTCCTGCAGGCAGACCTGCGGGAAGCGCCCCAAAATCTCGGCCAGGTAGCGCCGGCTGCGGGCGTTCCTCCCGTAGGGCCACGTGTCGTTGAGCAGATCCACGTGTGAGGGGCTCAGGGAGCCCACGCGTACCCCGGGGGCTGGCCTGGGCGAGGCAGGGGTCAGTGGGGGGCTCAGGGGTGTCCTCATGTGGGGACAAGGGCGGGGGGCTCTCACCGGGGCTCAGGCATGGTGCTGGGGTCAGGGTGCCAGTAGCAGTAGTAGTCGACGATGTCCAGCTCAACACCCTTTCTCCCCGCCAGGTTCTGGGACACCGTGGTCATCCCGTCCTGTAGCCCTGGGGATGGGGATGTCAGGGGGTCCTGTTCCCCCTGTACTCCAACTATCCCTGTCCCCAGCCCCTCTGTGTCACCCCAGTCTCCTCCTCAGTGTTCCCAGGAGCTACCAGCTACCCCAGGCTCTATTCCCAGCACCCAAATTCCTGCTTCCCATGTTCCCCATACCCCAGTCTTGCTCCCAGCATCCCGAAGTCCGAGCCCAGTGCTCCCCAGTATCCCCAAGGACCTACTAATCCAGCTGCAAAGCTTCCCAGTGCCCTCAGCATCCCCAAGTCCAACCCCCCCAGTACTCCCAGGATGCTGCTTCCAGGGTAACCAGCAGTGCAATTCCCCAGTGCCCTCCAGCACCCCCAAATCCAACCACGGTGCTCCCCAGCACCCCTAAATCCCACCCCAACACTTCCCACTGGTATCACCCATCAAACCCCACCCCAGCACACTGAATCAAGCTTCCAGTGCTCCCCAGCACCCAAACACCTATTGCCAGTGTCCTCCAGCACTCCCAGTTCCCTCCACCAGCACCTCCCAGTTCCTCCCTGCCTCCAACAGCTCTCCCATGCTCCCAGTGCTGCCTGGCCCCTCTCACAGCAGCCCCAGTCCGTCCCCAAGGTCCCCCCAGGACCCCAGTGTCCCCAGGTCACCGATGAGGGTGAAGGCAGCGTCCCAGGGCAGGCACCCGGGGGTCTCCAGCAGCGCCCGGTACGCCCCCAGGTCCCGGTAAAACGCTGCCTGCGTGTTCCAGTAGCTGTCATTCACCGGCACCTGGGGGCACCCATGGGTGCTCTGAGCACACCTGGCACGTGCCAGGGCACTGTGTCACCCCCCTCCTGTGGTTCCCCATGTCCCCACTGGCCACCTCTCCACTGGGCCGGGCCAGCACGGCACCGAATTCGGGCCACTTGTCCACCAGCACCTCATAGTTGCCAGGGTTGCCCCGGTTGATGTTCAGCACTGCCCCGAAGACCTAGGGGAAAAGGGGGTCGGCAGTGAGGGACAAGGAGGGGGCAGATGGGGGTCAGGGATGGGGCTTGATATGGGGGATGTGGGGGCAGATATGAGGTCAGAGCTAGGGGGGTTATGGGAGCAGATATGGGGTCAAAGCTGGGGGGAGGGGGGTAGGTGTGGGGGATAGGGTGGCAAAAGGTTCCCTTATGTCATGAGGGTCCCCATCACCAGGGTAAGAGGTGGGTGTGACACTGGGGTCCCTGTCACGGGCAGGGGTGGTATTGGGATCCCCCTCATGGCACAGGGCAAGGGGGATATTGGGGTCCCCATCACAGCAACAGATGAGTGACACTTGAATCCCAGTCATGGCACAGTGCAGGGGTGACAGCAGGGTCCCTCTCACTGGCAGGGATGGGGTAGCATTGGGGTCCCTATCCTGGCACAGGGCAGGAGTGACAGTGGGGTGCCCATCACCGGCAGGGCGAAGGGGAGGCTCTTCCTCAGGATCCCCTCCAGGCGCTGCAGATGGGCTGGGCATGTCAGGATCTTCATTGTCCTGTCGACAGACCCTCAATAACAGGGGGACAGGACTACCAGGCATGGCACCTGTCCCTGTCCCCATCCCTTTCCCCACAGTCCCCAGTTCCTCCAGCACTCACCCTGCAACAGTCCTGAGTCTGTGGGTTCAGGGAGCCGTGGAGGGGAAGTCTGGAGACTGTGTGGCACTCGGTGACAATGGTTACCACCAGCTGTCACAGGCCAGCGAGTGCCCCCTGCCTTGGGGGGCAGTGGGCAAGGTCCATCCTGCTGAACACTGGGCACCGGGCCAGCCCTGTGGCCACCTGGGGATGAGTGCTCATCTGTGACACTCTGGGACATTGCCCCAGATGCCACCAGCTCCCCTCGGATCCTCCGTGTCACCGCCTGCCCCATGGTCACGGAGCCATGTTGATCCTGAAGTGCCCAGCCCAGCTGCAGCTCCTGGAGGAGACCCTGCGGAGGAGCCTGCCCGCCACCCTGCCGGTAACAGGGACCCCAAGGATCCCTCTGCCCCCTCTGCCCCCTCTGCCCTGTCCTGCTGGTGACAGAGTCCCTGGCCACCCCTCTGTCCCTCCCTCTGTCCCTCCCTCTCTGCTGGTGGTGAGGACCCTGAGGACTCCTTTGTCACCTCTTCCGTGCCCTGTCAGTGCTGCTGATTCCCAGGACCCCTCTGTCCCCTGTCCCCTCTCCCCTGCCTTGCCAGTGATGAGGACCCTGGGACTCCTCTGCCTCCCCACGTGCCCTGGTGGTGACAGGGACCCCTCTGTCCCCTGTCTTCTGCCCTGCAGAGACCCTGGGGACTCTACTGCTCCCCCTCCCCTGCTGATGAGAGGACCCCAGGGACTCTGGGCATCCCTCTGTCCCCTGTCCTCTGTCCTGCCGGTGACAACGACCTTGTCGTGCAGGTCCTGGGGACTGTGATGACGGTGGCCAGGGGGAACCCGGCCTCCCACGAGGTGCTGGTGGACTCCTGGCCCCATTTCAGAATTGTCCTGACCCGCCTGCGTCCAGAGGTGCTGGCCCGGGTGCCCCTGCCCTGGCAGCAGTACCCCACAGCCCAGGGGTCTGGGAATTGGGGAGCCACCCTCAGCTCCATGTCCTTCCCAGGAGCACAGGGACCCCAAGGACTACTACATCAACCAGCTGTCTGTGTTCTACCGGGACAAGGGAGCCCTGCAGGCACTGCTGGAGGGCACTGAGGCAGTGACCCAGGAAAGAGCCTTCCAGATTATGGGTAAGGATGGCACTGGGGGGACACAGGGCTCCCCTACACGCCATCTGGGCCCCCTGTCTGGCTGACAGAGGGTCTCAGGGATGCAGGATGGGCTGGACGAGGCCGTACAGGAGGTGGCCAGCGCCAGGGGGATGAAGGTGGAGACGAAACAATACCGGGCACTGATAAGCCCTGAGCCCCCTCGGCCTCGCACGCAGTGAGTGAGGGGCACTGGGGGGACATGGGACACTGGGGGACATGGGCACTGAGGGACCAGTCACATCCATGGGTGGTACATGGAGATGTGTCACATTTCTGGGTACCACAGGGAGGTCGTAGTCACATCCCTTGATTGCACAGGAGTCCCTTGAGAGGCACAGGGTGACAAGAATGGGAACACTGAATACACCTCTGGGTGGCACAGGGGTCCCCAGTCCTACTCCTGAGTGGCATAAGGGTTCCCAGTCCCATACCTGGATGGCACAGGTGTGTACCTAATCCTGTCCCTAGGGAAAACAAGGGTCCCAGATTCCATCTTTGGGTGGCACAGGGGTTCCCAATCCCATCCCATCTGCTATCCCGGCTGGGAACAGGCTCCAGCATTCCCACTCCGCCATGCCCCGTTGCAGGATGCCCCCGGGCCTGCGCCTGGCGACCGTGTCCCCATCCCACGTCCCGCTGCTCAACGCCACGTGGGCGCTGGGGGGCAACGCCCGCAGCCGGGCGTTCCTGCTGGGGCTGGTGCGGACGCTGCCCTCCGCCTGCCTGCTGGACCAGCGAGGCCGCCCCGTGTCCTGGAGCCTGCTGGACGGGCAGGGCTGCCTCCGCCACGGCTTCACGGTGCCCGCCTGGCGGGGGCGCGGCCTCACCGGGGTCACCCTGGCCGTGCTGGGCCGGCAGCTGCACGCCCAAGGCTTCCCCATCTACGGCGCCGTGCTGCCCCAAAACACGGCCTCGCTGCACGCCCTGCAGGCCGTCGGCTTCGTGCCCCAGCCCGGAATCTTCTACATGATCCTGGGCAGCCCAAAGTAGTGCCCGGGGAGAGGGCACCAAGGTGGGGGGTGCCTGTCCTCGGGGTGGGGTTACCCAGGCCCAGGGGGGCCTGGATCCCCACCCTGTGAGGAAGGGGAACACCCCAGCTCCCACACTGAGCTCCCTTTGGAGCCGTTCACTCTGGTCCCTGCTGATGGCATTGACGGGAACGTCCCTAATTCCACACTGAGCTCAGAATGTGGAACGTTCACCCTGGTCCCTGCTGATGGAAATATCCCGAATTCCACACGGGGCCCTTCTCTCCTTTCCCCACCGCGGTGTGGCACGGGCGGAGCGGGGTCGCTGGAGAAAGGCTTTTATTCGTTCATACAAGAATAGATCTTCTGCAATAAATACCCCAATAAATAAACATCTCCAATAAATAAACACTCATAGACGCACCGGGACAGCGGCCACGCCCCATGGCCTCGCCCCACCGCCGCATCCATGGGCAGCAATGGGGAGGCGGGGCTTGTGGAAAAGGGGTGGGGCTTGTTGCGGGGAGGAGGCGGGGCTTGCTATACAGCGAATGGGCGGGGCTTATTGCCGACTGGGAGGAGCCTATTGCTCCGGGGGCGGGGCTTGCTGCTGGCTGGGGCGGGGTTTATTCTATGCTCCGAGGGCATTGGTCCTTTTTGGGATGGGCGGGGTTTGCACCCACCCTGGAGATTTTAGGGATGGGGACAGGCACCCTGGGGGTTGGGGACGCCGTGGGGGGGCACTTGGGAGTCAGGACGCCTGTCCTTTAAGACACAACATAGTGACAGAGGGGCTGTGGGGTGACTGTGGTGGCACTTTGGGGTCAGGAACTCCACCCCTTAAGGCACAGCTGGGTGATGATGAGGATGTGGGGTGGCTTTGGCAACACTCTGGGGTTAGGAGACAGTTTTGAAGGGACACTGGTGGCGAAGAGGGGACACGGAGTGGCTTTGGTGGCACTTGGGGTCAGGAGACGCATCCCTTACAGCAGAGTGTGTGACAGAGGCAACGTGAGGTGGCTGTGATGGGTGGCACTTGGGGTTGTGAGCCCCTCACTCAAAGCACAGTGATGAAAGTGTGATTGTGAGGGGGCTGTGGTGGCCCTTGGGGGTCAGGAACCCTATTTCTCGAAGCACACTGGTGATGGACAGGGGACATGGAGTGGCCGTGGTGGCACTGGGGGTCAGAAATCCTGTTTCTTAAGGCACAGTAGGATGATGATGGAGGGGCTGCAGGGTGGCCGTGGTGACACTTGACATCAGGAGTCCCATCTTTCAAGGCACGGCCAGGTGATGGTGGGGTTGTAGGGTGGTTTGGGGGTCAGGAGCCCCATTTCTCAAGGCACACTGGTGGTGGAAGGGGGGACCCACGTGGCCACGGTGGCGCCGTGGGCTCAGGAGCCCGACAGGTGCTCAGAACCCCCTCGCCTCCAGCCGCAGGGTGACCACTGCGGGCGGCACCTTCTTCTTGAGGCGGTTGAAGTCCTTGGCCGAGCGCCAGAGCCAGGTCTGCAGCTCCTTCAGCAGCCAGAAATCATCCATCTTCTTCAGGAAGTCATTGGGGGCTGGGGGCGCGCCAGAGGGCGCGGGGGGCCCGGCGGGGCCGGCGGGAAGCGGGTACCCCAGCGAGGACATGACGCCGCCGATGCTGAGCACCAGCCCCTGGAGGCTGGCGCAGAAGTGGGCGAGGCGGTGGCGCAGCTCGGCCGTGCCCACCTGCCCGTCCAGCACGCGCAGGTAGCAGAGCAGGCGGCTGTAGGCCCGGTAGTTGGCGGCCAGGCGGGCGTTGTCCGTCAGGCCCCGCCACAGGTCCAGGTCCACCGTGGCGCTGGGCACCCGCTCGGCCCGGGCCAGGCGCGGGGGGTTGAAGTCGGGCTCATTGAAGGGAGGCCCCAGGTAGTTCAGCTGGAAGGGAATGGGGGTGCAGGGGGTCAGGTCTCTACATCCATCCTTGTCCCCAGTGTCCACATCCCCCATGCCCTCAATTCGAACACATCCCAACTCTCCCTTCTCTTGTCACATCCCCCTTCCCCCTCTGCCCGAGCCGGACATTCCCAGCGCAGCCCAGGCAGTGCCACCGTCATCACCGCTTGGCACCCAGCGTGCCGACAGTGCCGAGGGCACGTCAAGGCAGGGACGGGAAACCTCTGGGTGAGTCGGCGACGCCGGCGGGGAGGGAGAGGCGGATGCCCGCGCCCGTGACGGAATCATCGGCAATGGGGAGGGTGCCGGGGAGCCGCCCTTGCGCCCGGGGGGCGATGAGGCATTTCCGCGACCTCCGGCATGGGAACAGCTGGGTACGGGGTGGATATCCCGGGGAGTGCGTAGGGGACTCACGTAGGTGCCGGCGAGGGTGCGGAGCTGATGCTCCAGGTAGCGGGTCAGGTCGTAGGTCTGCTGGATGGACTGGCCGGCGCCCAGCTCCTCGGAGCAGTTCAGCGCCGGCAGCGCCGGCAGGTTGCAAAGCGCAGCGCACAGGAAGGTGAAGATCCCCCAAGAGTCACCTGTGGGGGACACACAGCACCTCAGGGGGGATGACAGGGAGACTCCATCTCCGTGTGTGCGGCCCCGAGCCTGCGGAGTATCCCCGAGTCGCCCGTCTGAGTGCGGGGAAACCGAGGCACGGAGGTGGGGAGGGTGGGGTCCCTCTCATCTCAGTACCCTCCCTGAATCAGCAGAGACCCCCCACTTCAGCGCGGTGACCCCCCGTCTCCCCTCTGAGCGCTCCCGCCCGCGGCTGCACCAACAATCCTTTATATGGTCTGGAGCAGCGCGACCGCGGCATTCCCGCCAGGACACACGCCTGGGATATATTTGGGCACCGCCAACGCCGGAGCGGGGCGGGCACCCCGCGGGGACCCCCGCCGAGGGGCCACCGGGAATGCGGGAGGGGAGGGTGGGACGCGGCTCCGAGGAGCGGCCGGGGTGCGGGGTGACCTTTGCGGAGCCACCGGAAAGCGCCGGCGGGGTCCCCGTCATCGGCCTGACGTCAGGGCGGCCCGGGAGCGCGGCCCCGCCGGCCGGCGGCTGTGCAAAGGTCACGGCCCGCGGCCAGGACGCTCCGGCCAGCTGGCACCCCCGGCTTACCACAGCCGGCCTTCCCGGCAGCGCCTCCCGGGAAAGACCGGCCGCTGGCACGGCTCGGCACGGCGGGGCTCCTGCTGCGGGCAGCCCCCCGTGCCCCCGCGCGTCACCGCTCCCCGTCACGGGCCGCCGGTGACGCACGACGGTCCTCGGGGACACCCCGGCCCCGGCCACAAGGGCCTCGCCGCCGTGGGTGTCCTGCAAACTGCAAGCCTCGCTGTGGGGGATGCGAGCGCCCTTTGGGCGTGCAGGACACAGTCACACCTGGGATACACCCCGGAGGTGTGCAGGACACTTGTGACACCTCTGGGACACATCCAGGACACACCTGGGACGTATCTTGCGCGCGTGCATCACACAGGCGCGGGGAACACCGCACTTTCCAGGCGTGTGACACCACACATGTGTCACACCACGCACGTGCCTGACACGCCACACCTTCGAGACCCCATCCAGGCGTGTCGCCCGCCACACGAACGTGTGACACGCGTGCCAGTCACAGGACATGCCAGGCAAGCGTGCAACAACACCCCGCTGGGGGGACACCCCGTTACACGCCAGCCATGCGTGACACGCCGTGCACACGCCGTGCTGTGACACCCCGTGTGGTGTCACATGCCCCCCGTGCGTGGCAGCCCCGGCCGGCCCCGGCTTGCCCGGTGCCCCGCGGTGGGCACGTGCTGCCGCTTGCCCGCGTTCCGGTGCGTGCGGCCGGCCCTGCGTGCGAGCGAGCCGGGGCCGGGGGGGCCGCGGTGACTCACACCGCACACAGCCCCCCCTGCCTTCCCGGTGTTTGCTTTGGCCGGACCCTCGCCCACCGCCGGCTCGGGTTTCCAGGCGGGATTTACACCCGCCCTGGCCTGGCCGGTGCCAAACCAAACACAGCCGGGGAGCGGGATGAGGGGGAGATGGCAGGGATGTGAGGTTGGGATGGAGCCACGGTGGCTCCTGGGCAGGTGGCCCGGACGTGAGGATGAGGATGATGGAGGAAGGGGATGGAGGTGGGTGTCTGAGAGATGGGAATGGTGGGATCCACGGAATGGATGGCACTGGGCAGTAGTGACTGTGACACAGTGACGATGGTGACCCTGGCACAGCAGTGACAGTGAATGTGGCACAGCAGTGACAGTGATATTGCACAGTAACGAGGGTCACCATGACACAGCAGTGACAGTGACCATGACACAGCGGTGATGATGACAGTGGCACAGCAGTGACAGTGACCGTGGACCAGCAGTGACAAATGGCCCAGCCATAATGGGTGTCCCTTGCCCACCCCTGTTCCAGCGGCTGGTGCCGGGCACCCCCAGCGGCACAGACAGTGGAGGAGGGAGACTCCAGCCGGCACAGCTGGATCCCGGTGACGTCGGAGAGGAAGAGCCCGAGGGTTTCAAAACCGGCCCTGGACCTCGGCCAGGATGTTCCCAGCCCACGTAAGCAGCTCATGGCGTGCCTGCCCAGGGTCACCCACGGGGCCCTGGGGACACCCGAGGAGCCGGGGTGACGAGGGGCCATGGGAGCGGGCACCCCCTGCTCTGCCAGCAGCACCCTGGGACACCCACGCCGGACACACCGCTGGTGCCACGGACACCCCTTGTATACGTGGCAGCGGGGACGTGGCTCACCTTCCTTTGAGGTGACACTCGGGACCCCTGGCCTGTCACCCGCCCAGTGGCGCAGGCGGCAGCGCTGGCCAGACCTCCCGGCCAGAGGCCGAGGCGGGAATTCGGCCACGGAGACGGTGAGCTGTTCCCTGGGCATGCTGTGGGCAGAGCCGCCGAGGGCTGAGCGACCACAGCCCGCCCAGAGGCGCTTTCCCGAAACCCTGGTGGCGGGGGCGGCAGCCGGGAAGGGGAGACCCCCTGGCCCCGGAGCCCCTGGCAGCGGACGGAGCCGGGCCGGCCCCCGACGCCGCGGCGGGAGCTGCCGTATCTGATGGGCCGGCGTCCAGCGGCGAACAGAGCCCCATCCCAGCCCGCAGCCCCATTCCTGGGGCCAGCACGGGAGGTCTCGCGGTGGCCAGGCATGACTGTGGCACTGAGGACAAAGCAGCCCTGTCCCCACTACCCCAGCCACTGTCCTGGCCACCAGTTAGCACCACTTAACCCTGCATGGGGTGTTTCCCAGCCTGACATGGGCCCCAGCTCCGAGTGGCTTGGAGCGGGTCATACTCAAGGGCTCATGGACAGAGCTCTGTGTACCCACACTGCTGGCACTAAACCCCACTGTGTCTGGGGAGGTGACACTACAGTGTAGCAGCCTCCCTTTGGAGCCACGGTGGGGACACGAGGATGCTCGTGTTCCACACCCAGATCTGATGGACACAGCATTGCCTGAGTTCCAACAGGAAGAACATGTGTGCCCTTGCTCCCCAACAGCACCCACGGCCACCACAGTGGGGTCCCCATCCCATCCATCCCATTCTACCACACTCCATCCCATCCATCCCATCCCATCTCACCCCATCCATCCCAGGGCGAGGCCACCGTGCCAGGGGCGGGTGGTGGGGCGAGGGGCTCATGGCCCCGCGTCTCCCCCGGTCCGGGCCGTGCCTTCGCTCGCGGCGCTGAGTGTTTACATCCTGTCTCCTCCGTGTGTTTATAAATGTGGCCGCGCACGGGAGACTCCAGCAAGGCTGTAATTAGCTGGGCCTGGATTTCCCATCCGGCTCCAGCACCAGCCAGCGGCACGATGGAAACACCCCCGCCGGTGAGGAGGGTGCAGGCCCCTAATCCCAACCAGACCCCACTGCCCCGCACGCACGGCCAGCACCCAGGAGCCACGCCAGGCACCTCCAGCCCTTCCCACTGCTCCCGGCACAGGCCACGGAGCCACGCAGCCCAACAGCCCCCCCCAGCACTGTTCTGGGGGTTCACAGGCACAGAGCCGGGCTGGCTGCTCCCCAGTTGGGCAGGGGACCCCCACTGCCAGCCCATGTGGCACCGCAGAGCTGTGGGTGACATGTCCTGACACCTCTAGACCTGCTGTCCCCGTGGCATTGCTTGCCACGGGGACACTGCCTGGCTGGGTCAGTGTGGGACCAGCAGTTCTGGCGGGCACAGCCGTGCCCTGATGTCCCCACGGCACCCTGGAGAAGCCTGGGATGCCTCTGTCACCCACAGGCCACGTGCCACACGCAGCCAAAACACTGCTGGGCCAGCTGCTTCCTAGATATCCCAGACACCCCATCCAGGAGCTGCATCCCCATGAGCCTGCCGGGACGGTGGCACAGGGACACTGGCGCTGCAGCCCCGGAGGGGTGCGGGGGGATGATTTATGGGGCTCGGTGCCACTTAGCAGGGTATAAATCTCCCCCCAGCGCGGCCCTGTAAGCAGAGCCCTCCGCATTTCCCTGCGGAGCCTGCGCCTAATGCAGCCCAGATGTGCGGCCGCCACCGTGCCCTCGCGCCGCCTGCTAAATAGGCACCGGGACACCGGGGATGCCGAGAGTCCCCGAGCCCTGCCGGGGACACCGCCTGGGCGGCCCATGGGTGGGGAATGTCCCAAAACGGGGCGCAGGGTCGTGGCGGCCGAGCTCCGGCTCCGCGGCTCCTCCTCGGCGTCCCCTTCCCCGCCCGTCCCCGCAGGCCTCGGCACCGGCCGTGCCACCGGTCCGGCCACGTCCGCCGGGCCCAGCGGCAGCGGGAAAGGGGAGAGGAAGGGGCGAGGGAGGGCGATGGAGCCGCTGGGGATCCCGGCCTCGCTTTTCCGGTTCCCCGGCGCTCGCCCCGCTTTGCCCGTCCTGCGTCACCGCCGGCACCGCGGGAGCTGGAGCCGAACCCGGCGCCGGCCTCGTGCTGCCCCGGCCCCGGTCCCGCCGCCTGGGACCCCGGGGAGCCTGGCGGCGCCCACACTTTGACCTTTTAAGGGTGTTTTCCAGCATTCTCCGGGCGAGGAGCCCCCAGTCCCGGTGTGCCGCCGGGCCGGCCGGGCCCCCAGCAGCCCCGGGAGTGCCAGTGGCCGCTGCGGCCGAGGGAACAAAGCCGTCCCCTCCCCAGCACCCCAAAATCCCGCTGCTGTGTCCCGCAGGAATTTCGCCTGCTCCAGCGGTGGCGTTCGGTGTCAAGCCCCGAAATCCAGCCCCGGGCAGGAAAACTAACTCTTCCTGCCCCCCACAAATCCCACCGACTTTCCTTTTCCTCCCCTCTGTCAGTCCCGGGGTTTAATTCTCCGTGCTCAGCGGCGGTTCCCTCCCTGGTAATCACAAACATGCATGGAAAAGAGGGAACGAGAGAAAGGGAAAAAAAAAAAAAAAAAAAAGAACAACAACCCAACCTAGAGAGAGGAAAGTCTTAAATCAATCCCAAAGCCAGACAGACGTTTTAATCACATCAAATTAAAATCAGCAGTCGGTTTGGAAAGGGGAAAAAACTCCCGGCAGATGCAGGCAGGGGAGTTGGGGTAGCCCCCCCACCCCTCACCCAGCGCCGCGGGCTTACCTGAGAGCTCCCCGGTTACATTTAGCATAGTCGGGGCGCAGGGGGATTTAGGGGGGCTCGGCTCTTGCTCGGCGCCCCAAGCCCGCCCGCTCGCCTCAGCCCTGGCTTGCTGCTTCGCTCGCACTCAGGGTTGGGTGGTGGTGGTTTTTTTTTGTTTTTTTTTTTTTTTTTTTCTTTTGGGGTTGGTTTCTGCCTTTTTTTTTTTTTTTTTTTTTTTTTTTTTTTTTTTTTTTTTTTCTCCCTCGGTCTCTATTTGTTTTGGTTTGGGCTCGCTCGGGTGTTAGGTGGAAAAAAAAAAAAAAAAAAAAAACAACCAAAACGGGGCGGGTTGGGTGGGTTTCTGGGGTGTGGAGGGTTCGCACCGTGCTCCGGCTGCCTCGCTCGCCGCCGTTCCCCCCTTCCACCTCCCTTGATTTGCTCTTTTGATTGGGGTCCAGGAATGCAGGAATAAAAAAAAACCCAAAAAAAAAAAACAAAAAAACCCTAGAGCTCGCATCCACCCTCTCCAAGCTGCTGCCTCCTTCTTTCCTCTTTTTTTTTTTTTTTTTTTTTTTTTTTTTTTTTTTTTTTTTTTTTTTTTTTCCCAATTCAAGTGTTAAGCAGAACCAGGTTGCTTTCAAGAATGTATTTGATGCAATTGTACACAAGAGCGGGTTCCATTCATTCCCTCCCTCTCCCCCCCCGGCCCCAGCTTTATCCCCCCTTTCCCTGTCCCCATCCCCATCCCCGGGGTCCCGGCACCGGGCAGAGGTGGGGAGGCTGGAGCTGAGCCCCGGAGCTGCGGAAGGCGGAGGGGAGGGAAGGGAAGAGGGGGGTCCCCGGGGGTGCTGCTGGCCGGGTAGGAACGGGGGGGACCCCCGCTTTCTCCCTCGCTGCGCCCCCCGTGCTGTTCTGGCTCCCGCCCGGCTTTTGTTAAAGTGGCAGCGGCGGGGCTGGTGCGGGGCCGGTGCCGCCCGCGGGGGAGTCTCCTACCTGCTCTCAGCTCCATGCGGGACGGGCGCGGGGCCGGGGCGCTGGGTGCGTGCTCTGGGGTCCCCGGGCGGGCAGGCAGCGGTCCCGCACACCGGCCCGGGACTGCGGCTCCCATTTGCCGCTCCGAGCCCTCTCGCCTCTCCTCCTCCCCGCGCACAGAGCCGAGAGCCCGGTCCCGGGGGGGGCACGGGGGGGAAGGGACGGAGGGGGGGTCCGGGGAGGGGAGGACGGGGGGGGGACGGGGCGAGGTGCGGCGGAGCGGCTCCTCTGGCGGGGCCGGGGGGGGGGGCGTGGGGGGCGTGGGGTGCCAGCCTGCCCCCCCTTCCTTCCCCTCCGGGGCAGCGGGGAGGAGTGGCGGAGGGATGGGGCCGGCCGGTGCGGGAAGGGTGGCGGCGGGGCGGGGAGGGGGGGGGGGGGGGGTCCTCGGCTCTTCGCTGGCACGGCCAGCCCCCTCCCCTCCAGCCCAGAGAGGGGGTCCGGGGGCCGCGGACCCCCCTCCCCCGGCTTGGGGACCCGCAGCGCGGCGGGCGCTGCCCCGCCGGGACGGCGGCAGGTGAGCGGCGGAGTGGGGGGAGTGCGGCGGGGTCCCGGCGGCACAACCGGAGCCCCTCGGAGCGGCGGCGGGGGCACACCCCCGGGGGACCCTCCGTCCCGAGGGAGGACTTCGCTTCTCCCGGCGCCCCCCGTCCACGCGTGGACGGGGAGGGACGCCCCCAGCCCCTTTCCTCCGAGTGCCCGAGCCGCTTTCTTCCCGATTATCCTCCCCCGTTGGGACAATCCCCGTCCCGGCGCCCGCGGAACCCTTGGCAATGACCGCGGCCTTCCCCGCAGCCCACCCGGGGTGAGTGGGGTGGATTGGGGGGCGTGGGGAGACCCCCAGGGCCAAGCGGAGCCGCCGCTGGAGGGGAGGGGGGCGACCCGACAGCCAGAGCCCCTCGTCCCTTCTCCTCGTGCCCCTCATCCAGGAGCGGGTGCTGCCGCGGGGGCTCTCTCGGCGGGGAGAGGAACGTCCTGGCTCCCCCCAAAAAAAGCTTTGTTTAAAACAAAGGCGCTGGGAGCGCCGGGAAGGGCTGGGAGGTAACAGGCGGATTCGCTTCCACTCCAGACCCCGGCCCTGGCCAGGTCCGAGCCCTCCCGGCTGCGATCGCATCCTCCCGGCTTTCTCCGGGACGGGGCGGGGGGGCTGTTCGGAGCACAGCAGGACCCTCTTTCCCCAATTCCACCGGGACACTGGGTGCTGAAGTCATTAGCACCAGTTTGGGGACCCCCCGTGGGGATAAACCACACACGGACGTGGTGCTGGCTGATTTATTGCATGGGAAGTGCGGATTTCATGTCGAATCCATGAGGAAGCGCCCAACAGACATGTCAGGGGTGACGAAGGGGGTTCTGGATCCCCTCCCCCGGGTGAATGGGGGATACTGCACAGCCCCGAGGGTCCGGAGGGGCTGCGGAGGTGTCGGACGGAGCCGCCCGAACGGTCCGCGGACGGACGGAGCCCCGGCCCGGCTCCCCGGCAGCGTGTCTGGGGGTCCGCTCGGCGTGGGGCCGGCCCCCTCGCCCCCCCAGCCGCAGGGCAGTGTATCTGGTTTCCCCCCCCCGAGCCAGCAGATCCCGCCAGCGGCGCTGGAGCAGTTGGGAAAAGCCGCCGGCCGTCCCCGGGGGTCTCCAGCCTGCCGAGGCGGCGGGGCTGCCCCTCGCTGCCTTCTTCCCTCACAAAAACCCAGCGCTGCGGTTGGGTTTGGGGAGTTTTCCAGCTGCCACGGCTCCCGCTAGGCCAACACCTGAGACAGGAGAGGAGGAGGAGGGAAACGTGGCCCGGCAGACGCAGCTCCCGGCTTCCCGAGCCCCTCTCCCTGTGCCAGCCCGCATTGCCAGAACGGAGCCCCTGCCCCAGGTCAAAGCGGGCACGGGGAACAGGGCAGGTCAAACCGCTGGGAAGTCTCATCCCCACATCCTGTTCCTCCTCCTCCTCCTCGCCCGGTGCCCGCAGCGGCTCGACGTGGGTGAGGCCGTGCCCGCCCTGCCCTCGGGGCCACGTCACCGGGCAGCTGAGCTCACCTCCATCCCACCCCGCGGCCGCCGCTCCTCCGGCCGGCGCCAGGGCCGGCCCAGTCTCCCACTGCTGACCTTTGCGGCCGACAGCCGGAGGAGGGACAGACGGGGGACCCAAAAATCTCGGCTTTAGCCCCAAACCGCCCACGAGGCGCGGGCTGAGACTCCCCCGGCAGCGCCCGGCTCCTCGGGGACACCCCTGGGGCGCAGGCAGGAGCACGGAGCAGCCATCCGGCTCGGCGTGTCCCCTCCTGCCGGGCTGGCAGCAGGAGCCCAGCTGTGGCCGTCTGTCTCCCCGAGCCGCTGCCTGGGCAAGGGCTCCGTGCCATGTGCCGGGAAGGGAGCCGGAGGAGCGGGAAGGACCCTGGGAGACAGCCCCGAGCCCGGCGGGTGCGAGGGAACACCCCGTCACCTTCCCTGCCATCCCTGGGTGGAGCTCCCCAGACCCAGGGGGAGTCCTGGGAGAGGAGGCGCGGGCGCAGCTGAGCCTGGAGGTGCCGGAGCCCCCCGAGGACTGCCAGGCTCCTGCTCCCGGCCCGTATCCAGCCCGTTCCCTGGTCGGCGCCGATGGGAAGAGGGGAGGGGTGGCCTGGCCCTGGCCCCCGCTGAGGTGTGTGTGTCACGACCGCAGCCAGCTGCGTCCTCTCCACAGCCCCATAAAACGCCGAGCCCCGAGGCCAGAGCCCCTCCTGGGAACGCCGGCTCCAGAGGAGCCCGGCTGCTCTGCCAGAGCTGGAACGGACGCTCGCACACAATCCGTCCTCCTCCTCCTCCTGGGAGGAAGGGAAGTAGCCAGTGCTCACCCCAGGAGCGGAGGAGCCAGATCCGGCTGGACCCCGAGCCCAGGCCAAGGCAGGCCTAAGAGTCCCTGGAGCGCCGTGCTGGCGATCCCAGCACAGCCCCGTACACGTGGCTCGGGCCGTGGAGCCACCGCAGAGGGCAGGAGTTTGTGTACCTGTGAGCGGGCCGGCCCTGAAATCCCGGATAAAAGGCACCGAGCACAACAGACAGGGAAAGGAGGGGGAGGAGAGGCTGTCACCGTGTCCTGGAGGACGGCAGCCATGGGAAAAGGGCTCTGCAAGCCCCTTCCCATTTCCCTGTGCTCAGGTGCCAGCCCTGCTCGGCAGCGGGGCCCCTCGGCTCGGGATCCACGGCCACCGAGCCCGGGAGGAGGGACTTGGGGAGCGGCTGCTCCAGCAGCAGGCGGGAGCCGGCTGGAGGACCCTGCTGTGAGCACGACTCGAGTTCCTCACAGCCACATCCCCCCGGCTCCCTCGAGGCCACAGCTCCAGAGCTTGTCGCTCCGGGCTGGCTGCGAGCACAGGCTGCTGGCTGAGCCAGTGTCGCATCCCGGGAAGTGCTCATGGCCACACTGGAGCAACTGGGCCAGTGAGAAATGTCCCTGCCCATGGCAGGGGGGTGGGATGGCGTGTGCTTTAAGGTCCCTCCCAACCCCAACCATTCTGGGATTCTATGGACCACCCATGGGTACACCTCGCCAGCCCAGAATTTACAGTGTACTCCCAGAATGTAGAGTAAATTCTGGGACACCCCCAAAATTCCATCCCTAGATGTGTGGAAGTGTTGAATGGGGCTTGGAGCAACAATTTGGTCTAGTGAATGGTGTCCCTGCCCATGGCAGGGGATGGAACTGGATGAGCTATAAGGGCCCTTCCAACCCCAACCATTCCATTATTCTATGGGATGCACAGCCAGCAGCACCTCCAGCATGGAGAGAGACCATCAAGCATTAACTTGCAGCATCCCACTTCCATGTGCCCCCGGTAGACAGGGATCCCCAGAACACCGGGATGTTGTGAAGCACTGGAGCAGCTCCAGGGTTGCAGCTCTTCCTGAGGAGCACCGTGCCCCGGGAATGCAGGCAAAGGGACCGGGAGATGCCGGAAATGCAGCGGAAGGGCAATCTCGCCCGGGATACTACCGGAAATGAAGCGAGGGTCAGGGTGCCGGGAGGCACAAGCATGGAACGACCCCTGGAGAGCCCCTGGATGGGTCGGGAGGCCCCGGGAAGGAGCCGGTGCGGGGCTGAGAGCCCGGAGCCGCGCTGAGGGGCGCGTCGAAGCCCCATTGGCTGAGCCGCACGTCACTCTGAACGCCATCCAATAGTGCGCTGGGGAAGGCGGGGTTTACCGGCAGGGCAGCCCCGAGAGCGCTGGGCCGGAGCCCCGCCCCTCCCGCCAGTCACGTGATGTCAATCGCGTCGCGTCATCACGCGCCCCCTCAGCGCGGACCAATCGGCTAGCGGCAGGGGCGGGACGAAGCGACGCTCCCGGCCAATGGGAAGGAGGCCTGGGAGGGCGGGCGCGGGAAGCCGGGAAAGCACGGGCGGGGAAGAGACCGGAACCCCCGGGAAGGGACGGGGCGGGGGGGCTGGGGAACGTCCCTGAGGGGCTCTGGGGAGAGACGGCACCGGCGGGGCGGGGAGGGAACAACAAGCGTGGCGTGGGAGGCGGCGAGGCCCGAAGAGAACCAGCTGGGGGCGTGGCCTAACCCGCAGACTCCGCTGAGGGGCGTGGTCTCTTGGCGGGGCCGGGACCCGGGGGCGGCGGGCGCGAAGCCCCCACGTGCCCGCCCGGTGCCCGTCCTGGTCCCGGTGCCATGAAATGTGTCATCGCCGGCGGCAACGTCAAAGGTGAGCGGGGCCTGGGGCCCGGGGAGCGCAGCGTGCCCGCGGAGCCCTGCCTCACTCCCCACACCCTCTCCTCCTCCCCAGTCCTCGGCCGAGCCGTGCACTCCCTGTCCCGCATCGGCGACGAGCTCTACCTGGAGCCCACCGAGAGCGGGGTATGCAGCATCGGGGGATGGGAGCTGAATGGCAGCTGGATGGGAGCTGGGGGGGCACCTGTGCCCCCTTCCCTCCCTGCAGGCAGTGCCAACACTGTGGCTGTGTCCCCAGCTGTCCCTCCGTGCTGTCAACTCCTCCCGTTCTGGCTTTGCCTCCTTCCTCTTCGCACCCCTCTTCTTCCAGCTGTACGAGCCGGGCAGTGCCGGGCCCGAAACAGAGCTGTTCCGATGCAAAGTCCACATGAAGGTGCAGTGCCCTGCCTGGGCCCCCTCAGAGGGGGCTCCTCGTTGTTCCAGGGGCCCCAGGCAGGTGACAGTCCCCATATCCATCCCTGCAGTCCTTCCTGGGCATCTTCCGCTCGCTGCCCTCGCTGGAGAAGTCGGTGGGGAAATGTCTCATCCTGCTCAAGCCCCGTGCCAGCCGCCTGGTCCTGCAGCTCCACTGCAAGTACGGTGAGTACCAGCGGGGACACGGCCTGGGGGTGACATGGCACAGTGGGGGACACGCTGGCACTGTGTCCTGCCCCGCTGAGCCACTGTCCCCCCCTGCTGCCAGGTGTCACCAAGACACACAACCTGGCCTTCCAGGAGTGCGAGCGGCTCCAAGCCGTGTTCGACACCCAGAGCTGCGCCAGCCACCTCTGCGCCCCAGCACGGTGAGGGGGGACACCACTGGGGTGGGCAGGGTGGGATAACAGTGCATGGAAGGAGGAACCCCAGCCTGGCCTGGAGGATTTGGGATGCTCAGCCCCCTCCTGTGCCCTTCAGGCTGCTGGCAGATGCTGTGGTCCACTTTCCCCCGATGCTGGCTGAGGTGACGCTGGGGACTGGCCCTGGTGGCAAAATCAGCCTGCGGAACTATGTGGAGGACGAGGCAGGTGAGTCCTGCAGGGTAAGGGGGCCCCTCCCCACCTTGGGGTGTCCTCCAGCCCCCCACCCATGCAGTTTTCCCCTCCAGAGCCGAGCAAGACCATGGTGACGGAGCTGTGGCTGGCTGAGGATGAGTTCCAGTCTGTGGCCGTGACCCCAGGCTCCCACATCACCTTCTGCCTCAAAGAATTCCGTGTGAGTCCCCATCCAAGCCCCCCAGCCCTGTGTCACCCCCTGGCCCCCCTCACCCTCCCCTTTGTCCCCAGGGGCTGCTGAGCTTTGCCGAGGCCTCCAACCTGCCCCTCACCATCCACTTTGACGAGCCCGGCAGGTAGGAGCGGCCACCACGTGCCCACCCTGTGCCAGCCCTGTCCCTGGCACCCCCTCAGCCCCTCTGTGTCCCCAGGCCAATGATCTTCACCCTGGATGACACTGTCCTGGAGGTTCACCTGGTGCTGGCCACCCTCTCCGACCTGCAAAGCAACTCCCAGTCCCCTTCCACCAACGGGTAAGGATCCCAGAGGAGCCTTCCAGTTGCTATGAGCAGGGAGCAGAGTCAACATTCCCGATTCTGCTCTGTCCCCATCAGTGTGTCCCACCTGCCTGCCCCATCAGACGACTTCGCCGACGACCTGGAGTCCTACATGGTTGCCATGGAAACCGGCGAGGGGGACTCAGAGAGGGCCCCCAGCCCCACCTTCCCCCTGCACACCCCCTGGCCAGCCCAGAGAGAACCCGAGGAGGAGAAAGAGGAGGAAGGAGCTGTGCCAGGGACCCCCCCACACAAGAAGGTGAGGGATGGGTGTGCCTGGGGGCAGGGGGTGGGCAGAGCCTCCTCCTGACCTCCTCCGTTTCTCCCCACAGTTTCGCTCACTGTTTTTTGGCTCAGTGATGACCCCAGGAAGGCCTGGAGTGGCCACCACCCAGGAGGTGCTGGCGGAGGACAGCGAAGGAGAAAGCTGAGCCCCAAGCCACTGCCACCCCCAGCCTCCATCCAACCACCAGGACAGGCACCCCCCAGTGACCCATTACAAGTTTATTCCTCAAAAAATCCTCCTGCCCCCCCCCTCCACTGCCACCCCAGGGCTGGGCTCTGGGCTCCAGGCTCCCCCCTGCACCCTGGCACTCCCTGCCCCGGGCCTGGAATTGCTTTGGTGGAGCGTGGCGGGAGGGGGGCAGGATCCTACAAATAAAAAAACGAGTCAAAAGAAAAGCGACCTGATGCTGGGGCGGGGGGCTGGGGGGCGTGGGCAGCACAGGGGCGGCTCCCAGCTCATTTCTTGGCTTTGGCAGAGTTTCGGGGAGGGGTGACGGGGCGCCCAGCGGGGTTCAGCCCGCTGAACTGCCCGTATTTGCCCTTGTTCTTGTCGGCCGGCTTCAAAATCTGGCGGGGAAGGGGGAAAGAGATAAGTGAGCTCCTGCCCCCGGGCTCTCCGCTCCCCTGGAGGGCAGAACTCCCTGCAGCCCTCCGGGCAGGAATTGAGGGTGTTTCCCCTCCCCGGGCTCACCTGGAAGGAGCACATGAGTGTCTCGTCCACGCTCATCATGGCGCCGGCATTGTCGAACTCGCCGCAGTAGTTGGGGGCTGAGAAGAGGGTGACGAGCTGGCGCTTGGCAAAGAACTCGTAGCCGTCCTCCACCACCTGGAAGGGGCACAGGGTTGGCAAAAATCCACCCCCCACAGCCAGTATCCACTTGCCCTGGCAAATTTCCAGTCCCCCCAGGCTGAATATCCAGCCAGCTCTACTAGGGTGAATATTCCCTTCCCTGGAGCAAATAGTCACACCACCTGGACAAACATCCACTGCCCCAGGGCAAATATCCATCTCCAGAGTGATTATCCAACCTCTGGGAGGAACACCCACATCCAAGGGTGACTATTCATCCCCCTGGGGCAAATCCTTCTACATCAGAGCAAACACTCAAATGCTGAGGTAAAAATACCCAAATCCCAGGGCAAACACCCCCAGAATTCCAACCACCAGACTCCTGGAGTACACAAACTGCCCTTGAAGAGGAAATACTTGGGGTAGAACCACCTGGCACCCACTGGAGACTCAGACCCAGACATCCCCAGCATTTAGGGGTCCCAGTGGTACCTGGTGAGCCCGGCAGATGAGGTCCAGGTCGTGCTTGTGCAGGAATTTGGCCACCACCTCGGCCCCGAAGGTGAAGGACACCCCACGGTCGTTCTCCCCCCAGCCCTGCACATCCTTGTCGGGGTCAGACCAGAGCAGGTCACAGAGCAGCCCCTGATCCGGGACGTCCGTGGGCCGCATGATCCGCCGGATCTGCTCCATCGACTGCAGGTCTGGGGACAGCCCTGTGGGAAAGGGGCACCCCCAGAGCTCAGCGCAGGGATCCCACCCCTCCTCCCGCCCTCCCAAATCCCCGGGAAGGGCCTGTTCCCACCTCCGTGGCAGCAGAAGATCTTCTCATCCACAATGGCGGCAATGGGCAAACAATTGAAGCAGTCGGTGAAAGTTTTCCAGAGCTTGATGTTATATCTTCGCTTGCCTGAGGGGGACAAAAGGGACTTGGAGCTGTCCTTGGGGACAGTATGGTGGTGGGCAGCACATGGAAGGAGGAGGAGGAAGCAGGAGGATACAGAGGAAGGGCAGGGGAGGGGAGGAGATCACAGGTAGGATCAGTGTGGGACAGCACTGGGACAACACTGGGAAAGGGGGAGCCCGGGATGGCAGCGGGGCTCTGGGGGGCACAGCCCAGGCACTCACATTCATCATAGAAGCCGTAGATGCGGTTGATGCTGGCACACTCATGGTTGCCCCGCAGCAGGAAGAAGTTCTCGGGGTACTTGATCTTGTAAGCGAGCAGCAGGCAGATGGTCTCCAGAGACTGCTTGCCCCGGTCCACATAGTCTCCCAAAAACAGGTAATTGCTCTCAGGGGGGAAGCCCCCGTACTCGAAGAGCCTCAGCAGGTCGTAGTACTGCCCGTGGATGTCACCTGGCGGGGGACACAGGTGTGAGTGGCACCCCAGGGGCCCCCACGCCACCCCAGCGCTGCCCAGCAGCCACCCAGGCCTCACCGCAGATTTTGAGGGGTGCCTCCAGCTCCAGCAGGATGGGCTGGCTCAGGAAGATCTCCCGGGACTTGAGGCACAGCCCGCGGATCTCGTTCTCCGTCAGCTGCACGTTCTTCCCTGGCCGCGACCCTTGGACTGGTCCCGGCACAGAGAACAGGATCAGGGACCTCCGAGCGCTCCGGGACCCCTCCAAGTGTCCCGGGAACCCCTGCTCTGCCTGCCCCAGCCCCTCCTGCACGTATCCTCCACGCCCTCCGGGCTCAGCTCCAGCCCCCAGACGCTTCGGGGCACCCCGATACCCACCAGTCCCCCCTCCGCGGGGCACAGACCCTTCGGGGACCCCGCACTTTCTCCAGCCCCCTACCGCGGAGTACAGACTCATTCAGGATCCGCCCTCCACATCCTCCACGTCCTCCGGACTCATCTCCAGCTCCCCAGACCCCGCGGGGACCCCCTGCAAACACTTCCCAGCCCTGACCCCCCCACACACCACTGCGGCCTAACCCGCCCCCGCCAGGCCCAGGCCCGGGACCCCCCCGTGGCGTTGGGACACGGCCTGAGCCGGCCCCGAGAGGTTCCTCCGAGCGGAGGGAGGGTATCCGAGTGCTCGGGGGGCGGCGGGGGCCGCTCACCCTCCAGGAGGCGGCTGATGATGGAGTCGAGGTTGAGCTTCTCGGTGTCCGCCATGGCCACCCGCGCGCCGCCCCGCCCCGCGCGCCCGCCCAGAGCGGCTCAGGCGAGGATAGCGCCCCCTGCGGGCTCGGAGGACTCACTGGAGCGCCCCACGAGCGAGGCTGTCCCCATGTCCCCTCGGCCAGGGGATCCCAGCCCGGGAGAGGCGGGAAATAGGGACAGCATGGCCGGGGGGGCCGACAACAGGGAGCCACGGCGGTGTCACAGAGGCAGGGGGACGGCCGTGGAGAGGGGACATGCACCGCAGGGAGACATTCTGGGAAGGGGAACATTCCGGGAAAGGTGACACCCCGGGCAGAGGGACGTGCCTGGAAAGGGGAACGTCCCGGGAAGGGAAACACCCCGGGAAAGGGGATACCGCGGGAAAGGGATAATCCCGGATAAGGGGACACCGCGGGCAGAGTGCCCTCCCTGGAAAGCAGTCCCGGGCAGAGGGACTTGCCTGGAACGGAGGACTTCCCGGGAAAGGGGACATCCCGGGAAGGGGGACATCCCGGGAAAGAGAGACATCCCGGGGAAGAGAACAACCTGGGCAGGGGGACACACCAGACAAGGGGTAGAGCTCGGGCAAGGAGACATGGGGGTCAGGGGTGACATGGACTCGTATCCTGGGCCTGGGGGCACAGGGATAGAGGGAGAGCCTCGGGATAGATAGGAGGTCCCGGGGCTGCGAGGGGACAGGAGGGGGACACGGAGGGAACCGGGGATCCGTATCCCGGTCCTAGGGGCACAGGGACAGCCTGGGGACACGGGACGACACGAGGGCACAGAATGCTTGGCAGAACCCAGGGATATCCCCACTCGAGGACCCTGGGGACACCGTCGGGAGGAGCACCGGGCGGTTGCCGGGAGACTGTTGCCACCTCGAGGTCCCCGGGTACACTCCGAAGGCCAGGCTCCCACTAGGGACACAGGGGAGGGTGACATATTTGTGCCACCGCTCGTGGAGGGTGGCAGTGTCAGGGGTGGGGGCATACCTGTCCCCTGTCCACACTGGCTGTGCCACACCTTGCCACGCCATGCCATTCCCTGTGCCCCATTCCCTGTGTGCCACGCCACGCCATTCCCTGTGTCCCATTCCTTGTCGTGCGGGGAGGTCGGGAATAGCTACCGGGGCCTGCCCTGACATTTCTGCTCCGCGGTGTCAGTTTTACACCCGGCCCCGGGTGACCCCGGGCTGGCCCCGTTCCTGCTCCCTTGTCACTTGTCCCCTTCCCCCGTCCCTGTCCCTTGTCCCGCTCCCTATCCCAATCCTTTGTCCCCGTCTCCCAGCGGTGGCACCCCGGCCCCGTCACCCTCGCCCCCGCTGCCTCCTTCGTCCTGCCACCCCCTTCGGTGTCCCGGTCCCCCCGGTCCCGCCCCACCCCGCCCCTCCCGGGCAGGACACGGCGCCGCCGCCACCGCCGGGACCGGAGCGGGCAGACCCGCTGCTGGAGCCCCCGGAACAGCATCGGCACCGACACCGCCAAACCCCGACAGACCCCGACACCGCCGGCACCGGAGTGGGCAGAGCCGCTGCCGGGTGCGACAACACTGGGACAGACCGACACCGACAGACACCGGCACCGACACCGATACCGGCACCGCCGGTGGGTGCTGGCAGCAGTGGGGGGGATGTGGGCGGTTTTGGGGGGTGCTGGTACCGGGGGCCGGGAGCAGCGGGGTGGGGTTAGGGGGGTGTGTGTACGCCTGTGACAGGGTACAGGTGACAGGTGGGTGATGATGTTCACGACACGGTGCAGGTGACAGGGCGCAGGTGACAGTGCAGTGGCGTGGTGCAGGTTTTGTGGTCTGGGTGACAACGCGGGCGACGGGGTACAGGTGACAGGTAGGTGATGTGCACGACAAGTTGTGGGTGACAGATGGAGATGACAGTGCAGGTGACAGGGCGCTGGTGGTGGCGCAGTGTCACGGTGTGGGTGACGATGCGTGTGGCAAGGTGTGTGTGACAGGTGCAGGCGACAAACCCCTGGTGATGGTGCAGGTGACGCTGTGCGATGAGGTGTGGGTGACGGGGTGCACGTGACAGTGCAGGTGACAATGAGGGTGGCAGGCTGCCGGGGGTGGTGCGGATGACAGGGGGCGAGTGACAGCGCGTGCAGGACCCCGCGGCGCGGCAGCCGCGCTCGTGGCCCCGTGCCTTGCCGGTGGCGGTGACGGTGACAGTGACAGTGACGCCGCGGGCAGCTGGAACTAAGCCGAGGGACGTGCGGGCTGGCAGCTCCGCCACGCTGGGGACAGAGGGACAGGGCGGGGGGGAGGACGAGGGGCGTGCCCAGCCTAGGGACGCAGGACAGAGGGACAGGAGAACTCCGGTCAGGCTGAGCCACCCCCCGGGTCCCGCTGAGGCAGCTCGCTAGTGACGGGGACAGGGACACGAACAGGGGTGCCAGCGCCTGGCGCGAGGTGGCAGAGGGGACAATGGGGCTCTGTGTCGCCTAATCCGGGGCACGGGGCCGGGGGTTGGCACCCCGGGGTGGCGCGGGGGGGGGGGGGTTTAAAGGCCACACCGGCCGGTGTCTCCTGTGCCAGGCGTCCCCGAGCCCTCGTCCCCTGAGCGCTCTCAGTGCACGGCTCCCACCCGAAGGTACCGGGCGACACAGCTGTCCCAGCTTGGGGACAGCAGCGCCACCTCCCAGCTGGGGATGGAGGGGGACAGGGTGGTCCCGAGGCTGGAGGTGGGGGGGGGGGGGGGGCGCGGACCTCGACGGACCCCCGTGACTGGGCTCTGGGGGGTCCTTGTGCCACGGCACCGAGCCGTGTGTCCCCTAACCCTGTCACCATGTCCCGGGCTTGGGGACATCCTGGCTGCCAGTGGGCACCGCTCATCTCCGTGCCTCAGTTTCCCTCAGTTTCCACCTGCTGGGACGGAGGACATCCAGAGGGGGTGGGGACACCCTGGTCACCGGGTCTGCACCCCCAGGGCACCTTGGCTCCCCCGGGATGGGGAGGTGTCCCCGGCTGTGCTGAGCTGGCACGGGATTACACTAAGCCGGAGGTGCCGGGGCTGGCACCGAGGGGATAACCTGAGGCCACCGTGACTGGCACCAAGGGGTCAATCTGGGGCCACCAGACCCGTCAACGAGGGGACAAGCTGGGGCCACAGGGACTGGCACCGAGGGGGTCAGTCTGGGGACGCTGGAACTAGCACTGAGGAGAAAAGGCGAGGACACTGGAGCTGGCACTGAGGTGTGCCCAGGAAGTGTGCCAGGCTCTGGTGGGTGCTGTAGGACGGGTCCCCACCATGGGAGCAGCGACTGTGGCTCCCAGCACCGGCTGCGGGTGGCCGGGGAGCGGTGGCAGGTCCCCAGGGAGCCGCGCTGACTCTGACTGTCCTTCTCTTGCAGCCCTACTGTCACCAGGATGGTGAGTGGCCCCCGGGTTGGGGGTCCGGGCGGAGGTGGGTGCCCCATCCCGGGATCCCGGCGGTGCCGGGCACTGGCGCGGGGCAGCGGGCAGCGTGGCGTGCTGTGCCCACCCGCCTCGTGACCCTGCGGGGACAAGGGGACGCTTTGTCCGGGAGCTGGCGGCCCCGGCGGCTGGCACTGCCCCGCTGTCCCCGAGGCCGTGGCGCCGTGCCCGGCGCCCGCAGCCCCCCAGCACCCTGACGCCCCCACCCCAGGGGCGGGCAGCAGTGCCCGGTGTCCCTCTGTGCTGTGCCAGCCCCCCCGTGTCTGCCCCACGTCCCCCATGCCCACCCGGGGTCTGTTCACATGCCAGCTCCGTGCCGGCCCCTTAACCCCACGCCGGCCCCATACCAGCCCCTTACCCCCGTGCCAGCCCCGTGTCAGTCCTGTCCCTGCTCCCGCAGCTCTCGACGTCCCAGCCGAGCCCGGAGCGGGTGCCCAGCCCGGAGGAGCAGGAGTGGGCAGGGCCCGAGGCGCTGTGCCCGGGCTGGCTGGAGGATGAGGCCCCCGATGGCGAAGTGCCCGGGCACAGCGGGGACCCCGAGTGTGCCACCCACGCCTACGAGCGGCTCCAGAGCGCCCTGTGCCAGGAGGGGCTGCCCCCCACGCTGGACTGCTCCGCCGAGCCCTGCACGGGTTGGGGACACGGGGGGCGGGGCACGGTGCCAGGCTGGAACACGGGGGTGGCAGGGACCGGGGTGGTGATGGGGAAATGGTGCCAGGCTTGGGACACGGGGGTGGCAGGGACAGTGATGTGGGCTCGGTGCCAGGCTGGGATAGGGGGGTAGCAGGGATAGGGTGGCAATGGGGATATGGCGTCAGGCTTAGGGACACGGGAAGTTTGGGGGCTGCCAAAGACCCTGGGGTGCCAGCGGCAGGATGGCGCAAGGGTCTCCATCCCGGGGCTGTTAACCCTTCCCTTCCTGGCAGGATTTGGCCCGCTGGACATGACGGTTTGCGTCCTGGGCTCCCCCACCCCCTTCCTGCCTGTCCTGCTGGAGGGTGGCACCCGCTGCCCAGGTGGGTGCGGTCCCCTTGTCCCCACCCCGCACGAGACACCCCCTGAGCCAACAGCAAGGTCCCCGCACCCGCCTGTGCTGCCTGACCAGGACTGTGAGGGAAACTGAGGCAGGGGAGAAGGGTGGCAGCAGACCTCCGTGTCCCATTAGTCCCAATTCACACCAGTTCAGCAGTAGATTCCCGCCCTCCCCTCTTCCCCCCGCAGCACCACCCCCATAGGGGGCGGTTTGGGGCAGAGGATGAGGGACACCCACCGGCCACCCCTCTGCCCACCCGCAGGTGCCATGGTGCTGTGCCTGTCCCCTACCTGGGCCAGCCGGGTGCCATCGGAGACGTCCCGGGCACCTGGTCCCTGCTGCTCTCCCGGGGCGTCTCCTTCAAGGTGGGAGGGCACAGCGCCCTGGAGACATTCGTGCCGCCCCGCCGCGCCAACTACGTGACCGGCACCTTCGCGCCGGGGGACCCCGAGGGCGGCTGGGTAGGCGAGCTGGCCCGTGACCTCGACTGCCCCACGGGGGGCTCGGTCCCGCTCGCCCACCGGCTCCAGGACACGCTGGTGGCCCGCTGGGTGCTGGCGGCTCGCGCCAACCTGCCCGTGCCCCCCACCCTGGCCTTTGTCCTGGGGGCCAGGGAGGACCTGCCCGCCGGGACCACGGCCCCCGGGGTGAGGCTGGTGCGGCTGGAGGACCCCCAGGGCCAGCAGAGCCTGGTGCAGGAGGAGGTGGGCGCCTTCCTGGGGGGCGCCGCCATGGAGTCCTACGGCCAGGTGGGCATGGGAGGGGCGGGCGGTGTTGGTGGCACTGGGTGACACTGGGGGACACGGAGAGGCACGGGGGTGCACGCAGGTGGTGGGGTGGCTGTAGGGTGGCACTGGGGGACGCGGGGTGACAGGGGTGTGTGTAGGTGGCGGGGTGGCACAGGGGGACGCGGGGCTGCGCGCAGGTGGCGGGCTGGCTGTTGTGGTGGCGCCAGGTGGCGCGGGGTGACACGGCGGTGCACGCAGGTGGTGGTGCGGCCGGCAGGGTGGCGGTGGTGGGAGACAGGCACCCGCAGCACCCACAGGAAGGAGGAGGGGGTGGCGGTGGCGCAGGCGGTGGGTGCCCGGCTCTGGGGGCTGACAGAGGAGGACAGCGTCCTGCTGGAGGCCATGGTGCCCACCGCACGCCTGCCCGTGCCCCCCCCACGTAAGGCCCCCGCCCTCGGGCGCCCACCACCCTGGGATGGGGGGGAAGAGTCCCACGGGTCCCCCTCCAGCTGTGCCGGCCACGTGTCTGTCCCCTGGGGCAGGTGGGTGGGAGCCATCGGGGTGCCCAAAGTACGGGGGTCCTGCGGGAGGGCATGAAGGTCACCCCGGATGTCCACAGTCCCCTGGGTTAGGGTTGGGGGACAGTTTGCCACCTTGGACCCCCACAGACCCACAGGGAGAGGTGGGGAAAGTCACCCTGGACCCCCACGGTCCCCTGGGGCAGGGCAGGGTGTTGGGGTGACCCCTTTCGACTCCTGACAGTCCCGCGGGGCTTTGAATGACAGTGGCCATGCTCTACCCCTCGCTCCCTGGGGCTGGGCTTGGCCGGGGCCACCACGGTGCCACAGGGAGTCCCAAAATCCCCCAGAGGAGGGGGAGGTCGGGCAGGGCCGCCCCGTCCCCGCGTGGCGGCCGTGCCTGCCCTGTCCCTTGCCCCCCAGGCAGCCCAGCCCCGCGGCTGCCCATGGCCCTGCGCATCTGCACCCTCGTCTGCAGGTCCTGGGGGGACCGGCCCCAGCTCTGCCAGGTACATCATGTCCCCACACCCTGGTGGCTCTGTGTCCCCAGCCCATGATGCCTACACATGTCCCTATGTCCTGGTAGCCCTGTATGTCCCCAAGCTATAGCGGCAGCCTGTGTCCCCAGGTTGTGCTAAACTATGTGCCATGCCCTATGTCCATGTCCCCACGGCCTGGTGGCCCCAGGTGTCATTGGTGGCCATCCAATGCCTTGGGTCAATGTGTCACCCCACGTCCCCATGCCCCAGTGGCAGCTGCATCCCCACGCTATGGCTTGGCAGCCAATGTCCCCATGCCCCGGTGGCAGCCGGTGTCCCACACACACGTGGGTGTGCCCACACACACGTGGGTGTCCCCACAGGTGGCCTGCACCGTGGGACGCGCGGAGAGCCCGGTGCGTCACGGCGCGGCACTGCCCCAGGGCCTGGACTCCAGCCTGCAGCAGTGGGGGATGGCGGCCCCCAGCCAGCGGCAGGCGCTGGCCACACGGCTGCGGGAGGCCACCGAGGCCGCCATGGCCGCCCTCTTGGCCACCGAAGCGGAGCTGAGCTCGCAGCAGCGCGGCGGCGCCCGAGCCCACACCGACATCCTGGGTGAGAGCGGCGCGGGTGACACCGCCGGTGCTGCCCGCGGTCACCCCGCGGTGCTGAGCGCGGTGTCACTGTCCCCAGGAGTGGACTTCCTGCTGGCGTGCGTGGACGACGCGCTGGAGCTGGTGGCCCTGGGCACCAACAGCCAGCGGTGCCTGGAGACCTGTGCGCTGGCCGAGGCCATGGGGCGCGCCGGGGGTGAGCCCCGCGGGGACCTGCCGCGGCTGCTGGCCGAGGCCATGCTGCACCGGGCGCAGTGTCACCTGGTCGAGGGCAAGGACATCCTGCTCATCGGGGCCGGGGGCGTCAGCAAGAGCTTCGTGTGGGAAGCGGCCCGCGACTACGGGCTGCGGGTGAGGAGCTGGAGCCGTCGGCGGGCTCGGGGCGGCGGGGGCTGGCACGGCCGCGGTGTTCCCCGGTGACGCCTCTCCGGCGCCGCAGATCCACCTGGTGGAGTCGGACCCGGAGCACTTCGCGGCGGGGCTGGTGCAGACCTTCCTGCCCTACGACAGCCGGGAGCACCGGCGGGACGAGGAGCACGCGGGAGCGGGTGCTGGAGCTGCTGCGCTCCCGGGGGCTGCGGCCCCACGCCTGCCTCTCCTACTGGGACGATTGCGTGGTGCTGGCGGCCCTGGTGTGCCAGGGTCTGGGGCTCCGCGGGCCCGCGCCCGCCGCCGTGCGTGTGGCCAAGCAGAAGAGCCGCACCCACCGGCACCTGCAGCGCTGCCGCCGCGGCCGCCCGCCGCCCGCCGCCTTCGCCGTGCCCTGCCGCCGCTTGCGGAGCCACGGCGACGTGGAGCGGGCGGCGGCCGTCGTGCCCTTTCCCGCCGTGGCCAAGCTGGAGTTCGGCGCGGGCGGCGTGGGCGTGCGGCTGGTGGAGAACGCCGGGCAGTGCCACGCTCACGCCGCCCGGCTCTGGAGGGACCTGCGCGACGACGCCGACCACCCGGGCATCGGGCTGGGCTGGGGCAACGCCATGCTGCTCATGGAGTACGTGCCGGGCACCGAGCACGACGTGGACCTGGTGGTCTTCGAGGGGCGGCTGCTGGGCGCCTGGGTGTCGGACAACGGCCCCACGCGTGTCCCCGCCTTCCTGGAGACGGCGGCCTGCCTGCCCTCCTGCCTGCCCGCCGACCGGCAGGCGCAGCTGGTGCGGGCGGCGCTGGAATGCTGCCGGGCGTGCGGGCTGCGCGACGGCGTCTTCAACGTGGAGCTGAAGCTGGGGCCGGCGGGGCCGCGCCTGCTGGAGATCAACCCCCGCATGGGGGGCTTCTACCTGCGCGATTGGATCCGCGAGGTCTACGGCCCCGACCTGCTGCTGGCCGCCGTGCTGGTGGCGCTGGGCGTGCCGCCGGTGCTGCCCGCTCGCCCCGCGCCCCGCACGCACCTGGCCGGGGTGATGTGCCTGGGATCGGAGCACGGCGAGACCCTGGCGGGCGGCGGGGGCATGGAGGCTCTGCGGGAGCTGCACGGCCGCGGGCTCGTCCGCCTCAACCGGCTCTTCGAGGAGCCCGAGGGGGCTGGCGAGTACGAGGAGCCGCTGCTGAGCGTGGCGTGCGCCGGGGCCACGCTGGCCGAGGCCTGCGAGCGCCTGCTGGGGCTCTGCCAGGGGCTGGGCATCGACTCCCCGCGATATCCCGTGGAGCATTTCTTGTCCCACTTTAAATAGCGCCGGGCAGGCAGCGGGGAGAGCGGGGGAACTGGTGCCCCGGCACACCCCGGCACCGCCTCCCGCCGCCCCGCCGCCCCTCCCTGGCACCCCCCATGCACCCCGTCCCGCTGTCCCCCCATCCCGTGGCCTGGCACACCATGTCCTGGCACCTCTGTACCGCCCCGGATCCCAGTCACCTGCCCTGCCACCCCATTGCCTGGCATTCCCCTTCATCCTGGCATCCCATCCCTTGGCATCTCCTCACTTCCCTTGCAGCCCATCTCCTGGCATCCTGACGTGGGATGCTCCTATTAGCCTGGCAGTCCATCCCCTGGCATCCCTTGACTCTCCTGGCACTCCATCCTCTGGCATCCCAAAACCCAGTCTCCTGGCACCCCCCACTACTCTGACACCCCAGCCCCTGGCATCCCCCATGTCCTGGCATCATATTCCCTGGCATCCCCTTCTATCCCGGCACTTAGTCCTTCAATTGCACTGACACTCCTCACCCTAAGATTCCCCCTCTCCCTGTCCAGGCACCCCATTTCCTGGCATCTCACCATTACCCCAGCACCGCATCCCCGTGCCCTAGCACCCCATTCCCTGCTTCCCAACATTCCTCTCTTTCCCCCCCTGCCCCTCCCTGTCCCCCCTGCCCTGTCCCTACCATCCCTACCCCCAGTGCCCCCTGTCCTGTTAGCAGGGATCCCCATGCCTGGGACATACATGAGGACACTGACCCCTGCTGTCCCCGTGCCACCCCCAGGGTGGGGGCAGCCAGGGCCCCCCCGAGGCACCCAGGCCACCCCATGAGAGCAGCAGTTGAAGCTTGAGGTGTTTTGGCACCTGCTGTCATGGGGAGACCCTACAATAACAAATCATTATGGGGAGACCCCACCGCGACAAAGAATTAATGGGACATCCCATAATAACAAAGAAACGTGGGGAGATCCCACAGTAACACACCAGCAAGGGGAGAGTCCATCGTAACAGACTGAGGTGGGGAGACCCCACAATGACACCCTTGAATGGGAGACCCCACAATAACAAACTGGCACGGGGAGACCCTACAATAATAGACCTGCACAGGGAGACCCTACAATAACAACGGGGTACCCAGGCATTCCCTGGAGCAGCTGAGAAAATCCTCTGGGAAGAGGTTTGTGTGGGGAGCCCACGTGATATAGGGCTGTCACTGGGTAGGCCCTACAGCAACACCAGTGACTCCACACTAACGCCCAGACCCCTGTAATTTCCAAAATCCCACAATAACACCCTACAATAACACAGAGCCCCTGTAGTGCCCCTGACCCTAGAATAACAACAGTGACCCTACAATAACTCCCAGATCCTACAGCCCTCACGACCCTACAATAACACCGGAGATCCTGCAATAACACAGAGCCCTTGTAGTGCCTGAGAGCCTGCAATAACACACAGCCACTTTAGTGCCTGAAACCCTCCAATAAACCTCAGTGCCTGTAGTGCCCCTGACCCTACAATAACACCAGTGGCCCTACAATAACACCAGTGGCCCTACAATAACACCAGAGACCCTATAATAACACACAGCCCCCGCAGCCCCACAATAACAGCAGTGACCCCACAATCACCCGAGTGACCCAAAAATAACCCGGGTGCCCCGCAGCCCCACTCGTGGCCTCCAACGCCGCGGAAACCCCGAGCGAGGTCTCCTCGTGGGGTCACCGGGATGTCCCCCTTCTTTCCCTGCCCCCTCTGACGTCACGGCGGCGCCGCTGACGTCAGCGTGGCGCAGCGCGGGCGGGGCCGGGGACCCCAGTAAAGGCTATGAGCGGCCGCGCTGCCTCTGTCGTGTTCCCTGCGCCACCCCCTGGGTCCCCCCGTCCCCGTGTCCCCCGTGCAGGGGACACCCCGGTGACGCGCGCGGGGAGGGGCGTGGCCGGCGGGAGGGGCGTGGCCGCGGTGGCGGGTTCCCTGGGGTCCCGATAAGGCGGTGTCACGGGGGCGTGGCGGGGGCGTGGCCGCCCTCGGGGGTGTGGCCATCGGGGCGGGTCCCCGGGGGTCCCGGCACGGCGCCGTCATGGCGGGGGTGTTCGACATCGACCTGGAGACCGAGGAGGGCAGCGACGGGGACGAGCCCGAGCTGGGCGCCGTGAGCCGGCAGCGGGGCGCGGGGGGGCACCGGGGCTGCGACCGGCGGCGGCGGCTGGGGCGGGGGGCGCCGCGGGGCCGGGAGGCAGCGGGAGCGGGACGGGCGGTGGAGGCGGTCAGCGGCACCGGGGCGCGGTGGGGACAGCGGGACCGGGGGTGTGGGGGGTGAGTGCGGGCTTCTCGGTGCCCGGAGCGGCGGGCAGGGGCTTGGGGGGACAGCGACAGGGGCAGTGACGGGGGTCCCGCCGGCGGCGGGACAGGGGTGTAGCCGGGCTGTCCGCGGGGACGGGGCGCCGGGACACCGGGGGCAGCCGCGGACCCCGGGCGGGCGGCGGGCGGCTCCCACTGGGCAGGGCCCGGCCTCGGCCCCAAAACATCCGGCTGGGCCGGCTCGGCTCTGCCTCGCCCCGCGCTGCCGTGTCCTGCCCGTGCCGTGCCCGTGTCCTGCCTCCTGCCGCGGCTCCCCTCCTTGCCGTGTGTCCCCTACCTGCCGTGGCTCCTCTCTCTGCTGTGTCTCCCCTTCCTGCCCGGTGTCCCCTCCCTGCCATGCGTCCCTTGCCCGCCGCTCCCCCCTGCCCACCTCTGACCGCGAGTTCCCTCCCGCAGGAGATGGAGCTTGAACCGCGAGGGAACGGCCTGGAGTAAGTGCGGGACAGCCTGTGGGGGGGTGTGCAGGCAGAGGACAGGCAGGGGACAGGCAGGGGGCTGTCCCTGCTCACCCCCTCTCCCGCCAGGCCGGTGGGACACTATGAAGAGATCGAGATTTCCGAGAGCAGCGTCAACAACGGCCCCGAGCACATCGGCCCGCACTGCTTCGAGCTGCTCCGCGTCCTGGGCAAGGGCGGCTACGGCAAGGTGGGGACACGGCCCGGCCGGGAGACTCTGGGGGGATTCGGTGCTCCCTGACTGCATCCCCCAATCATCCCTGCCTGCCCCTCCAGGTGTTCCAGGTGCGCAAGGTGCAGGGCACCAACACGGGGAAGATCTTCGCCATGAAGGTCCTGAAGAAGGTAGAGCCTCCCCGGCCCCCCCGGCCCCCCTGGGGACCCCCCCCCCCCGCTCACCGCCTCCCCCCCAGGCCAAGATCGCCTGCAACGCCAAGGACACGGCACACACCCGGGCAGAGAGGAACATCCTGGAGGCCGTCAAGCACCCCTTCATCGTTGACCTCATCTACGCCTTCCAGACGGGCGGCAAGCTCTACCTCATCCTGGAGTGCCTCAGCGGTGCGGGATGGCTCCGGGCTCCGGGGACTGCTCCAGGGGGTCCCGGGGATGGCTACAGGTTGTCCCAGGAATGGCTCAGGGATTGTTAAAGCGTGACCTGAGGTGGCTACAGTGTCCAGGGATGGCTCAAGGGATCCAGGGGTGATTTAAGGGTGTCCCAGGGTGGCTACAGAGTGTCCCAGGATGGCTCAGATGTTCATAGAGGTGGTTAAAGAGTGTCCAGGGATGGCTCAGGAGAGTCCCTCTTGGGCTGTCTGTGCAGGTGGAGAGCTCTTCATGCAGCTGGAGCGGGAAGGAATCTTCCTGGAGGACACTGCCTGGTAGGGATGTGGTGGTGGTGGGTCTGGATGGGGTTGGCACCCTGACATCGCTCACAGCCTCCCCCAATCCCAATGCAGTTTCTACCTGAGTGAGATCACGCTGGCACTGGGTCACCTGCATTCCCACGGGATAATCTACCGGGATCTTAAGCCAGAGAATATCATGCTCAACAGCCAAGGTGGGTTTGGGGGGGAAACTGAGGATCCTGGTGGATTCTCTGGGGGCAGTGCAGACCCCCCCATGTCCCTCAGGTCACATCAAGCTGACGGACTTCGGGTTATGCAAGGAGTCCATCCACGATGGAGCCGTCACCCACACCTTCTGCGGCACCATTGAGTACATGTGAGGTGGACGCAGCACTGGGGGGAATTTGGGGGCTCTGTCCTGCCCCCCCCATCGCTCAAGGTCCCCCCTGCATGCCCCCAGGGCCCCTGAGATCCTGGTGCGGAGCGGGCACAACCGGGCGGTGGACTGGTGGAGCCTGGGCGCCCTGATGTACGACATGCTCACTGGCTCGGCAAGTCCCACTGCTGCTCCTTCCTCCCTGGGAATTTAGGAGGGCATCCTGGGGTGCCCGCGGGGGTTCACCCCGAACTTTGCTGGCCCTCCTGGCTCTTCATGGCGCCCCGGTGCCTCCCACAGCCGCCATTCACTGCCGAGAACCGCAAGAAGACCATTGACAAGATCCTCAAGGGGAAGCTGGTGCTGCCGCCCTACCTGACACCCGATGCTCGTGACCTCCTCAAGAAGGTGCCCCCCTGCCAAAAAAATTTTTCCTCACTTTCCCCCGCCCTTATTTATGTAAGTCCTCCCCCCATTCCCATCTCTATCCCTGTTTCTCTTCCAGTTCCTCAAGCGGAACCCCAGCCAGCGGGTTGGGGGAGGCCCCGGTGACGCAGCCGATGTGCAGGTACAGGGGTGGGCAGGGGGTACCAGGAGACACCCCACAACTCCTGCCTGACATCCCCAAATCCCACAGAAACAGCCCTTCTTCCGCCACATCAACTGGGAGGACCTGCTGGCGCGCAGGCTGGACCCCCCCTTCAAACCCTGCCTGGTATGGGGGGCTGAGCGGGGAGGCTGGGAATGTTTTGGGGGGCCCCGTGGGAGCACCCACCATGTTCCCCGCAGCAGTCGGAGGAGGACGTGAGCCAGTTCGACACCCGCTTCACCCGCCAGACCCCCGTGGACAGCCCTGACGACGCTGCCATCAGCGAGAGCGCCAACCAGGCCTTCCTGGTAGGGGGGGCACAGCTGTGGGGGGGACCCCCGGCACCCTCAGGCTCCCCTGCTGACACCCCCAAACCCGCAGGGCTTCACCTACGTGGCCCCCTCCGTGCTGGAGAGCATCAAGGAGGGGTTCTCCTTCCAGCCCAAGGTGCGCTCCCCCCGCCGCCTCAACAGCAGCCCCCGCACCCCTGTCAGGTACCAGGGCACAGTGGGGCCGGGGGGTGCTTTGGGGTGGGGTGGGGTCTTGGGATGGAGGCATTTTGGAATGGAAGTTTCAAGGTGGGCACCAAGGTGGGGATGGAGGACAGTGCTGGGGGTACAGTGGAGGGGCGTAGGGAGTGGGGAGGCTCAACCTGCCCCATCCTGGGAGTACAGAGAGACTCTGAGGGCAGTGGGGTGAAGGTTTGGGGTGCTTTGGGGTGAGGAAATTCAGGGTGGGCCCCAAGGGGGAGAAGAAGGAGTAGGGGAGGTTCATGGGGTGTGGGGGAGTTAGTGCCTCCAGGGGTGGGGAAGGAGCTGTGTGGGCACTGGCTGCATCCCCTTCCTCGCTCTCTGTGGGTGCCCCACTCACTCCCGCTCTTGTTTCTTCCCACAGCCCTGTGAAGTTCTCCCCCTTCGAGGCATTCAAGCCGGTGGCCTCAGGCGACTCCATGGAATTGGGACCCCCTCAGCCCCCCCCGCCTGAGGGCACAGCCCCCCTGCCCATCAAGCCCTCTGGGGGGGCCAAGAAGCAGAAGGGGGGCCGGGGGCGGGTGCCCAGGTAGGGGTGGGGAGGGTGGGGGGTTTTGGGGGGAGCCTGGTGCTCCCCATGGGGTGGGGGGGACCCCACGGTGCTGCTTGTGCTCTGAGGGACTCATCCGCCTCCGGCACAGCCCCCTGCCCGCTGGGTTTAGGGGCACGGGGAGAACTCCCAGGGGTGTGGCACGCCAAGAATGTGCCCCCGTGGGCGTGGCCTTTTGGGGTGTGGCCCCCTGGAACGTGGCCCTGCTGCTGGATGTGTGCCAATTAAAGGACTTGCTGAGGCTGTGGTGGTCCCTGTGCGGGGATGGGGGGGCCCACTGGGAGGGTGGGGGAGTTGCCCCACCAGGGGAGGGTCCAGGCTCCACCCCCTGAAGTTATGTGTTATGCCCCGCCCCTTTATCGTACTCCTCCCACTTGCCACACCCTTACATTGGCTCCACCCACTTCTCAGCAGACCACGCCTCCTTGTCTGGGGAGAGCTGGTCTTTTATTGGTCAGTTCTCAGGCCCTTGGAGCCAATCAGGAACCTCGGCTGGAGGCAGGCAGGGGGCAGAGAAGGGGTCCCTTTGCTGGCCGGGAGGTGACACTACAGGGAGGTGACGCTACAGGGAGGTTACATTACAGGGTGATGACATCAAAGGGTGGTGACATCAGGACGATGATGTCACAGGGCGGTGACGTGTGGCCGCACGTCCCCCCAGGCCGCCGTCCCCGAGAAGGCGTGCAGGTCACTAAGCAGGGCCTCGGCGCTGCCGCCCTTGGCCTCCCCCTCACTCGGGGGGCTCTCCCCGACAACTGGCGCTGCCTCAGCCTCCTCCTCATCCTCCTTCTCATCCTCCTCCTTCTCATCCTCATCCTCATCCTCCTCGTCCTCCTCCTCATCCTGCACTGGCCGCCGCTCCAGGCTCCAGGGCATCAGCTCTTCTTCCTCGTCCCTCACGGCCACCTCTCCGTCGGCGTCCCCGGGGGCCACGGCGGGGTCCTCCGGTGAGCGCAGCCGGTGCCATTGTCCCCGCAGCAGCTCCAGCGCCCGGTGCCCCAAGGGTCGGGGGTGGTAGCGGCCGCCCGAGAGGCGGCACAGGTGGTGCCAGGCCAGCGCCAGCCCCAGCGCCAGGCACAGCAGGAGCCCCAGCAGGGCGGCCACCGCCCGGTCATTCCGGGCCCCTGCGGGCTCCCCGGCCGCCGCCGGCCCCGCCAGCGCCAGCGCCAGCAGCAGCGGGTGCCACCGCGGGCCAGCCTGCGGGTGAGGGCAGCGGGGTCAGAACCGCGCACCTGACACGTAGATTCCCGGAGCTGGAATGCAGGGAAGGGCCGGGGCGAACGGCGGTGGGGACAAGGGGGCAAGGTACAGGAGCAGGGGACGAGAGCCGGGGAGGAGGAGGTGACCTCCGGGGATAGAAGCCGTGGGTGGCGGGTGCAGCAGCACCTGCAGGTGCTGGGGGAGAGGAACCGGGTTCTGCCACCCCACATGGCTGCACAGCTCCCACAGAATCCCTCACCCCTGCCCAGAGGGCTGCAGCACCATGGTACCCCCTGCCAAAGCCCCAGAGCCCCCTAAACCTGGCACTCGCAGTCTTCAATGTGGTGCACAGCCCCCGACCCCACCCCAATACCTGACCCCCCGCCAAGCCCACCAGGCTCCCATAAATCCCTTCGTCTTTCCCCTCCAACCCTATAGTGCTCCCCTTATTCCCCAACTTTCTCCCCAAACATCCCACACTCCCCTTACCTTCCCACTCCCCCCAGCCTCACCCCGGCTCCCTGACCCTGACTCCCCCAACCTGTCCCCCGGCCCCCCGGGCTCCCAACCCCCGATCTCCCATCCTGTCCGTTTTTGGGGCGCTCACCATCAGTGGGTGCAGCCAGAGCGGGTCTCGATGCCGCGGGCGCGCTCTGAGATGGGGGAGCCTCCCCCAACTTCCTGCCCTGGCTCAGCGGATGTGCCGGAGCGGGGGGAGGCCCGACTGCTGCACCCCCCTCACCCCTGCAACCCAAAATGCCACCAGCGTGCCCCCCCACTTCCTGCCAAGGCACTGAGCTCCCACCCGTGACCGCTGCGCCTTCCTGCCCCCAATTTGTCACCACCCCCCTCCAGGTGGCCCCTGCAACCATCGCTTTTCTTATAAATCCTTTATTTGGAGTGAAAATATAGTTTTTGACCCTGCACTGGAATGGAGCGGGGGGGGGGGGACACAAGGAAGAGGAGGGGAGGAAAAGCCCCCAAAATATATGGGGGACGATATTTCACAGTTGAGGAATGCAGATCATGCCCTGCCCCACAGAAAGGGGGGAGACCCCACAAAGGGACTGGGGGGTGCAGGGGGTAATCTTTGATCCCAGGGGCAACCCCCAGCCCGAGGAATGGGGGCAGGGGTGGAGAATGGTCCGTGATTTGAGGGGGCAGCACCCAGTAAGGCAACGGGGGGAAGTGGGGAGCTGCCAGAGGGGCGGCCAACCCCCCAATGGGAGAAGGGCCGGAGCGGGGCAAGGGGGGGCACCCCAGGGGGGCGAGGTGGTTCAGGGGGGTCCCTGGGGTGCAGGCGTGGTCCCTGGGGCAGTGGTCCCTGAGGGGGTCCCTACACATGGCCGTTCTCGAGGCGGCTGAGCTGCTCCTCCAGGCGGGAGATGCGCTGGCCCTGCTCTGCCACCAGCGCCCGCAGCGCTGCCACCTCCTGCAGCACCTCGTCCAGGCGGCCCCCCTGAGGGACAGCCCCGTCAGCCACGCCCACGCGGGACACACCCATCGCCCGTGGCCCCACCCATCTACCACACCCACTCCACAGCCCCACCCACACCGACCACACCCCTCTGTCCCTTTTCCCCATTGTCCCCCTTACCGTGGCGTTGCCGGAGCCCAGCACCGGGGGGGCACTGAAGCGGGTGGACGCGGGGGGCGTGGAGGGCGGCGTGGTGACCCCAGTGGCAGCGGTGGTGGCCCCGGTGGCGCGGCTGTCGTGCAGCAGCGACCGCCGGCTCACCTTGAGGTCCCGCTGCTTGCTGGGGATGTAGGCCTGGCGCAGGGACACCAGCACGGGCCCCGCCGTGCGCCCCGCCACCCACTCCTCGGCCTCCATGGCTGCCTCGGGGCCTGCCGTGTCCGGGTACAGATCGTCCTGGAACAGGTCCGACTGCCCCCGGCAGCGTCAGAGGGGTGGCGTCCTCAGGGGGACCCCCAGAGAGACGCCATGGGGACACAGCCTCACTGGGAACCCCGTCATTGCTCCCATGTCCTGCACAGGGACCTCACGCACAGATCCCATAAGGACCCAGCCTGATTTGGGAGCCCTTGCCCAGTCACAATGTCGTGCCCAGGAACCCCACACAGCCCCATGTCCAGCCCTCTCTCAGTCCTCCTGGGGACCTCTACCAGCCCTACTGGGCCACCCCACATTCCCCTATCCCCACCCTGCTCCCATCCCCACCCACCTTTCTTGGCACGGTCATGATGATGGGCTCACACTTGCGTTCATGCAGCTTGTAGAACCTGCCAGGGGAGCAGAGGGGGTCACGGAAGGTTTTGGGGAGGAGTGTCTGGGAGTCCCTCACCTCATCCCCCATATCCCTGTGCCCACCTGGCAATCTCACACTTGTTGACATCCAGCCCACGCTTGGGCATCCAGCCCATTCCCCGCTGGGGCTCCTTGCTGGTGAAGGTGTTGAGGAAGTGGATGTAGGGCGGCTCCTCCGTGATCTCGAAGTACCGGATGCTCGAATCCCCCTGGGAACACGACGTTAGGGGGGTCCCTGGCCCTGGGGGGGCCACCAGCGGGGTGGGGGGCTCCCTACCTTGCCGCAGACATAGACCACGTTGGTGTCGGGGTCATAGAAGGGCAGCAGAGCCCCGTTGCTGGAGTCCAGCTCCTGCAGCCCCATGGGCTCCTCCAGGTTCTCCTGGGGTGGGATGAGATATCAGGCACACAGGGGTCCCCAGAACAGTCCTGGGGGATCCCCGGGGTGCCACTCACCGTGTCCCACAGCGCCAGCTGCCGCTCACTCATGCGGCTGAAGCCGGTGGTGAAGATCTTGCCGTCGGCCAGGAAGATGGCACGCATGGGACGGGCCCCCTCATGTGCCCGCTCCTTCTCCTGGGGGGCACGGCTGTCACCAGTGCTCACAGCACCCCAGGGACAGGCATCGAGGGACAGGGGACAGCGGGGAGAACCAGGGGACAAGGACACCCACGGAACACGGGACAACGGGGTGCAGCAAGGGACAAGAGCAGGGAGCAGGGGATTTGCCCCAGGAACCAGTGCACAGATGACACAGGTCCCCCGGGGGGGTGGGGACACTCACGGCCACCACGGTGCCGCGTCGGGGGTCGATGACACGGACGCTCTTGTCCTTGCAGGCGGTGCAGAAGCGGGAGCCGTCGCGGCTCCAGCTGACGCTGTAGATGAGGTCGGGGTGCAGCCCATCCAGCCGGTACAGCTCCTCCGCCGTGCCCACGTTCCAGATCAGCACCACGTTGTCACAGCCTGGGGGACAGGGCGGGGGTCACCTCGGCCACACGGCCCCCTCCCCGTGCCCACGGCGTCCCCCCATACCCGCGCTGAGCAGGACGTTGCGGGCAGTGGGGTGCCAGGTGACGATGCCAACGCGCTTCGAGTGGCCCTCCAGCACCACCACCGGCTCCGTCAGCGGCTGGCTCAGCCCGTTCTCCGGGATCTGCCACACCTGAGGGGACAGAGGGGACAGTGAGGGAAGCGGGGTGACCCCTGCCACACCCCCCAGGATCCTGGGCCACCCCTCACCATGACAGTGCAGTCCTCGGAGCCGCTGGCGATGACGTAGTCGTTGTGCGGACACCAGTCAATGTCGAGGACAGGGCCCGTGTGACCGCACACCGTGGGGTACGACTTGTCGATGCGGCCGGTCTGGGGACAAAGTGACAGCAGGGAAAGGGGTCACCCACCAGCACAAACACCCCCTTCCCCCACGTCACCATCCTGCTGTCACCTTGTGCAGGGGGAGGACAAGGAAGGCGCCGCCGCCGCTGGCCTCCACGATGATGGCGACGAAGGAGGGGTTGACGGCACAGAAGGTGCTGTCCCAGGTGACACGGGACACGCGGATGTCATCGTAGCACTGGTCCGTCTTCACTGGCTGCCCGAACACGTGCCGGAATTTGCTCTGACGCACCACCTTCCGGAAGGACATGGCTGGGGAGCGCCCCGGCCCACGGTCAGGCGTGCTGGGATAGCCCAAAATGGGAGGCGGGGCCACCAGGGAGGTGGCCTGGGAACGGGGTGTCCCCTGAACTGGATTTATCACCCGGTAAAGGGTGGCTCAGCCACTCTCAAGAGCCAGGGATTGGGACACACCCCCCTGTCCCTGCTGGCTTCCCTGCTCAGGAAGCACCCCAGGAATGCGGGGCTCTGGGTGAGACAGGGAGTGTCCCATTCAGGATGGGGACAGGGACAAGGGTGTCCTGGAAACACGGGTGGGGATGGAAAGAAGGGCAGGGACCACTCCAACAGATCAGGGGACAGGGGTGGCAGCCCTGCCGGCTATGGGGTCAGGTAAAGGGATGGGGACAAGGATAGGGATGGGGGCACGAATGGGGACGGTAGTGGCCTCATTCTGCACGCGAATAGTGAGAGGACAGGGACAAGGATGGGGACAAGAACCAGGATGGGGACGGGGGCGGGGTCAGGAATGGGGCCGGTGGTGCCCGCGCTTGGTACAGGAACAGGAATGGGGACAGGGATGAGGATGGGGACACGGACGGGGAAGGGGATGGGGTGGCCCCGCTAGATATGGGGACAGGGATAGGGATGGGGACAGGGACAGGGGGTGGCCCCGCAGGGAACGGGGACGGCGCTGCCCCGGGAAGGCGGGTGGCGGTCCCGCAGGAGCCTTGCCCGGCGGGTCGGGACGGCGGTCGGTGCCTGGTGCCGGTGCCCGCACTCACCGGCGGGTGGGTGCCCGGGGCCGGTGCCGGTGTCGGGGGCGGCGGGAGCGGCGGCGGCGGCGGGGGCGGGGCAGGAAGTGACCGGGGCCGCCCCGCGCCTGCGCGGCTCCGGGGCGGGGGGAGCGGCGGGGGTGGGGACCGGGGGCAGCCGGGCCCTGCGGGCACCCCCTGGACACCCGGGGTACTCGGTCCCCGAGGACAGCGTTAGTGGGTGGCACAGAGGTGGCAGTGATGGGTGGCACAGGGGCGATGGCAGCGAGTGACACAGGAGTGCTGGTGGCAGGCTGTCACCCCCAGCAGTGTCGCCCCCCTGTGCCACCCCAGGGTGACCCAGGTCACCCCCTGGGCAGGGCTTTCCCCTGCTCTCATTCCGGTGTGTCCCTCCCCTCTGAAGCCCCCTGTGCCCACCCGGTCATGTCTTGGGGACACTCCACCAGTCCCCACCCTGGGGGGACAATAAATGGTCCCCTTGGAGGTGGGGGGAGCTCGGGGAGAGGCGCCACAGTGGTGGCCTTGCGGTGTCACCACTGAGGATGTGGGTCTGACTGGGGACGCTGGTGGCTTTGAGGTGTCACCACCGGGCTCAGGGCCTCGGCGGTGACCCCGGGCCGGTGGTGGGGACCCGTCCGCTGGCCGTGGCGCGGCGGCCGCGTGGCTCTGCCCGAGGGCCGGTGGCCGCGGCTGTTTCCTGCCATTAATCACCGCTAATTGGCTTTGCCCTGCCGGGCCCACGGCGGGGGGAGTTTGGGGGGGTCACGGGAGGTGTAAGAGGATTTCCCTGCTCCTTCCTCCGGCTCGGCCGTCCCGGGGTCCCGCTCCCTGCCCGCCCTCTGCCCAGCCGGCCCCGGCCCTATGCCACGCTCCCGCGGGGACAAGGGGACCCCCAAGGACACGGAGCCCCCGCAGAAGGGGAAAGGGGGGCACGAGGAGGGGGAGAAACCCCCGAAAGCCCCCGAGGACGTCGGTGCCCCGGCCCCCAAGAACTCTGGCTCCGAGTCCCGGCACGGCGGCCACGGGCAGAAGAGTGGGAAGAAGGGTCCCGCGGACCCCCACGCCGCTGCCATCAAGACCTACTCCCCCTTCCTCAACACCGTCTTTGGCAAGGTGGGGACACCGGCAGGAGACGTGGGGATGAGCGTGGGCAGGGAGGGACCCTGGAAATAGAGGGGATGTGGGGAGAGTGGAGATGGGCACAAGGATAGTCCAGGATCCTGTGGATGGAAAAGGGACAGGGGCTTTGGGGACATGGTCAGGGACACTCTGGGACCCTGGGGATGGAGAGGATATGGGGACAGTGAGAGTTGAGACAGGAATAGTCCAGGACCCTGCAGATGGAGGGGATGTGGAGCATTTGAGACATGGGGACATAGAGACAGTGGGGATGGGGACAGTGGGGCTGTTCCAGGACCCTGGCTATGGAAGGGACATGGGTACAGGGCACAGGGACAGTCCAGGACCCTATAGGTGAAGAGGGCATTGAGGCAGTCAGTATGGGCTTTGTGACAGTGGTCTAGGGACAACAGGGGTGTTCCAGACCCCTGGGGATGGAGGGGACATGAGGCCTGTGAAGATGGGGTTGGGACACTCCAGGATCCTGGGGATGGTGGGAGTGTTGGGCACTGGGGACATAGTCGAGGCCACTCTGGTCCCTGGGGATTAAAAGGACATAGGGACAATGGGGACACAGTCAGGGACAGTCTGGGACCCCAGGGATGGGGACATGGCAACAGCGGGAATGGGCTCAGGGACAGGCTGGAAACCTGAGAATGTAGGGGCTATACAGCACGGGGAACAATCAGGAGCACCCCGGAATCGTGGGGATAGATGGGACATGGATGCTTGGAATGGTGCTGGGGGCATTCCAGAGCCCTGGGGACAGAGGGGGCATCCTGAGGGGACATCCTGGGCAGAGGCAGCCAAGCTCTGTGGGGGTAAAAATGCTGCTCCCCACCTCTGGAGTACAAACCCCCTTGACAGCATCCGTGGCTACCCAGCACATCTCTGATGCAGAGCCTGGGGGTCCCGGCGTGGGACACGGGAACTGCAGCAGGGCAGGTGGGAGGTGCAGGCACAGGGCAGGGCGGGGCTTTGCCTCCAATCCCACTAATCCTCCGGTGGAGTTAATTTTGGCCCACGGTTAACAAAGGTGACAGCGAGATTTCGGGGGGGCGAGGAGGGGGGATGGACACGGAGCTGGGTCTCATTCTGCTGTCACCCCCTCTGTGTGTCCCATGCAGGAGCGGGAGCTGTCACCGGAGGAGCTGGATGGTGAGCAGAGGGGACAGGGTGGGGACAGGGGCCTCAGGGAATGGCGGGGCTCGTCCTCATGGAGGCATCTGCCATGAGGATGTGGCCATGGAGGAGGGGTCTCCCACATCCAAGAAGGGACCTGCCTCAGGGTGACACGGTGTCCATGCGACCTCCCACACCTGATAATGTCCCTGTCCCCACCCGTGGCCATGCCCAGAGCTGCTGGACGCCTTCAAGGAGTTCGACACGGATCAGGATGGCTACATCAGCTACAAGGACCTGGGCGAATGCATGCGCACGCTGGGGTACATGCCCACCGAGATGGAGCTCATTGAGATCTCCCAGCACATCAAGATGAGGAGTGAGTGGGCTCGGGGGGCTTGGGAGGGGACCGGGGCGTGGCTGGAGCGCTGACGGTGTTGTCCCCTTCCTGCCGCAGTGGGCGGCCGCGTGGACTTCGAGGACTTTGTGCAGATGATGGGCCCGAAGCTGCGGGAGGAGACGGCGCACATGGTGGGCGTGAGGGAGCTCAAGATTGCCTTCCGCGAGGTACGGCCACCGCCACAGGGACAGCGGGCACGGCATCCCCTCCTCAGGGCCACCACGGCCGTGAGGGGACAGCAAGCATGGTGGGGACAGTGACCCTGGAAAGACCCTGGTGGGGACAGTGGAGGGCATGGTGATCACGGGAAGATGGTGACCATAGGGAGGACCGTGAAGTGACCAAAGACATGGAGGGGACACCAACCATGGGGGAGCAGTGACCATGGTGGTGACCACAGGCATGGAGGGGCAGTGGCCATGAAGGAACCATGAGCATGGGGTGACCACAGGCAGGAGGAGACAATGACCGTGGGGAAACGATGATTGTGGGGTGACCACAGGCATGGAGGGAACGGTGACTAGGGAGGAATGCTGACCGTGGTGGTGACCACAAGCGCAGAGGAGGCAGGGACCACAGGGAGCCCGGGTCTGGCAGTGGCCGTGGTGGGAGGGTGACCCCGGCCCCGCGGGTGCCGCAGTTCGACATGAACGGGGACGGGGAGATCAGCACGGCCGAGATGCGAGAGGCCATCGCGGCGCTGCTGGGGGAGCAGCTGAAGGCGCAGGAAGTGGACGAGATCCTGCAGGACGTGGATCTCAACGGGGACGGTCACGTGGACTTCGACGGTGAGGGGACCCCCTTCCCCGGGGGGCCACGGCAGGGGCCGAGCCCTGAGTCCCCTGACGTGCCCTCCTCGCCCCGCAGAGTTCGTGATGATGCTGTCGTCCCGGTAATGGAGACACCGGGCAGGAGGGGACCCCCAGATGACCCCGCCCCACCCCGGCCCGGCCAGCCGACCCGAGAGCTCTGCCACCATCGGGGTTCAAAGGGAACAGCTGGAGCGGAGCATCTGGGAATGGGGCAGACGCGAAACCCCCGACCCTAAAAGCCAGCGGCTGTGGTGGCAGAGCCAGCGGAGGCCGGGGGACCCAATAAACCCCTTTGAGCGGAGCTGGAGGAACGCGTCTGGCGGTTGTGGGGAGGGACGCGGGGTCAGTGCCCCCCTCGGGCCACCCCCGGGGCGGGGAACAGCGGGGGCCCTCCCACGGCGGGCAAGAGGTGGGGGCTGCCGAGGGGGCGCGGCTCCAGGGCCCGACCGCGCCCTCCCATTGGCTGGATCTGGCTCGCTGCGATCGGGCGACCAATCAGCACACTCCAATTCAAGGCGGGCGGGAAAGTCCCAGCCGCCCCCTCCCCCCCCCACGGTCACTGAAAAAAACTGGCTAATCAGCGCCAGGTAGGGCACGGGTTCGACCAATTAGCACGCGTCTCTTATGCCAGCTGGCCAATCAGAGGCCACGTACTACGAAGCCGGGCAGGGCATGGGGGAACCTGTGTCACTCGCAGGGAGTCCCCACGATCCCTTGGGACATCCCCGCCCCACGGGAGTGCCCCCAGAGCGTCCTGGCGCCTCTCAGGACCTCCCCTCCTTGGATGCTCCCCCTCAGACCAGTTGACTCCCTGGGCCAAAAGGGCTCCCTGGGAAGAAGTCAAGGGTTTGTCCCTCCAAAAAGTCACCCAGGGTGTCCCCAGCACAGCAAATCCAGTGGGGAGCACAAGAGACGCCCGTCAATTCTCCCCACCTGTCACAGGGCAGCAGAACCTAGAGAAACTCATGAATGGGGTTCAAGTCCCTGTTCGGCTGCTGCCACTCAGATCCCTACAGGAATAGAGGGTCTCCCCCCAAATCAGTCACAGGGAGGGGCTGGACCCTCCCCCTACCCCACAGAGCAGGCACAGGGTTGGGGCATTCACAGATTTTAATTTAGTTCTTTTTCTGGAGACAAAAAAAAAAGAAAAAAAAAAAAACAACCCAAAAAAAGAAAAAGAAAAAAAAAAAAAAAAAAGGCATCAAATGCCCCCAATTTCAGGTTCGGGGGTGCAGAGACTCCTCCCATGGCGCATCTCCCCACCTCTGTAGTGTCTGGGGGTGCAGGGGTCCCACTGCACCCTGGAGGGACCCCCCCCCCCCCCCAAAACCCAGGCCCTCCCCCTGCCCTAAACCTACAGGGAAGGCACCTCATGGGGGGTCCCCACATGTGGGGGCCACCCTGGGGAGGGTGGGGACCCCCCAAACCGGGGGCTGTAGAGGAGAAGGGGACCCCGATTGCTCTCTACATATATATAATATACACCTATAGAACAGGCTGGGGGGGGAGTCTGGCCCCCTCCGGACCCCAAAAGCACCTGAACTCCTGGGGGCGAAGGGGAACGGGAATAAAAGGGGAGGGGGGGAGACCAAGGCCAGCCTTGGGCTCGCCCCGCAGCGCCTTCCCCGGGGCCCCCCACCCCAGGGGCGGCCGTGCCCCCCACCCCAGGGTGCCGAGGACGTGGGTGGGACAGACCCCCCTCTTGCTCCAGCACGGATTTCGGGGGGGCTGTGTTGGCTCCTGCTCCCCAAGGTCAGTCTGGGTGGGCTAAGGCAAAGCCCGGCCGGCGCTCACGGCGAGGCGCGGGAACACAGTTAAGACAGACGGATGGACGGGGGGGGGATCCTGGCCTTCATCCCTCCCCCTCCCCCACGCCACTCCTCCTCCTCGCCACGCTCAGAAAATATCCGGGCACAAGCTCCAGTCCTGCTTCTCCTTGCTCTCCCAGTAGCCCCCCTTGTAGACGTGCGCCAGCTCCTGGGTCACTGGATCCTTCTTCCGCTCGAACCACAGCGGTTTGTAGGGGTCGTAGGGTGTCCCTGGGGGGCACAGCGGGGTGAGGGCCCGCGGGGGACACCAAGGGGGGACATCCCTGTCTGACAGCCCCGCCTTACCGTCCTCGGTGGCGCGGGCAGCCTCGGCCTCGCGGCGCTTGCGGGAGAGACGCTGTTTCTCCTCCAGCCGCTGCTTCTCGGCGTTGGCCTCGTCCCACCTCCCATTCTCCATGAGCCGCTGGTCCGGGCGCCGCCGGCTGTCCGTGGGGGCCGTCCCATTCTCTGGAGCGTTCAGGGTCAGCGCCAGCTCCGAGAAGTAGTACATGTTCTCTGCATACTTCCTACGGCATGGCAAGGAATGGGGCTCAGTGCCAGCCCCGCAGCCCTGCTCCCAGGACCACCTCATTCCCGTTTTCTCCACTCACGGGAGCGGGTTCCGCTTCCACAGCAGCACCCGGTTGTCTTCAGCCTCGTGGGCTCGTGGCCGTGCCTCGGCTCCATTGTCCCCTGTTCCCAGCTGGACCTTGTAGCAATCCATCTTCTCGTCCCACGTGCCCAGCAGGACAAAATGCACCTTTCCCGAGGGGTCCATCACCTCCCCAGTCACCTGATAGGAGAGGGGACAGCCTGGATCAGGACACACCTGGGCAGTCACGACCTGCCCGGGGTGTCCCATGGCTCCGTGTCCTTACCTTCCTCGCCACATCCCGGGAGAAGTAGCTGTAAGGGACAAACTTGAGGATGCACTTGTCCCCTGTCTTGTGGTTGACAATCTCAATCTCACCTGACTGTGGAGGAGAGAGGATAGTCAGACCCACCCACGCCCCATTCCCCAGGGATCCACCCTTCCATACACTCCCCATTCATGACTTCCCACCTGGTCTATCCAGAGCTTCCCCACGATGATGTTGTGCACTGTGGTTGTCACCTTTTTCCACGTATAGTGGTGGCCAGAGGAGTGGAAGACGCAATGGATGGTACCTGAGGGAGGGAGACTATGCTGGGAACCACACCTGGAGCCTCAGGGGGTCCCGAAAATCCCACACACTCCCGGGGTGCTCACCCAGAGGCATGATGGAGAGGTATTTCCCTCGGAATTTGCTGGTGATTTTGATTTCCTGGCGCAGTGTCCAGCCATTCTTGGAGTCGGCGTGGTGGGCAGCAGCCGGCGGGTGGTGGCTCACCTGGACACGGGATTGGGGACAGTTCAGTGACGGCCATCCCAACGGCCAAGAAAACCTGGGAGAGAGGAGCCGGCCGCACCTGTTCACAGAGGGAGCGGTATCCGTTCTCCTCCAGGCGATCCAGCTCAAAGGTTTCTCCCAGAAGTGGGTTGAAGGGTTTGCTGGTGCGGAAGACGGTGGTGGAGTAGGAGGACACGGTGAAAGCGGCCACATAGCACAGCTGCTCCAGGGAGCTCTCGCACCGTGCTGCCCGATCCAAGAGATCGTGGTATTCCAGGTCCTCCGTCAGCCGCTGCAGCATGGACAGCGGCTCGTTGAAATTCACCTGGAAAAGGGAACGGGTCAAAAAAAAGGGGGTTCTGGGGTGCCCCACGCCCACCTGCTGGCTGCATCTGTGCTCACTGGCATGGGAATCTTGGACAGCTCCTTCCCAATGCAGTTCTTCATGATGCTCCAGAGGTTGAGGCTGTAGTTGGGTTTGTAGGGAATGCGCGTTCTCTTCTCCTTCTTGGTGTCCTCAACCTGGTGCTTGTACTAAGGAGAAGAGAGACAAAGGTTGTTAAATCCCTGTGACCCCCCCCCAAAACACTTCCATGGGAATTTGGGAACTCCCAAGTCATAAAACCCCCATCCCACCTGCTCATCCAGGCTGATGTCACTGCTGGTGCCGCTGATGTTGCTCCCAGTTCTCCTGGGAAGGGGGGAAAGGGGGTGAACATTCCCAAGGAGGGCGGAGCAGTGGGGGATTCCCCTCTCCCCCGAAACTCACTTGTGGCCCATGATATCAGGCATGGGGAAGATCTCTGGGGCATCAAAGAACTCATTGTTGTCATCATCCTCATCACTCAGGTCACCTTTGGCAGGGCAGCACAGATCTGGGAAAGGGGACAGGGCTAGTGAGGAAGGGACATCATTCCCTGTCACCATCAGCAAGGTGAGGGGGGTCCCACCTCACCCCAGCTCTGAGGGGTGTCAGATAAGGCTCAGAGGAGCCAGTTTGGACCCTGCTGTGGATACCAGAATCACTTGGCTACACAGGTGAGATGGGAGAGACACATCCCTCGGGAATACCAGAGCGAGAGAAGCTGAGCCCGGCTCAGAAAATCCCAGGAAGCACCTGGGAGACACTTGGGCACAGCACTTGTCCCTCCCCACCTTTGCCTGAGCCTCCAGTGCTGGCCGTGCTGGCAGGGAGCACCGTGGCCCCCCGGAAAGCCCTTTCCAGGTGGTTGTGCTGCTTGGCCAGCTGCTCCAGCGTCTCCTCCAGCCGAATCCGCTGATCCCGCTCCTGCTGCAGCGACTTCTGCCACTTCTTCCCATGAGTTTGTGCCAGGAGCATGAAATCTCGGCAGGCCTGCGGGGAAACAGTGCTCAGCATGGAAGTGGGGACCTTTCCCACCGTGGGATCCTCGGGACAGAGACTCACGTTGATCATGGCGTTGGAGGTGATGCGGAAGAGTGTGGCCCTCTCGTTGACCTGCTTGATCTTGTCCGTGCTGTCCGGGGGGAGGCGCAGGGCCTCGAGCTCGCTGAGGGAGCGCTGCAGGGCCGTGCCATGCTTGGCGATCAGGTCGTTGCAGGTGCTCAGGTCCTCCACCTTGCTGGACAAAATCCGCAGCGTGTTCTGCAGCTCTGTCTTGTCCGTCTGCGACACCGACTCGTCGCCGGAGTCGTCTGCGGATGGGAAGGCACGGAGAGGGTGGGATGGTCACGTCACGCCAGGAGCTGGTGGCGGGGCTGCCAGGAAGGGCATGGGGGGATCCCCAAATCCCTGAGGGCTCCCAAACACTGACGGTCCATCTCTGTGCACACCAGGCTTTTGGGGGTCACATGTGCATCAACACGGCCATCCCTTTCCAAACAGTCTTGCTGGAAATGTTGGGATGCTGCCCAGGGCACTGGGCTTGTGAGGAACTTGAAGGCTGCCTAAAGGACACTGATGCTGCCCTGTGAGCCTGCTCTGGGGTAAATGGGATCATGCTTGGGGGCACTGGGATCCTGTGCCCCGTGGGGCTGGGATTCTTCTCTGCAGCCATTGGGATCCTGCCCTCGGTCCTGTGAGAGGCACTGAGATTCTGCCCCAGGGACACTGGGATCCTGTGGAACACTAATATCCCACCCTGAGTCCTCCAAGCACTGGGTTCCTGCCCTGGGATTCTTGCCACCTGTGGGGCTCTGAGAACCTGGCCAGTGTGTGGCACTGGGATCCCACTCTGAGGACTGATCCTACCCTGGGAACTGTTGGGCATTGGGACTTCACCCTGTGAGTGCACCGTAACCCTGCCATGGATCCAGGAATTCCGTACCTGACTCCTCCAGCATCTTGACAGCCTTGGCCTTGGCGAGCTCGAGGGCGGTGACCCAGCGCTGCCGCTCCACCTCGGAGCTGGCCTTGAGGTGGTAGGTCTGGGCTCCGCCGTTGGAGATGATGAAATTGCAGGAATCCTCCACAGTGATGTTGGCCGTGGCCAGGTTGATGGTGCCACGGCATGTGTGGCCCATCTCTGCCTTGGATCTGCAGGGGGAAGCCGCAATGAGGGAAGGGCAGGGCCGGGATCCCCAGGATGTGCCCTCGGGGAGGCCGCGCAGGGGGCTCGGCATTCCCAGTCCAGCAGCCAGGGCTATTAATAGGGAGGGTGTGCTGGAACTAGAGCGGGGTCAAGCCTGGGGATATTGCTTTGGGGGGACAAGTCCACAGTCCCCAGGAGTGGCCTCAGGGATCCTGGAGCCTCAAGGATCCGGTGCTTCCCGGATCCAGGCACAGCCCGGGACGAGGGTGAAGTCCCAGAGAGGCCGCGCCAGGCTGGCACTCCCCTTCCACGTCACCGGGTGCCAGAGGTGACATCCAGCCGGGACACCCCCCCCCCGGTGCCCCCCCGTTGCCGGAGGTGTAACCGGAGCCGGCATCTGCCGAAAGCTCCGGTTCCCCATGAATAATAGAGGGACAAGGCCCACCCCTCCGCAGCCGGGCTCAGATGTCCCCGCGGGTGACAACACACGAGGCCACCGGGAAGAGCTGCTGGGATGGACAGCGAGATCCGGGAGCTGCGGGAGGCTGAGGGGGCGGCAGATCCCCACCCGCCCTCAAATACCCACGGGGACAGGGATGTGACAATCCCGGGGACAGAGAGGTGATAACCACGGGGTCAGAGATGTGACAACCGCCCCCCCCTCCTGCTGGCACAGAGGGACGCCGGGGGGAATGCTAACAACTCCCCTCCGGCCAAGAGCAGCCCCGGTGACCGGGAGGTGACATCCCCCGTGACACGGAGGCGACAACCGCGGGGACAGGGAGGTGACAGCCGCCCTCCTTCCCAGCTGGCACCGGGGCGCGGTGCGCTCCCCAGCTCGGTGCGGGGCGCTCACAGCCGCTCCCCTCCCGCCGCGGGGGCTCAGCCCGGCCCCAAGGTCACGGGGGCTCCGGGGGGCGGCGGGGAGGGTCCTGGGGCGTACCGGTAGTAGCTGAGCAGCCCATTGCTGAGCACGAACCAGCGGCGCTGGTATCCCTTGATGTAGTTGGTCCACTTGAAGAGCCAACCCTCGCGGGCCGAGCCGGGACCGGCCCCGCCGCCGCCCGCGCCGGCTCCGCCACCCGCCGACGTCGTCGGTGCCGCCGGCGCCGCCGTCGGTGCCGGTGCCGCCCCTACGCTCGCCGCCGGTGAGGGCAGGGCCGGGGGCGCGCCGGGGGCCGCAGGCAGCGCCGCGGGGCCGGGGGGTGCGGCCGGGCCGGGCCCCGCGCCCGCCGCACGCAGCTCCGCCATCGCCGCCGCCGCCGCCACCGCCCCGCGCGTTGCCGTCATTCGCCCCGCCCACGTCCGCGCCCCATTGGCGGCCAGGGCGCCGGCGGGGCGGCTCGCCCGTGGCGATTGGCCGAGGGCGGACACATCAGCTGTCAATCAGGTGAAAAGCCAATGGGCGGGGGAGAGGCGCGCCGCGCGTGCTGACGCCGCGCGGTGAGTCACCCGCCAGCGATTGGCGGAGAGGCGGGGCTTCGCGCCACGCGCGCTCCCATTCGCTGAGGCGTGGCCACGCCCCCTGCCCGCGGAGGTACTCCCGGGGGTCGCGGGTTCGAGACCCCCGAGTGGACAGAGCGGGGACACCACGGGGTCGTGCAGAGGGTGGCCCAGACCAGAGAAGGACAAGCCAGGCTGGCAGCCGTATACAATTCATCTTTATTTACAATACCCTATAAAAATGTAAATTTAGAAACTTTATTCTCATTAACCAGAACCAAAAACTGGGCGGGACAGGGAAGAAAAAAAAAAATCCAAACAAAAAAATTACAGCAAGCAAATGAAATTAAGAAGAAAAGCAAAAAAGGGAAAACAGGGCGGGAAAAAAATCAGGAAAAAAAGAACAAAAAAAGCAATAAAATAAAATAATAATAATAAATGAACTTTTCACTTGATCCGTCAGAGGAAAAGGACAGGGAAAGGGCCGGGAGCATCAGAGGGGAGCTGGTTAATGCCAGGAGGAATTTCAGGGTGTAAAATCCCTACATGTGCAAATCTCTTGGTTTTTTTTTTTTTCTTTTTAAAAGCAAAAAAAAAAAAAAAAAAAAAAAAAAAAAAAAAAAAAAAAAAGAGAGAAAATTATCCCCCAACCACCACCACCACCTTCCCGAGGAGCAGCACAGAGCTGAATCCACCCGGATCCGATCTGAAGAGGACAGAGACTCGGCTGTGCCCCCCCACCCCGGAGTTGCTGGGGCAGATCCCGAGGGGGAGGGAAGGAGCCGAATTTTGGGAAGACGAGGCGAGTGTGCGAAACACATGTATGAAGTGTGGGGAAAGGTTTGTAGCAGAGCTCAGTGCTTGTGGGAAGGGCTGGAGAAGGAGCAGGAAGGAGCAGGGGAACCCCTGCCCATGGATGTGGAGCGAGGGGCACCCTGCTTCCCAGGATCCTCAGTAGTGTGTGTGCGTGTGTGTCTGGGGGGGAAGCAGCTGTTTTTAGGGGTGCAGAGGGAGTTGGGTGAAATTGGGAGCAGCAGGGAAAGGCAGCACTTGGTGGGAAAAGGGGGAGCAGCCAAATATCCCCCTCTTCCTGTTGATCCAGGGATTGGGGGGGCAGATGTGCCCCATGTGCCAGGCTGGGCGTCAGGGGAGGTGTGGGGTGAACCGTGTGCCCTTCATCCTTCCTTCCTTCCTTCCTTCCTCTGGAACATTCCGGTGGTGGCGAGGAGCCACGGAGATCTACCGGATCCCCTGCACTAAGCTGGAACCAGGGAACAACAGTGGCAGGATCAGAGGGAGGCAGAGATTCCCCTCTCCCCAAGCTGCTTTTCCCCATTCTTCTCCAGTTGCACCCCCACTTCTGGTTTCCCCTGTCTCCCAGTCCCCTAGTGGGACAGGGCCACATTCCCACAAGAAAAGAGGGCTGGCAAGCACTCACTGCAATTTTGTCTCCAGCAGGTTCAGCTTCTGCTGGTCAACATAGCGAGAGAAGAGGGAAATCAGGTTGGAGGGGATGGAGACGGGCTTTGCCAAGGCTCCCTGAGGAATCCGCAGGAGCTCTCGGGTCGCCATCAGCATCAGCTCCGTCCTGCCGGGAAAAGGGGAGAAGGGAGCAGTGAGAGGTGTGAGGGCTCCCTTTTCCTCCCCAAGGGGCTGGGAATGTGGTGGCATTCCAGGCAGGAACATCCCAGCCTGCGACAGGGACCCACCATTGGTTGTCCTGCATCAGCTCCGTGTTGGTGTCTGAGCTCTGCAGTTCCTCCCCTCGGCTCAGGACCAGGTACAGCAGGGACAGACCGAACTGTGGGAACAGGGAGGGGATCAGTCACCTCCAACCATTCCTTAGGAGAATGAGAGAATCCCCAACACTTCTCAACCCTCCTGAAATGCTGGCACAGGCAGGAAGATCCCTGGCTGCCTTCACAGGAGGAGGAGGAAGGAAAGACCACAGACCAATCCCAGCCCAGGAGGGACTTACTGGATCAACATTCCCACCCCAAATTCCAAGACTGGAGCATGGAGCACAGCGGGACAGATCCAGAAGCTGCTGCCAGGCTGAAGCAGGGCGCGGAGCCATCTCATACCGTTAATTAATGTGCTAGACACCCTCGTTAATTAGCAAGGGGAACACCCAGTGCTGAGAGGCTGCTGGAGCGATTCCCAAGGCTGGGAAGGGGTGAGGATGAGGAGCACCTTGTTTTGGAGCACAGCAGTGAGGTGCAGGTTGGTGGGAGCGGCGGCGCTCTGAGGTAGGTTCGTAAGCTGCTGCACAAGGCTGGTGACTGTTCCCAAGGGAAGGTGGTAGAGGACGTGGGAAAAGGGCCTTAAGAGGCAGGGAAGCACCTGTGGAGAAAGGAACACAGTTGGGAGCTCCACACGCTTCCCTGTGCCTGGCTGGAATTCCAAACACCTTCTCCCTCCAAACCTCTGGAACCCTCCCAAGAAAGGCAGGAACTGCCATCCTGAAGACACACGGAGCCCTCACAGCCTCTGGAGCCTCACCTCATCCTGAGCATCCTTCTTGATGAGGAAGGGCAGGTTCCTGGCCGTGGCCATGAGCACATCAGCCGCTTGCTCTGGAGACAGGAAGGGAAGGATCCGGGCCACCAGGCGCTTTCCTTTCCGGATACACATGATCTGCATGAAGTGGTCATCGCTCAGCCTGAGGAGGGAGGGAGAAAGGGGTCAACCCTCACCTGGGAGCATCCCAGGGTTATCCCACGGCTGGATCTGCCCCAGCACCAGGTGGAAAACACACCCATGCCTCACAAAAACATCCCTGAGGAGAGAAAAACTACACAGGAATGACATCCCTAATCCTCAGCTCTGCCAGTTGGAGGGGATGGAAGTCGTGACATTGTAACCATATAGAGGGTAAAATGGCTAAAAAAAAAAAAGGTTACTTCAGCCTCCTGTAAGAGTCAAACAGATACATGGAAAACTTGTTCCCACAGTCCCAGAGTCTTGGGAGCTCCCAAACCCTGCTCACCTGTCCTGCCCGGGTGCCTTCCCCCTCAGATTGTCATAAATGTCACAGATCTTCTGCTTCCTCTCTCCCACCAGGGCTGGCCGCTCTCCTTCCAGGCTCAGGAGGTAGCGGCGCTCGTAGTCCTCCACATCCAGGAGAAGGCTGTAGGTCTGCAGGAAGCATGGATCACTCAGGCAGTCATAGAATGGCTTGGCTTGATCCACTTTTTATCCTACCATGGACCTGTGAGCATTGGGACGATCCCCTTCAAACTCACCTTCTCGATTGTGACAAGGGTCTGTCGCCTCTTATCCCGAACCTGCTTCTCCTTTGTCTCCTGCCAGGAGGGAAGAGGAAGTCAAGGCTTTGGGAAGGAGCCATGGGGCTGTTTTGGGCGGGAAGAAGGCCAGGAACTCACATCATCCTCGCTGCGGGACGTCACCACGGCATCGATCATCTTCCGGGGGTTGTTGACACTGGAGACAGTGAGCTTTCCCAGCGAGCCCTCAAACTGCACTGCAGGAAGGAGGGAGCAGGGAAGCTGAGGGATGAGGCCCCTAAATCCCTGGATAAAAGGAGCCCTGGGGCTGCTTGAGGGCTTTACCTGGCTTGTAGGTGTGTTCCAGCTTGGCCACCTGAGGGGTGATGAGTTTAGTGCGCTCCTTCTTGGGACCGTCACCGTGCACTTCCTCGGCTGCTGCCAACTTCTCCAGCTTCTGGAAGTAATTCTGAGGCAGAGAGAGGAAATGTTGAGAGCCTTCTCCCAAAAAACCATTGGCCATCTCCCTCTCCTCAGCTCCATCATCTTATCAACAGCAACACTGAAGCCACAGCTGAGTCCATCCTCCTCTGCCATCCTTCAGATGACAGAGATCAAGGCTTCTCCTCAGTCCTCTTTCAGGACAGCGACAAATCCTGTTCTTGTGGGGTTCCCAGTCCTTCCCACAACATCCCAGTTAGCCTGCCTTGCTACACTGGCACTGTGCCGGGGCCTCCCCACCCCATCCACCCTGTTTCTCAATGGCAGAGCTTTGCTGACTCACATCCCGCACCAGTTCCTCTTCTCTACTGGGACCAGCTCACCCAGATGCCAAAAGCCCTCTGCCATCTCAGGAGAGGATGGACCCAGCAGCCATATCTCTCCCACCCCATTCAGTCTCCCAGTGTCCACCATCCCAGACATTTCCCTCTCTCCCTGGGGACCCCCAAACAGTCCCTCAGTCATCACCTTGCTCTGCCTGCTCCAAGTCTGGCTTTTCTCAGCACTGTCTGACATTCCCTGTTCCTGAACCAGAAAAAAGCAGGAACAATCTCTCCCTATCCACCTTCTCCACTGTGCTCCTTGGATTCCCACAGGATTCACCACCACCATTCCCAAGTCAGACCAAAGTCAGCCTTCCCCTGCCCAAGGATCTCCCTTGAGTTTTCCATTTAGCATCTCCCTTGACTCATTCCAGGGGTTTTACCCTGGCTCTGTCACACTCCTGATGGAGAGGAGCTGCTCTCCTGTTACCCAGACCTACGAAACGAGCGTACCCCAACATCTCCTCACTCCTGGAAATCTTGCCCAAGAAGGAGTCAGATCTTCCCAGGCATGCTGATCCCATTCCTCCACCTTCCTCTTCCAGAGAGGAAAATTATCCGCTGCATCTCTCTCTGGATTGACATCCCCTTCCCACCCAACATCAAATGGACAGGAGCAAGATCTTGTTCCCAAATACCTGATAATAATAATCATCCAGGTAGGGATCAGTGCTCTGCAGCTGCATCATCTGGATCTTGGATACCCAGTCCTTTTCCCGCTGCAGCATGAGGTTGGCGTAGGGATCCTTACGGATCTGCTCCTGATGGTTGCTCCGGTGGCCCCCTCGGTCTCCCCCGGAGCCATTGAGGCTCCGGTGCTGGCTGGCAGGAGAAGAAGGGCACCTGTGAGCACACCGGAGCTACAGGAAGGGACAGAGACGGGGGACAGGTGACCCCGGAAGCAGGACACGTCCCCGTGCCGCATGGCCCCATCCCCATCCCGCACTCACTTGCGGTTCTGCTGCTGCCGCTGGTGCAGGAGCCTGCGGTGCTGGGGGTGCAGGTGGGTTGTGTCCGGCCGGAACATCTGGGGCTGTGGCCTGGGGAGAGCAGGGATTGTCAGGGATGGGCACAGGGAGCGAGAGGGATGCTGGGACAGGGATGGCACTGACCTCAGGCTCTGCAGGTGGGATCCAGGGCCTGGAGGGTGTGGCAGCTGTGAGGGGGGCGGGGCAGGGGGAGCCCCGAAAAAGGCACGGAACCCTCCAGCCGGGGACATCATCTGTCCAACTCTGCCCTGCAGCAGCTTGGGATTCACCGAGGGCAGCGGGCTCCCCACCAGCCCAGACACACGGGCAAACTGGCTGGGGGACATTCGGCCGGCCTGCAGAGCGGGGCAGAGAGGACACTTAGAGTCAGCCAGGCAGGCAAAGGATCTGGGATGGCCAGCAAGAGCCACAGAGAGCCAAGTCCCAGAGCCATGGAGAGAGAAAGGTGGGATAAAGCACAGGAAAGAGCTTTACCTGGGCTCCTCCGAGCAGCTGGGCTCTCTGCAGGTGTGTGAGAACGGGAGAGACGCTGTGGGGGAACGGGTGGCCCAGGAGGGAGGAATTCTGGGGAAAGAGTTGGGAAAACAAACCCCGATCACAGACCACGACTGGCAGATGGGACAAAGCCCAGGAAGGCCAGGCTCCATGGGGTGGGGATGAGCCACAGGAGCACAAGGAGGTTTTGGGAGGGCTGCTCATCAATCCCCAAAAAGACAAAGAGAAAGCTGGATACCGGAACATTGCAGAGCTGGTTGGGGGACATCCTCTCTCCATAGGGAGCGGGATAACGCTGCTGCATGGTAGCTCGGATGTGGACAGGCTTGGGACACAGGATCTGGGAGGAGGCAAGCAGCACAGTCACTCTCCCTGGGAAGCAGCTTGCACCCCTGGGAGCAGCAGGAAGCTGGGAAGGCAGGATGTACCTGCTGGTTGAAGTTTGGGATGGCGGCCTGTTTCGGGGGGGTGCCGATGGGAACGGCCCGGACCGGGGGGCTCCCGATGATGGGGGATGAGGAGCGCCGGGGCAGCGCCCGCTCCGACGGATCCCGCTCCTCATCCCGAGCCTGCGGAGGCCTCTGGGGCAGGGCGTAATCCAGCACGGACACCGACGGCATCTCCTATGGGAGGAACGGGAGGGATGCCCCCCTGGTGTCACAGGCTGGGACAGGGAGGAGGGTCAGCATCCCCCCATCCTCCTGCCGGCTCTGCACATCCCAGTGCACTTCCCTGGGATCTCCATGTGACGCTGGGGATTCCCGGACCACGCGTGACTGCCAAGAGCATCCTGTTCAGGATAACAGGGCGTGGGGTGGGAATTCTGGGTCACCTCCCAGCCCGGCAGAGCCAGGAGAGAGGGTTGGGAGAGAGTTGGACACGCAGCACTTCAAAGCCTGACTCTTAATGAAACCACAACAACACAAAAATCCTCTGCCTCCAGGCATCAACATTCCCAAATCCTGCTGGGAGCCCTGAAACTCCTCAGACATCACCAGACATCCCAGAACAGCAAAAACCCGCCATCCCAGCCCTCCAGTGTCCGAGTGGAGAAAGAGGGAGACAGGTATGAGGGTCCCCTACAGGCCACAGATGCAGCCAGAGGGAAGTGGGACACTCCACTATCCCAGAAGGAGTTTATCCCACCCAGCCGGCTGCCACAGGCATGTGGGATCACCAGGGAAGAGCCCCCTGCCCCCAGCACCCTACCTGAGCCAGGAGCGGCCCCCGGATGCGCCGCAGCACGGCCGAGCTGTCCCAGATGCTGGAATTCAGCCCTCCAGGCTGCTGCAGAGCACGAGGAGAGAGTCAGGATGCGGCTGGGGGATCCATCCCCATGTTCCCCCAGCTCTCCCAGCCCGTTCCCACCTGCGGGGGCTCCCTGGTGTGCACGGCCTGCATGATGGCCGGGTCCTCCAGCTCGCTGTCGATGACCAGGCGCGTGAGGCGCTCGGCCAGCGCATCCTCGGGGTCCCCCAGCACGTCCCCGTCATTCCCGACGGGACCATCTGGCTCCCGGCCGGAGCCAGCCTTGTCCTCCAGCTCCGCCAGCCGCTCGTGGGCCTCCTGCCAGTCATCATCTGCGAGGGGGCACAGGGTGAGGGCCGTGGGGCCGGGGGGATCCGCAGGGTCGGGAAGCTCTCGGGGAGGACGCTCAGGGTCTCACCGACGGCCCCGGCCCCGAAGGTGTCATCGTTGAACTGGTCGATGTCTTCATCCTCCTCCCCCAGGACCTGGAACGCATCTTCATCCTCGTCCAGCGGGCAGTCCTCCAGGGACTGGGACAGCCGGGAGCGGAGTCAGCCCCACCGCACCTCCTAACGGCCCCCCAGCCCATCATAACTACACAATAACCCCCCATAGAACCAGCGATACCTCCCCCAGCCCCATTATCCCCCCCTGGAAACCCCCCATAGCCATTATTCCTATGCAGTGACTCCCCCAACCTGCTACATCTCGCCAGTGACCCCTCCAGACCTAGAGAGTGATCCTTCCCGTTATACGCTCGCCCAGCCCGTTATAGGTCCCCAATGCCCCCTAGACTCTTTCTGCCACCCTGGAGCCCCTTCCCAGCCCCTCAGACCCCCTCAATGACCGCCCTCCCCAACTCATTTTACCTCCCCCGCCCCAGCCCGTTATACCCCCCCCACACCGTTACACCGCCCCGGTGCCGTCCCGGCGCGGTTCTCCCGCAGGCCCCGCGGGGCCCCGCCCGCTCTGGCCGCCCTCCGGCCCCTCCCCGCTCACCGGGTACCGGAACATGGCGGCGCCGGCGCCCCCCGCCCGCAGGCTCCGCGCCGCCCGACCAGGCCCCGGACTCCGCCGCGCATGCGCCGCCGCGGGCGCAGCCGCATGACGTCATCCTCCGCCACCGCCCCGTGTCCCGCCCGCCGGCGCGCGATGGGGCGGGGCTAATTCGGGCCACGGCCAACCTAGACCACGCCCCCTCGTGTGCTTCTTAAAGGGATAGAGTCCCTTTTTCTCCCGTGCGAAGCGGTGACACCGTATGTCCCCCGCTCGCAGCTGTGCCCCGCAGTGTCACCCCATCCATAGCCCCAGCCGTGCCCGCCCAGCCCCGTCCCCAGATGTGTCCCCTCCACAGTCATGTCCCCCTCCCGTGTCCCCTGTCCCCAGCCGCGTCTCCCCCCGCCGTGACCCCTGTCCCAGTCACGACCCTCAGTTGTGTCCCTTAATTGCAGCCATGTCCTCAAGCTGTCCCCTGTGCCTGCTCCGTCCCGTGTCCAGCCGTGTTCCCCCAGCTCTGTCCTGAATCCATAGCTGTGCTTCGGCCCCAGCTGTGTCCCCAGATGTCACCCCTACCCACAGCTGTGTCCCCCCGAGTCGTGTCCCCTGAACCCAGCCATGTCCCCAGCTGTGACCCACATCCATAGCTGTGTCCCCATTCACACCTCCTGTGTCCACAGCCGTGTTCCCTGTCCCCAGCTGTGTCCCTGTCCCCAGACGTCCTCCCGCTGCAGCCACACGTGGCAGGGGGTGACACGTCCTCACCGAGGGACCCCCGTGGGAGATCAGCTGCCTCACGGCCTCCAAACTCACATCCTCCCCCACCCACCCCTGTCACCTCCCTGGGTGCCCGAGGGCCGCCCCAGCTGCCGCCTTTAGCGAGTCCGGTGTCCCCGCTGTCCCAGGTGAAGGGGCGGCTCCGCCTCGTCCCTCCCTCCCCTCGGCGCCCTCCTTGTGCCCGTCACTGGGGATTAGCGCAGGGACAGCCCCGGGCTCGGGGACAGGCACAGGGGACAGGGCCAGCCGCCACCTCGCCTGGATGTAGGAGGCCCGGCCGAGCGGCGAGGACCGAGGGTGACATCCCCCATCCCTGCGCTGGGCGAGGACGGGGACCCCCCCGTGCCCCCCTGGCCTTTGGGGGCACCATGAAGGACCGGCTGGAGCAGCTCAAGGCGGTGAGGGACCCCTGGCGTGGGAAGGGGACAGGGGACACCCTCGGGGGGCTCCTCAGGAAAAGGGTGACACAGGGATGGGGGTCCCCGAGACCCCACCCCGTGGTGGGTCGGTGGGGGCATCTCGGGGAGAGGGGGTGCCAAAAACCAAGTCTGTGGTGGATGGGGCCGTCCTGGGGTGGATGTCACTGAAATGCCACCTCACGGTGTGTGGGAGTGTCACAGGGATGGGGGGAGCTCAGACCCCATCCCGTGGTGTCTCGAGGACACCCCAATCCATGGTGGGCGAGGATACCGCGGGGTGGATGGCACCGAGACCCCAGCCCTCTGTGCCTGGGGGTGTCACCGGGGTCACCCCATGGCAGATGGGGGAACCTGAGCCTCCCTACAACGGGGGTGTCAGGCGGAAGGGACTGGGGGGATCATCCCCGTGCGGTTTGGGGGGACGGTGGGTGTTTTGGGGTGACGTGACCTCCTCGTTGAGTCCTTTCCCCCCATGCCGTGGGGTGCAATGGGGGGACACCAGCCCTCACCCGGCCTGGGGTGGGGTGTCCATCCCATGGGGGATGGCAGTGGATTTGGGGTGCCCACACCCCATTCTGCACCCCACATTTCCCCATGTTCCCGCCACAAGCACCACTTCCTTCTCCCTTTTCCCACCCTGCCATGGGGCCCCACTTCCCCCTGCTCATGGGGGGCTCCCTCTGCTCCCCAGAGTCGGCTCCCCATGGATCTCGGGGGTCCCAGCAGGCCCCCAACTCGCAGCCGGGCCCCTAGCCGTGGCAGGGAGGCTTGGCAGGGATTTACCGGGATTATGGAGCCATCAGATAAAGCCCTCGGGGGGAGCAAAGGGATTAATTTTATTTTTACTCCAGCAGCAGCAGGAGGGGGGTGGGGGTCCCAGCCTGGGGTCTGTCCTCCTCTCCAGGACACCCCAACAACACCCCCGGGGTGCTGGTGGAGCTGAGGGGGTGAGGGGAGGCAGAAGGGCTGAGGCTGAGTTTTGGGAAGGGCTGGATTTGGGAGCACATGGGTGGTGGCCTGGGCACGACACCAGGCTGAAAGGTACCAGCCACCTTTGTGCCCCCCAGGGCTGCTCCAGACCAGCCCTGGGACTACAGTTTGGGACATAAACCCTGTCCCATCCCCATCCCATCGCTGTCCTCGTTCCCTCCCTCTGGCCAAGCCCAGCAATCCCTTAATTCCCAGCCACGTGTGGCCAGATGTGAGCTGGGCTCAGCCCCCCCCCAGCTCTCCCCCGCTGCAGATGTCCCCCCCTGTGCCACCACATCCCCGTGGCTACTCCCCTCGTGTCTCTGTCACCCCCTGGGGGGTTCTGGCAGGGCAGGGGCTCCCCCCTGAGCGCTGTGTCCCAACAGAAGCAGGATGCGGATGACGAGGAGGAGCTGGAGATCGCTGTGGACAACACGGCGTTCATGGATGAGTTCTTCTCAGAGGTGAGGGAGGGCTGGGAGCGGGGCTAGGGGCTGTAGGGCTGCTTTCTAACCCCCCCAAATCCTCCCGGGTGTGCCCAGATTGAGGAGACCCGGCAGAACATCGACAAGATCTCGGAGAACGTGGAGGAAGCCAAGAAGCTCTACAGCATCATCCTCTCAGCCCCCATCCCAGAGCAGAGTGAGTGCTGTCACAGCATCCCCACAGCCTCCCCTGGTCACAGGGACCCTCCCTGGGGACATTCCCATGGTGGCTCACACCCATGATCCTGCAGAGACCAAAGATGACCTGGAGCAGCTGACAGCAGAGATCAAGAAAATGGCCAACAGTGTCCGTAACAAGCTGAAGAGTGAGTGGCTCTGTCCCCACCACAGTGTCGTGGGTGTTCCTGTCCCCCTGGGACTCTGGGATTGTGGGCGCTGGCAGTGGGAAGAATTCCTGATGGGTTGAGGTCTGTCTCTCTCCAGGTATGGAGAGGAACATCGAGCAGGACGAGGCACGATCCTCCGCTGACCTCCGGATACGCAAGTCCCAGGTGAGCTCTGGTCCATAGCCAGTGTCCCCAGGTCCCACCCTGTCCCCCACGGGCTGGGGATGTGGCATGTCCAGGGGTCCCCAAGTCTCCCAGTCTTATCCCCCACAGTACCTTGTGATCCCAGGCTTTGTGTCCCTCTGCCCTGTCCCCAGCACTCTGTTGTGTTGCCCTGAGCTTGGATGTGCTCCATCCAGGGTTCCCTGGGTTTCGTGCCACTGTCCCCACCTCCAGTGCATTGTCCTGTCCATCCTGGGATCAGGAACACGCCATGCCCAGAGTGTCACTGATCTGACTTCCCATCTTGTCCCCTGGGCAGTGTCACACCCCTGTCCTCACTCCTGTCCCCTGTGAAAAAGGCCCATGGGGATACGCCATGCCCGGGGTGTTCCATGTCCCCGTCCCCAGGACCAGGTCCAGTCCCCCGGGGTCACACCATGCCCTGGGATGTCCCTATCCCAAAATCCCTGTTCCCATCCCCATAATCACATCCCTGTCCCTGTCCCCAGCACTCGGTCCTGTCCCGCAAGTTCGTGGATGTGATGACCAAGTACAACGAGGCACAGGTGGATTTCCGGGAGCGGAGCAAGGGCCGGATCCAGCGCCAGCTGGAAATCAGTGAGTGACCAAGCCCCTTGGCTGAGGTGGGTGGGGCCTGGGCAGCAACCCCCACCTCCTCCATGAAGTGGGAGGAGCCAATGCCTACAGACCCCTCCCATCTGACCAAGTTTGGTTAAGTGGGAGGGGCCAGAGCACACAGACCCCACTCCCTGTCCTGGACTGGGCGGGGCCTGTTCTCACCTCTCCCCACGTGCCCTTAGCTGGCAAGAACACGACGGATGAGGAGCTGGAGGAGATGCTGGAGAGTGGGAACCCCTCCATCTTCACCTCGGGGGTGAGCCCTGATGTGGGGGGACACAAGGGTGTGTCAGGGCCAGGCCTCCCTGCTGACACTGCCCTGTCCCCGCAGATCATGGACTCGCAGATCTCGAAGCAGGCGCTGAGCGAGATCGAGGGGCGGCACAAGGACATCGTGCGCCTGGAGAGCAGCATCAAGGAGCTCCACGACATGTTCGTGGACATCGCCATGCTGGTGGAGAACCAGGTACAGGGACACGCAGGGACATGGCCGTGGGGACACAGAGACACACAGGGACCCAGCCATGGGGACACAAGGACAGGCAGGGACACGGCCGTGGGGACACAGAGACAGGCAGGGACATGGCCATGGGGACACAGGGACACAAAGGGACCCAGCCGTGGGGACACAGGGACAGGCAGGGACACGGCCGTGGGAACACAGGGACAGGCAGAGTGTGGGGTCACAGAGATGAGCAGGGACCTGTGGACAGTGTGAACAGGGACCTGCGCATGGGGACAAGCAGGGGCAAGCAGGAACCTGGGTATGGGGTGACAGAGATGACCTGTGTCTGGGGACATGGACATTAGCGAGGATTTCAGGACAGGGTCACAGGGATGAGCAGGGACCCACATATGGGGACGAGCAGGGACCTGTGCATAGGGTGACCAGGGACAAGTAGGGACCCAAGTGTGGGGTCACAGGGACCTGCACAAGGAGGTCCAAGCATGCAGTGATATGAGCTGGGGTGGTGACCACTGCACGTGTTCCCACGGAGCCGCCCACCACCCTGTGGTGGCCTGGAGGGGACACAGGAGTGTCCCCCAGCCTGCGGTGGTGCTGCCCCCTCTCTCAGCCCCTCTCTGTCCCCCCATGCCACGGGAGGAGCCGCTGTGTGCCCCGGGGATGGGTGAGTACCTGCCTGGGCTGTGTGCCGTGTGTCGTGGGGCTGTGTCACTGTGTCCCCACCAACCTTGTCCCCTCTCCCCCAGGGTGGGCTGCTGGATAAGACAGAGCCGAGCATGCGGAGCGGAGCACAGAGACCATCCGGTGCCGGGGCCAGGCACGCCAGGTGGGTTGGTGCCAGCACCCTAGGGTGCTCTCAGTGTCCCCCCCTCTCTCTGTGTCCCCCGGGTGCTCCGTAGGGAGCCATGATTGACCGCATAGAGAACAACATGGACCAGTCTGTCGGATTCGTGGAACGGGCCGTGGCCGACACCAAAAAGGCTGTGAAGTACCAAAGTGAGGCCAGGAGGGTGAGACAGACCGATGGCCCCCATGTCCCCTCCACAGCTCCAGTGTCCCCCCTGTAGCCCCCAGTGTCCCCTCTGTAGCTCCCAGCATCCCAGAGGTATTCCCAGTGTCCCCCTCTGGCCCTCATTGTGCCTTCACGTCTCACAGTGCTCCCAGCACCTCCCCACATCCTCCGGCAGCCCTGAGATCTCTTTATTTCCCTCAGTCACCTCCTGCCCCCCCTCAGCCACCCCTCATATCCCCCTGCTGACCCCAATAACTCCCACCTCTCTCCAGTGACCTCATGGGAGGTTGGCAGCTCTGTCCCTTTCTGTACCACTGCCACCCCTGAGCCCCCTCCCACCCTCAGGTGTGATGAGCTGGTGAGGACTCAGCCCCTGCTGCCCCATCCCCAGGGCACTGCAGCACCTCTGGCCCTTCAGGGCCCCTTGGTCCCCCCATGTCCCCCTTCACAGGACAGGTATCACCACCCCCAACTTGCCCCTGTTCCCCCAGAAGCTGCTGATTTTGGTGGCAGTGGCCATGCTCTTGCTGGGGACAGTTGCCCTCATCATTGGACTCTCGGTGGGGCTGAACGTGAAATAGCCCCTGGGGAAAGGGTCTGTAAGTGTTGGGGGGCAGGAGACCCCCACTGTGGGGACACAGAGCCCTGGGGGATCCCAATGTCATCTCCTGCTTGGGGGGCTCCAGTGCTTTGGGATTTGGGGCTGGGGGTGTTGGGTTCTGGCTTTGGTGACCTCGGGTCTGCAGTGCTGGGGGTGTTTTCTGAGGGTCTGCAGTGTCTGGAGGCCCGTGGTGCCCTGGGGTCTGTTTTTTGGGGCTCTGCAATACTGAGGCATCTGTGGTGTTCTGGCGTCTCTGGTGCTCAGGGGTCTGCACTGTTTGGGATCTGCATTTTTTGGGGTCTGCAGTGCTTGGGGTCTGTGTTGCTCGAGGGTCTGTGTTCCTCGGGGCTCCGCGTTGCTCCAGGCTCTGGATTTTGTCTCTTCCCCGCATCCATCTCTGCCATTCCCGCTCCCTCCTTCCTGCTGCAGTCCCCGTCCCCTTCCCCGCCGGCGCCTCCAGCTCCCCTTTTCCTCCTCCAGACACTCCCGACCATCCCAGCGATGTCACCTCCCGGCGGGATCCTCCCCGGCACTGATCCTGGACCCCTCCTCTCCCTGCTCCTCCCGGACTTGCTGCTCCCAGCCCTCCGTGTCCTGGTTCCCGTCGCGGGCTCCAGCACCGCCGCCTTTCCCGCCCGCCCTGCCGGTCCCTGGAATCCGCCCCTCGTGTCCCTACGGAGGGGACAGGATTCCTCCGTGGGGATGCGGCCACAGATGGCATAGCCCCAGCGAAGGGTGACAAGGACACAAATCCGAGGGCTGGACGCTCACCCGCGCGAGCATCCCGGTGGAATGAGGGCGGGAACAGGGACAGGACGCGGGGTTTGGTGGCACCAGCGTGGTTTGTTGTCACCGTGCTGTGACAGAGAGAGCTGTCAGGACCCCGTCTCCTCTTGTGAGAGGATGTGTTGATCGTGGATGTTTAACTCCCGTTGTAATAAAATCCCGCTGATCCCGCCCTGCGCCTCCTCTCCGTGCTGGCACCGGGAACACCCAAAGCCACCGGCACGGCTCCGGCTCGGCTCCCGGTGTCCGGGGATTTGATTTGGGGGCTGGACCGGCCCCGTTTCCCGCTGCTAAAGGACGCGAGGGGGAAGGGCGAGGCTGGGGACACCCCCAACTCCCGGGCTCTGTCCCGACCGTCCCCCCCACCCCGAGTTTTTGGGTAAGTCACAGTGTTTGGTCACCTGTCCCAGGGCACACAGGCAGTCACCTCCCTGTGCGACAGAGAACCAGCTCACACCTGTCCTGCCACCTTCCTTGTCCCCTCCCCACCCTGTCCTTGACCCTTGTCCTTCCTCCCCACTCTACAGCCCCTGTCCTTGTTGTCCCCCTCCCCATTCCTTGCCCCCCTCCCCAGCCCCATCCTTATCCCCCATCTTCCTCCCCAGCCCATTCCCTGTCCCTGTCCCCCCTCGAGCTGTGTCCCTGCCTCACATTCCCTGTCTCCCCGAGCAGAAGAAGATCATGATCATGTTGTGCTGCATCATCCTCGCCATCATCCTGGCATCCAGCATCGCGAGCATCTTTGCCTGAGCCCCCCACCCGCTGCCCTCCAGGTGACGGGGACAGGGCTGGGGGTGGCACGGGGGGTCAGGACAGGGCTGGGGGTGGCACGGGGGGTCCCCGGCACCCCCTAGTCCCAGGAAGGTGAATCCCAGGGAGCGGGCTGGGGCCTTGCCAGGGTGGGATTCGCTCTGAGCGTCCCCAGGCTGCCACGCTGGGGAGGGATGGGGATGGTGACAGCACTGGGAGCCACGCCCCCTTCCTGAGTGTCACCTCCTCTTCCTCCCTGTCACAGGTGGCCTTTCCCCCTCCTGCCTCCCTGCCCGGATGATCCATTGGAGAGACCCCGGCCGAGCCCCGACCCCGGAGCCCCGAGGACATCCCGCGTGTCCCTGGAGGAGTGGAGCCCGCCCCCCTCTCGGCACCAAGGTCCCCTCGCTCCTCCTCCTGCGCTCGGGTGACAGTTGGTGGCCACTGTGACAAGCAGCCCCTCCTCGGTGGCACGGAGCGGCCGGAGGGGCCGTGTCCCCCCCGAGAGAGGGGACACAGGGCTCTGCCTTGCCGGGGCGGCCGGAGGAGCCTCTCCCTGTGCTTGGAGCTCCTTGGATGTGCAGCCACCCATGCTGGAGCCTTCCTCCTCAATAAAGAGCTCACCCACACTCTGCCTCCTGATCCTGGATCCCTCGGGATGCTCCCAGCTCTAAAACCCACCTCAGGACGGAGTGTTTCAAATCCAGATCCATTCATCCCCCAGCTCCACGTTCCCAGCTCCAAACCCCACCTTGGCATAAAGTGATCCTCATCCCTCAAACCCTGATCCAAGTCTCCCTGGGGATGCTCCCAGCCCTGCGTTCCCAGCTCCAAAACCCAGTCCAAGCTCCAGTGAAGAAGTTTAATTCCCAAAGGAACCCCATCCAGGTGCTCCTCATACTCTGTGTTTCAGGAAAAACTTGCCCCAGTACCGTCCCTTAAAGTGCAGGTCGTAGGGGCTCAGGTACTTTCTCATGCCCAGCATGTTGGAGGCCACCACGCGCTCGAAAGTCCAGGGATTTTGGTTGTCCCGCCTCCTCTCCTCCTCCTTCCGCCGCATCTCCCGCAGGCTCTCCCGGCTGACGGGGACAGCCGGGAAGGGAAGTTTCTGCGCCACGCGGGCCAGGAAGGGCCGCACCTCCCCGAACTCGCAGTGCCCGCCCACCTCCAGCACCAGCCGGCCGCTCTTCACCGCCGTCACGAAATGGTCGACGGGGCCCTTCCCGCCCCCCATGCGGTGCCCGAGGCTCTTGCGCGTCACTGGCTTGTAGGGGGCGGGCACTCGCCACACGGCGAACATGGATTTGGGATCCATGCTGCGGCCGATGGTCAGGCGCATCATCTCGAAGTGGCCCCAGTGCAGGTACCCGCCGCCCAAAGCCTGTGGGGGGACAGCGAGGGTCAGCTCAGGGAGGTGGAGGTGGAGCTCCCCCAGTCCCGCCTGCCTGGGAACAGGGACGCGCCGTCCCGGCCTCTGGAACACTCCCCCGATCCGTTCGGCGCCCGTTGCCGCTCACCAGGATCCCGTACTGCCCCTGGGTGAAGTCGGTGGCCTCCTGGGACGGGCCGCGGATGTCACGGAGCCGCCGGGGCTCCCGCTGCACCTTGGGCACCGCCGGCACCTTGTCCATGAACTTCAGCTTCGGCTTCTCCGGGATGGTGATCCCTGCCGGGGAACATCGGGATCACCGGGATCTCCAGGAACAGACTGGGGAGTGCCCCCGCCACCCCTCGCGGGGTTCTCCCGCCGTCCGTCCCCCTCACCGCTGTAATCCGGGGGCAGCGCCAACTTCTTCAGCCCCGCCCGGGGAACCGCGACGCCGCCGGGACCTGCGGGACAGAGCAGGGGGTCTCGGGCAGGGCCGGGAGGGGAGGAGGAACCCCGCGGAGCCTCCTCTTCCCGGTCTCAAGATCCCCCCAAGCCACCACAGCGCAGCCGGGAGTCCCGCCAAGACCTCGGTACCTCCCCGGTTTCGGCCGTTCCACCGCCACCCCGAGCCCCCCCCCGCGAGCCTTAGGCGCCCGGGAAGGTCCCCCCCGGCCTTATGAACCCCGCACAAGGCACGGGCGGCCCCTCGGAGCGCGGCCAAGCCCCCCTGACCTCCCCCGGCCCGGAGCGGCCCCGGGAGCCGCCATCGCCACATCGCCGGGACACGCCGGAAGTGCTGCAAGGGCACCGCCATTGGTCCGTCCCCAAACACTGCCCGCCCGTGGTCCGGCCGGAAAACGCGGCGGGAATATTAGTTCCGGAGGGAAACGCGGCGCATCCCGTTCCCACCCCCGTACCGGGCGGGGGTCACCGGCGGGGGATACCCCCGAGGGACGTGCTGGAAGTGGCCTGGATGTGCTCACAGCCTTTGTGGTGGTCTGGTGTACTGGGTTTGTGCGGATAGGTTTCATATTCTTCCCAGCAGCTGGCACAGCGCTGGGTTTGGATGTGGGATGGGTGACCTGGGGCCGTGACGTCAGAAAAGGGGGGAGCGGTGGGATGAGGCAGGGCTGTGACGTCACACAGGTGTTCCACCTACAGCACTGTGACACCACCACGGTGTCCCTACAACAGGACACGTGCCACCACCCCTGGCTCTCAATGCAGCCACGATGGGACATGGATGAAGCCATGAGTTTCCTGCTCCCCACACTTGTCCTGCTGGTGGCCAGTACGGCCGCCCTGCTGGCCGCCCGCATCTGGAAGCGCCTCGGGAGCCGGGTCGGGGGCTCCCCCCTGGCTGAGGAGAGCCCTCCCCAGGGCCCGGCCGGCCCCGGGAGCCCCCTGTACATCCCCTGCGGCTGCGGCCCCGCCTGCGCCCCCTGTGTGACCGCGGCCCGGGAGCTGCAGGGCCTGGTGACGCCGCTGTGGCCCGGGGTGTCCTTCCCGCAGGACTCGGAGATGTGGCAGCTGTTGTGGGAGGACCTGGAGCAGCTGCTGGAGCGAGGCCACCTGCCCTGCTGCGCCTCCTCCAGCTCCTCTGGGAACCTCCATCCTTCCCGGAGCCTCAGTGAGAGCTGCCAGACTCCGAGTGGAGAAGACCTCGGGGCCATATCTCGCTGCTCCCTTGGAGCTGTAGGCTTGAGGAGAAACTGCTCGTCCTTGAGGATGCACGTGGCCAAGAAGAACCTGGAAGTCAAGCTGAGAGCCCAGCCTGGTCCAGTGAGGCGCTCCCAGGAGAGGCTGGTGCAGCAGGAAGCGTCACCCCATTCCTCTGAGAGCCTCCCGCACTCCGAGAGCCTCAGCGGGAGCTGCCACACTCCGGATGGGGAAGAATCCACCGACAGCTCCTTGGGATCCACGGATATCAGTGGGGCCCGCTCGGCCCTCAGGATGCACGTGGCTAAGAAGAGCCTGGAAGTCAAAATGGGAGCCCGGCCCGCTCCAGTGAGGAGCTCCCAGCAGCGAGTGGCAGAGCAGGAATTGTCCTGGAGCGCCTGGCGCCCGATCCACGGCTCCCACAGCGCCGGAGTCCAGCCAAAGGGGAACAACACCCCGCGCTCGGAGTCGGAGAAGATCCTCCAGAGGCAAAGGGAGTTGGAGTTCCCCCATCTCCGGGGAGCTCCTCCGAGCCGGATGTGGCCCCTATTGGCAGCTCAGGTGCTCCTGAGGATGCTCTGTTTTAAATAAATCAGCATTCCCCCAAAGAACTGAGTTTGGGCTGGGATGGGGTTCCTTTCTTCCCAAGAGCTGGGGTTGGATTCACGATGGGGATAGCATGGATCACACATGGCTGGCTTGCTTTTTGCTGAGCAGGGCTTGTCCTTCTCAGGGACTTTCCATGTTTCCTGCTGGGAAAGGTGGGATGAGCGCCCTGGGAGACTCTGGAATCGAGCCCCAGGTGGGGTAGGCCCGCCCCACCCAGCTTCCCACTGGGAGACCCACGGCCACCACCCTCCTCCCAGGTGTTAAAGGTCTCTTTTCTCCATCCCTATCCCGATGGAGACTCCCAGGGGAATGTGCTTTGTGCTGTTCCTTGCAGCTCCAGCCTCTGCACAGGATGCTCCAGGTGAGGGAGTGTTTGGGGGATCTGGCAGCCCTCCCTGGGGACAGGGACAGAGCAGTGACCCCTGGGTGGGTCCCCCTGCCCTGGGCATGGGCGGGGATGGACCATGGGGGTCCCCAAATCCCTGTCACAGCTCTGCTTGTGCTCCCCACGCCAGTCCCTGTCACCAGTGGCTGTGCCAGCTGCTGTCCTGGGGAGCCAAGTGGCCGGTGGGGAGCTGAGCCCGGCTGTGGGGTGATCAGACATAGGGATAGGGATGATGGACACCACCTGGAGTAGCCCCTGTGGAGCTATGGGACCACCGTGGAGGTGAGGAATGGGAACATCATGAAGGAGAAGGGTGTAGGGTGGGACCCTGTCAGCCCCATGGGTTTTCTGTCACCTTCTCTGAGCTGGGTGACACTCCCAGCCCCAATTCCATTCCTTCCCACAGCTCTTCCCGGACAGCATCATCCAGCATGGGAACATCCTCCACTTGTGGCTGTGGCACGCCCTTCTCCCTCCTTGTGGAATGTTACTGCTCTAGGGAAATCGGGAGTCCCTCCCCAGAGCCCCAGATTCCCCTCAGGATCCGTGGCTCTGAGTCTCCCGTGTCCTGCAAGCCCCATGATGGGATCTCTCCGTGAGGGATTCCAAGCAGGGGGCTGTGCTAATGTCCGGGTCAGGATGGGGTACAGGGGCGTCCTCCGTGAATTTGGGGTGCAGGGTGGTGTCGCGTGCCCCTCTCATTCCCAGGGTATTGGTTATTCCCCGATTTCAGGTTTAATCCTCTGCCTGGAGCTCTTGGTTTCTTCTCTTCGGGGCTGGATACCCTAAAAATGGGGAATGAAGACAGGGGGGAAAGTGTACGGGATCAGTGCGGGGGATCCCCTCCACTCCTCCCCTCCTGCAAGTGGGAGCAGATCCAAGATATTCCGGCCCACCCCTTCCTGGGGAAGGAGATCCAGGGGAAATCGTGCTTGGGCAGTGCCAAGCTCCGCGTCCTGGGTGCCGCCCCCCCGCCCGTGCCCCCCGCTCTGCGGGGAGGAGCCGCGGCAGCCTAATGGCCCTTGGTGGATTTTTCTTCCAGGAATTCGCTGCGGGGTGATTTAGGGTTGGTGGAGGTTTTTTGTTTCTTTCTTTCTCTCTCTCTCTTTTTTTTTTTTTTTTTTTTTTTTTTTTTTTTTTTTTTAATCTGTCTGCGCCCCTGTAAACACGGCGTGGAGCTGAAAGGAGCGGGAATGACGAAGTGGGGGGACATGCAGCTTGGGAGGGCTGGCACCCCCATTTCCTTAAGTCCCTTGCGTGTGGATTTGGCATGAGCAGCTCTTCCCAGCAGGAACACGATGTCCTGGAGCCCTGCCCGGAATGGGGCGGGGGGCCAACACTGGGAATTTCCCCCACCCCGCGCAGCCCCACAGAGCCAGGGGACCCTATGGAGCATCTGGAGCATCTTCCCATCCCACGGAGCCACGGAGCACCTTCCCGGCCCCACGCAGCCCTACTTCCCGCCCCTCCCGGGTTTTGGGGGGCCGTCCCCTCCATCCCCCCGTGTCCCCCGTGGGTTGGGCGGTGCCCCGGGGGAAGATGCCGCAGCCGCTGACGTCACGGGGCTCAGCCAATGGGCGCGGGCTGTGGCGGGGTGGGGCGGGGGCGGCCCCGCTGGGGACCGGGGCTGCTCCGGGGGGTCCCGGTGCCCCCCGCTCTCCTCATGCAGGGCATGGGGAGCCTCCGGCTGGGCAGCCGCGCCGTCATGTACACGGCGGAGACCCTCCCCAAGGGCAAGAACCGCGTCATGGGGGTGAGCTTGGGGGGGGGGCGGTCGGAGGGAGTTCGGGGGGAGAAACCCTTGGAAAATCCCCCCTCGGCCCGTTCCTGGGGGGTTTCTCCTGATCCCTCAGGGGATGCTGTGTTTCTGGAGAGGCGCTGGGATGAAGGCATCCCCAGGGTGGCTCTGTGGGCGGGGGGAGGGTTTGAGTTGACCCCATTCCCGCTCTCCCAGACCATCCAGATTATGACGGGCTTCCTGCACATCGGCTTCGGGATCGTCCTGACCACACTCACCAATGTCTACACCTCTGTCTTTGTCATCGGAGAGATCCCCTTCCTGGGCGGCGTGTCGGTGCGTGCCGGGGTCCGGGAAGGGATGCCCACCGGGGAGGGATACCCGCCGGGAAAGAATGCCTAGGGGGGCGTGGGATGCTCACCAGGAAGGGAATCTCACCAGGGAACAATGCCCACAGGGAAGGGAGTGCTGCTGGGGGGGGCGGGGGGATGCCAGCAGGTGGGACACCCATTGGAAGGGATTCCCACCAGGAATGGTGCACCTGCAGCCTCCCGAGGTCTTGGCAGCTGGAAGACAAGGGCGGGGGGGGTCACCGTGTCCCCTGTGCCCCGTTAGTGCCACCTCTGGGCAGGTTTGGGGTGCCCTCAGTGCCAGCTGAGCCCCGTCTCTCCTGCTGCAGTTCATCATCTCCGGGTGCCTCTCCATCGGCGCCGAGAAGAGCCCCACAGAATGCGCGGTGAGTTTTCCCAGAAGCGCGTTGGGAGTGGCCCCGTGGGGTGGGTGGGGTGTCCCTCTGGGGTTTTGGGGGGTTTGCCACTCTCCCCAAAACCCCCTGGGTGCCCTCAGGTGAAGGGCAGCCAGACCATGAACGTCATCAGTGCCATCTTCGCGCTCCTGGGAATCGTGGCCTTCATCGTGGACCTCAACCTCAATGGGCTCTACCGCTCCAGCTTCAACTACTATAGCTATCTCGTCCTGGTAAAATCCCACTTGGTGGAATTCCAACCCTCGGGAACCCCCCCAGGCCTTTTCTCCAGCCCTCGAGGGGTGTTGTGCCCTTTCCCAAATCCCCGTTGGGGTGGTGGTTTCTTCTCTGCTGGTGTGACCTATTTTAGGCTGGTACTTCGGGAGATGAGTCACCCCCTGGAAGCATCCATGAGCCATATAAACGGCGGGATGGATGTCTTGGAGTGAGATCTTGGAGCTGGGGATGCAGAGGGAGAGGAAGGGGGAGCCACAGGATGATGCCCTGTGTGGGATTTGTCCTTCTGGGCACTGCTGGATGGGGTATTGATGGGGTTTTCCCCATCCTGGAGCTCGCAGGGAATGGGATTTCCATCGTGCTGCTCATCTTCACCATCCTGGAATTCTGCATCGCCGTGGCCACTGCCAATTTCTGGTGCCGGGCCACCCGCCTCAGCTCCAACGAGGTAGGAGGAGGGGGTGGTGGCAGGGATGGCTCCCAAAAATCTACCTCCCATGATCCCAGTGTCTCCCATAATCCCGATGTTTCCCAGGCCATGCTGATTGTCCCCAGTGCCACCCGTGTGGATCTGGCCGTGCCACCGGCAGAGCTGCCTCAGCCTCCCAGCTACACCGAGGTGATCCAAGGAATAGCCTGGATAGGAGCAGAACCAGCACTGGGATGGTGCCTGGGATGACAGTCCCCATCCTGCTGCCAGCAGTGTCCCCTCCCTGGGAAAACATCCCACCCCAATCCCCAGGGAGCATCCCGGAGCATCCACCCCTCTGCTCTGGGAATGGGGAGGAGATCCCAAATCCCTGTGGGAGGTGGGTGCTGGGGGGGATCCCCCAAATCCTTCCCCCTTTCCAAAAACACCTTCTGGTCTCTTTGCAGCTGACTGCTCCCGAAGTCTGACACCGAGGATGTTGGAATGGGACCCTGCCTCCATCGCTCCTAAATCCCAGGGCTACGGCATCCTCCTCCCACCGTGCTGCCAGCTGGGATGTGCTGATCCCCCCCCAAAAGCCAGGGACACCCCCAAATTCCCTGCCCCTGGACCTGGTCTGAGGGGCTCCACTTGCTGGCTGCTGTGGGAAGGGGCTTCTCCAGGTGGGAATCTTGGGCAATTCCTGCCTGTAAATCCCTGGTGGGATGCTGGGGTTCGCTCATGTTGGGGTTCAGGAATTCCGGGCGGTCTAGTGGTTTGGAGTGACCCGGATGTATGCCAGGAGTCGGGCGCGTCACCGGAGCATCTACCTCGGCTCGCCCCCTGTTGGCTTCATTTTATTTTGGGAATAAATGCTCTCTCCGGGCTTGTGTCTCCTGAATTTGGGAATTTTCAGCGTGGGAGCTACACTTCCCCCTCACAGAGCTGCTGTCCGTCAGGAAAGAGGCTCATCCTGCCTGATTTAGAGACACCTGCTCTCTCCTGAGGGAATTCTGCCCCACTGAACTCCTAATACCTGCTTGCTTTCCCTGAGGGGAATTTTGCTCCCCTAAACCCCTGGCAGCTGCTCCCAAGGGAGTTTTGCTCCTCTAAACTCCTGGTGCCTGCTCTTCTGAGGGAATTCTGCCCCTCAAAACCCCTCTCCAGAGGGAATTCCATCCTCCTAAACCCCAGTGCCTGATTCTGAGGGAATTCAGTCCCCGTAAACCCCTCAGGACCCGCTCACCTGAGGGAATCCTGCCCCTCTAAACCCCTCTCCTGCTGGAATCCCACCCTCTAAACCAGGGTACCTGGTCTCCGGAGGGAATTCTGCTCCCCACCCCCCATTCCAGCACAGTCCTGCTATATTTAGCTCGGCCGGAGCAGCCGTTCAGCCGGCGGCGATGCCGGTGACGCCAGCACATCCCGGTTCTTCCGCCGCCGGAGAAGCTGCCCCGGGGCTGGAGCCGCTCTGTGGGGTGACATGGGGACACCAGTGCCTCCCTGTTCCCAGCATCCTGGGTGGCGGGAATGGAGCTGAGGGGTGCTCCCAAACCTTACTCATGCAGCAATTCCTAAAAAAATTATTTTCAGGGAAGGAAAAGGGCTCTGGGATCGTTTTGAACTGGACCAGGAGCTTGTCAGCTCCTGACAAGCTCATCTATGGGTTCACTCTTAATTATCCTGCATACATGGAGATGCTGCTGGATTTACTGAGGTGGTGATGAGCATCCAGTGGCATCAAGTTATTTAAGAAGCATCCCAAGCTCATGGAAATGTGGGATGGAGGTGAGGAAAGACACCCCAGTGTCGATTTTCCAAGGGGTGGGAACATCCTGGTGAGTTCCCAGCGCCCTGTGGGAGAAGCTTCTTAATTTTGGGGGGCAGAATCCATCCCAAATATCCCCTCCAGTGCCAGAGTGGGATCAGGGACCTCCTCCTTGAACATTCCCTTAGGTTTCGGGGTGACTTAAGTGTTTTCCTTCTCCTTTCCACACTCCCTGACAACGCTCAGGCTGCTCAGCCAAAGCCTCATGGATTATTCACTCCCTGTCAGTTATTTCTGTTCCCAGCTCTGAAAAAATAATGAGCCTGATCAGTAGGAAAAGCCCCAGGGATTTTGGGAGCAGGATGAACAGGCTGTCTCTGCTCATCCTGTGGCCACAACCCATTACAGCTCTAGCTCCTCACCTGCGGCTCCGGAGCATCCCAACTTCTCCCGGCTCCGTGGGGACCACCACAAAGCCATCCCACCTCCCATCCAAGCTCTGTGTTTTCCCAGTGTGGTGGTTTACAGGGAAAGAGGCTTCCTCCTCTTCCACCAGCATGACAGTCGGTTTTCCCAGAGTAGTATCCCAGTGTTTGGATGTGGCTTTCCCTGAAAAGGCAGGAATAAGTGTTTAAGGCTCTATGGGAATTTGGGATTTTTAAAATATATTTTTATTTTTAGGTGGGAGTTTGCAGCCCTAGAGGGGAGTGTGGACTTCCAGGAGTTGGGAATAGCAGGTGACAGGGACCACAGAGTTTTGTGTCCCTGTCGGTGATCATCCCTAATGATGAGGAAAAACAAAACCTTTGGAGGAGTTGGAAAGGAGAACTGTGGTGTCCCAATGGACTGGGGTGTCCCAATGACTCTTGCCTTTGGGAAGAGATGGATCTTGGACGCACTTCCAGCATCTAAAGATGCCCCTAGAGATCTGGAGAGGTACTTTAGAAGAGAGGCTGGAGTGCCAGGACAAGGGGGAATGGCTTCCTACTGCCAGGGGGTGGGTTTAGATGGGATATTGGGAAGAAATTCTTCCCTGTGAGGGGAACAGATTTCCCAGGAAAGCTGTAGCTGCCCCATCCCTGGAAGTGTTTAAGGTCCCATTCCAGGATTGCCAGTGGAGGTCAATGCCAGTGAAGCCCTGGAGAAGTAGAGGAACTTTTCTGCAGCCTCAGGAATTTTCCTGGGAACAAGTGGATCAAAGGCTGGAATGTCACATGCAGGGGTTGATGGACACATCTGGGACAGGGTTTGGGAGCAATGTCACTGTGTCCCAAATGCCAGGTATGGATGGATCACCCCAGTAGGCAGTGATGCCCCCAACCTCCTGCCTGCTCCCAGCTCCAGATTCCCTAATCCAGGATGGACACTAGGATGTTTAAAGCCAGAAAAACTGAAACCTCTCCCAGAAAACATGACTTGCCGTCTGGAATCAGTATGGAAAGAGCCCTGTGGGAAGGAGAAACACCTGGGAGCAAAGCAAAATGTTGACTTTTGGTATTTTTATGGGGGTATAAAATTTGTCCCAGGAAGCAGCAAGTTTCTGTGGAGGGCTTTTCTCCAATGTAATCTATTTTCTTTGGAAAAAAAAAAAAAAAAAAAAAAAAAAAAAAAAAAAAAAAAAAAAAAACAAAAAAAAAAACACCCTCATTAATTTTGGGGCTGGAAAAAGAATTTTGGTTCCACCAGGCTCATAAATTTTGTCCTGTGCTGGTGGGAGGGAATTTGGGAGGGTCTCACTGATCCCCCTGAGCATCCAGCCAGGCTTCCCCCATCCAAAACTTGTCCTAGAAAATAGGAAAATGAACATTAAAACCCAAGGAATGTGTTGTATATATCTACAAAGCCAAAGCCAAAGCCAAAAAAAAAAAAAAAAAAAAAAGAAAAAACCACCTGCAAAGAGAAGGTTGGAAAGCTCCACCGCCCGGCCTTGCTGCTTCCCTGCGTCTGCTTCAAAGCTTCACCTCCTCTGCAATCTGCTTCCAAAATAAATCCCGACATCCTACCTTGGGCTCCTGCCATCCCCAGCTGGACCTGGGCTTATTTATGAAGGGGGAAAGCACTTTTTTCGTGGATAATTCATTCAGAAAGTGGGGTCTTGGGGGCTGAGGGCAGTCATGGCTGTTTCTGCCTGCAAGGCTGGAACTTCAGGAATGCTGTAGGAATCTGGAAAGGCGGATTTGGGAGGAAATCCACCGTGTAGGGTGGTTTTGGCTGGGAATGTGAGCTGTGGATAATGGTGGAGGATACCCTGGCTGCCTAAAGGCTAAAGAGGGGATCCCAGAATTTCCACGGGGGCTCAAGTGTTCCTTCCCAGGGCTGGAACAAGATCCCTGGGATTGTTAGGATTGGAGTGTTGAGAGGGATGAGGCACCAGCAGGAATTAAAGGCTCTGAGGCATCAGGAATGTGATGAAGAGGCTGAATCTCATCCATGTCCATGTTTTTCCTGGAAAGCCGTGCCGCCAGATGCAGCCCTTTACAAGGCCAAGTGCACGCTTCCATCAGGGATGCAGGATGGAGGAAGGTCATGGGAGGGGTGGAGGAGTGCCATTGGAGCCGGGATGGAGACGTGAGTTGCTGCTCTTTGTTTTCCAGGTCTGTTCTTCCAGCTCTTTTTTGGGATATGATTTAGGCTGGTTTGGAGGGAGTGTCCCATTCCCTGGTGTGTGAGAGCATGGGGAGGGCGCAGAATCCTGGAATGGTTTGGGATGGAAGGAACCTTAAGGATTATCCAATTCCACCCCCGCTGCCATGGGCAGGGACACCTCCCACTAGCCCAGGTTGTTCCAAGCCGGCTCCAGGGCCGGAAGCCTCTCCCGAGCTCTGGAAGCGCGGTGCGTCCAAACGCGGCCTCTCAGCTCCCTCTAGAGCCAGAGGGAAGGAAAAAACTTCTAAAAGTTGCTCCACCTGCTCTTGAAATCGAGTCAGCTGGGGATGGTCCTGTCCTTTCCCAGGCAGAGTGAGAGGTGTTGGGGTGATGCCAGAATCCTGGACCTAAAAATTCCCGTTTCACCAAGAAATTCCTACCTTGCACACATCAGACATCCAGGAAACCTTGGGGGCGGGGATCCTTCAGGTCGGCATGAAATATCCCACTATCCCACTGCTCCTGAAGACAAGGACATGGCTGTTTTCCTGGGAGGAGGGAGGGATGGAGGCAGGAAGGGGCCTTTGGATCCCTCAGGATCCCCTTACTATGTGTGGTGGCTCCATTCCCAGCCTGAACTCCCATTTCCCATCATAAATAACAGCGTCTCCTTTTCCTCTGGCTCCCAACAGAGATGGCCAGGGACCCCTGAATGTGTGTCCTTACTGGGGACAAATCCACAGGAACGGAGGAGGAGAATTCCCAAAAATGGTAACAAAGGAGCTTCCTTTATAATTAAGTTTTTGAAGTTTCCTGTCTCAGTCCGAGTTTTTCCTGGGAAGTGGGCAGTGATAGGTTATGAAAACCTCGTTAGGTACCAAGCTAATTGCAGGAGTGATTCCCAAACAATGCATCCACAATTTGGGATGGAAAGGACTCGCTTGATGCTGGTAAAGGGAGTCTTGGAGCATTCCAAGGGAAAAGCATTCAACCTTCCCAAAGCTGCAGAGCCCCGGGAGGGGTTCCCTGTTCCTTCCTCCCTCTTCCCCTGCAGGATTTTGGGAGTCTCCATTGGCAACGCCGCCTCATTGAGCAAGAGGGGCCTGACGAGAATTCCATGAGCGAGCTTCCCGCAGGGAGCAAAGGGCAGCGGGAGTGTGTCCCTGCCTGGCCACCACCTCCCGGGGATTTCGGACAGCAAAGAGGCGGTGGAGAGGAGGAAGAGGAGGAGGAAAGCACCTGGGAATTCCTTCAGCTTCCTGGGCTTGCTCCCAGGCCATGGCGACCACCACGGTGACCGACGCCGGCAGCGTCAGGATCATCACGGAGGTGATCCCGGCCACAGATCCCCGGGCGGCCCAGCTGGCCTCAGGCTCCCAGGCTCCTGCCAGGACCTCATTCCAAACACAAGGCTTCCGGAAGGCGCATCCCAAGGTGTTGGGGGTGAGACATGGCCTTTCTGGGGTACCAGCAGGGATCGGGGATCTGTGGGGATTGTCCTGCTGGAGGTTCTCCCTGGCTGGGTGGAGAGGAAATTGGGACAGGTGTCTCTCCCGGTTCCTTCCTGGCACTCTGATGTGGGATTTGGGTGGGATGTGTCTCACAGCAATGGGATCGGGATTCCTCTCCCTCATCCTTCCCCAGACTATCCACATCTTCTCTGGAATCATCCACATCAGCTTTGGGATCATCCTGACATTGTGGGAGCACAGGAACCCTTCCCTCCCTGTGGCCAGCGGGATCTTATTCTGGCTGGGGATCCTGGTAAGTTGGGATGAGGACATGGGAATCTCAGGGAGTCCTGGTGGACTGGGGACAATATCCCAGGGTCATCAGGTCTCCACTGACACCCCCCTGCCCCATTCTGGGGTGTCTGTGCATCCCTGAACTCAAGTTCCCATCTGGAGGGACACAGGGAAGGGTGCCTTGCTGCTGACACCAATTCCTGCTGTTTTCCAAGTAGCTCCTGGTCTCAGGCTCGTTGCTGGTGGAAAGTGAAAAAAGAGACAGCCCTGTTCTGGTAAGATCCAGGCTGGGAGGGACAACGTGTCCCCCCATTCTTTATGTCCCTTCCAGCAGCTGCCAGGACCCCTCCACAGCCTGGATTCATCCCACAGGCCAGCTTCCCTCTTGGGAAGTGCCCAGCTCTCCCACATGGAGCACAGGATGGGAGTTAGGGTCTGTGGGATGAGGGAGATGGGATGAAAGGTCCAGGAGACCCTCATGGCTTTGGAATCTCAGTGGGATGAGTGGGATGAAAGGTCCAGGAGACCCTCATGGCTTTGGAATCTCAATGGGATGAGTGGGATGAAAGGTCCAGGAGACCCTCATGGCTTTGGAATCACTGTGAGATGAGTGGGATGAAAGGTCCAGGAGAGCCTCATGGCCTTTGGAGTCACTGTGGGACAAAACTGGGTGGCTTCTCCAGGAGATCTTTGGCTCCAGTTGAACAATCATTGTGGGAAGCAGCCCTTCCCGGGGTCTGTGTCACCGGGTGCTTCCCGCAGGTCAAGACCTGCTGTGTGGTCAATGTGGGCGTTGTCCTGGGCACGCTGGTGGCCACCGGGATCCACGGCACGGCCATCACCCGCAACATGCCCGGCTGTGAGAAGCCCAGGCCCTTCCAGGCCCGCCCGGAATGGTGCGTCCACATGGAGGGCAAGGTACGGACACCCGGGATTGGGTGGGATGTTCAAGGATCCAGGTCTTGTTCGAGTGGTGGATCCTGGGGTATTCCCGTTCTCCTTCTCCTTGCAGATCCTGAGCAACGGGCTGGATTCCACCTTGGCGCTGCTTGGCCTGCTGGAGTTCTGCGTGGCCGTGGCGGTCCTAGCGTTCGGATACGATACGTTCCGGCAGCACACATACACCCAGCTGGTGAGGGAGGCGGGCATCCTCGGGAGTCCCCGGAATGCTCATCCCCACCCCTTCCTTCCTCCGAAGGGCCGCTCCAATCCGAGCGTTCCTGAGTGACTCCCAGAGATTTCCCTGGATTTCCGTGTTTTTGTTTTCCCAGGCGCCGTAGCCGCGGCCGAGCCCCGCACGTGGTGCCGCATCCCGGGGGGGTCCCTGATACCGGAGCCGCCTGGGATGCCCTCAGCGTGTTCGGTCCCCAATAAAGGCCTCTCCCCCAGCCCAGCCCGCGCATGTCTCGGGGGTTACTCGGGATGCAGGGGAGGGGGGGCTCGCCCCGGGTGGGTCTGGGGAGAGTTCGGGGGGTCCCCGTACCGGCGGCCACGGCGGTGGGCGGCCGTGTGTACCCGGCACAAAGATGGCGGCTGTACCCGGCACAAAGATGGCGGCCGCCGCCGTGCGCCGAGGGTATTGCCCAATACAAAAATGACGGCCAGGGAGGCGCTGTGGCTTCGCACTTCTGAGGGGAGCGCGGCTCTGACGTCATCTATGTGCGACGCCGCGGGGCCGCGTGGATCATGGAGGGGGACAACGGAGGGACCCCGCGATCAGGACCGGGAGCGGCCCCCGAGGAGCCCGGCGGGGCCGCCTCGGCTCCGGCCGCGGCTCGGCGGCGGCGGAAAGGCGGCAAGAAGCGGCAGGAGGCGGTGGTGGCCATCCCGCGGGGCAAGCCCAAGTCGGGACGGGTGTGGAAGGATCCCGGGAAGAAGAGGTGGGCAGGAAGGCCCTAGTTTTTTTGGGGGGCTGGGCTCTAGAAGGATTTTTTTGGGGGTCATAAGGTGTGGGAGAATTTTGAGGGGGACAGGATTGTTTGGGGGGCTCTCGGGGCCTTGTGAGGGTGTTCCGGAGGTATCCATAGGCTTTAGGAAGGATCCAGACAGGGATGACTTGGAGGAGTTGCCGAGGAACTGAGGATGCCGTGGGATGCTCCGAGGTTGGCGGAGTTTCATGGAATTCTGGAGAGGAGCTGGAGTAGCCCCGGCTGCATCCCGGGGGGTTTGGGGAGCTAACACCTCCCGTATGCCCGCCCAGGTTCTCCCACATGATCCAGGACAAGGCGCTCCGCAGCTCCTGGGCGCGGAAAATGAAGGAGAGGCAGGAGAAGAAGCTGGTCCAGGAATTGGCACGGCAGCTGGAGGAAACAAAGCAGAGGGAGAAAGAGGTAACGGGGCTCGGGAGCTGGGGAATTCCTGTCTTTCCCAAGCTCCATCCCGTGTCTCTTCCCTCTTCCTGGGCATCAGAGCTGTGGCAGAGTCCAGGAAAAGAGCAGCTGGGATGGAGAATTCCCTGTCCTGGTGCCAAATCCAGTCACTGACGGTCACATGCTCCAAGTCACTGACTCGGAATAAACTCTCTGGGTCAATTCCAGCCTCACCCGGGGTGGAAAAGCTGCTGGAATGACAGATTTCACACTTGGGTGGGCACTGGCGCTGGTTTGGGTTTAATCCCAGAGGAAGGGATCCACAGGGAATGTTTTGGTGCTGCTCCCACAGGAAAAGAAGCGGCGGCGGGAGGAAAACCTGAAGCGGCGCCTGGAAAACGAGCGGAAAGCCGAGGTTGTCCAAGTGGTGAGTCCCCTCTGCCAGCTGGGAACAGCACTGGGAATACCCCACAACCTCCAGCCCCTTGTGGATCAGCCTCTAGTCTGCTCCAGTTCCTCTCCCTGTCTCCATCTTTGGAGGATACTGGGAGGACTGGGAGAATTCCCAGGAAAGCTGGGCACACTGGAAGTGTGTCCCCTGTGTTCTCCCAAGCTTGGGAACACAGAACTGAGGGATAATGGGGTGGTAAAGCAAGGAAAATACCTCACTGATGGGGATCCACGTGGGAAAATCATGGCTTTTCCATTGGGAAGAGATCTGGGAGGTCGGGGTGGATGTGGTGGAGACCTCCCTCACCTGTGGGTGAGGATGGGGTTCGTTTTGGGATAAATCCCCTCCTGGAATCCTTGGTGGTGGCAGGCTGGGAGCCATCCATGCCCATCCTGCCTCATTCCCACATTCTGCTCTACTCCTGGAAATGCTCCAGGACAGGGCTTGGAGCAACCTGCACTAGTGGAAGGTGTCCCTGCCCATGGCCAGCAGCGGAACTGGACCATCCTTAAGGTCCCTTCCAACCCAAACCCTTCCAGGACCCTATGATTCCATGAAAACCCCTCTCTTTTCTCCTTTCCCAGATCCGGAACCCCCTGAAGCTCAAGAGGGCCAAGAAGAAGCAGCTGAGGCGGGTGGAGAAGCGTGATACGCTGGCCCGACTCCAGAAGGCTCCTGTGAAGCGCAGCACGGCCACGGAATGAGGCGGGAATCGGGATACTCCCACACCTGGGGTTCCTATGGATCCTTCTCCTTTCCAGGGGTTTTTCCTCACTTGCCAGGCAGGAATCGCTGCCAGGACCCTCAGTGTTGGACAGACAACAGGACAGAGCTGAGGGGGTGTGTTCCACAGGAACCAGCTGCTGGATCTCCCAATCTTTATGGAATCAAGATGTTGCCGGAGCCAGAGGCTGGAACAGAACTTTGCTTTCCCAATTTTGCCTTTTCCTTATAACAATGAATAGGAACTGAAGCAGATTCGCTTCCAATGGCTCTGGGGACTTTGTGGCTCCAGCTGGGGCCTTCCCTAAGGCATTCCTAGCATTGGAGTGTGCCGTGGCCCTTCATTCCTTGCAGTTCCCCTTTCTCCAAAGAGGGAATTCCCATTAGGAAGGAGCCCTGGAACCTGTCAGCAAGGATTGTGTCACACACTCTCCTGGGGGGGCAACACTGGGAATTTGCTGGGGACTGGAAGTTGGAAATCCACGTGGATTTCTTAACATTCCTGGGTTTTTTTGGTCCATGAACACCCCTTTCTGCATTCCTGGGGAGGGATGTGGCTGTGAGCTGGGATGGGGGTGACAAAGGAGTGCCCTGGGTGGAAAATGGGACTGCAGGAATCAGTGCGAAGCCCTGGGACGGGAATGCAGGGCCCTGGAGCTTCATCCTGGCATGACAAATTGGGGGGGCCCTCAGAATTAGGTTGGAGTGTCCCATCCATGTCCAGGATGCGGGGGGGGGGGGCCACAGGGAAGGTTCGGGGTGCGGCCGGTGCCAGCCGGGCACGGGGTCATGGGACAGGAGGGCTTTGCCCTTGCCATTCCCAGGTTAATGATTGCCAAGGAATCCTAGAACCTCTCCCTCTGCAGAGCCCACGGCCCAGGCTTTGCCCAGAGGGGTAAGAGAAGGGGAAGCTCAAGGCTCCGGGGGCTGAATTCCTGGTGGGAGGGATGTGGGAGAGCCACGTGTCTCCTTCCCGGGGCTGGACTGGGGCCGACATCCCTGTTCCCAGCCTGCCGTGCTGCACGGAGAGGGAGCGGGGTGCCCGCGGGATTGGGGGGGCTCCGAGCCCCTGGATCCTCACCCTGCTCCGGCCCCGGGGTGGGGGAGGAGGATAAGGAGAGGAGACGGTGGGTGCTGGGAATGCCGGGGCTAGGAGACACATGGAAAAAGGGGTGTCCCGGCTGCTAGGTGAGTTTTGGGGCGGGGGGATTGGGGTCAGAGGATGGGAGGTGGTGAGGAAGGAGGGGACGGGGCAAAGGGAAGGAGGGGATGGGGACACGGAAGCAGAGGATGAGGATCACGGAAGGAGAGGACCAGGAAGCGAGGGAATAAGGACCAGAGAAAGAGGGGACAAGGACCACGAAAGAAGGGACAGGGACCACGAAGGGATGGGGACATGGGAAGGAGGGATAGGGACCGGGAAGGAGGGATGCCAGCAGAACTATCTGGACCACAAACCCCATCCTGGGTGTCCCCCGTGAGGATCCCTGGGGACAAGCCCCTGCGGCCAGCCTCCTCCTGGGCGTGGCAATCCCTGTGGGGCACTCAGGGTGATTTCCATTCCTAGGTGCACCATGGTGGAGGTGACAGTGACACCGCAGTCCTCGCTGGCCGACCGGCCCGTGCAGATCCGGGTGCGGGGACTGCCCCCATCCCAACTTGTCACCCTGCGGGCGTGGCTGAAGGACGAGCAGGGAGAGTGCTTCCAATCCCGCGCCTTTTTCCGTGCCGACGCAGCGGGAGAGGTGGATCCTGGGCGCCATGCCGCGGTGGGGGGCAGCTACTCCGGGGTCTGGCCCATGGGGCTCTTCTGGTTCCTGCAGCCCGATACCCTTTTCCGACGGCTGGTCAAGCGGGATGTGGCCGGCAGCCCCTTCCGCGTCCGGCTGGAAGTGTTCGATGGGCTCTGCCTGGGCACGGATCCCGGGGAGCAGCCGCTGGCATCCTGCGAGGCCGAGCGGTGGTACGTGGGGCCCGGCGTGCAGCGGGTGCCCATCCATGAGGGAAGGGTCCGCGGCGCCCTCTTCCTGCCTCCTGGTGAGCGTTGGGGAATTCCGGGATATCGAATCTTGGGACTTGCAGGATGCTTGTTCTTGGGAGCCCTGCGGTGCCCAACCTTGGGAACCCTTGGGATAGCTAGATGGTGTTCCTTTGGGAGCCTGGGATACTGATACTGAACCTTGGGATCCTGGAGATGTCAAGTGTTGGAACCCATGGGAAACAACACTGGGACTCCTGGGATGGTAACCCATAGGATTCCTGGATTGCCCAGCCTTGAAATCCCAAACTTCAGGATCTTGGGATGCCGAGCCTCAGGACTCTCAGGATACTGGATCTTGTGCCCCCTGGGCTGCCCAACCACAAAACCTCTGGGATACAGGACAGCGCCAGTGGCTCCCTATCCCTGACATTGTCCCTGTCTCCTTGCAGGTCCAGGCCCCTTCCCTGGGGTCATTGACCTGTTTGGGGGTGCGGGGGGGCTGATTGAGTTCCGGGCGGGGCTCTTGGCCAGCCGGGGCTTTGCCGTGCTGGCCCTTGCCTTCTTCGCCTACGACGACCTGCCCCGAGTCCTGGCCCAGCTGGACCTGGAATATTTTGAGGAAGCTGCAGAGCTGCTCCTCCAGCATCCCAAGGTAAGTCCTGGAACATGGAGAAAGGCACCTGTGAGGCAGGATGTGCTGGGGATTGGGGACAACCTGGTGAGCCGGATGTCCAGGTGACCAGGGATTGTTCTGGGGACCAAGGATTGTCCCAGGGACATTCTCATCCTGGTGAGCAGGATGTCCAGGTAATGTCCAGGGTAATGTCCCAGGGTTGTCCCGAGCACTAGGAGTGTCCCAGAGACTGGAGATATCCCAGGGAGACGGATGTCCTGGCAACTGGGAATATCCCAGGAGGACATCCTTGTAATGTCCTGTCCCAGTAAATGTATTATCCCTGTGTATTATCCCAGCTGGCTCCATTTCCTCTTCCTTCAGGTCCGAGGCCCTGGCCTGGGCGTGGTGGGTGTCTCCAAAGGTGCAGAGGCGGCCTTGGCCATGGCCACCTTCCTGCCACAGGTGGTGGCCACAGTGTGGATCAACGGAACAGCCTTCCTGCACGGAAACCCGCTGGTCTACAAGGATCTCCGCATCCCTCCCATTCCCTACTGCGTCGAGCGCGTCCTGTTCACCGAGGTGGGAGCCATGGACAACTCGGCCATCTTCCCTGACCCCCGGGATCCCGTCTACAGTGCCTCGGCCATCCCGGTGGAGAAGATCCGGGGGAGGGTACTGTTTGTGGTGGGAGAGGCCGACCGCAGCTTCAACAGCAAGCTCTTTGCCGAGCTGGCCCTGGCGCGGATGCCGCCGGAGAGCGGCCGGATCCTGTCCTACCCCGGCGCCGGGCACCTGATCGAGCCCCCCGGATCCCCCCTGTGCAGCAACTCCAGTATCCGGGGCACTCCCAGGCCGGTGGCATGGGGGGGAGAGCTCCAGCCCCATGCTCGGGCCCAGGAACATTCTTGGCAGGAGATCCTGCAGTTCTTGGAGCTGCATCTGGGGTCGGTGTCTGTGAAGCTGTGAGGTGTGGGGAAAAGGGGTTGGGGTCACCAGGGTTGTCACTGCAGGGAATAAAGTGTCACTGGTGCCTCCTGCCTGTGCTCCTTGGGGGATGATGTGTGCGACAAATATTGGACACAGATTTAGGAGATACATTGGAGATACTTGGGAGATACATAAGATACATTGGATACATATGGGATATGTATCAGTTACATATAGGATATATATTGGCGATGTGGGATATATATTGGATATACACCAGATATAAATTGGACATATAGGATATATGTTGGATACATATGGGACATAAATAGGATACAGAACAGACAGCTCAGACGTATATTGGACATATATAACACATATTTAATACATTTATCAAACATATATATCTATAGAGCATATATCGGGCACATATAGAACATATGCTGGCCATATATCAGCCCAGCTGTGGCTGTGGGGACACACTGCTCTCCCTGCAGCTGCCCTCACTTCCTGAGGAGGTTTGAGGCAATCACATCCAGCCCCTGGCTCCTCATGCCCTCCTGCCAGGATCTCTGTGCTCCTGGGAGCTGGTGGGAGCCCATTCCCACACCCAGGGCATGGGACAGGGAGTGGCTGTGACCGGCATTCCAGGAAGGGTGGGGAAGGGTGAAGTGGTTTAAGCCACAGTAAAGATAAATCCCAGAAGGGAAACTTGGGGAAAGGGAGGCAGAGGGAATGCACATGGAGGACTTTGGATTCCCTGTGGCATTGCCAGCTGGGCACAGCAGGGATTTGGAGTAACTGGCTCATTCCCAGTCCCTCAGATGCCACTGGGGCCATGCCACTGTGTCCCCTGGTCCCATGGCTATTCCAGGAGTGGCGTGTCCAGATGTCACAGCTGTCCCCACTGGCTCTGGGGAGGTGGGCACACACCAGCCTTCTCCTTTCCCCCTGGATAACTTGATCCAGCTGGGCATGCTGCCCGGCACCAGTTCCTTTCCTTGTTCACTGGGACAGTCTCCAAGTGCCTGGGATAAGCTTGGCTTGTCCCTGGTCACCGTGACACGGCCTCAGGAGGTGACCACAGGGCTGGGGCACTGAGGTCACCAGCAGCACGGGAGCGAGGAGCCCTGGGCAGAGCTCATCCCACGGGATCAGCTGATCCTGATACCCCCCCCCGCACCCCAGCCACCTGGATATAAATCCACACCGCAGAACCCCGTGCTCCGCCTGTGTCACCGCCATGGGACGGAGCTGCTCCTTCCTCCTGCTCCTCTTCCTCCTGTTCCCATGGCCCAGAGCCACCGAGGCACTCCTGCAGTACCGCCACGACTGCGGAGAGTTGGGAATGCAGCTTTTAGTCCTCCCACCCCACGGCCGCACTGTCCGCTTCAAGGTTCTGGGTGAGTGGGGGGACTCCCTGAATCCCCTTGGGGTGCTGGATCTCTCTGGGATTCCCCCCAAAGCTGGAGTATCCAGCTATCATGGTGGAGGTATCCTAATGGGATGAGCCCAATGGCTTGGATGAGCTGTTGCTGCTGCCCGGGGGGGTTTCCATGCACCTGGATGTGTCACTTCCCTGTGTCCATGGTGTCCCCCCAGACGAGTTTGGCTCCCGTTTTGACGTGGCCAACTGCTCCATCTGCCTCCACTGGCTGAATTCCAGGGAGGATGGCTCTGTCATCTTCTCCTCGGGCTACAAGGGCTGCCACGTCCTGTTCAAGGTGACACTCCTGTCCTCTCCGCGGTCCCCTCCAGCAGGATGGGGGTGACTGTCCCTTGTGTCCCCCTGCAGGAGGACCTCTACATCCTGCGGGTGCAGCTGGAGGAGCTACTGTCCAGCGGGATCCCCGTCACCTCCTATGAGGTCAACATGACCTGCCCCAAGCCAGGTGCCTCTGAGATACTCCCAGATGGAACACGGGAGCAAGCCCGGGACAGCGGAGTCCTCATCTCCCACACTGGCCTGCACCAGGTCTCCGAGTCCTCTCTCACCCTCGCAGAATCCCAGCTCACATCCCGAGATCACTTGGAGCAGGTTCACACAGTGGGACAGTACCAGCCCAGCTCAGTGCTTCCTGGAATCCAGCACCATTCCAATCCAGCTCACCCAGGGCTTCTGTCCCAGCCTGGTAGGGTTCATCCTGTCACCCAAATCCAGGGAACCTTCATCCGCCCGGGAGTGCAGTCCCCCCAGCCTGGGGGCCAGAGCCAGCCAGGGATCCTTCGCCCAGTGCTTGTATCCCAAAACCATCCCAGTTTGATGCATTCCGGGGGTCAGACCCAGCCAGGGCGCCTGCATCCAGGCTTTGTATCCCAAAACCAGCCTGGGATGGTGCATCCTGGGGGTCAAAACCAACCAGGGATTCGCCCAGGGTTTGCATCCCACAACCATCCTGGGAGTCAAAACCAACCAGGGATTCGCCCAGGGTTTGCATCCCAAAACCAGCCTGGGGGTCAAAACCAACCAGGGATTCGCTCAGAGTTTGCATCCCACAACCATCCTGGAGGTCAAAACCAACCAGGGATTCGCCCAGGGTTTGTATCCCAAAACCATCCTGGAGGTCAAAACCAACCAGGGATTCGCTCAGAGTTTGCATCCCACAACCATCCTGGAGGTCAAAACCAACCAGGGATTCGCCCAGGGTTTGTATCCCAAAACCAGCCTGGGGGTCAAAACCAACCAGGGATTCACCCAGGGTTTGCATCCCACAACCATCCTGGGGCTCAAAACCAACCTGAGCAACTTCGTCCAGGGTTTGTATCCCAAAGCCCTCCCAGGGGCCAAAACCAACCTGGGCAACTTCATCCAGGGTTTGTATCCCAAAACCCCCCCAGGGGACAAAACCAACCAGGGCTTCGCCCTGGGCTTGTGTCCCACAACCAGCCTGGCTTGACCTCCACCAGTGCTCAGACTCCAGCAGGATTCCTGCGGCCAGGAGCTCAGCCCCCAAACCAGCCAGGAATATCTCGTCCCAGTCATCACTCCAACTCCCAAAATGGGCTCCAGGGCCACACTGGGCTGCTCCATCCTGGCCATCCCAGCCCGGCTTTGGTGCCCCCAGGACTCTCATCCTGGCCAGGTTTCATCAGCCCTGGATTCCAGGCTCAGCCCCAGCCAGGCCTGGGACGCCCAGGGCTGCAGCCCCAGCCTGGATTGCTGCATTCTGGGATCCACTCCCAGCCCAGTCTGCTGCAGTCCACAGCGCTCTTCTACCCCTCGGCAGGGGCAGGTGAGGTGGGAAGATGGGATGCAGGGAGGCTGGGACAAAGGGAAACAGCCTCAAGGTGCTTTTCCAACCCACGTTCCATGCTGTGTCCTTCTCTGCTTCTCGCCAGGAACGCCGCGGACACGGGAGCAGTGCCAGGTGCCGGTGGGCCGGATCCCTTGCGTGGCTCCACAGGGACGGGATGGATGCCTGCAGGCAGGATGCTGCTACGATGACATGGACCGTACCACACCCTGCTATTATGGAAATACTGGTAGGACACCCGGAGGCACATCCCAAAATCCCTGCCTGGCGCTGGGAGAGGGTGCTCAGGGTGACGGAGCCTCTCTGCGGCATTGCAGCCACCGTGCAGTGCCTGCTGGAGGGACACTTTGTCCTGGTGGTCCCGCGGGGAATGGTGACCCAGCCATACAACCTGGACAGCGTGAGGCTGGCCAGCAGCCAGGCGGGATGTGAGCCCCTCCACGTGTCCGAGGCCTTTGTCATGTTCCGCTTCCCGGTCACCCATTGCGGCACCACCGTCCAGGTAGGGCGGGAAAACCCCGGAGAACCCCCAGGATGCTCCCAGTCCCTCCAAACCTTCAGGATAAAGGACTCATGTACATGCTGCCTCCAGCCTCAAATTCTGACCTGTGTATGCCCCAGGATGTTTCCCATTCCAGTGTTCCTTACACAGGTGGTGGAGGACAGGCTGATCTATGAGAACCAGCTGATCTCCACTATCGATGTCCAGGGATCCCCCCGTGGCTCCATCACTCGGGACAGTGTCTACATGTAAGGGAAGAGGGTGGAAAAATCGAGGCAGGGAGCCTGGATTCCCCCTTGGACGAAACCAACCTTCACTCCCGCCACATCCCTGGTGGTGTCCCCACAACTTGGGCTAAGGGGGCTGATGGAAGATTTGGGAGTCTCCCACCTTTCTCTCCCTTTTCCCCAGTCTCCATGCTCGGTGCATCTACAACTCCAGTGACCTCCTTCCCTTGGGAATGGAGGTGGCCACACCCCCCACAGCCGCCCCCTTGGCCATGCCGGGCCCACTGGGGCTCCAGCTGCGGATTGCCACTGGTGAGTGTTCCTTATCTCCCTCCCTATCCCGTTCCCCATCCCACTCAACCCCTCCCAACATTCCTGCAGATGAATCCTACAGCTCCTACCACCCTGTGGGTGACTTCCCCCTGGTGAGGGTGCTCCGGGACCCCATTTATGTGGAAGTCCGGCTGCTCCAGAAGACGGATCCCAATTTGGTGCTGGTGCTGCAGCACTGCTGGGCCTCCCCTGGCTCCCATGCCACATCCCAGCCCCAGTGGCCCATCCTGGTGGAGGGGTGAGTGGAAAAGGATGGGAAGATGGAAGTGAGGTGGGCTCACTGTGCTGACAGTGTCCTTGTTTCCTGCCCAGGTGTCCCTTCCAAGGGGACAACTACAGGACGAGGCTGATTCCAATGGGTCCGGCCTCTCCGGAGCTGCCCTTCCCAAGCCACTACCAGCGCTTTGTCATCTCCACCTTCACCTTTGTGGAGTCCCCTGAAATGGCTGTGCTGGAGGGGGAGGTCAGGGGGATCCCCATGAATCCCTGTTGGGAATGCCTCAGTGTTGGGAATCCCTCATCCTAACATCCCCAAACCCCAAACTCACCCCAGCACTAACCCTGCTTTCAGCTGCCCACTCTCTTCCTGTTGGGAAGCTGCTTTTGGGGTGTTCCTCAAAGCTTGTGGATGTTCTTGGGGGTCCCTTCAGGCTTGGGGACCCTTTCTGGGGGCCCTCAGGTGACACTGGCATTCCTGTGGCTCCCAGGTGTACATCTCCTGCAGTGCCTCTGTGTGCCACCTGGCCCAGCCAGAGCCCTGCCGACCCTCCTGCCAGCTGGGAGTGCCCTCACGTGAGTCTGGGAGCCTCCAGGGATTTGGGAAGACCTCTACACGTCCCCCTCTTCCCAAGCCAACCTGTTGTTCCCCACAGGAGTGCGGAGGTCTCCGGGAGACAGGAGGACAGGTGACAGCATGGGGACAGTCACATCCCAGGGATGCATTGTCTTTCCTGAGGTTCCCAAGAGAGGGGGAGCTCAGCAGAGAGGCTGAGGGGTGAGTGCCTTCTGCTCCCTAAAAGCCCCTTCATTCCCAACCCCCTTCCATCCCTTAAAGTTATCTCCTCTCCATCCCTCTTCACAGCTCCAGCCTCTACCTGGATGGCGTTGGATGTCTCTGGGAAAGCTGGAAAAATAAAACTAGTGCAGAGCACGGCTCTAAGGGTTGTTTGTCCTTAGGATAGAAGGATAGAGGGTCTCTAATCCCCACTCCAAGCTGGCAGCAGCCACAGCCCCCCAAATCCCACCCTGCTATACTCCAGCCCTTCACAGGAGCCCTTTCCAGCTGGGATGACAGGGAAGAAGTCTTTATTTCCATACTGAAACTGAGTAACTCCTTACAAAACTGCACAGTCCTCCCTCCATCCACACATCCTGGCCTCAAACTTCCACCAGCATGGGGATTGGGTTTTTTTTTGTCAAACCAGTTACAAGCACAAAACAATCTAAAGGCAAAAAACACACGGAATTGGGAAAAAAACCTAAACAATAAATTCATGAAGCACAGGGAAGGCAACGTCTGACTTCCCTTGCGCCAACAGCTACAACAGGGGAGGCTTGATAATCCCACCTGGATAATCCCACCTGGATATTCCCACCCACCTCCCACCTCAAATGCCAAAAAAATCCCAGGCCCACTTCCAGGGCTACAGGCTGTAGAACTTGAGGCTCCGATCCATGCCTGTGGAAGCGATGAACTTGGCATGGTGGCCAAAGGCCACTCCAGTGGTCAGACCACTGTGCTCTGTGGATGGAAAACAATCCACGGTCACAATTCTGAGCAGATTTGTCCCATTCCCACTCCAGCCACTTCCATGATTCCCACAACCCCTCACCTGTGAAATGGAGGATCTCTGTCCACTGCTTGCAGATGTAGACCTGGACATCCGTCCCGCCCAGCGCCAGATAGGTCCCGCTCTGGTCGAAAATCAGGGATTTCACCTATGGAAAAGAATCACAACAAGGCGCTAAAAAAGCTTCCGATGGTTTTTTTGGGATGCCCCAAGCCCTGGAGCACAGAGGCCGTGGGGGGAAAAAGGGACACCACACACCTCAAAGTTGTTATCCAGCTGCAACGTCTTGAAGTTCTTGAGCTTCCTCAAATCCCAGAGCTTGACGGAGGAGTCGTCGGCGGCCGTGGCCAGGTAGTACCCATTCTCCGAGAAGGCGATGCTGGTGATGGGCCCGGAGTGTCCCGGGAAGTTGGCCACGTTGGTGCGTTCCTGGGGACAAGGGGGTCAGAGGGCACTTCAGCACTGGGATGTGACATCGTTCCCAAAGGACCTCTGGGGTCACGGTGTCACCAGCGGCTGCTCTGTAGCTGGAATCTTGGGATTTTTGGAGGAACCTCCAAAATCATTCCTCAAAGTCCTGCTCCTTAGGATGATCCCCAAACCAAGCTCAGACCCTTCTCAAACCTCTGTTCCCACACATTCCCATCAGCCCTTACCTTCAGATCCCAGATCTTGATTTGGGAATCCATCGTTCCCGTCCCAAAAATGAGCCCATCTGGATGGAACTGGGCACAGGTGAGAGCTGCAGAGACAATGGGAGAATCAGACACTTGGGAAGACTCCCAAGAGGGTTGGGAAGACTTGGAAAGTTGGGAAGGCTCAAGAGGGTTGGGAAGGCTACCAAGACCCCTCCAAAGGAGTTCCCACGAACTCCAGGAGCCAAGGGATGCCCAGAATGAGGATAACCAACTCCAAGGCTTACCACATCCAGAGCTCTCATCCGTCACTTTGGTGAGGACACGGCCTGTCTGGATATCTGAGAAAGCCCAGTACTGGGAGAGAAGAAAAGCATTGGATATGGAAGAGGTGGGAAGCAAAGGTGGGATCTGTGGGATGGGTAGGGATTCACCTGGTCATCCGAGGAGCTGAGCAGGTAATCACCCGTGGCATGGAGGCTGAGCCCGGTCACGGAGCCCTCGTGGGCACGGACCACCTGGACACAGGAGGCGTTGGGAACGGACCAGATCCGGATCGTGGCATCGGGAGAAGCCGAGAACACCAAGTCCTACGCAAGGACAACACCAGAAGGTTCACACGGGAAGAATCCACCTCTCCGAGAGCTCCCGGCAGGAGAGCCCACCAGAGGAGGTCCTGATATCCAGATCTGAGGCATCCTGGAAAGTGAGGGAAGAGCCAGACACACCTGGGATGGGTGGAAGACGACGCTGGTGACTTTCTTGGTGTGGCCCTTGAGCGTGGCCAGGATCTGCTCCGAGCTCTTGTCGAACACAATGACATTTTTGTCGGCTCCACCTGGAAAACCGAGTGGGAAGCGCTGGGATAGGAGTGTGAGGCCAACCAACTCCCAGTCCACTTGCCTTACGTCCCTTGTCCCCCTTCAAATTCCCAAAAACACAAAGAAAGAGACCCATTCCCAGGTGGGAAATCCCTGGGAAAGCTCCCTTACCAGTGAGGATCTTGTTGGTGTCGGAAGGACACAGATCCAAGGCAAGAATTCCTGGGATGCTGGCGCTGTGCAGCCCCTATGTGAGGGAGAACCCCAAATTAATGCCACAAGCAGCAAAACACTCCCAAATGGAATTAAGAAACAACTCCCAGCTCCACACAGAAATTTTCCAGTCCTTTCCCATCCCAGCACTCACCACATGTGAGGCCACCTGCCGGTACTTGCTGAGCTCCTCCGGCTTCACCAGCTCCTCCGGGACTGTCTTGCCCCTCTGGAAAAAACATGGACAACCATCAGCCTTTGTTGGAGCACGGCACATCGTAGCTCCCCCCAAAATCCTTAGAGAAGACCACTCACCTTCTTACGCTCTGTGGTCAGCACCGTCGCTTTGTCTTGGAGCTGGAAAATAAGAGAAGGGTGAGCACAGACTGGGAATTCTGCACTGGGAAAATGGAGAGGGCAACACGTGGACATGCTGCCCTTACCTTCTGGATGATCTCTGGGGTCATTCCCGCCAGCTCTCCCAGATCCATGGCCTCGCCAGTGCCCTGTGTGGCACAAAGAGAAGGGACACGCAGAGAGGGAATTTGGGCGCAATGCCAGGAAAGGGGTTGGCAATGAGCGGGAAAAGGACCATGATGGGGAGCAGGCACTCACGGCCACGTTAGGCTGCGCTGACGGCACCACCTGGGGCACGATGAGCCCGGCCTGAGGCTTCAGCGTGGCCAGAGCTGCAAAAACACAACAAGTTTAAAGAGGAAAACGGGATGAGCGCTTCCCAGTGCCCCTTCCTGGGAAGGCCGGGCGTCCTGTCACCTTCTCTGGCGGCAGTGACCTCCTTGGTGAGGCGGGCGATGACCCTGCAGGCGGCATCGTGCTGGTAGAGGGCGTGGGACAGCTCCTGGCGCGTGGTCTGCAGCTGCTGCCGCAGCGTGAAGCTGTGCAGCATCACAGCGTCCTGCCGGGAACAGCCGGGGTCAGCCCAGGAACAGCAGGATCCCGGCCCCGGCAGCGCCCCCAGCACTCACCCACTCGTCCTGCAAGGCCTTCAGGATGGCCGGGATGCTGGTGGCCGAGGGGGGCTTTGGGCGGATTGGGTGGGCGACTGCAAGAAAGACGGACAAATCATCCATGTCCTCCACGTCCCCACGGATCCCTGCACTCCCATCCCTCGGCGTTCCCATTTTACCATCCCTCCTCTGCCCCTCTCCTTCCCAGCATCTACAGCTGAGTTTGGCATCTCAGCCAAGCCCAAAACACTTCTGGCACCGCCATTCCGACCCCAGAGCCGCATCCCCCCCGAGAGTTGCTTTTCCCGGGAGAACCGTTTCCCTCCCCGTTCCCGATCCCCGGCACCTTTGATGTCGATGAGCTGCTCCTCGGACAACGGCTGGTTGTTGACAGGGTCGGTGCCGTTCTCAGCGATGTATTTCTCGATCAGCCGCCGCTCGTACACGTGGTTGGACACCGGCGACACACACGGGTGCTCCGGGACCTCGTTGGAAACTACGGGGGAAAGGGAAGGACATGATTAGACGGGAACGGGGGTTCGGGAAGCCCCTGCCCCGTGATCCCCGGGTGACCCCAGCTGTCCCCGCCCCGCGGCCCGGGGTCCCCCATTCGATAGCGCTCCCCGCCCCCCTCCCGCGGCCGTTCTCTCTCCGCACTCACTGGAGCAGATGAGCGCCATGGTGGAGGCCGGGCGGTCGCGGCGCTCCGGCTACGGCCCCGCTGTCCTTTCCGAGGCTGTTTCCGGTTCTCCTTTCCGGTCCGGGGTCCCGGTTCCGGTTCCGGTTGGCGCGCGCGACCCCCGCGCCGCTGCCGAGCGCTCACGCGGGCGCCGCCGACACCGGAACCGGAAGTGCTCCCGGCATCCCCCGCGCTCCCCCGCCGGCGGGAACGGCGCTTCCCGGCGTGCACCGCGCGCCGCCGACCGCCTCCGACTGTTACCATGGTGCCCGCGCACCCGGCATGCACCGCGGCGGTCCCGGGGACTACAGCTCCCAGCGTGCCCCGCGGCGGAGCCGAGGGAAGCCCCGGTGAGGGGGGGTCGGGGGGGGACCCCGGGGTGGAGGCTGGAATTCGGGGGAAACTGGGGGAAATTGGGGTGGGATCAAGAGGGAATGGAGGCAAAATGGGCGGGAGAGGCTCCAGGCGGGGCTTAGGCGGGGTGAGGGAGCCCTGGTGGGGGCTCCAGGGGGCGATCCCGGGGGTAGTTCGGGGATCCCGAGGAGTGGGGGGGGACAGTGGGAGGTGGGTACAGAGAGGCCTGGGGCAGATCCTGGAGATACGGGAGATCAAAAGGATCCTGGAGACTGCGGGGATCTGGGTGTGGTGCGCACAAAGAGATTTGGGGAGCCAGTGGACATTGGGGAGAGCCAGGGAAGACTGGGGGGATTTTGGGGATCGTGAAGGGTGGAGGGTGCTGAGGAGGGCGGGCACAGGGAGGATCGGGAGTTCCAGGGAAATGGGAGGAACTGGGTGGGGCTGGGCACACGGGGATTGGGGAGATCTCAGGGAGGAGTGGGGAGCACGGGGGGTCTCAGGGGTGGCAATGGTGGCTGTATCCTATCCCGGAGCGCCCCGCTCCCTCCCTTGGGAAGGGCTGCCCCCCCTTCCCAGCCAGGCCCGGTGCCCTTGGCTGTGTCCCGCTGACTCTGCTCTGTCCCAAAAATAGCCAGGACACCCAGGCCTGTGCTGAGGTGGGGCAAGGAACTGGGCTGTGGAGCTTCTGCCCTTTCCTCCTGATTAGGGAACCCCAAAACAGGCAGAGTGTCCCCTCCAAGCACCCCCACCTCTCTCTTTCCCCACAGATCCCAGGTTTCAGGATGAGGAGTGCCATGGGGCACCAGGTCCTGCTGGCCCTGCTGCTGTGGATCCCATTCCTCATGGGATCAGCAGGGGACGGAGCCAAGGATGGCCAGGAGGGATTCCGGGCACACACCACCACCTCGGATGACCTGCTGCTCCGGCTGGGGAGATCCACTTGGGACACCCTGGAAAGCTGGGTGGGACACCAGCCCCTGCAGATGGTGGCAGAGGTGGGATCCTGATTCCCAAACCTTTTCTGGAGTTCCTTGTGGAAGGACATGGCTGTCTACGCCCTCTTTTCCAATTCTCTTATCCCCATCTTTCCCTGCAGAGCCTCTCCACCGCCCTCTGGATTGTTTCCTCTGGGATCTCAACAGCCCTGACCACGCTCTGTGGGATCCTGGGGGATCTCCTGGCTGCTTCCCGCATCAACGGTGAGCAGGATTCACCCCGTGGGACAGCTCCAGTCCCCATTCCTGGTGCCACTGCTGACTCCCAGATCCCATTCCCAGGCCACCGGCTGGTCCGAGCGGCAGCACTGGCTCCCGGAGAAGTCCAGAGGGTTCTCCTGTGGGCAGTGGCCGCCCTCCTGGGATCCTGGCTGCTATCCAGGCTTCGAGGGCTGCTGCTCCCGCTGCTCCACGGGGTGAAGCTTTTCTTTTTCCTCGGAGCCTTCCTGCACGTGGCCACTTCCCGGGAGAGCCCCACGGTGCAGGCGGGAATGCTGCTGGGCCTGTGGGTGCTCTATGCCATCCTGGGCAGCCTGGTGGGATCTCCAGATTCCAGCAGGAAGCTCGACGCAGCCGTGCGGAGCCTGGAGTGGAAGGTGGAGGAGCTGCGGCGGCGCCAGAAATTTGGGGGCCCCCGGAACCGGGAGGATTGAGCCCCCCTAAAGCTTCCCCAAAGCTTGGCTACATTATCTCAAACATCCCAAGCATGTGTCACCCCTGCTCTGCTGAGCCCCCCATGCTCCCTCCCCTGCTTTCCGGTTTTCCTAGAGGTCGTGGGAGCCCCCCATCCCTCTGGGATCACCCCAAAATCGGGGACTATGCCTTGCAACACATGCCACAAGTGCCTTTACCCCAAAATCCCCCACAAGCCCCAAATGTGGGAGAAGAGCTCTCACATTCCCTCATTGCCAGGGATGTTGTTCCAGCCCAGCTGGCTTGGGGTGCCAAGGGGATCTCATTCCCCATCCTGGGGTCTCTGCTTGTTTTGGGGTCCTCCTACTGTCAGGTTTTGGGTTTTAAGCTGCTTTTTAAACGGTTTTGATAATGTGGTTTGGAATAAAGATGGATTTATCCAGCCTGACCCTGCTGCTTTCCCATGGGAAGGGGGTCAGGCTCAGAGCTGCCCCCCCCCCCCAGTCCATTCCGGTGTGAAGGGAGGAGGAGGAAAGGAGGAAGAGGAGGAGAAGGAGGGTGGTTTATCCAAGCCAGGGTCCCACTGCCCTCCAGCTGTTCCTGCTGTGATTCCCGCTCGCTCCGTGCCCCTGGCCTGGGATGTCCTTGTCCTTCCCATGTCCCCAGTATCCCTGGTGGAATGGGGAAAGATGGATGGTAACTGGGGGAAGAATTCCTGCCCTCCTGCCCTGCTCCGAGGGTACTCCGTGTGGCCTGGGGTGTTCGGTGCTGGGTGGGAATGGGATGAGGAGCAAGGATTGGGATGGGAATGGGATGAGGAGCAGGGATTGTGATGGGGATGAGGAAGAGGATGAGGAGCAGAGATGGGGAGTGGGACGAGGGTGAGAATGGGAAGCAGGGATGGTAATGAGGAATGGGCTGAGGATGAGAACAGAGAGCACGGCTGGGAATGAGGAGTGGTATGGGATGTGGCTCGGGCTGTGGAGTAGGAGCCGGAGCACCGGGTACTGCCGGGCTTTAGGACCCGGCGGGACGAGGCGGCGCCGGTGCCGGTCCCGCCCCGGCCCCATTGTCTGGGCGCGGGGGCGGAGGGACGGGAGGCACAAGGGGAGCGACGGGAGGTACCGGCGGCACCGGCACCGGCGGCATCGGCGGACGGACCGGCCATGGCCCCAGCGCCCCGGCTGGCCCTGCTGGCCGCCGCCCTGCTCTGCGCCCCGGGTAAGTGGGAACAGCACCGAGAATGGCATCGGGAGCGGCAGCTGGCACCGGGCACCGGCACCGATCCGACCCCGCTCCGCACCCCTCCCGCCGTCCTGCCGGGATCCGCTCCCGCGTACTCCCGCAATCCGGATCGAATCCTCCCTTTCCCCACGTTCAAGGTCCCTCCGTTCCGCCGGGATCCCGGGAGCCGGGGCGACCTCACCCCCTCCTCCTTCTTCCCGGCGTTTCCCGGGATCTGCGTCCCCCATTCCGCGGGGATCCGTATCGCCTCCATCGCCGGGGATCCCGAGGGGGTCACCCGGGGAACGTGGGATCCACTGGGATCTCGAGAGGGGAATCTCCTCCCAATCCCCACGGGAACCCGCCGCCCGAGGGACTCCCCTTCCCCCCGGATCCCGGGATCTGCCTCGCCTTTCCCCGTGCACCTGATCGCCCTGGTGGGATCAATTCCCGGCCGTGAGGAAGCCTGGCCCGGGCATCCAGGTGGGATCTGCTCCCTGTGATGAGGCATCCCTTTGATCAGGGCACCATGAGCCTGGATCCCACCCTGCAGGACATGTTTCCAACCCTCTCCCCATTGGGGAATGCATTCCCACAGGGAACAGTTGGGACTGGGGGAACTGAGTGGACTCCCAGTCCTGATGCAGGGATGGGATAACCCCGGGATGAGATAACCCTGGGATGGGGCAACCATGGCGGGGGTGACCTCAGAATGCGGTGGCCCAGGCAAGGGGTCACCCTGCGTGCTGCCACAAAGGAGGGCACAAAGACGCCCACTTGCCATCCCTGTGCACCCCATTCCCACTGTGTCCCTGCGGGATGTGACGCATCCTTGTCCTTGCAGTGAGGGGTGATGGGGACCCCCCGGATCCCGTGTTCCTGCCAGCGGAGCTGGAGGTCCTTGGGGTGTCCGAGTCCTACCGGCTGCAGAGGGTGGATCAGGACGTGGCCTCCAACTCTTCCCTGCACACCCACTCCGAGACATTCCTGCTGCTTCATGCTGGATCCCAGCCCCTGGTCCAGGCCACCTACCCCCCATTCAGCATCCACCAGGTAACCGGGACTCCTGTTTCCCCTGGGCCACCCCAGGGTGGGTGTCCCGGCCCCCACCACCATCCTGGTGTCCTTACAGGAGGTGCCCATGGAGAGCTCCTCCGGCTCAGCAGCTTGGGCCATCCGTGCCGTGTCTCTGGAGAGCTCTGTGTCCCATGCTGAGCCTGTGGCCCGTGTCCTCTTCCATCTGCATGGGCCTGACTGGATGCCTGGGAAGTGGGATCATGCCGGGACCCAGGATCATCCCAAGGACTGGGACCACCCTGGGGGCTGGGGTCACCCTGATGTCTGGAACCACGCTGGGGGTCAGGGTCATCCCAGGGACTGGGATCATCCCAGGGAGCAGGACTATCCTGGGGTCCAGGATCACCCTGGGGATCGTGACCCCAGGGACCAGGGCCACCCTGAGCAGCGGGACCACCGTGGAGTGTGGAACCACCCCAAAGACTGGCACCACCCTGGGATCCACGGTCACCCCAAACACTGGGACCACCCCAAGGACCAGGACCACCATGAGCAGCAGGACCACCCTGGGAACTGGGATTCCTCGAGGGACTGGGATCACTCCAGAGCTCGGGATCTCCCCTGTGTCACCCTCCACGCTCACCACCGCGGGCGGGTGGCCCGGGGGACGTGTCGCCTGCAGGTCAGTGCCACCCTGGGGACCCTGGGGACCCACAGCATCCCCCCAGCCTAATCCCAGCACCCCCTCTCCCTTGCAGGCCCCACTGGGCGTGTGCGTGGTGGAGCTGGAGATCCCTCCACGCTGGTTCTCCCTGGGATCCCTCCATTCCCACCAGAGCCGCCAGCGGGATTCCAACCCCTTGGAGCCTCTGGAGCGGCCAGAACCAGCTGAGCTGCGCTACAGTGTAGGGGAGTGCGGGAGTCAGGAGCAGGAGGCTCCCAGGTTCCTGGGAATGCTGGAGCTGCGGGCAGGAGAGCCGGAGCGGCGGCAGGAGGTGCGGCTGGATGAGAAGGTGCTGCTGCGTGTCCCCAATGTCCCCCTGCGGCCCGGGCAGCGCTTCACAGCCACCATCGCCCTGCACCACAACTTCACTGCCGACAGCCTGACCCTGAGGTGAGAGCAGGGACAACAGGGACACCGGGACAGTGTGGGACACTGTGTGACACTGTGTGACTGTGAGGGACACTGTGTGACAGTCAGCAAGACAGTGTGACAACAGTCTGTGACGTTGTGTGGTAATTCATGGCAGTATGTGACAACATTTAACACCATGTGCACTGAGTGACATTGTGTGACAGTGTGACTGATACTGTGTGACACCATCTGACAGGGATATGATACTGTGTGGCATTGTGTGACAGTGTGACTGACACTGTGTGACACCATCTGACAGGGATATGATACTGTGTGGCATTGTGTGACAGTGTGACATTGTGTGATGGTGAGTGACACTGTGATACCATTTGATGCCATTCTGACTGCAACTGACACTGTGTGACATTTTGTGATACTGTGTGACACCATCTGGTACTGTTCTGGCAGTGAGTGAGGCTGTGTGACATTGCATGACTGTGAGCAACACTGTGACATTGTGTGGCAGTGAGTGACACCCTGTGATTGTGAGTGACACTGTGGGACACTGTCTTGACACCATCTGACATTGCGTAACATTATGTGACACTGTTTAACACCGTGTGACACCTTTTGACACCACGTGACACTATCTGACACTGTTTGTCGCCGCAGGATCAAGGCCAAGAAGGGCCTGCAGGTGGTCTCTGCCCATCCCACAATTCCCAGCAGCTGGAGTGTGCACCTGGAGCGTTCCCGCAGTGCCAAGCACTCCATGGCCGTGGTGACGTGCCGGCGGCTCGGGGATATCCCTGCTGTCCCTGACAGCTCCAGGTAGGGAATATCCCAATACCCCAGTCCTGGTGGAAATTACGGGTTGTTCCACCCTGATCCCAGTGTGGTGCCGCAGGGTGTCCAAGCCGGCCGCGTTCCTGCACCTGGATGTGGCGGTGGAAAACAGGACGGGGGGGCTGGCGCCGGCGCGGCCCCTCACGTGGCAGGTGGAATATCCCGGCCAGGATCCTGAGGCGCAGAAGGACAAACTGGTCTGGGAGATCCAGGTGTCCGAGCGGGACGTCCGTGCTCTCGTCCCGCTGGTGCAGGTGGGTGCCCCCATCCTATTCCAGCCCTCCATCCCATGGAAGCGCCCCCTTATCTCACTGTGCTTCCAGGAGCTGGAGATCCTGAACACGGCGCCACTGACCGGGATCCCCCGCGTTATCCCAGTGAAACTGGTGGCTGTAGAAGCAGGGGGTGGAGTGTCCGAGCTCACAGATCCTATAGGATGCGAATCTGCTGACAAGCAGGTGCTGCAGGTGAGTCCTGCTGTCTCCTCATTATCCTGCTTCACCCTGGGAGATTCTCACGGAATTCCACATGCCCTTGCAGGTGTCGGATTCCTGCGACATGGTGTTCGTGGGGGGCAAGGAGAGCCGAGGGGCGCGGGGGGCCCGTGTGGATTTCTGGGTGCGCCGGCTGCGGGCAGAGCTGAGCTTCTCCGTCTGGGCTCCACTGCTCCCGCTCCGTGTCCAGCTGGGAGATCCCATCCTGGAGCAGCTCCGTGGCTGGAGACTGCCCGAGGGGCCTGACAGGTGAGGCCTACAGAATGAGGTGGGGAAAAGGGGGAGACAGGAATGGAGCTGAGACCTGCCATGTGTGGGGATGCATCAGTGAACCCCCAACACACTCCTGTGTCTCAGGATCCTCTTCACCTTGTCCTGGAATCCCTGTCACCCTGTCCTACAATCCCTGTTCCCCTGCCCCTGGGGAACCCCTTGTCACCTCATCCTGGGACTCTTATCACCCTGTCCCCAGTGCCGTGGTGGAGTCCGAGGACCCCTCAGAGGAGCCGGAGCGGCAGGCGCGGGGCTGCCGGCCCCAGTTCCAGCGCACGGCGCTCCGTGTCCTGGCACATTTTGTGGCCCACCCCCTGGATGGTGGCCGTCACCTGTCCTACCTGCCCGGCCCTGAGTGGCTCCTGGATGTCACCCACCTGGTGGCTGCCCAGACCCGTGTCCAGGACCCCCGTGTGGCCTCACTGGAAGCAGGGGCCGTTGTGGTGGGCCGGGAGCCTGGAGTCACCTCTGTCGAGGTAAACGGGGGTTGTTTGTGGGGAATTTGGGGGATTCGGGGGTGTGGGAAGGTTGCAGGGATGCAGCTGGGGGGCTGGAAATGATCACAGTGGGAGCTGGGTGGGATACAGGGAAGGAGGGAACTGAGGGGTTGGAGGAGCTGGCACAGGATGGGAAGAGGAAACAGTGGCCATGAGGAATCTTGGGGGACTCACAAGCTGCTTTCAGGTGCGCTCCCCGCTCTCCAACTCCATCCTGGGGGAGCAGACACTGGTGGTTTCTGAGGAGAAGGTGACAGTCACAGAGCTCCACACCCAAGTGGTGGCTGGGCTCTCCTTATCCCTGCGGACACAGCCAGATCATCCCGGCGTGGTCACCGCTACCGCCCTGGGGACACCCACACTACGGGCCCTCAAGCAGGTGAGACGGGTGGGGGGGGTCACCCCAGTCTTCCCGGTGTCCCCCAGACCTCTGCCATCCCACTTGTCACCTCACCAGGAAGCGACACTGTCCATCTGGTTGTCCTTCTCCGACCGCACGCTGGCCCCTCTGGAGCTCTACGGGTGGCACGATGTGGCCTTGACCATGACGTCCCTTGACCGCACCGTCGCCAGCGTCGGGGGGTCCCCTGGGGTCCCCGCTGCCCACCCGTGGGTAGTGGCTGAGGGGCCGGGCCAGGGGGCCCTGCTCCAGCTCAGCCTGCACCCCCCGGACCCGTGCCGGCGTGGGCGGCATCGCGCGGCCGCCCTGGCCACCGGCACCGCCTGGATCCAGGTGGGGATTCCCTCTCCCGGGAGCCCCCGGCCCTTCCCGCGGGCTGAGGGCGCCATGTCCGGGGAAGCGGTGACCGTGGGACGGAGGGACCCCGCAGGTGTGGGGCCGGTGGCCACCAAGCTCCAGGGGTCCTCCTCGGAGGAGGATGAGGAGGAAGGCTACAGACGCAACCATGCCGGCATGGAAGAGGAGGAAGAAGAGGAGGAGGAGATAGTGAAGGCTCCGGAGCGGGTGACTGACCTGGAAATTGGGATGTACGTGCTCCTGGGAGTCTTCTGCCTTGCCATCTTCATCTTTCTCATCAACTGCATCTTCTTCGTGCTCCGGTACCAGCAGAAGGAGCTGCCCGAACCAGGCGGGGCCCCCTCGGCCCCACAACCCCACAACTGGGTCTGGCTGGGCACCGACCAGGAAGAGCTGAGCCGGCAGCTGGATCGCCGGCAGCCGGAACCCCCGGCATCCCCGAGCCCGCCCTGTGGCTGCGGGGGCCCCCCGGGCTCCGGTGAGGACGGGGCTCCCCCCGGCTCCCCGGCACCACCGCCCCGCAAGGAGGGATCGGCTCCGGGAGGCGGCCGCAGGAAGCGGGTAGAGTTTGTCACCTTCGGCCCCCCTCGCGTCCCCGAGGAGCCGCCCCCGGCCGCCCCCCAGGTCCAGTCCATCCTGGTGGCCAGCGAGGATGACATCCGCTGGGTTTGCGAGGACATGGGGCTGCGGGATCCCGAGGAGCTCCGGAGCTACATGGAGAGGATCCGCGGCAGCTCCTGACCCCGAGGGGAGCGACTCCCGGACCCCCCAATTCCCGGGCAAACCAGTAAGGGCCCGACCTCCTCCCCGTGCCGTGCTGGGGGGACACCGACCCCCCTTCCCAGGGGGATGTGCCGGGGACCACTGGTGGCCTCCTGGGACTACCCCGAGGTGCCCACAGAGGGTGACGGGGGGGGGGTCTCCCAGCCCTGTCCTTACAGGGGCTGGATCCGGGGAGGAATTTGGGAAGCTCTTACTGCTTTGGGTCTCATTGCAACATGGTGTTCATAGTGGTGATGATGATGGTGGTGATGATTCCTGTGGTCTGATCCCGGGGAGGGATCCTGTGTCCCCCCCACCTTCACCCCGGCCACACATCCGTTTTGTACACATTTTTTATCGGGAACGCCCGGGAAGGGGCTGCCAGGGGCTGGTATTTATGGAAAATTTTTAATTCTGACGTTGTTACAAAAATAAAGTATTTAAAAAAAAAAATGGGATTCCCCTCTATGCCATCTCCTCTGATCCCGACACTGGGTCCCACCCTGCTCTCGTGGCAGTGCCAGGTTCCTGGGAATGGGCACATACCCTTGACCTTGGCTCCACATGGGAGCTGGTCACGGGACTGGATCCAGGGCTGGGCCTGGCTGTGGCCCAGCTGGGGTCACCTTGGGATAAGAGATCTCCTTCCTCCCTCTCCTGCCATCCTCCTCCTCCACCTTTCCAACCCCAACACCAGCCTGGTACTGCATCTCCCCCCCATGGCTGGTCCCCGACATTCCCAAATGTCCTCTCAGCACGTCCCTTTATTTAAGGGTACCATGGGGATTGCCAGTCCTTCAGCTTCCTGGTAAGTCCTAGCAATCCCAAGACACCCTGGGTAACAGCAGGAGATCCCCCACGCTATCACCCTGCTCCCAGCTTCCCCAAACTTCCCAAAACCCTGCTGAGATGAGGTGACTGGAGTCCTCCCTTACCAACACCCTGGGTCCCCAGGTGTTCAGCTGGATCCCAGCCCTCACCCACGGGGATCAACATCACCTGGGATGCCCCACCCCCCACCCATGGAAATTCCAGCCTTAACCCCTCCCCTAATATTCCTGGAAGGTCCTGGGGTGATCCTGTGTGTACTGGGAGACACTCAGGATGTGGAGCTGCAGGCAACATTAACTGCAAAAATCAGGGAGAAGAGGGGAACTCGCGGCTCTTCATCACCCCACAGGTGTCCCGCAGCTCGGGAGATCCCGAGTCCCCCCATGCCACCACCCCAAACCCACAAACGAGCTGCAGATCACAATGGCTCCACCAGATCCGTGTCCCCTGGGGTGAGAGCAGCAGATCCACGAGGCTCCCGTGCCCCGGAGGGTCTCTGGGGTCCCCAAAACCCCGTTTCCTCCCCAGCAGGGCAGGATGGAGCCACCCCATCACCCTCCTCCACCCTGCAGCACTGAGTCGGCTTCCTGCCCTCCACCACACTCCCGGAGCTGCCGGAGCGCGGGGACACGGCCAAGCCATGTCTCCAAGCTGCTGAGAGAGGGAGCCCCTGAATCCCAGACCCCTGAATTCCATGGGACTGCCCTGCTGACAGGATGGGGGAGCTCTGGCTGCTCTTGATGGCTCTTTCTGCCGTGGCACCTGCGCAAGGTACGTCACTGTCCCCATTCTGGTCCTTGCCATCGCTCTCTTGGGGCCTTGGGGTGCTGGAGCCACAGATTTGGGGGTTGGGGGCCTGCCACCTCCCTGGGATGGGGAGCACTGGGGGTCCTGGGGTGTCCCCAACAGAGGTGTCAGTGGTGGAGGATGCTGCACCTCAACCCACTGAGATGGAGGGAAAAGGCTCCCCTAAAAGGGTGTCCTAAGGCATGCGGATTCTCCTAAGGGTTAAGGCCCCCTTGGATCCCCCCTAAAGCACCCTGGGCACTTCTAAAAGGGGACCCTAAGCCCTAAAGGTGCTCTTGGAACCATCCCGTCTACCATCCCTTTGGGAATGAGGTGATACTCAGGGCCTGAAGCCCATCCTGTCTCTCATGTACCCTCTGGATGGTTTTGGGATGTGATGCCACCTGTCCCCCCCATCCTGGCAAGATTTGGGATGGTTTGGCTGCCAAAATGTCTGCCAGGAGCTGCTTCAAGGCCTCCAATCAATCGGGAAATGGCACCATCACCCCATTTCCGCCTTTCTCACACCTCCACCCCCACCTGGAGCAGCTCTTTCCCACCATCTCCCCTCATCCCTGGCTTTTTCCTTGAACATTTTAACTCCAACCCACACCCCACCAGCTCTGGTGTCTCTTCCCAGGATTCGTACCCATGCAGCCCCCTGAAAGCCTCACTTCTGGGGCCGAATCCTTCCCCTTGGAGGAGCCAAATGGGGCATTTTTAGAGATAACTTGGTCATCCGCTCACCCGTGGCTCTGGAATGGGTGTAGGCAGGCAGGTCCAGCTCCTCTGTGTCCACAGGGATGAACCGGAAAGTGGGAACAATATGGATGCAGGAAGACATTCCAAATTTCAGCTCTTCCACTGCTGAGTCACATCCCAATATTTCCTTATTTAAGGCCAAATCCTCCCAGCAGATCCCACGCCAGGATTTAGCCCTGAAAAATCCTGGAGCACACAGGGATAGATTTTGGGATGCAACAGGTCCCACTGTGACCACTTTGCCAGAGCCCAGAGGGATTCCCACTGTGCCACTCACAGCTGGGAGAATCCTCTTGGCCATATTTTGGTGGATTTGGGATGCACCCCTCCAAACCTGGAATCCTGGGAGGCTCAGCCCCTCATCCCTCTGCCCTTGCTCCCCACAGTCCCCACAGAAACGATGGGACCTCCCAATACTCCGACTGGAAACACCTCAGTGACAGCAGGTGAGTGTGGGAGGATGAGGGCCATCCTTACGTTCACTTTTTGGGACTCTGGGACAATTCCAGGTCACCTTTCCCGGTGCATCTCCCAGGTCCCAGAGTGCTCCGGCTGGCAGGCGGCCGGAGCCGCTGCGAGGGCCGGGTGGAGCTGGAGCAGGAGGGGATGTGGGGAACAGTGTGTGATGACAGCTGGGACATTCCCGATGCCAACGTCGTGTGCCGCCAACTCCAGTGTGGCCACGCCGTGAGAGCCCACGGCAATGCTGCCTTCGGCCGTGGGCACGGCCCCATCCTCCGGGATGAGGTGGGATGCCAGGGACACGAGCAGGACCTCTGGGAATGTCCGGCCACTCTGGAGCACGACTGCAGCCATAAGGAGGACGCCGGCGTGGTTTGCTCAGGTGGGTTCGGAATATTCCAGAATCCGGGGATGTGGGTGGCGCGTCCTCATCTCCGCGCTCTTCCCGCAGAACACCAGGAGTGGCGGCTCTCTGGAGGCCGGGATGGCTGTGCCGGCAGGGTGGAGGTGTTTTTCCGTGGCACTTGGAGCACGGTGTGTAACAGCACCTGGTATGAGACGGAGGCCACAGTGCTGTGCCGGACGCTGGGATGTGGGGATGCGCTCCAGAGGCTTTCCTTTGGACACACGCTTCCCGGGAAGATGGTGTACCTGTGTGGGAGCCTGCAGCCCTCCCTGGCAGAGTGCCAATGGACCTTCAATAAATCTGCTCCCTGTTACCAGTCTGGGGCTGCTGGGGTCATCTGCAACGGTACTGGATCCTTCCTGATGGGATTTGAGGCACAGCCTGGGTCCTGCCCTCTCCCAAGCATCTGATTTCTGTTCCTGCCCTTTCCAGGCTCCCGGGGTTTGGAGACGCCAACACCCACGGCTGAGGTGACGCCTGGGAATGTCACTATCCTGCAGGGTGAGCGTCCAGACCCTCAACCTTTCCTTAGGATCAGGGTAGAATTCCCAGGAGGAAAGATTCATGTGGGATGAGCTGTGTCTGTTCTCTGTCCCAGCCAAGGAGGGGACCCCAACGTTGGGGACACAGCCACAGAACAATCCCCTCTTTGTCCCGTGCCTGGTGCTGGCAGCACTGCTCCTGCTCTCCGTGCTGGCCTTCACTGCCACCCTGCTGAGGCTGAGAAGGAGGAGCGGTAAGGAATTCTGGATCGGGACATAGAATTAGGACACAATCCCCACGTGTTGGGCTCAGCTCAGCCATGGAGTGGGTGCATCCCTTTGTCCCCACAGCCATGTCCTCCTTGGGAACACCTATGCCAGTCCTGGTGACCCACAGCTCCCAGAGGCCCAACGCACCCTCCGGGATCCCCAACGACTACAGGGAGGCTCCCACCGGCTTTCCCAAAGGATCAGGTGGGTCTGGCAGATCCCCCCAGGTGTGGTGGGGCCAGATGTCCTGGCTGGTGACAGATGCCACATCCCCTTGTCACCCCCCAGACTGTCTGGTCACAGCCATTTCCAAGGATTCTGATTCCGACTCGGAATATTATGAGTTCAGCAGCAAGCCTCCCGTTGCCCTGTCCACCTTCTACAGTGAGCATCCCACTTCCTCTGGGATCCCTGCCACCCTGTCCCAGGATCCCTGCCACCCAGAACCTTCACACCCCTCTCCCCTTCCCACAGACTCCCTGCGCCACCATCCCAGGGAGGACCTTCTCCCTCTGAGACCCAGCCAGGAGAGGATGGAGCCATTCCCAAAGGATGGTATGACACAAGGAGTGGGGAAGCTCTATCCCATGGATGGAAGGGCGGTCACTCCCTCTTCCAATATCCTTGTTCCCACATTTGATGTCCTTGTTCCCACAGAGCCAGCCAGGCCATGTCCCCCACTCCGCAGCTTCTCCAGCTCCTCCTCATCCTCATCCATGGAGCCCTATTGGAATGGCAGCATTCCTCCCCCTGCCCATGGCACCCAGTGGCACCCAGCAGACACTGGCTATGCCACAGGTGGGAAGTGTGGGAGCAGGCATGGGGAGACCCCAAGGATGAGAGAAAGGGATGCAGAGGGAATGGGGAGGGAATGAGGGGTTCAGGGACCCCAGGGAGAGAAGCAGGGATGGGAGCTGGGAGAGAGCAACCCCAAAGATGGGAACAGGGATGGGTTCAACTTCAATGAGGAAATGGGACCCCATGGAGTGGGAGCAGGGTGGAAAGTGCCAGTCAGTGACCCTGTTCCTCCCTGCTCCTCCCAGATCTCCCAGTAGAGCCCGCCCCAGTGCCCTCCCAGCCCTGGGTACCTGCGGCTCCGTCAGATCCCGATCCCAACGGCAGCTCCAGCACCTCCTCAGGGGAGTGGTACGAGAATGTACAGGAGGCGGAGCCCCCTGGAGGCCCCTCCTCACATCCTGGTGAGGATCCTGCGCTGGAGGTGGGGGACACAGGGAGTTCTGGGAATCCCCAAATCCTCCTGAAGGGCTCTGTTTCTGCAGGCTGGTCAGATCCATCCTGTCCCTCGGAGGAACACGTGGAAGATCCCGACTTTTCTGAGAGTAGCGACTACGATGACATCCAGGGCTCTGCCTACTGAGCCTGTCCCACCGCCCCAGAGGCCAAATCTCCTGGAATTCTCTGATTATCTCCTCCAGCCATCTCCTCTGTGCTGCCATTAAAATCCTTTCCCATCGTGTCCCTTGTTCATAGGGGTGTGACCAGCCCTGGAGTGAGGCTGGGCCACCAAGTGCTCCCACTTGTCCACTAAGTGACACAAAGATGGCCAAATATCCCACTCCCAGCCCACAGGAGCAGGGAGGGGGGCAGCAGGGCCCTGATCCAGCTCCATAGCACCAGGGGTGGAAATTAAACTGCGGGAAGGGGGTACATGGAAGTCCCAGGTGTCCCACCAGAGCTTCCCTACACCCTTCTGACAGTCTCCATCCCGGGAACATGCTAAATAAATAAATAAATCCTGTCCAGGAAGGTTCCAGGAATGCTGCAAGGGAAGTCACTGAGGTGCCACCCCAAAGTCAGTGGATGGTGCCCTGTGGGGGTGGGATACAGCCCCCAAACCGTTCAGCATCTCCCAATCCATCCGTAACCCAGCAGGAAGCTGGAGCCAAGCACCACCTCAGCTTTGGGATTTTGGGGTGCTCCCAGCTGGGAGAGGGCACAGCACCCACCCATCACCCCAGGACTGGGACCCTCTGCCCCACCCCCGACCCCACTTCCCACCGCACCGCCCATCCCAAGACGGCTGCTCCCGCCCCGGCCCTGCTGTCGGATTTCTGTCTCCCCGGGGAGCGAGTCGGGGTTCAGCCGCACCCCAAGTGGAAAATGTGGGGCCCCCCCACATCCTCCAGCTGTTTGCTGAGCGAGAGGCCCCGCACAAAGGAGCCGCAACAACGGAGGAAATCCCAAAATAGCAGCAAAACCCCGACAAAGGGCACGGGCGAGGCGAGGGCTGAGAGCAGAGCGGGCACCGGGCGGGCACGAGGGGTGCCCCAGCCCCGCTCCTGCCTCCGGCTGCCGGGGAGAGCTGGGGGGGAGGTGATGATGTTGGGATCGCCAGGACTGTGCCATGGACAGGCCGGGGGGGATCGATGAATTGCGGAGGGTCCTGATGCCCTGGGGGCGGGTCCCAAAATCCAGGGGTTATCAATGTCTCGGGTGGGATCCCAATGCCCAGAGGGGCAGCACTGTCCTGAGGGTGCTGATTCCTAGGAGGGCACCAATTCCCTAGGAATTTGTCATTCCCTAGGAATAACAAAGCTCTGGAAGGTACCAAAGCCCTGGAGGGCACCGATTCCCTGGAGATACCAACAGCCTGGGGGCACCACTTCCCTGGCGATACCAGTGCCTTTGGAGAGTGACAACCCAGCCCATGGCCACCTAGGCAAGGTGTCATCTCCATCCCCACACAGCCACATCAGCGCCAACCGTTCCTCCGAGCTGCTCCCGCCCGGAAAATTCCCCTTTTCCTCATCATTATGATCCCAGCAGCACGCCGACAGCCGACAAGCCCCTTCCCGCTTGCTCCAAAAGCAGCTCCTGCTTTTTAAAAGGCTCCTCACGGCAGGCAGCCTTGTCAGCATTTCCCAGCGCCCCCCAAACTCCCCCCGGGAAGGGATTCCAATCATCCCGAGCTGCCACGGCAAGCTCAGGATGTTGAGCTGACTCGCAGTGCCCGAGGCAAGGCGGATGCTCAATCCGAGCCCAATATCCCTGTGATCTCATGGCCTCCAGAGCCAGCCACGGCTCTGAGGGAAGGGCTGGACCCCAGGCACACCATATCCATGGGGGTCATGCACTCCTGGATAACAGGATCTTTCCTAGAGGCACAGTGTCCTGTCTTTGAGGTGAATCCCAGATTTCAGGTTCATTTTGCAGGATAGCAGCTTGTGGACCTCCCACCGAGTCCTGTGAGAGCAGGCCTGGGAATTGCACCCCTTTTCCAGGGAATGTTCAAAGCCAAAGTGGGTGGGAGGCAGCTCCAGGAACCCCATGTAGGATATTCCATCAGGGCCTGCTCCCATCAGGATCAGCAGAACCCCTGGGATAACTGGGATGGGAACAAGTGATGGCTACAGGGAGCTGTACCCAGATGCTGAGGTCCTACTCCAGGGCTGGGGACTGGAGCATCCAGGATGGGATGGGAAGCTCCATCCATCTCTCCTTCCAGCAGGAGTACCATGGAGTCAATGGAAAACAGCTGCCTCATTAGCATGCCTGACCTGGATTCAGAGCAGTTAATTAGGGCACAATCAATTAACACCTCTGCCCTGCCTGGGTCCAGCACCGCTGGTGCCCCATGTGCCCTTGCAGGGGTGTAGGGTGTCCCTGGAATGCCAGAAGTTGGGATGTGCCTGGATAAAACCCTTCCCCCATCTCATTCCTGGGGGTAATCACAGGGTTTTAGGGGGTGCCAGGATGGGCATCAACCCCTCTGCAACCCTGGGGGGCTCGGGGACCACTAAATCTCCCTCGACACTGGATACACTCACTACCACCCTCTCCCAGAGCTGTGGATATCCCGGGATTTGGTAGGGGCTGAACCCTACAGGTTCCTCACCCCTTTTCTCTCGTACTTGGTGGGACCCAAGGAGGCAACTGAGTCTTCAAACGGGCCCAGAGGTGACGTCAAGAAACCACAGAGGGAGGAAAAACAGCCGGTTCCTGCCCGGGCCCCCTCCCTCGCCTGCTCCGGGCCGGGCAGCGGAGGCGGCGGAGCCTCCGGATCCTCCCGTGCCCCCATCCCACCAGCGGAGCCCATGGCAACCCAGCTGCCCATCCTGTGCCTCCTACTGGGAATCTGGGGTGAGTATCAGGTACCCTAACCTCGGCGCGCCGCTCAAATCTCGCAGCAGAATTCCCCCCTGGTTTTCCCACTCCGGGCAGGATTGGCACCTTGAGTGAGCCACAGTTTGGGGTTTAGGTGGGAAGCACCCTGGTGACCCACTCAAACCCCCACCTGGAGGGGTCGCAAGATTGAGCCGATGGTGCTGAGCGCAGCCAGGTGTCCCCCCATTCTCGTTCCCTGCCAGCTCCCGCCCTTCCCTCGGTCCACTTGGCACCATTCCCAAACGTTCCACCCAGGAGCAAGGCTAATTAGCAGTAATTTGGAGGGCCCTCATCTTTCCTCAGCCCTAAAGGTCCCTCAGCAGATGGATGGGGAGGCAGCAAATCACCTTTCTCCCCTAAAAATCCCAGTTTTCCCACAAAATCCCCCTTTTCCCCAAAATAACCATCAATGGGCCAAGCAGCAGAGCCGCTGTTCCAACCTCAGGGTCCTCAGGGCGGGATGTGGGATTGACCCCCTGTTTCCACTCTTTCACAGCCATCCCTGACCATGGAGGAGCCATCTGGACCCCTGGAGGTGAGAATTTGTGGAGCAGCCTTTTGGGAATGCCGCCACAGCTCCGTGAACATGGTGGGTACTGGAGTTGCATCATCCGGAAGTGGCTTGGTGGGGTCCCAGCTCAGACCCCCGCATTCCCTCAACCCCTCCACGCTCCCAGTTCCTTGTGCTGCTCCCCAAGGCTCTCACCAAGGGCTTTTCCATCGTTCCCAGGGTGAAAACCCACTGGGAAAGGAAGGGAAGGAAAGCCCCTAATGATGGTGTTTTCCTGGTGTTTTCCCACAGGACCCATGAGACTCAGCAGAGGTGGCTGCCGCTGCGCTGGGATACTGGAGGTGAACTGGGGAAACCAATGGAGACAAATTTGCCGGGAGAGTGTGAGTGTGGATGACCTGGATTGGATCTGCCAGTGGCTGGGGTGCGGCCCACTGGCCTCTGAGCCCTTGGAGCTCATCATTCCTGCTGGGAAAGGGCCACACAGTCTGGCCTGGAGGTGCAGTAGGCCACAGCACCTACGTGGATGCCGCTGGGAACTGGAAAACTGCACGGATCATGTCATACTTGCCTGCAGAGGTGAGCCTGGACCCCCAGCCCAGCCACTTCAATCCCTAGGGATCATCCATGCTCACGTGGCCCCTCTTTTCGCATTCCAGAGCCAGTGAAAACCACTCCCAAGCCCCCACCAGCACCTCCGACCACCACCCCGGAGCCCACGGGTAAGCACCACATCCCGAGGAAATTGTAGCCTCAAATTTGGGAATTTCCTGCTAAATAATGGGAAAAAAATGCCATCCCAACCAATAACCTCTTCCATCACCAATCTCCCTCCAGGACCCCCCAGGCTGCGGCTGGTGGACGGGAATTTCAGCTGCTCCGGCTTCCTGGAGCTGCACAAGCAGGGGCTGTGGGGGGCCGTGGCGAGCACCCCACACATTCAGCCACATCTGGTCACCCTCATCTGCCGGGAATTGCGCTGTGGCACCGCTGGGAACAGCCACGGCCAGCCAGACCCAGGGATCCACCTGCCGGTGCGGTGGGAGGCGGTGGATTCCTGTGGGAGCCATTCCCTGCTGGACTGCTTCAACAGGACCAGCTCCCGGGGGAAAACGCCCGCCTTCATCATCTGCTCAGGTGAGAATGGCCCTGGGGCATCCATGATTTCCTGCTCCAGTGGGATGCCCTGGGGGGATTCTGGGGCCAGAGCAGGGAATCAGCCCCATCACAGCCTGCCCCATGGGCCCCATCCACCCACTCCCACTCTTCCTCTCGGGGGTGCGAAGGCAAAACAAGAAATCTCAGTTCCTGGCAGTGCCAAGAGCGGCAGCTCCGAGGAGGAAGAGCCAGGGTGGGAGAGCGGCCATGGCAGCATCCCAAATTCCAGATGGCAGGGACCAGGCTGTGAGCATCCTGCTGTGGGCAGCTCCCTGAGCAACTTCCATGCCTCAGGCATGTCCCTGGATATCTTTCCTGACACAGGCATATCCCTGCTTTTCCATGGCCCTCTTCCTTGCTACAGGCATCTCCCTGCCAGAGCATCTTTCCCTGCCATGAGCAACTCCCAGCCACAGGCTTCTCCCTGTCCTTTTCCATGAGTGTTTCCTTGGAAATCAGATTGGTGCCAGTTCTGTGGCACAGAAAGCCAAGCCATGAATCTCAGAGCAGACTCCTTATGGGTTCTGCCATCTGCCCCAGCTTAGAATCCCATGGGATTTGGGGCTTTTAATGGGCTGTGGCAGCTGGCAGAGCCAGCTTCCATGCTGCATTTCCCATGGGAAGAGTTCAAAGCTCCTCCATGCCTGGCTCTGGTTTGGCTCAGTCCCTGTGGCATGAGAGGAGATGCTGGAAGCATCCCTGTGCCAGAAGCTGGTGCTGGGAGAAGGAGGAGCATGTGCCAGTGGATCCATATCCCTGTGGATCTCATCCCTGCCTGCCTGTGGGTCTGGCTCCTCTCTCTCTCTGGATATGGCTCTTCTTCCCACAGGTCTGACCCACCTCCATGGGTCTGACTCCCTTCTCCTTCTGGCTCTGACCCCACTCCGCAGATCTGACCCTTGTCTTCCCATGGGTCTGATCCCCCTCTACCCATGGATTTGCTCCCTCTCCTTGTGGATATCACCCCTCCCCATGGGTCTGACCCCTCCCTGTGGATCCGAGCCCTATCCCTATGGATCTGCTCCTCTCTCCCACAGATTCCCAGCCGCGGGCCCTGCGAAGGCTGGCAGCTGGCCCCACTCCGTGTGAAGGGGACATCCAGGTATTCCATGCGGGACAGTGGTGGGATCTGTGTGACTCTGGAGCAGCGCAGCGACACGAGCGTGGCCGGCAGATCTGCCGGGAGCTGGGCTGTGGGAACCTCACTTCCAGCATGGGAATCCGGGAGCCTCCCTCCATGGGAGTCACCTGTGAGGCCGGTCCCCTGCACCTCTGCCAGCCCAGGCTTGGGAATATCCAGAGCTGCTCCCGGACCAGAGTTGTGTGTAAGCCACGTGATCTGTGGGGCACTGGGAGCTGGAATTCCCACACCTATGGAACGGTCAGGGATGGGGGCACCAAATCCACATGGGATTTGGGCTCCTGGCGGGGTAATGGATATTCACATCTTGGCACCAACCTCCAGCTGGGCACATCCAGTGACATCCGTGCTCTTCCCAGGCCAAGACTCAAAGCCACTTCCCACTGGAGTGTCTGCTGGAACCGTCATGAGCATCTGCCTGGGCCTGTTGCTTTTCCTCATCCTATTCCTGATCTGTGGCCCTCCTGCCTACCGGAAGCTGATGAAGAGAAGTAGGGGACAACCTCAGGATCCTCATCCTTCTTTTCTTCCTTCTCCTGCTCCACCATCCCCACGTGCTGGCTCAGGGCTGGCAGCTCCATGGATGCTTCCCTAAACTCCTTGCAGGGGGGATTTGGCTGCTCAGCCTGACAGATCCTGCTGTCCCATTGTCCCCAAGCCTGTCCCACATGGACTGGGGGAGCGGGAAGAGGGATTAAGCTCCAAGAGGGCACAAAAGAGCAGGTGGAGGATCCTAGGGGGGATTATTCAGGATGACATATGGGGATGGTGGGGGGGGAAGCAGCTGGAGGAAGGATCAGGAAGATCCCTGGAGACACAATTCCCCCTCTCTTTCAGTCTCCAAGAAGAAGCAGCGCCAGTGGATCGGCCCCACAGGACTCAACCAGACAGGTGAGGAGGGAGCAGCTCCCTGGGGAGCTGGGAATGGGATTTGGAGTTCCTGGGGATCGATTTAGGGTCTGAGCAGGCTGTTCCCCTTGGATCCTGGCACAAGGGCCCTGGATCTCACTTCCTTTGGGGATGTAACTCATCCAGAGGACATAAGCCTGGAGCAGGGACCAATTTTATCCAGCCCCTTCCAAGGATGGGTTTGTTCCCTCCAAGCTGCTGTTCCAACCTCCAAATCCCAATCCTGCTGTCTTTTCCAGTGTCTTTCCACCGTTCCAGCACTGCACCAAGGCCTCGGAGACAGGGAGGGGACAACGACTATGCTCAGGCCCCGCAAAAGAAATCCCAGCTCTCTGCGTACCCAGGTAAGTGCTGGGAGCAGCTCCTTCCCGTTCCTTTTCCATGGATGGGCATCCAACGAGCTGTATCCATGTTCTCCACAGCTCTCGAAGCAGCATGCCGGCGTTCCAATCCTCCGGATAACTCCTCGGACAGCGACTACGACCTGCATTCCGCCCGCAGGGTGTGATTCCCTTCCTTCCCAAAGGAGCTGATCCCATCTCCCACCTCAGCTTTGGGGGCATCCCGGCATTCCAGCGCCCTTCCAGGAGCACTTCCCAGCCTCCTCATGGAAGAAAAGGAGGTTTTTGGGTTTTTTTAAAAAGCTATTTATAGGAATTTAAGAGGTAGGGGGGTGCAAGGAGCCCTTTGGAATAGTGGGATCACCAGCTTCTCCAAACCAGGATCAAGAGTTGGGATGATGGACAAAGGATAGGGATGCAAGGGTGAGAATACTGGGAATGAGTCCCAGATATTTAATAAGCAACAACTGTAATAAAATTGGGGTTTTGTACTAATTACACCTTGTCCTTTTCCTTCCGTTGTCCCAGTGGGATTCCAAACTTCCAGACAGGAGGGAAAAGGGGGACAGGGAAACACCTTTTTCCCTGGTTTTTATCCCAAGATAAAAATAAACCCAAGAAACACAGGAACTGAAGCAGGCTTGGAAGATGGTCCTGGGAGGGAGTGAAAGATTTCAGAGATGGGATCCAAAGGAAGTTGGATGCCAGGAAGGGATCAAGGGATCAATCCTTACCCGGATGTTCCATTGTTTCCCAAAGTAACCACAGCCATGACTCCAGAGTGCAATTAATCCATCCAGTTTTATTACTCTAATTAATCCCAGGGATGGAATTGCTTCCATCATCAATCCCTCATCCTAGTCCATTAGTAATCGTTCCTTATAAATAACTTAAAGGGATACAGGCAGGATTTGAAGGATAAAGTGCTGAGCAAAGCAAATCCCATTTCCATCATTTGTCATTCCCTCCATTTCCAAGTGTTTCCTGAGAAGGGGGATGTGAAGAGCCCGGAAAAACACACAGGAGGTCGGGAACACTGGAGGCTGCCCAGGCCTGGGTGGAAATTACAGACTCCCACTAGTGACAGCCCTGGAATGGTTTGGGTGGAAGGGGGATCTTAGGGATCAGCCACTTCCAATCCCTTCCCATTGGCCCAAGTTGCTCCAAGCCTGGTCCAACCTGGCCACGGACAATTCCAGGGATGAAGCAGCCATGACTTCCCTGGGAAATCCATTCCAGGATCTCACCACCATCACAGGGAAGAATTTCTTCCCAAAATCCCATCTAAACCCACCCTTGGACAGCATGAAGCCACTCCCCATTATTCCATCACTCCAAGTCCTTGTCCAGCTCTTTTCGAGCCCCTCTAGGCACTGGAAGGTGCTCCAAGGTTCCCCTGAAGGTTTCTCATCTGTGTATTTCTGCCGGTCTGGATCTGCCTCTCACTCCGACCTCCGGAACTGTGACTTATCCTGTGCAATTCCTCTGCACCAATGGATCCAGGAGCAACACTCTGAGATGCCTCCTCTTCCTCAGTCCCCAAAATAAGGAGGAATCAGCACAGGATGCTCCCAGAAGTCCTGGATTAGTATCCAGGCCAGGTAGGACGCTGAGGGTTCGGAGGTGGGGGGTACCCAAAGGGTGGGGGAGGCCCAGGATAGGGAGCCTGCGTCGGGATCGGGAAATTCGGGAGAGGGGGCTGAGTGGGATATGGACACTGCGGTCTCCCTGCTCCAGGTGGGATGTAGGGAGAGTATCCTGGTCTGGCAGGGGGAGGAGAGGGATGGGGAGCAGGATAGGGCAAGGGCTGTGGTGGGCCCCGGGATGGAGACCAGGAAAAGCCTCCCGAGGTGGATTTGGGGAACCCCGGAGCAGACTCAGCAGTGGAAGCTGCTGGATATCCAGGAGCTGGGTAGGGAAAGGTGGGCTGGGAGCTGGGCTGGGACGAGGCCACGTGTCCCACAGTGACCGGAGATCCCGGGAAAGAAGCGGGAGGAAGCGCTCCCTGGGCAGTGGGGCCGGATGGGAGGGTCGGAGCCGCGCTGTAGGGCAGAGGGAAGGCAGCAGATCCCGATGGGAAAGGTTTTGGTGCATCCGTGGGAACATGAGGAGGAGGAGGAAGAGGACGCTGAGAGTCCCTGGTGTGCTCTTGGGATCCCTCTGCCTTCCTCACGATCTCCTGCAGCTTCTCCACTCGGACACGGCGCTGGTGGAACAACTTCCTCATCCCAGAAAACTGCTCCAGGAACGTCTCCAGGGGCATCTCGCCCTCCAGGAATTTCTCAGCCATTTTCTGGAAGAGAGGAGCAGCCTCGGGCTCATCCCTGCATCCCTCTGCTCCTCTTCCCTAATCCTGATTTAAGTCTCTCCCAGCCATATCCCAAGGAGCAGCACCCACACACAAACAAGGATGGATCCAGTTCTTTGGAGAAAACCCAGCAGACTCCAAAAATAATCCATGATTTTAGGAACTGGGTTTAATTGCAAATCTTTGAGGATGAATCACCGGAATTCCCAATGGGATGAAACCCTAAACTCACCTCAGATTCCTCTTCAATCTTCTGGCTTTCCACCTGGAGGAGATCCAGCAAAGTCTGAGGCTGCAGCACTGCTGAGAATTTCTCTGGGAAAACCAAAGGGGTGGGAAAAAAAAAAAAAAACAAGGAAAAATCACTATCACAGAACAGAAACCAGGGAAAAAACAGTAAAGAGCCCACAAGAACGGGCTTGGGAACTGCTGATGGAAGGAAGGAAATCCAAGAGGAATTAATAACCCTGCTGGAAAAAAGAGGGACATCAGTTTTCCAGGAAGCAGAACCCTTCCTGAGGAATGATCCCAGTGCTCACCCAGCTTTTCCTTCTGCTCCCTGCACCTCCCAGCCAGCTCCTGCAGCTCCTGGTACTTCTTGGAGAGGTCACTACGTCCCGTCTCCAGAGGCACCTGGAATTTCAGGTTCTGCTCGGCCAAGCTCCGGTTGGCAGCCAGGGCCATCTCCCTTTCCAGCTGGAGCTCCTGAACCTACGGAATTCAGGATGGTGAGTGAATGTGGGAAGAGGACAAGGACACCCCAGAGCCACCTCCTGGCACAAACCTCCTGGGATTCCAAAGCCAAGCGCTCGATCTCCTGGGAATCATCCTGCAGCTCCCGGAGCTCCTCCACTGTCCGGTTCCTCAGGGTATCCATCCTCCCAGATTCCTGGGACACAGAAAAGGAGGCAAATCGATTCCCAAACCCAACTGGGAATAGGTTTCCAGCTGAAATCAAGGCTTGTTAAAGTCCTTGGCACAGCTGCGACATGTTCCATAAATAGAGAGGGGGAAACAACATTCCCACTGACTACTGCTTGGGAAAAGACTTCTTCTCCCTTTCCCAAGACTATCTGGATGGAATTCTGTGTGTCCCAGGGTGTTTTGTCCAGGAAAAACCCACTCAGCTCTCAAATTCCAGCTAGATGCCTCCATCCCATTCCAGAGTCCTCCTCATTCCAGATTCCATCCCATCCCACCAAGGAAAACGGGATCTGACCATATCCCACCATATCCACAGGGTTGGGAAGGACCTCAGAGATCATCTAATTCCACCTCCCTGCCACGGAATTTGGTGAAATAACAACAAGGTCAGGAAAATTATGGACTTCCTGCACCACATCCATAATTTATCCCAAGTATTCCCAGCTGTCTGATATGTTTAGCAAGTATCCCCTGTTTGGTGTAAATTCCATGAGGTGGGACGGAATACTGTGGGAATGCCCTAAAAACCAAGGAAACACAGCACACCTGCACCGTCCTATTCGCTCCCAGCTCTTCTACCTCTCATCCAGGTGGAACATCCCAAGGATATTACGCCGGGAACGCCACAACAGCCACGCTGAGGCTCAGGGTTGCCCAATCCACGATCCAGATAAACCTGTCCGAGGGAAAAACTGGGAATTAAGTCCCGCGCTGCAGGTGTGGGGCAGAAATCACCCGATATGTTTTTTTTTAGGGGAGTATTAGCTAAGTTTCATGGAGTTTAAGAGGGAAAAGTAGGAATGCTGGGAGTGGGAAAGCTTGGGGTGGACTCTGGGAGGAATCCACAGGCGCACAGGAAGGTGGACGCTAAGGGCTGCCCACCTTCGAGGCTGCAGCGCGCACCGCGGCGGGAGCAGCGCCGTTATCCCCGTAATCCCGCTGTTATTCCCGTTATTCCTATTCCCGGCCCTGCCCCGGACTCACCAAGGCACCACCGGGACCCTCTGCCCGTGGCAGCTTCCGGGTTCCGGCGTAAACCGGAAGCGGGCCGAGCCATCGCCGGCGGGGCGGGAGGAGCGGCGCCCGCCCCCACCCGGGGCGTGAGGGGGGTGGTTCCGCCCAGAGCCGCCATGTTGAGGGGGGCGGGAGCACGGATCAATTTAATGCAATTTTTAAATCAGTAATCGCTCCTTGGCTACCCGCGGGGCTCTCCCCGAGCTGTAGCTGCTCTAGGAATTATATCCTTCGTGTCTCTGGGGTGCGAGGTCTCCGGGGAGAGCCGGAGAGGGGTTTTGGAGAAGGGCGTGGAGCGACAGGGAAAGGGGGAAAGGCTCCTCATGGACACAGGGCGGGTTTGAGTTGGATATTGGAAATATGTCCTTTCCTGTGAGGGTGACAAAGCAAGATGCCCGGAGAAGCTGCAGTTACCCCATACCTGGAAGTGTCCAAGGCCAGGTTGGAATTGGTTTAGGAAGCACATACAGAGCTCGGCAATATCCCAAACATTCATAAAATGTCGGGTTCTTCCAGCTGGATCCAAAAGGTCAAAGCAAAATCCTCAGGAATACCTGGTTACCTCCTCCTCCCATGACACAGGAATATTCCCGAGAAAGCTCCAGTCCCATCACCCACTCCACAAATCCAACTTTTCCAAAGTATGCTTGGAAAAAATGTTCCACCTGTATCTCCACATTCCCAAAATCCAAGCAAGGATGAGGCAGGGGAAGAGCTCCATAGCTTCTGCTCCTTCAGGAGACTGGAAGTTCGGGCAAGGTCACCCAGATCTTTTGGGATCTGGGAAAGGCACCTCCGATGCCGTCACCTGAGGGCTGTTGTGTAACAAATGGGAGTCATATGAGCCCAAATAATTCTGGATAAATCAAGGACAACTTGTTCCCAGCATGGCTGATAACCTGATAACCAGGTCAAACCCCCGGTGCCATGGGAAAGAAAAGGGAATTGACTTTCCAAAAGGGGAAAAAAAACTAATTCCAAGCTTCGTTTGGAGCAGTTTCCACAGACCTGGAAAAGCTGGAAAATGTTTAATTAACATTTTATATTAAAACATAGGGTTTGAGGAGAGGGAAAATTTGTGTTTGAATTTGCACGAAAGAAATGGAAAAAATACCCATTTAAAAGTGTTACCCAGAAATAAATTTGGGATAAACAGGTGGATTTGGAAGGATATTCCCATTAGCTGCTTATTAATGTCCTTAATTTCCACAAAAGATGGTTCCGCATGTTTTTTTCCCTTGGATGGTGTCTTAATCCCAGTCAAAATCACCCACAGCAGGTAGGAAAAGGTGACCTGAGCACCCCGAGGTCCTGTTCTGCAGAATTTCATTCCCACAGGGATCAGCCAACATCCCTGGGCTTCTGTGATAAGTTAATTAAATATTTTTAACCCAGTCCCGGAAATTTGACACCTCGGGAGCGTCAGATTTCCCTCCTTTCATCTGAAAGCCCTGATAAAGCACCCGGGTGATAAAAGCCTTTAGGGAAGGGACAAGAAAAACTGGGAACTGGGCCTGGAAAAGTTGACTTCATTAATCCATTTCCAAGAAAAGCTCTGTCTCCAAAAGGGGATTTTTTTGGGGGAGCCTGCAGAGATAAAAATAAGGAAGTTTTGTCAGAACGAGTTTTGATGTCCCAAAAGCCCTAAATTCCCTGTTTGAACCAGAGGGCAATTCCCATGGAAGTTAAATTCATCCCAAGGTGTGTTTCCACATCAAAATGGTATTAAAAATCTGATTTTTCCCCGTAAAAGCTGAAATTTTGGGAGGGATTTATTGCCTGGGAATCCTCCCCCAGCCCCGGCTGCATCAACCAGGAGGAAAAGCTTCCAAGATCCGTGTTTCCAGCTGGGGGTTTTTGGGATCTCCGCATGCTGTGGTGCCCTCTGGTGCCAAGGAAAGCTGTGGCAGGGAGGCCACCTGCTCCCTTCCAATGAGGTCCCAGCACCGGGATGGATTATTCCAGGATCCAGCATCTCATGCCCTCCATTTCCCCGTCAAGGTTAGGAAAATCCAGGATTTCTCTCTGAGGAAGCCATTCCATGCCCTAAAAGGGTGTGTTTTTCCATCCTCCCAGATTTTGTTCTGGATTTAATTAGTGCTAAATAGCAATTCCCATTTTGTTCCCAGTCCTGAAGTCCACAGCTTCTTCCTTTTGTGGATATCATCCATCCAAAAAATCCATCCCTGTTGGACCCATTGTTCTGCTTTGATGGGATTTCCCAGCAGCACAATAAGCTTATCCTAAATCTTCCCATAATTGGGCAAATAGGTTTTTTCCCATTGAAAAACAGGAATCCTGATCCCCAGGGATTGCACTTCTGGGAATGCAATGCATAAATAGCTCTGGGAAAACTTCGTGTTTTTGTTTTCTCTACTATTTTGGCAAAAAAAAAGAGGAGGAAATGTTGGTAACTCCAAAATCTTCATGGACACATTCCAGGTTGGTTTCTCCAACCTGGCTTTGGACACTTCCAGGGATGGGGCAGCCACAGCTTTTCTGGGAAATCCATTCCAGGGCCTCACCAGCTTCACAGGTAAGAGTTTCTTTCCAATATTCCGTTTTCCAGTTTGGAGACATTCTCTTTGTCCTGTCACTCCATTCCCATATCCAAAGTCCCTGAACTGGGGGAAAACTGGGATGAGCTGAGGGAAAGCCAAACTCCAGATGCCTCTGGATGAAGGTCACAGGAGCGGGATTGGGCACCTTGGCTTCATTTATGGCACCACGTGATGGATCCGTGGGTTTTGGAATGGTCACCTTGTCCTGGAGGAGATCAAGGGCTCCCTAATGCTGGAGCTGGCATTCCTCCCTTGGAATCAGCCCCATCCCAGCTCGGAATGATAGAAGAATCCAAGGATACGGTGCTAGGTTGCACTGGGGGAAGTGAAATGAAGGAGAACCTCGACAGGGGATGTTGGGAGAAAAGGGATGGAGCACTGGATTATCCCTGAGGAAAAAAAAGGATGATGGGATGTGTTGTAGGGGGCTGGGAAGGAGAAAATCCTGGCTGATTCCCAGAATGGAAAATCTGGACCTGGCAGCCTGAAAATCCTTCATGGAGCCTTGGCAAGAGGAGAAGGATCTGGAGAGACCTTGGAGCCTCTTCCAGTGCTTTAAGGAGCTCCAGGAGAGCTGGAGAGGGACTTTGGAAAGGACCTGGAGTGACAGGACGAGGGGGAACGGCTTCCTACTACCACAAGACAGGGTTAGATGGGGTATCGGGAAGAAACTGTTCCTTGATGAGGCATTCCTGGGAACAGAAATCCCATGGAACTTGTGGCTGCCCCATTCCTGAAAGTGTCTGGCTCAAACCCTCCAGCAAGGAATTAGAGGGTTCAAGGGACACACAACCCTGCATTCGCACCAGCTCCCACAGAATAAGCGGGAGTGCTTCCCACCCATCCCAACATACCCGTGGTCTGAATTCCCCCAGGAATAGGGGATCCCCCAGCTTGACATTCCCCCCCTGTCTTCCTTAAGGGCATTTTGATAACCATCCCAGGAGCAGTTTGCCTTTCTTATCGGGGCCTCTGGCCAAACACCGGAGCCAGGATATAAGGAGCGGGGCCGGGATTGGAGGCACATTTTCCTTGAGCTCCCAACATGAAGCTGCTCCTGCTCCTCACCCTGGTGGGCCTGGCCCAGGGCCTCCAGACCAGGTGAGCCCCAGGGAGTCCCCAAAACAGGGATGTGGGATGTGAGGTGATCCCGGTGGCATATCCCGGTGATGCATCCTGGTCCCTGTCCACAGGGTGCCACTGAAGAGGATGAAGTCGCTGCGGCAGAGGCTGCAGGAGCAGGGACTGCTGGAAAGTTTTCTGGAGCAGCATCCCTACAACCTGGCAGCCAAGTATTTCCCGGGCATCGCCGTGGAGGCCCTGGAGAACTACATGGATGTGAGAGGCTGGGATTGGGAACTGGGATCAGGGAGCACAGGGGGGCACTGGCTCCTTCCCCATCCCACTGGCCTTTTATCCATCCCACCAGTCCCTTCCCCATCCCTTTAACTCATCCCATTAGCCCCTTATCCATACTTCTTTCCCCATCCCATTAACCTCTTTCCCATTCCAACAGGATGAGTACTTTGGGACCATCTCCATTGGGACCCCACCCCAGGAATTCACTGTGGTCTTTGACACCGGCTCCTCCAACCTCTGGGTTCCCTCGGTCTTCTGCTCCAGTCCAGCCTGCAGTAGGTGTTTGGAATGAGGCTGGAATGTGTCTTTTGGGAGTCCTGCAGGGCTCTGCTCAGTCTTTCCCAAGGGACAAATCCCAGGCAATCCTCATCCTTCCTACCCCCACAGGGAATCACAACCGTTTCAATCCCGGGGAATCCTCCACGTTCCTCAGCACCAACGACACCCTGTTCATCGCCTATGGCACGGGAAGCATGACTGGAGTCCTGGGATACGACACTGTCAACGTACGGCTGGGTGCTCCGGCCCCTTCATCCCATGGGATCCCATGGGATCGTGCCCAATCCACACCTGTCTCCTTTCTCCCAGGTTGCTGGCATCAACGTCCACAACCAGATTTTTGGGCTGGCTGAGACGGAGCCAGGGGATTTCTTCTACTACACCCCCTTTGACGGCATCCTGGGATTGGCATTCCCAAGCATTGCCTCCTCCGGAGCCACCCCTGTCTTTGACAACATGATGATGGAAAACCTCGTGGATAGGAATCTTTTCTCTGTCTACCTGAGCAGGTAAATCCCAGCCAAAGCTGCTGAGGATTTCTCCCTTCCTCCTCACACTGGCCCCGTTTTCTGATGGGAATGGGGGCATTGTTGGGCTGGGAACCACCCCGGATGGATTCCCCTTTCCAGGAACAGCCAAGGTGGGAGCTTTGTCCTCTTTGGTGCCATTGATCCCTACTACACCACCAGAGGCATCTCCTGGATCCCGCTCTCTGCTGAAACCTACTGGCAGATCAGCATGGAGAGGTATTCCTAGCATTCCCTGCCCTCCATCTGGTGTTTTGGGGAGTCCAGGCTCACCCTGCATCCCTCTTCCCAGTGTGTCCATCAGCGGGACTCCGGTGGCCTGTTCCTCGGGATGCCAGGCCATCGTGGATACAGGAACCACTCTGTTGGCTGTTCCTATCCGGGCCTTCCGGATTCTCATGAGGCGTCTCGGTGCCAGCTCCAGTGGCGAGGTGAGGCCTCAATATGCTCCCTAAGATGTTTGGTCCCAGCTGGAATGGCTGCTAACCTGCCGTGTCCTCCCCAGATCAGCTGTGAGGCCGTCAGCAACCTTCCCGACCTCACCTTCCACATCCATGGCAGAGAATTCCCGGTGCCGCCCAGAGCCTATGTGTTAAGGGTGAGCATCCCACTGGGAATGGGTTTGTAGGGATAGAGGGAGGGATGCAGCAGCTGGTGACCACCCCATTCTGTGTCCTTGGAGCAGAGTAATGGGTACTGCAGCCTGGGATTGCAAGGCATGGATACTCCCACTGAGGAGGGCGAGCTCTGGATCCTGGGGGATGTCTTTATCCGGGAATATTACATCATCTTCGACAGGGCCAACAACAAGGTGGGGCTGTCCCGGCTGCCCTGAGCTGGGATGGGAATCCCAGGTGTTCCCAACTCAGTGGCTGGCAGGGCTTGTCCCTTTCCTGGCACTCCTGCCACCACCAAGGACAATAAAGGTGTGGAGAAGCCCTCCTGTGCCGTGTCTCTCTGGGAAAGGCCAGCACATCCCTGGGAATGTGGCGTGTCCCTGGTGTCACCCTCAGCTGAACCTGTCAAGGATGTTTCTGTGCCCCACGATGGGAGCCTGGATGTGGCTCTGCTCATCCCTGAAGAGCTCCCAGCCTTGGGGACCTGGAGCAGGACATGTCCCTCCTGTCAACAAACCCCACTCAGGGTGAGGGGGCTGAACACCTCCACCACTGCACTCATCATTCTGGAAAGCCACTTATCCCAAAATTCCCAGAGGACAAGCCCCAGGGCTCCATGTGCTGGTGGGTGCAGGGATGAGGGGACAGGGAATAAATACCAGAGTGACTTTATTGGTGGCAGGGGGACAGCTGCCCCCTCCCCAGGGCCAGGCCTGCTGGTCCTGCAGACCCCCTTTTCCTCCTTTCCTTCATCCTCCTCCTCACGGCGTTCCAGGCACACCTGGCACCTGGAACCTGGGGCTGTCCAATGGTACTGCAGAGGGATCCTCATTCCTGAGGGATCCCTGAGCCTCAGGGCTGCCTGTGGGATCGGGGGGGACTGTGGCCTCACAGAGCGGGTCAAGGGGCACAGCAGGTGCCAAGGGAGATCCAGAGGGACTGGATCCAGTGGTCTGAGGGGGCTTACCAGCACCCCAAATCCCTGGAGAGGGGCCGAGGGGGAGTGTGGTGGGAAGCAGGAGCTGGGCCAGGCGGTAGCGGAGGTGTTGAGGGGTGCCAGGGGGTGAATCTTCAGGGATTGGGGACTGGGATGAGAATGGGGGTGAGGATGGGGAATGGGACGAGGATGGGGACAGGGATGAGGACAGGAGTGAGGGTGGAGACTGGGATGAGGATGGGGACAGGTCACTGCCCTGCAGCAGGAGCCGGATGCCTGTGGCTGACAGAGGGAGGATTTTGGTCAGCACCCACCTCTTTCCCAGCACCCCCAGTCTGGAGGGGGCACATCCAAGTGGCCTGGGGATGGATCCAGGGATCCCATTACCTAGGCAGGATGGGCAGCAGCCCATGGGCAGCGTGGGGGGCTCAGAGCAGGAGCGGGGGCATGGCCTCTCTTCACAGCTCACCTCTCCAAGCTGGAAAAATCAAGGATCAGCCAGCCCTGCCAGCCCTTTCTGGGATCCAATGGCACTGGCACAGGCACTCCATGGACACGGACATCCCATGGGAATGGGTGGGAGGTCTCACCTGGCAGGTGCAACGGGTACAGGGCTGTCCCTCAGGAATGAAGCTCTGGCCGTTCTCCACCTTCCTGCCCTGGTAGTTGCAGTCTGCGGGGACCAAGGTCCAGAGGGGGTTTTGGGGGGCTCGGGGGGAATTTGGGGGGTTCAAGGGGATTTTGGGGGACCAGCCAAAGTTCATACCCTCACAGACGGGGCAGCACCGACCCTCGGGGTGGAAGGGGTAGGAGCACACGATGGCGCATTCCAGAGGCGAGCAGGCCACTGAGCCCAGCTGCGAGAGACGGGAGAGACCCCCGAGGGCCGGGCGTTAGGAACCCCGGAGCGCCCCCGGAGCTTTTCCCTGCAACGGAGCCAAAAACCGGGCTTCAGCCCACGGGGCGGGAGCCGCAAATCCTTTGGGAATGCCCGGCCCAGCCCTCACCAGGCAGATGCAGCTGAGGCAGGGATCTAGCGCCGACGGGAAGGTCTCGTTGTTGGAAAAGGTCCTCCCCATGTAGGTGCAGCCTGCGGGGAGAGGGGTTCAGGCGGTCCCCGGGCGGCTCAGAATCCCGGAATTCCGGGCGTGCCCTCACCTGCAGAGCAGTCGGGGCAGCACTGCCCGGGAATGCGGATGGGATAAGGACACGTCTCCACACAATCCGTGCGCTGGCAGCTCACGGAGCCATCTGCCTGCAGGCGGGAACACCCTGACAGACATCTCGGGATTCCCAAACCCGCCGGATTTGGGGGATTTAGGGCCTGCCAGGCCACGGGCATCCTGAGGGCGGGAATGGGGCAGGAGCCGTGCGCTGAAGCAGGAATAGGGAAGAGGGAATGAAGCAGAGCAGGTTCTCATTCACCTGGCAGATGCATAACTCACAGGGATCGCCCGGAGACCAGATCTGTCCGACAGGAAACTCCACGCCGTTGTCATCCAGGAAGCAACCTAGGTAGGATCCCTCTTCCCAGCTGTCCCGCAAAACCTACCCTTTCTGTCCGCAGGGGGTTCCCTATATTCCACCCTCTCTGTTCCTAGGTATTCCCTGTCTCCCACCCTTCTCATCATCAAGTATCCCCATATCCCACCTAACCGGTGTCCCCCACATCCCACCCTGCCCTTCCCCACATCCCATCCCCAAATATCCCAACATCTCCCTCTCCCCATCCCCAAGTGTCCCCCTCATCATCCTCTATCCCAGTTGTTCTTCCCATCTTGCCATTCCCCTTTCCCCTAGCTTTTCTCCCTCATCCCTCTCCCTGTCCCTCCCTGCCCATTCCCAGCTGTGTCCCTCATCCCCACTCACTGGCAGGAGCCGGAGGGTCCCGGCAGGTGGAGCAGCACTGCCCGGGACCCAGGTGCCGCTGGTGCTGGGGACAATCCAGCATGGGGCAGGGAGTGAAGGAACATTCCACCTCTCCTTCCTGGGAACACGGGAATGGGTCACCTGCTGTCCCTACCATCAGCCCCGAGCAAAGCTGGGATACCCCCAGCAGGTGCAGGGAAGCACTGGAGTATATCTGGGGATCTTGATCCCTGGGGATATCCAGGACCCACCTGGCAGACACAGGTGGTGCAGTCATCCCCATCCAGGCTGAACCGGGCTCCATGTGCATATGTTCGTCCTCGGAAATTGCACTTTTCTGGAAAAAGGGGAAGGAGCGGGGCCTGAGAGCCAAGCATGGCTCTTCCCTAACCCCCAGCCCAGCCCAGGGGTCCTCACACCCCCAGACTGGGAGTCCTGGGATCACCTGGATTGCAGGAGCAGCAGTCAGCCGGAGAGGGGCTGGGGCAGGATTCTGGGGGACATTCCGGGAAGAGGCAGGAGACATTCCCGGCCTGCGGAGGGGAGCATGGGGCTAGGAAAGAGGACCCTGATTCTCCATAGAGGCATGATGGGAGGGTGTCATTCACTCCAGAGCATCCCAATCCATGGTTGAGCCAGGATGCAGTATGAGGGTCTCCAGGGATAAGAGTCTCCAGTGCTGGGAGGCTCCCAGGGATGAGGGGGAATTCTCCCATCCCAATCCAGCTCACCAAGCAGACGCAGACAGTGCAATTCCCATCGAATAGGGAGAAGACATCACCCTCGGCCCTGGCCACTCCCTCGTGCAGGCACCCTGCAAGCCATAGGGGTCAGAGATGTCCCCCTGGGAATTCAAGGGGGGCCATCCTGGGAATTGGGGGGAACACGGGGGCCAGGACTCACCCGTGCAGGTGGGGCAGCAACCCCCAGACGGAGCGGGAAGCGGATGGGAGCAGGGAACGGAGCAGCTCACTGTGTCACAGAGGACTCGTCCCCCCTGCCAGGACATGGGCGGTGGTTCATCCCAAGTCTTGATGGTGCCATGGGAAGGGGTGGGAGGACGGGATGCTCACCTGGCAGGTGCAGCTCTGGCATCCTGGCTCTGTCCAGTGAGCACCGGGCTCCCGAGGGATCCCTCGATGCCAACAATGGCGGGATGGCGGGATGGGGGTGCCAGCGGCTCCCATGGCACGTGGGGATGGCTCAGGGAACATGGATGGGGAGGAGGGAGGGAACTGGGTGCCAGGAGCTGCCACAGGGAGGTGGGGAGAGGGGGAGCCCCTTGGGAGCAGGTGGGAGCCAGGAGGGAGCAGGACAAGGGTGGGTGGATGCTGCAGGGATTGCAGGATGGCCGACGGGGCCAGGATAGATTTGGGGTACCCTAGAAAGGAAATCAGGAGGGCAGAGACATCACTTGGGGCAGGCAGGGAGATGGGAATATCCCACTCTGCTCACCCAGCCAGGAGAAGGACACGGATACCTTCACAGGACACCTTGTCCACACTGAGTCGGTATCCAGGGCGGCAAGAGCAGCGGAAACTGCCGGGAACGTTGTGGCAGCTGTGCTGGCAGGAGCGGCGCGTGCCAGGCCGCCGGCACTCGTCCACATCTGTGGGATAAGGGAATGTGGCAGGAGGTGGCCCAGGAAAGAGCCTGGAGCGCTAGGATGGGCTCTCAGCACGGCCCACACAGGGATGAGGATGAGGTGGCAGCACTGTGGGCATGGGCTGATGGACACCTCCATCCTTTGAGATTTGTAGCATGGTGAGGGAAGGGATTCTGGCACAGTGCCCACAAATTCATGACCATCTGCATCCCTTGGAATTTATGGCATGGAGAGAGTAGGGGGTCTGGCTTGTGCCCACAGCCTCAAAGCCACCTGCATTCCTTGGGATTCATGGCATGGAGAGGGACAAGGGTTAAGTATGGTGCTCATACATGCAGGGGCTCAGTGACTACCTCCATCCCTTGGGATTCATGGCGTGGAGAGGGAAGGGGGTGTGGCACAGTGCTGAGGGACTCAGGGCCACCTCTATGTCCCGGGACTGATGGGAAGGGCCCCATCCTGGTGCTCACCTACGCAGGAATGCCGGTTCCCGTGGAGGTGGTATCCGGGCCGGCAGGAGCAGCGGTAGCTGCCCACGCTGTTCTCACAGTGGTGCTGGCATGGCGTGGCCTGGCATTCATCCATGTCTGGGGGTTGGGATGAGGGTCAGGATCCCTCGGGAGCCCTGCCCACCCCCCTGGGACCCTGCCCACCCTGGCAGCTGCGGCGGTCAGCAGAGAGCTCCCGGCCGGCTCCACACTCGCAGGCGAATCCACCCTCCGTGTTCACGCACATCCCCTCACAGGCCGCGCTCTGGCACTCATCTATGTCTAGGGGGACACAGGGAACGGTCAGATTTGGAGTGTGGGCACCACCAGGACACCCATTCCCATTGGGATGCCCACTCCCATTGGGATATAGCATTCCCACTCACCGGTGCAGCGGACACCGTTGGCCGTCTCGGCCATGGCGAAGCCAATGGGACACACGCGGGCAACTTCCTGGCAGCCGCCGTGGTTACAGGACAGGTCACAGCCGTACTCTCCACAGCTTCCCGGTGGTTCTGGAACATGGACATGGTGTCCACAGGGTACCCGTGCCACCCCAGGACCACCCACTTCCCATCTCGCTCCATGGATCCTCCAGGGATGGTGACAGTGCCAGGAAGAGGTGACAAGAAGCCACAGTCACATCCGCCTGCTGGGATATGTGGCATGGAAAGGGAAGAGGGTTGGGCATGGTGCCCATGGATTCGTGGTCATCTCCATCCCTTGGGATTCATGGCATGGAGAGGAAAGGGCATCTGGCATAGCCACATCTCTCAGTACCTGGGCAGGTGATTCCCTGCTCTCCATCCGGGCACATGCAAAGGTTGGGAGCGATGCAGGAACCACCACCGCAGCCAAAGGAGCAGAGTGCTGTGGGAATGGGAACAGGAGCTCTGAGAATGGGAACAGGACCCCCATGAGTCCCCCAGACCCCTATACTCACGCAAGGTGCACTTCCCGCTGCCCGGGGACAGCATCCAGCCGGGACAACATCCGCTGCTGGAGCCTGGGAAGCAGACGTGGGGCCCCACGCGGCGCCTGTGGGACACCAGAGCCTGAGGCCACCCTGTCCTGAGCCCTCTGCATGGAGCAAAGGTCCCAGGAATGCGAGGACAAGAGGACAATCGGAGCAGTCAGGATGTGCCCATGTACCGGGAAGCAGAGCATGGCACGGATCAGAGGAAGGTAGGATAAGGTGGGACAGAGAGGGGACAACCTTCCCAGCCATCCCGAACATCCCAGCACGTGGTGACGGGGGAAGCATCCCCCGGCTGGACAGGGATACGGGGAGCAAGGCAAGGATGTGGGGAAAAGGACCGGGATGCGGGGAGCAGTGTCATGCTGCCCTGGACCTGGGAAGAGGGAGGGAATTGCGGGGTGCCGGCCCCTCCGGCTGGTACCCCTCTGGCCAAGCCCTCCTGCAGCTGGAGGCAGGGATAGCCGGAGCTCGGCACGCTGCCCATCCCAGGTGTAGCTGGAAGAGGGAGAAGGAAAAGGGGGGGGATCCAGCTACCTCTCCACGGCAAAGCTGGCCGGCTTCTTCCTCGCGGGATACACCCTGCCCTGGCCACTGGAGAGGAACAGGGACACACAGGCAGCCTGGAAGAGCAGCTCCACCAACATGACAGGCGGCTCCAGCACGTCCCGGCGCCCGCCTTCCCGCCTGCCTTCCCGCTGGCCCTTGGCCCTGCTCCTCCTCCTCCCGCCGAGCCGGGAACAATGCGGGATTGGAGGGGGGCGAGAGCGGGGGGGTCGCCAGCGGCACCCACCCACCCACCCCCCCCCCAAACCCGCACCGGGGGTCTGGGGTCACCCCAAGGTTGTCCCGTTCAACTGGGGCGAGTGGTGGCATCCCGGCCACTCCTGCCCTGGCTGCGGGCCGGGCAAGGGGATCCCCCTTAGCTTTGGGAAGCAGTGGGAAAGGCGTCCCCCCTTCTCTCCTTTCCCACATCTGGCAAAGCTCCGACATGGCCTCTCCCCACCCCTCCTCCTCCTTCTCCTGGAGGCGCTGGGCCGCCTTCCCAGCCCTGCACGGGGACCCACGCGGCGGAGAAAGGGGCCAAGCAGAGCCGGGATGGTGGGATGCATCCAGGAGGGAGAGGGATGCTGTGGGACACCCCGCTCTGGTGACTCCCAGATCCCCCCCGGCTCCGTGCCCTCATCCCAGGACAGGGAATGAAGCGAAGGTCGGAGGCAGGTAAATGATTGATCCCGTGGAGCAAAGGGTGCTGCTGCCTTCAAAATTCCCAATCCAGCATGTTTTTCTCCCCACAAAATCCTGACCAAGGATTGGGATCACCCAGACAAGACAGCCCCCTTCCAAATGGAAACCACAGTAGGGGGGTGGGTCACGCCAGATTTTTAAGAATGCAATGCAGCTGTGGGAAGCTCCTGTCCTAAGGAATGTGACCCCAAATCCCTGTGAGGCAGCTCCATGACCAGAGGCAATAGATAAACAGTGATCCAAAAAAAGCAGGGTGTCAACATTGCGTTGGCACCAGCATCCCCAGGTTTGGTGGGAAAAGGAGAGCTCTTCCAGGATCCAGGCTGTGCTGCTCCCTGGGCCTTCCAAAATTTGGGAACAAGCTGCTCCAGGCAGGTAAACAGAACCCAAGGTAATAAAAGCAGCAGCACAAAGTCCAAGGTCACTCCCTGTGCTTCCCCAGCTCTTGGAAGAGATGTCCAAATATAGCCTTGTCCTTGCGGCCTGCTCTGAAAATACGAGAGGGAAGTGGGAGCCAGGGATGCTTCCAGCACGATCTGTCTCCAGGAGGGGGAGGATTTGGGAAAAACCTGCATGGAATGGGACTTGGGAGGCACTTAACCAGCACTTATGGGGAAGATCCAGGCTGAGGAGAGCATGGAAACATCCAGGATAACACCCAAATTCCATGAGAGATGTGAAGGAGGTGGGAGACCACGAGAACTATTAATGAGTAGCCAGAGGCTGGAAAATCCAGCTTTCTTAAAAAATTCCATTACAATCTTCCTGTCCAGGCACTCACAGTGCCACTGGCAAACAGGCAAAGAACTAAAATTTCCTACAAATCCAAGAAAAGCTAGAAAAATGCAACTGGAAAACAGGTGTCCCCAAGATTCCAGAATCGAGGATATGGATATCATCATTCCTCAGGACACGGATCTTTCCTCTTGGACTACTTTATTTGGTAAAACTCCGAAATCAGCAACAGCTTGAACTTCCCAGAACTTCCTGCCCTGAGCAAGGCATGGATCCTATGGAGAGAGAGTTAGCCCCCTCAGCTCCAGCCTCATCTGCTCCTCCAGCTTTGATTCCCCTTCCAAAAAAAAAACAAAAACAAAAAAAAAACAAAAACAAAAAAATAAAACAGGATCAAAAGCAAAACCAAAAGCCGAAAAAAGTAATAAAATATCTAAGGACACCAGGGAAAAGGGAATCGAGGTGAGGGCATCAGACCGCAGTGGATCACCCAAGGGACAGTTCTGGGCACAGCCAAATCCGCAGAATCCATGAATCCCAGCAGGAGATGACCAACACCCCCCCAAATTCCTAACGAGCTGCTCCCCCTGTGAGATTCCATCCCCCTCCAGCTGCTGCTGCCAGTGTTGGGCACAGCTGGGGAAGGATTCCCTTTGCTCCATGTGGAGGGGAGGGGTAGGGAACAATCCCGAATCCTGCTAATGGATCCGGGTCAGCTCCTCTACGATCTTTATCAGGTCGTCCACGGTGGCTTCCCTCTTCATCCCACTTCCATCGTCAATCTGCACAGGGAGGAAAAGGCATTGGAGACATTGGCAGGTGCCAAAAAACATTCCCAGATGATTCAGGAAGGTGTGGATTTAGGATTTTCCAGAGGGGCTATGGCTTCCCCATCTCTAGAAGTGCTCCAGGGCCAGGCTGGACAAGGCTTTGAACAACCTGGTCCAGTGGGAGGTGTCTTGAAGTCCCTTCCAACCCAAACCATTCCATAACTCTACAATTCCACCATTTACTGAGCCTGGATTCCTGAGCAAGGTCCTTGAAGGATCCAAGCCCACATTCCCAAGCTCACCTGCAGGTTTGCCACCACTTCCTGCATCTTGGGCCTGCTGATGTCCAGGAAACTCTCGATCAGGTCTCCATCGATGAATCCCGTGGCTGGTTCTGTCTTCCGTTCGGTATGGAATGATCTCCAGGTGCCGCTGTCAAGGACCCAAATCCACAGGAAATAAACACCAGCCCTGGACATGTATTAGTGGTGGGATGGCAGTGCTGGGTTAATGGTTGGACTCTGTGGTCTCAGAGGGCTTTCCCAACTTTAATTCCATGATTTCCAAGGGCACCAGCAAACCTGCTCCCACCCTCTCCAGCTGGTAAACCCCACCCAGCACAGGCTCCTAGCTGTAATGGCAAAGGATATAAGGAATGCTCAATCTTCCCCACGCTCTTGATGACTTTGTTGAGCCTGTTCTGCATGTCCAGGAGCAGGTTGTACCAGCTTTCCGACAAGGATGTCACCAGGCCTGCACAGGAATAACGGACATGGGAATGTGGCAGGGGGTGGAGCTGGATGAGCTTTCCAACCCAAGCCATTCCAGGATTCTGCAGGGAATCCTTGGCCCCTGCTCCTTACCGATCATTCCATTGACAGTGCCGAAGAGAACAGATCCCTGGGTGGGTGTGGAAGTCTCTCCCAAGTTCTGCATGACCAGGGATCCGTGGCAGAAGACATTGACAAACTCTCCCAGGTGGGATAATCCCACTTCCTGCAGGTGCTGCCGCTCCTCATCCGTCGTGGCCGCGCTGGAATCCCAAACACTGCTCAGTCCCAGATGGGGGCACTCCAAAACTTTCCCTTACTCCCAAAAGCTGAGAATGCTCCTCCAGTTTTCCTGAAGATCCCATCACCCCATCCCATCCCAATTCCCATTCCCAATCCATCCCATCCAGCTCACCTGTCCTTCTGGCACACAAACAGATTGAAAGCATTCTCCGCTCCCAAGAAATTATCATCATCCAGGATCTCCACGGCGCTCATCCAGTTTGGATTGAAATCCCGGGCAATCTGGAAGGGGCCAAGAAGGGACATGCTGTGTCCAGGTGGCCTGGCCTGGATTCCTGCATCCTCATCCCACCCAACACCAATATTCAGGAGTGAGGCAGGACCAAGCATGTCCTTTCTGCTCCAGGAAGCAGCTGAGTAGGAAAGGCATTCCTGGAGATGGTCCTAGTCCAAGTGGCACTTCGACAACCTCCTGGGAAAGTGTGGGGCAGCCTATGCCAAAGCCACTCCAGCAATGTAAACCCCCATTCCAAATGGACACCAGGCATCCCAGATGGCACCTCCCACCCACCAGGTACCAGCTGCTCTTCCCACAGCCAGTTCCCTGGAAACTGAGGGATCCATCCCTCCAGAAACCACAGGGATCCATGTCAAACCTTGTATCTAGTCAACCCGAACTCCTCCTTTTATCTCCTCCAACATCATTCCCTGTGCCCAGAGCTGTCAGAATGGATTCCTGGCACCGCTTCCATACCTCCTCGAAATTCCCTTCCATGGGTTTGTAGGCCAGGAGCAGCACGGAGCGCATGAGGTCTCCCACCAAGATGAAATCCCCCTTGGTTTTCAGGTACAGGGCCATGATATTGTTGTAGTGGTTGCATTCCGTGCGCAATTCCTTCTCTGCTGTCCACTCATACAGGCGGACCTGTGGGATGGGACACGGATCAGGACTCTCCACATGGGAGCTGGAATATGCTCTCAACAGACACCTGGCTGACATCCAGATCCACAAACATGCTCCCCAAAAAAGTCAGGGCCTTGCCTACCGTGCTGTTGATGCTGGCTAACAGCTTCCCATTGAATTCCACCATGGAATACACAGCTCCCTTGACCTCCTTCTCAGCCAGGCTCTGCAGCTTCCCTGGAATAAAGCCAGGCATTACTCGGGTTGTTTATCCAAAGGGTGGGAAGTCAAGGGTTCAGCTGAGCTGGCCTGAATTTTGCTTCCTAAAAAACTGTCTCTGAGGGGGACGAGTGACATGAAAAGCAAATCCCAGAATCCAGGGCTGGTGAGGGATTCTTGGGCTTCTCTAGGAGACAAGGGGGAAAGGGAACACAGCACCTACAGATCCCGACAACAGATTCCTTGGGAAAAACTGCCTGCTTCTGGGACGCAAGCTCTCTGGGGTCTGAGGAGCTCATTCCTGATCTCCCACCAAAAAGAGCTGGATCTTTCCAGGTGAGAACACCTTGTTCTTACCATCAGAGTAGTGGAAGACAACGATCCGACCCTGCTTGGGCTCCGCTTCCTCGGGATACACCATGGCAGTGCCCACAATGAAGTAGGTGTTGGGATCCTTTCCCAGCTTGCAGGAGACCAGACTGAGGGCGTACTCATTTTGCAGGAATTGGTGAGCATGGAGCACTGGGGGGAAAAAAAGTGGGAAAGGAAGGAAGAACTGAAATCCCAAAGTCCTTAAACTGAAAGCCTGAGACACATCCTAGAGATTCCCTGTCCTATTCCCCATCACCTTGTGCCATCAAAAATTGGTATTCCCTAAACCTTATGGCTGATGTTCCTCCAGGAAAATCCTTTAGCTGAAGCTCCCCTGAGCTCCTCCAGGATGAGAAAAGCTGGATTTTGGGACAGGACAGGTACCTTCAAAGGTGTGCTGGTCTATGATGAGCAGGTTATGCACTTCTACCTCCTCTCCAAAGGATGTCTCGTGTGGAGCTGTGCTGCTGGAAAACAGCTTGCTGGTGCTCACGCTGCTGGACAAGGCCTGGGAAACAGGAAAATCCATCACATCCCAGTGCTACTCGGATATCCACACATCCTCAGGCAGCCAGTGAGTGAGAAAAGGGATGAGAGAACAGGTGGAGCAAGGAATGAGTAAAAGGACACAGTCCCTGATCCTGCAGGGCTGAGTGATGGTGTTAATCTGAGTTTACACAGAGCTGTGGCTTCCAGAGCTAGATCCTTGGGAAAAGGAAAACCTCGTAGATCACACAGAAGCCTGTATCAGATATGGAAGGAGCAGCATCCAAAAATAAAGGGGATCAGGTGGAACAGTGGCTGTGCCGCCCCCTCAGAGAGACCCCATTCCTCCCCAGCTGAGGAACTGGACTGGACTCACAGCTTTGGAAGCTTTGGAATGGAGGACCATCAAGGAAAACCTGGATCAGGAATTCTGATCCCCATAGCATAGGGATGACCCAGCCTGGGATCTCACCTGGGTGCTGGCACTGGGTCTGAGTGCCGTGGTGCCTCCACTGGCATCCTGCACCTCGATCCGGCTGGAGAGCACCCCAAAACACTGGGATACCTCTTGGTAGCAGATCTTCCTGTGGGATAAACAGAGCCATATGGGTGGGAGAGCCAGGAAAGGCCATTCCAAGTGCTCTGGAAGCAACAAGAGCTGTTTGTTTGTTCCTGGGATGGCAACATCACCCCAACCCTTGTCCTGTGCAGCAGAGCATGCTGATCCCAGGAATCCTCATCCCAGGAATCCTCACCTGGGCGACTCGTAGAGGGGAACAGTGCGGATGTGCAGCTTCTGGATCTCATCAATGGTGCCGATGGTCAGGGTGCTGTTGTTGGCCAAGGCCAAACTTGTGGGGGGAAAAAAAAATCATGGAAAACACTGGGTGAAACATCAAGAACCTCCCTCTCCTCCACATCCCTTAGGATCAGGAACTGGTGGCAGACTCACCTGTCGGGATACCCGTCGGAATTGAGGGGGCACATGTAGTTGACCTCCTTGAGGTTGACATTGGAGAAGACCAGCTTGTGGTTGCTGCTGTAGATGACGGTGGGGCGGTCGGAGCAGGCGAACACGTTGGTGGTGGACAAGGAGCGGAACGTCCTCAGCACCGTGGGCTGCGTGCCCAGGGTCACCTTCTTCCTGTCACTCAGCAAGCCTGGATTCAAAGGGAAAAGGGATCGGAATATGCCACAACGCATCAGGGAAAAATGGAGTGTGGGTAAGCACATCCCAGATTTAAGAATCCATCTCATTCCTCCAGTGTGCTGGAGAAATCCCCCAGCACATGGCCAGTCCCACCTGAGCATAAGGCTGATAAAGCAAGAAGGATCTTTCCCAAAAAACTGGAAAGGAGGAGAAGAAGTCACCTGTCTCAAGGCTGAGGCCGAAGTAGAAGAGAGCTCCATCCCCCAGGGCACACAGGAGATAGTGGCTGCTCTCGAAGGTCGTCATCAGGATGGAGCGAGGGATAATCTCTGTGAGAAGCAGGAAAAGGGATGGGTGAGGCCTTTCAGGACATGGACAGTAACCACTGCCACCCTTGGGAGGCTCCTACCTCCTCCCAGCATCTCCTTGTGCAGCAGCTCGAAGGACGGGAGCTTCAGGATGCGGGCGGAGATGTCGGTCCAGAGCCCGATGGCGCAGAGCGGGGACATCCCGTTGGAGTCTCCCAGGGGGGTGATGTCCAGGCAGGCCACCTCGTGCTCCATCTCTGTGCAGCTGGGAGGAAGGAGGGAGGACAGGTGTCTGCCTGGATCCCAAATCCCAGCATCCCAAGAGGCTCAGGATGTGGGCTCACCTGATCTGCCGGAGCTCCTGGGGCCGGATTTCCAGGTAATACAAGGCTCTTCCCACGGCCACCACCACCTGGTTGCTGTTGCAGGAAGCAACACTGATGTTCTTCCCATTGGGCTCTTTCCACTCACTCACCAGGGATTTGGGCTCCTGGCTGACCAGTCGCACTGAGGCAGAGGTGATCTGGGAAGAGAGACAGGAAAAACCATGGAAAACAGTGTTTCTAAGTTGGAAGGCACAGCAAGAACCTCCCTCTTTCCACACCCATTAGAAACATGAACTCAGGATCCTGTTTGCTGATCCCATCAGCTCAGAGAAGCACTCCAACCTCTTCCCTGGATATATCATGATCCATATGACACCACGAGAGCCATATCCATGTTTTCCTCATGCTGGAATTACCTGGATCAGCTGCTGATGTGCCACGTTGCCGCAGAAGAAAGTCTGCTGGTCATCCACAAATCCTGTGAGCTCCGTCTCTTCCACTTCCTCTCCGTTCAACATCAGAACCCTGAGCAGGGAAGGGAATTCCCATTAATTCCTGCTCTGACCTAGGGCTGAGAGCCTGGATCAGCTCATCCCATCTTTACCTGGTCTGGCCAACAAAGGACAGCACCAAGGTGTTGTCCGTCTCCCGCTGCGGATCCGACCTCAGTGGCCACAATCCTGCAACAAGGAGGCCACAGTTCCTCACACACATCCTCAAAATTCCACATCCCAAGCTCATCAGTTCTCACCACGTTCCCTCTGAGGCTGTGGAACATGTCCCACACCTTTAATTCCTGGCAGGTCGATGCTGGCGTGTTCATGGATGCCGATGCCGTTCCGGATGATCCGCAGTGAGCCCTCTTTGAAGGCCCCAGAGCAGGTGACCAGCTGGAGGAAAAGGAGACAGACTTTACCAGCTGTGGCTGGGAAGTTCTCTCACTCTTCTCTGGGATCATGGAAATGGGGAACCCACTCTAGAATCATGGAATCCTGGAATGGACCTGAAAGATCCATCAAGGCCAGACTGGACAGGGCTTAGAGCAACCTAGTCAAGTGGACGGTGTCCCTGCCCATGGAATGAGATGATCCTTAAGGTCCCTTCCAACCCAAACCATTCTGGGATTCTATGATTTTATGGACACCCCCAGCCAAAAATTCCCAGCAGTGAGAAGGAAAAAGCAGAAATGTTACCTGGCCTTGGCCTTGTCTCTCCAGGTCCACCACGCACATGTCCACGATGGGCCCGAGGTTGGTGAAGGTCTCCATGGCCACCACGTAGGATCCCTGCTCGTTGCTGTCCACATTGAGCTGGGAATAAATACTGGAATCAATTTCTGTCTTTTAAGGAGCAGGACAGGGAAAGGAGAAGACAGGAAAATGTATCCACATCTCCATGTTTTGATGAAAACCGATTCCTGTGGAAACACGCAACCAGGAGCTGCCACGTACCTTCACGAGCTGGGAATCTCCAAGCCTGGAGCCAACAAACACCACTCCATTATCCAAGTAGGTCAGGCACTCAGCAATGGATGTCTGGGAAATGGGAAGAGGCAGGTGACCCTCCAGTGGCATGGAAAGGTCCTGGCGCACGCACACACACACACACACACACACACACACACCCCCCCACACACACACCCCTTCTACCACTAAGCTGTTACCCAACAGAAAAACCCTAGGCATGGGAAAGGGATTTAATCCCTTCATAAATCCCACAGAGTCCAAGCTCCTTCCAGTGCAAGTACCAGGAAAAAAAATGGGAAGAAGATGTAAGTTTAAGTGGCCACAGAGAATTTTCCCAACAGTTCAGGGCTATGACAAACGTGAAGCATCAACACCTCCAGCTCCCAAAATTCCCACTCATTGCCAAACGGAGCCTTTTTCAGACTGGAGAATCCCAGGCAAGTGTCAGGGATGGCCCAGGTGATTCCTACCTCTCCCAGCAGCTCCACACGCAGATCCTTCAAGGTGACAGTGCCATCCATCTGCTCCTCCTTCTCCAGGAGCAGCATGAAGAGCCGCCCTTCCATGTCTCCCAGCAAATACCGCGATCCATTGGGATCCACACGGTTGTGGCACACGATGGTGCTTTGCTGCAGGGAAAGCAGGGAATTCTAGGATTCCACTGGAACAGCCCCAAACTGGTCCCCAAAAGGCCTGTGCAGGTGATGCACTCCCAGCTCCAGTATCCCAGCCATTCCAGAGCTCCAGGAGCAGACTGACACCTTCAGGCACCAATATTCCCATTTCTTCCCCCAAGATTTTTAGCCTGTCCTTATATCCATCTTAAAAGGACCTTTGGATGGCAATTCCAGCCCTCTTTCAGCTTGGAGCAGCATCTCAGCCAGGCCACTGGTGCTTCCTCCTCCAATCAAATGTGGGAAGTGGCCTGTTATTCCCACAAAACCCACAAGTCCAATTGCTGTCCCAAAATCTTTAAGTCTTTTCTCCTCTGAACAAGTCTCCAAGGGGCTCATCCACGTTTTCCACTGCCTGAAATGAAACCAGGCTCTGCCCTGGAACTGTGCCCAGACCATGCAATAATTCCTAATTAATCCCATTCCCAGGGGTCCAAACAAAATTCCAAGAACTCTACAGAAAAGGGAGGCACACAGGGATCATGGATGTCCCTCAGCCCCCAAAAACAGTGACCAGGAAGCCAAACCTCTGGAAGTCCAAGTAAGTGGCACTGTTGGACCACACCTGGGACAACAAGGGTTTGAATTCCTGGCTGGAAGGCCTGGAAAAGGATGGATTTTTTGGGATCCCCTCACCTTGATGATGGGAGGAGCAATAGCCAGATATTTATCCCCATTGTGGTAGGTGATGGATTCCTGCCCGATGATAATGGCGCCTCCAAAGGGCTCCGGCACTGCAGGACACACAACAACCATGAGACAACCTGCCTGGAAAAAAGGAGCCATCCAGTCTGGAAAAACATGGGAAGATTTTTACAAACAAGGCCCAACCTGCAATGACCATGGAGGCTTCGGCCTCCACATTCTCCTGCTTCCAAGGGCCTTTGTTGAATTCCTTCTCCCGCAGGGACACCTCGTACGTCTTCACGTGGCGGCCCTGGGGGTCCTGGGAGAGAAGTAAAAGTGGATGAGATTCCAGAAGTGAGGGGACCCCACCTCATTCTCCTGCAAAAACACCATTCCAGGAAGCTTCTGAGGCTTCCCATCTCCTCATCCTCCCTCACATCCACATGCCACCATTCTCCCAATTCTTCCCACATATAAATACCTCCCTGTGGAGGGAAATCCCTGTGCCACAAAAGACTTTTTTTCTATTGTTTTACAGCTGATATTCTGGAATTTGTGTTCCTCTGACAACCTGGGAACAAGTGGCATAATGGAGTATCACCCCCTCCTCCAGCTCTTGCAAACATTCAGGAATTCAGGGGGTTTTATCGTATTTCCCTGTGGTTTCAGAACTTTCCCAAAATTATCCCAGCCCCTGCTGTCCTGGGATAATGGGTAATAAATGGAGAAAGAATCAAGGAAACAGCTTGGAAACATCCTGCTCTCCATAGGCAGGGATTGAAACAATACAGAGCTTCATGAATCAGAACTGACATCCTTTTCCAAGGGTTTGAGTTATTTTGACATGGATCATGGAACCATTGAAGTTGGAAAAGCACTTTTCCAACTATTCCCCCAAACTCCAGGTATGTGGTACAAAGAGATTTTTTCCCTCCAGGAAGCTTGGAGGAATCCAGCAGTGCCCAAACAGGGAATAATGGAGCCACTGCTGGCATGGGATTTCAGCCAAGCCCGGGATAGCCTGGAATTTACCAAAGGAAAGCTAATCCCTTGCTCAGTCAGCACAGCAAAGGCTTTTTGGATCAAAACAGGAATCCAGAGAAGGCCAGGAATGCTTCCTCCATAAGGAGCCAGGTGATGGGAGAGATTGTGAATCCTTTTTACACACCTGGAATTGCCTCCCAAAAATATCAAGCAGGACATTGCCTTATTTTAAGGAAAGGTTCAAGTCTCGCTGTGGGAAACAACTGGTTGTGGATCTTGCTGGAAAGATCCCTAAGCTCCTCCTGGGAGTTTAACAAGGAAAATTCCCATCCAAGGCAGAGCTGCCCAGAAATCCTGTGGGAAAGCGTTGCTTCCTCCCTCCCAGAGCTGGAAAAAGGCAGCATGGAGGAACATAGACCCGGAGGAGCTGGAATCATCCCTCATTCTGCCTTACAAAAAGCCTCTGGAAAACCTTGGGAGCCCTTGGCTCCACCTGGGTTATCCATGGATAAGCAGGCACCTGGTAGACAAAGCAGATGGTGGGAGCCTGGCAGCCGTAGAGGAATTTCACGTCGATGACCTGCAGCTCTTCCAGGCGGATGTTGAAGGCCTTTAATTCCTTGTTCTCCCGATCCAGGGGGATGACCTTGAAGAGGCCGTCATAGAGCCGCAGCCCGATCATCCGGCACTCGGGATCAATGATCCCGATGATCCCGGTCTCTGAGGGGCGGCCGATGCGATCCTGAGGGAGAATTCCAGAGGGAGAGGAAAGAGAAAGGTGATCAGTGCCAGGACAATATTCCTGAAAAACAGGGACAGGAGTTGCCAGCCCTTAGGTGAGGAATGGCTCCTTGCACACTTCTCAACATGGCTTCCCAATACACTTCCCTTCCAGTGGGAAGCCACCAAGCCCAAGGAGGAGATGCCTTTCCAACTGCCACGCCTGGCAAAGCTCCCACAGCTTCACCACAAATTCCCACAGGACTCATTTCCCAGGGAAAATTTGGCCTCACAAAAACTTTAGGCTTTAATTTTCCTGAAATTTAATATGTTATCTTACAAAGTCTCCCAATAATATAGTTGAATCCATAGGAACACAGCTTGGAGCATCCTGGTCTACTAGAAGGTATCCATGGCAAAAGGTGGAATGAGATCATCTCTAAGTCCTGTCCATCCCACACCATTCCAGGATGCCATGTGCTGGTTTAGATGGGATATGGGAAGAAATCCTTCTCTAAGATGATAATGAGGCCCTGGGATGGATTTCCCAAAAAATTATAGTTGCCCCATCCCTGGAAGTGTTCCAGGCCAGGCTGGATGGGGCTCGGAGCAACCTGAGATAGCACAAGATGTCCCTGACCACAGAAAGGAACTGGATGAGCTCTAAGGTCTCTTTTCCAACCCAAATCATCCCAGAATTCCACAAATCCTCCCATAAACCAAGACTAACTCTGGAAACATCCTGGTGACTGCAGGTGACCCATCCCAGATCCAGCAGCTGGCAAAGAACCACCAACGGACCAGGAACCCAACACCCCAAAGCCATCCCTAGGGAAGGGAATTCCCCATCCCGGTGCTGTATTCCCCCTCACCTGCACATTCCCATGGGCACGGGTGATGATGTCGATGCTGTCCCCGTTCTGCTTGTATTCCAGGATGCAGGCATTGTACTTGGCAGTCAAGATGAACAGCAAATCCTTGCTCTCCCCCTGCCCAAAAAAACCCGGATGATGCGAATTCCAGGGGCAGGCATTCCCATCCCACCCCTCCCAGGTGGGCACAGCCCCACCCCTGCTCTGCCAGCACCCACCTTGGGGCGGAAGAGCTCCATGACGGCGGTTTTCCCGTACATTCCCACTTCCTTGACGGGCCGGAGCCCCTCGGCTGTCACGACATAAATCTCCAGCCGGGTGTTCTTGGCGATCAGCAGGTTCAGGTCCTCCGCAGAGGTGAAGTGTCCTGGGAAAAGAGGGAAGGAATGCCGGAGGAGGGATCAGCTGGCACCTTCAGGCTGCACTTCCACAACCTCCCTGGAGCATCTCAAAATCCCAGCACGTCCCTTCCACAGTGCTAAATGCTCTCAGCAACTGCTTTCTCTCAGCCTGTACCCCTTGCTTTTCCGCAGAAATGCTCTTCCTGCTGTCTTTCCTCAGGAATTCTCATTTCTGGGGTCCCTTCCCACCACGCCCAGCACTCCCAGGGCTCTTGGGGTTCCCATAGCTTCCCCAAATCCCACTCTCTCTCACTCCTATTATGGATTTCAGGAGCAGTTTGATCCTTCCTCTACCCCCAAATCTCCCAGTATTCCAAAATCCTCCAATATCCCAAACCCCTCCACTAAACCAAAATCCCCGGCACCCCCAAACCCCTCGTACTCCGGAACTCACCCGTGAACCCCGAACCCCGCCCCACCCCAAAACCCTCCCCGTACTCCCAAACCCTTCCCGGTGCCCCAAACCCCTCTCCGGGATCCCCAGAGCCCCTCGGCACCTCCACCCCCCGTGTCCCGGTTCCGCCAGAGCCCCGGTACCACAAAACCGCCCTCCCACGCTCGCCCAAACCGCGTGTTCCCGCCATCCCCCGCCCCGCGGTACCGGTGACGCAGCCATTGACGGCCGTCGGCTTCTGCGCCGTCACCACGTAGTTGTAGGACATGTTGGGGGAACCGGGAGGTCCCGGAGGGGACGCGGGGGAAACCGGGGGGGGGAACGGAGAGCACGGCCTCTCTGCCGCCGTCGCCGCCACTTCCGGGAAGTGGGCTCACTGGGCCGCTCTAGCCCGCTGAGAAGAGGCGGAGGAGCAGACGAGAGGAGCCGCTCTAGCCCACTGGGAGGACTGCCAAGAGCCGACGACAAGGGCCGTTCTAGCCCGCTGGGAGGACCGTGAAGAGGAGACGAGAGGAGCGGCTGGAGGAGCGCGGAGAGCGCAGGTGTGGAAGGGGATAAGCGCGGGCCTTCCCCGAAACCCGCGGGAACGGCGCTGATACCGCGCTGATCCCACCCCTAATCCCACCCCTAATCCCACACCGTATGCCGAAGGGAGGGCCCCGCATTGGGGAGTGCAGATCCCTCCCTGCTCCCAGCCGCTCTGTGGCCCCCGAAAGCTGGGGTGGGGGTCCCCGCTCTGAGGGGCGAGTGTGGATCCGTCCAGGGCCTGCGCTGAGAGGAGATCCCTGAACTTGGGAGTCCCCCCATCACAAAAAAAAAAAGAAAAAAAATGGGGTCCCTGTTTGGGGGTGGTCCTATCCTGATTTCCCACCTCAAAAGGGGGTCCTACTTTGACGGGGGGGAGCCGTCACGTCCTATCTCTCCCCAAAAAGGGATCCCTGTTTAGAGGTTATCCCATCCTGGCGCCTCATCTCAAAAGCGGGGCCTGGCTGGGAAGGGGGTGTGGTCCCGTCCTGGCTCCTCATGTGGAAAGAGGAAAGAAACTCTCTGTCTGGGCAGGTGTCCCTGTTTGGGGACGACTCCAACGCCAGCCCCATTCCCAAGAGACACTCCCATCATCATCACACCAGACATCATCCCACCCCGCGCCCTTCCCAGCCCCCCCTTCCCGGGCCGCTGTACATTTTAGACTGGACCTTGCCCTCTTTCCAGACAGATTCTATCTTTGGATCTGAGTGCCGCGCTCCGCTCCCATGGAGGTGAGCCTCGAGCAGGGGGGTTGTCATTCCTGTAGGGTTGGCATTCCTGCTCTTCCCACTTCACTGCTCCCCATTTTTCCCCGCAGGTCCCCAAAAAACTGGTGACAACAGTTTCTGGCTGTGCCGATGACGCTTTGACTGGGCTGGTGGCTTGCAATCCTGGGCTCCGGCTGCTCCAGGGACACCGGGTGGTCCTTCGGAATGACCTGGCAGCCATCCGTGGCCGTGTGGCCGTGCTCTCCGGGGGGGGCTCTGGCCACGAGCCCGCCCACGCAGGTGAGACCCCCCTGTCCCACCTGCACCCCCCACCCACGGACACGGTGCCGAGCCCTCTTCCCTCTCTACAGGCTATGTTGGGAAGGGAATGCTGACCGGAGTGGTGGCCGGAGCCGTGTTTGCGTCCCCGTCCGTGGGCAGCGTCCTGACAGCCATTCGGGCCGTGACACAGGCCGGAGCAGGTTGGCAACACGCCTGGGTGGAATTTTGGGGTTCATCCCTTCAGTGGCTGCATCATTCCTGTTACCTCTCCCTCCGTCCCACAGCCGGGGTCCTCCTGATCGTGAAGAACTACACGGGGGACCGTCTGAATTTCGGGATGGCCCTGGAGCGGGCACGGGCCGAGGGGACGGACGTGCGCATGGTGGTGGTGGGCGATGACTGTGCCTTCACCAAGCCGGGGAAAGCCGGGCGCCGCGGGATCTGCGGCACCGTCCTCATCCACAAGGTTCTGCTGGGAGCCTGTATGGGGATTTGGGGAATTCTGGGGGGCCGCTCACCTGCTGTGTCCCGGACAGGTAGCGGGAGCTCTGGCCGAGGCGGGAGCGAGCTTGGATGAGATTGAGAAGAAGGTGATGGCGGCTACCAAAGTCATGGGTGCGTTGTGTTATCCCATGGGAATGCTGTCCTGTGTCGCCCAGCCCCTGAATCCCAAAAATCCTCCCAGTTCTAATAGAGCATTCCCGCCTGCACAGGTACCCTGGGTCTCAGCCTGTCTCCCTGCAGCATCCCAGGATCCAAGCCCTCGTTCCAGCTGGCTGCGGACGAGATGGAGCTGGGGCTGGGTGAGGAGAGGCCCCTTGATGTCCCCCTCGGGTCCCTGGAGGGTCAGAATGGCCCTGTCCCCCCAGGGAGGCGTCACCAGGGCTGGGATGTGACACGGCCCTGTCTCCCTAGGGATCCACGGTGAGGCTGGAGTGCGCAGGATGAAGGTGAGGGGGGAATTCTGCTGCTTCCTCCCCATTCCCAGATCCCCCTATTCCCAGACCTCCCCACTCTGCTCTTTCCCTGCTCCATGTCCCCTCCAGGTGCTGCCGGCAGATAAAGCTGTGGAGACGATGCTGAAGCACATGACGGATCCATCCAGTGCTTCCCACCTGTCCCTGGCACCTGGTAAGCCCTCCAAACCTTCTTGTGCTCCTCCAAATCCCCTGGATCCCAGTCTCATCCTGCCCCCCATCCTGCAGGATCCTCTGTGGTGCTCGTGGTGAACAACCTGGGTGGATTGTCCTGCCTGGAGCTGGGAATTGTGGCTGGAGCTGCTGTGCGCTGCCTGGGTGAGTGCAGAGGGGAGCTTGGGATCCCATTCCCTGGCTCCGGCTGCTCTGGAATGCATCTCAATCCCGGATCCCACAGAGAACCGAGGGGTCTCCATCGCCCGGGCCTTGGTGGGATCCTTCATGACGGCGCTGGAAATGGCCGGAGTCTCCCTCACCCTCATGCTGGTGGATGAGGAGCTGGTGAGGCTGATCGGTGAGTTCCCGGTGGGAATGTGGACTGGGATTGGGGCACGGGGGTTTTCATGTGCTGGGTGACAGGACACAAGGTCAGTGGGATGTCTGGGGGTGCAGTTCCTGGCTGCTGGGTGTGCGACTGAGGATCCAATGGGATCCTGAGCCTCTGGCTTTTCCAGATGCCAAGACCACAGCCATGGCGTGGCCCAACCTTCTCGCGGGACTGGCCACCACCCGGAGGGAGGAGATTCCAGCACCAGTAGAGGGACCCAAGAAGCCACAGGATGAGGCTGGAACTGGTACAGAGCTCCTGTCCCTTGTCACACCCCCTCCTCCCCGTGCCTCAGTTTCCCTCAGGAACGTGCAGGGATGCATCTCCTCTCCGCAGGGCCCGGCGTGGTGCGGGTGCAGCGGGTCCTGGAGCGCGTGTGCAGCACCTTGCTGGATATGCAGGATAGGCTGAACGAGCTGGATCGGGGAGCAGGTGACGGGGACTGCGGCCACACGCACGCCAGGGCGGCCCAAGGTGCGTGTGGGGGCCATTATCCAGGGAATTGTGGGGAATTCTACCCCAATGGTACCTCCCAGGAGCGGGGAGTTCTCCAGGACATCCCTTCTTGGGATTAAGGAAACCTGGGGTGCTCCTTTGTGTAATGTTATCCTGGAATGTTTCTGCATCCAGTGGCAGCTTCCCTATGGAATTGAGGGCTGTCCCTGCTTGTCCCCACGAGGTACAGGTGACTCCAGGGCCACCTCCATCCCATTGTTCCTTCCATTCCCACAGCCATCCGGGAATGGATGCGTGCCCGGCCGCCTCCGTCTGCCCCAGGCCAGCTGCTCTCCGCCCTGGCTGATGTGGTGCTGGAGCATATGGGAGGCTCCTCCGGAGTGGTGAGTGGGAATGGGAATGGGGGGACACACCTGGCCATGTTTCCAGGATGGGATTGATGGTATTCCCAAAGCTCTACGGGCTCTTCCTGACGGCGGCTGCCCGGAGCCTGCGCAGCCGCAGTGATTTCCCGGCATGGGCTGATGCCATGGACGCCGGGATTGAGGCCATGCAGAGGTCAGTGCCGGGGGCTGTGGAATCCCAATTACCCCTGGGAACCCAAATCCCCCCCTGAATTTTCCTGCATCCCACACAGGTATGGAGGAGCTGCGCCAGGTGACCGGACCATGGTGAGTGCTGGGAGAGCCCAGGAGCCTGGAAAGCTTCCAGGAGGGTGCCAGGGAGTTCTCACCTGGCCTCAGCCCTGGCTCCCAGACTAATTCCCACCTTTCCCCAGCTGGATTCGCTGTTTGCAGCCGCACAGGCTCTGCATTCCCTGCGCAATCCCAGTGCCAACCTGCTCCAAGTGCTTGCGGCAGCTGTGCAGGTATGGAGAGCTGGGAGCTGGGATAGTGGGAAAACTGGATGGGAATCCCTGCTGTTATCCTGGAAAACGCCCTGTTTTCCCTGGCAGAGCGCGGAGGCAGCAGCGGAGGCCACCAGGCACATGGAGGCTGCGGCGGGCAGAGCCAGCTACGTCCACTCATCCCGGCTGGAACAGCCCGATCCCGGGGCTGTGGCAGTGGCAGCAGTGCTGGGAGCGGTGCTGGAGGGGCTGCGGGACACCCCCCAGTAATGACAGGGATGTGTATCCCCAAAAATCTGTGTCCCCCCCTGTAGTGGTAGAGATATGTATCCCAAAAACCCTTTTGTCCCCCCATGTGACAGGGAGGTGTATCCCAATAACCCCCTGTGTTCCTTAACGGTTCCTTCACGGTTCCTTCACGGTTGTGTTTCCCAATAAACCTTAGGATCACAGTGACCAGTTACCCCGTTAACTCTCTGTGTCCCCCATGCCAGCTTGGAGGGGTGGGATGGTGGAATCTGGGGGTGTGGGGGGTGCCCCCCATTGCTCCAGGCTGGAAAGGGAGATGGGAACAGGGATCCTGTGACTGGGGGAGGAAGGAAACACAGGGTGTGGAGAGGAAGCTACAGAGCTCACATGGCTCTGGGCATGGGGTTGAGGGGTGGATTCTGGGAAAGGGGCAAAGGAGAAGTGGGGACGGAGCAGAGCACGATCCCAGGTCTTGTGGGGTGATCATGGGGAGCTGTCCCGTGTCTCCTGGGAGCCAGCGAGGACAAGCCTTTGGCAGGGACAGCTTGGCTTGGCCAGGACATACTCCTGAGCTCCCACGTCTCCCACCCCAGCTCCCAGCCCCCGCCTTGTCCCCAAGGATTTGAGTGCTGGAGCCCTGCAGAAGCCAATGTTTTATTCCATGTCCATGAGGTCCCTGAGTGGCTCCACTCTGAGCTGGATCCTCTGGAGTGGGAGTGATATGGGTGCTCCTCTTTGTCCCAGTGAGGCTCCAGCAGCTCCAGCTGCAGCATTGAGGGATGGCACTGGGAAGTGCTGGGGTTTGGCATGGCCCGGGCTCCAGGCAGGAGCTGGCACGTGGAGGCACAAGGATGTAGCTTCCGAAAGCTGGGAGATCCCTGGGATCAGTGCTCGGCAGAGAGCAGGGGCTGTGGGAGACAGGGATGAGCCTGGATCCTTCAATCCTTCCCCACCCTCAGGACTGTGCTGGGGGGCAGCTTCCCAGTTTGGCTTCCCAAATCCACCCAGTGCGTCCTGTACCTGGCGGGAATCCAGGGAGTCAGAATCAGGGCGCTTCCAGCTGGGCCTGGCCAGGGCAGCCACCACCAGCACCCCAAAAATGAGGATGAGGAGCCCCAGGGTGTTGGCAAACACAGCCTCAGCTGGCAGGAGCTTGTACTGCGTGGTCCCGTTCTTCCTGGAGCAGGGAAGAGAGGCTGGGAATGTTCTGGATGTTCCCGAAACCCCGCCTCAAACCTTGCAGGGAAGTGTGCAGGGAGCCACACACCTGAGGAAATGCTCAGTTCCCTTTGCCCTGTGCTGGTCACTCCCAAATCCAGCCCAAATCCACATCCTGAGCTCCCCCTGTCGCTGTGAGGGCTCTTCCCAAGCCCCTATTTCCCTGTGAGGGCTCTTCCCAAGCCAAGCCCACCCCGCCCCGCCCCGACTCTCACAGGCTGAAGAAAAGCTTCTCGTTGAGTCCTGACGCGCAGGAAGCCACGGACAACATCAGGATGGCGGAGCCAAAGAAAACGTGGATGGGCTTGTAGAATGCCCGGAGCCAGGTGGGAGCCCAGGGAAGCAGGAATGCTCCAAAACCCGCCGCCCACTGTGGGAAGAGAAGGTGAGGGCGGAAAAACTCGGGATGCCGGAGGGGTTGGGGGATCCGGGAGGAATTCCCACCTGGCAGGAGAAGAGCAGGACGGTGGCCAGCCCCATCCAGCTGTGCAGCGAGTACATGTTGGGCGTCCCTTGGGCGTTGTGGAAGCAGAACACGGCCGCCAGCCCCAGCACCGTCAGGACGAACGCTCCCAAAGCCAGGCTGCCGTGCAGCACCTTCCAGGGAAGCTTGGGGCCGCTCCAGGTGTTGGGAATGCGGTAAACCAGGGCAGCTGCGAGAGGGGAAGGAAGTCAGGGAGGAGCCGTGCCGGGATCCCCGCGCTCCCCGTACTCACCTGCACCGTAGAGCACCACCAGCCCCGTCACCATCAGCACCGGGTGCCAGTTGAACGTCCGGGAGCTGCCGTCCAGGGAAAAGCCCCCGCGCCAGTGCTGGCACCAGGTGCCCACCATGGCCACGCAGAGCAGCCCCAGCGCTCCCAGGAAGGCGCAGAAAGGCGGGAAGGGCACGTCCAGCATGGCCGTGGGGCGGTGGTGGCACCTGCGGGCGAGCGAGGAGCCGGCTCAGGCTCCGGATGCGGTCCCGGGGAGGAGCCACGGAAAGGGGAACTGGGACCCCCAACGGGGAGTGAGGGAGCAGCTGCTTCTCAGCCTGGGAAAGGTGACAGGGATGAAGCTGCTTCCCAGCCAGGGATGGTGGCCCAGCTGCTTCCTGGCGTGGGAATGAATGGTGGCAGGGATAGATCCAGGGTGGTGGCACCTGGAGACGACTGAGGTGCCTTTTGGGGCTCTCAGACGTTTCCAGGAGGACCCACGAAAAGGGGAACTGGGAGCCCTGAGGGGGTGACCAGGGTCCAGCTGTGCCCTGGACTGGGAAGGAGGCCAGGGATGGAACAAGACATGCAGAGCCGAATTCCCAGGCACGGCACCCCAGGGAATGGCAGCCAGGGGCTCTCAGTGTCACCTGTCATGGTCCCCCTGGCAGGAATCTCCGCTCTCATTTGCATGTGATTTGCATGCGCCCCCAGAAATGGGTATTTCTGTCCCCTCCGGGGACGGGGGATGTCCCAACACCTTCATATCAGCTGCCTCACGGGACACAGAGACAGGAAAGGGGTGGAGACGCGCGGCTCTATGGTTCCCCAAACTCTGGGACACAGAGGCTCACGGACTTCCCAAATCTGGGATACTCGGTGCCACGGCTCCCGAAATCTAGGAACACGTGGCTCCACAGCGCCCCCAAACCTGAGGCTCCCCTGGACCAGGAACACAACGCCCGGCCCTGACACCACCCAAAATCCAGACCACGAGGTCCTTCGGCCCCTCCCAACACCGGAGCCGCCCCCCGGCGCTTCCAACCCCGGGGCTGTACCTGGGCGCCACCGCCCCCTCCTCGTCACAGGGCGCCGCCATCTTGGCGAGCGCCGCTCTGGCCTGCTCATCTCTATGGTTTTCCGGCCCACCCCAATGTGCGGCCGCCGAGAGGAGCGGCAGCCAGAGCGGCCCCCGCGGGTCCTCCAGCGTCCATTTCCGCCGTCACTTCCGGCTCCGGCGGCCGTTTCCATGGGGACCAAGATGGCGGCGGCGGGTGAGCGCCGGGGGCGGGGGGCACGGCGGGGACACACCGCGACCCCCGGGACACGGACCCCCGGCACACAGGGGAGCTTGGGCTTATCGAGGGGGCGACTCCGGGAGAGGGGACGGGACAGGGACAGGGGGGAGGGCGGCGAGAGGGGGCCCGGGGGCTCCGCAGGGGTGGCTGCGAGAAGGGACGGAGTGACGCGGGGTCTGGAGGGGCAGAGAGTAATCCCTTAATCCTCATATCCAGCTTTTTCCTCCCCCCATCCCATTTCCAAGCCTTCCCCCTCGTGTCCATTCGTTTCTCGCTTCCATGTCCAGCCTTTCCTCACTCCCATTTCCAGCCCTTTTTCCCCCGTGTCCAGCCACTTTCTGTCCCTTTCCAGCCCCTTTTCCCCCGTCCATCACCATGTCCCCCCCTCAGGGAATTCAGCCCCCAGCGCAGCATTTTTCCTGCCAGGACACGGGGGATCCCTGTCCCCTCCATCCCTCTCCAGCCAGGATGATCCCGAGGGGGCTGTTCCCGTGGGATATGTGTCCCACGAGGACTGTACCTGCTCCCGTGTCCAAAAATCCCCGTCTGTCTTCTCACTGCTCTCCCTGTGCCCAGAGTGGGACATGCCCAAACATGCTCAGAACTGCCCATGGGGCTGGGAACAGCCAGGAATAACCGGCTTGGACTCTGCTGCTTGGGACTGCATGTCTCCCTCATCCTTAGATTTCCTCACGTGGGGATTGGGGTGCACTGCAGGGGAAAGGAAGACTCCGAACTGGGGAGGAGAGGGAAGACACAGCTCACTGGGTTTTCCTGGGTTTTTGGGATCCATCCCAATCTCTGTGCTCCCCCTGCAGGTCCGGGGTATCGGGAGAGGCCCCGCTGAGCCCCCCCCAGCGCCATGATCCATTGGGAATGCTGGGGCTGAGGGCTCCAAGCCCCGGGAAGGAGGATGCTCCAGCCCAGCAACTACAGCCTGGTGCTGTTCATGCAGTTCCTGCTGCTTTCCTACGACCTCTTTGTGAATTCCTTCTCGGAGCTGCTCCGCACGGCTCCGGCCGTGCAGCTCGTGCTCTTCATGTGAGTACAGGGAGGGGTGGTGGGGCAGCAGATCCTGGAGATCCAGGGCCCCACGATCCCTCTGCTCTCCCTGCAGCATCCAGGACATCGCCATCGTCTTCAACGTCATCATTGTCTTCCTCATGTTCTTCAACACTTACGTTTTCCAGGCGGGATTGGTCAACCTCCTCTTCCATAAGTTCAAGGGAACCATCCTGCTCTCTGCAGCCTACCTGGCCCTCAGCATCTCCTTCCACGTCTGGATTATGGTAGGATGGGCTGGGCACATCCCTGCTGGCTTCTCCCAAGGGATTTTTCCATGATCCCCCCACCCAGCTTCCCGCAGTCCTTTCTCATGGTCTCCTCATGGAAGGTGTCTCATGGAATATGTCCCATTCCATGACCCCATGGTTGGCATCAGGCTGGAAGGGTCCTTGTCCAATCCCAGCCCCATCCCAGCTCATTCCCTAAGGGCTGTAACCCATCAAAAAATCCACTTTCCCCAGGGAAAGCCTGTGCTAGCAGTTCCTGGATTTTTTGGGGATTAATCCCCATACCTGGGCGCAGCCCCCTCCCTTCCCACAGCTCCAAGGACTGTCCAGGCTCCTGGATCTGTCCTGGCAGCACCTTCCCCTTTTCTTTCCTGAATAAACTCCTTCCTAGCTCCTTCCCAATGGAGCAATTCCAATCCCAATGGACACCTCCTGAAGTTCCCTCCATCCTGCTGCTCTGGAGCACGGGGAATGCTTTGGGCAGTCAGGAGCCAGAGCAGCTGCCCCAGTGCTGCCCACGCCGTCCAGGAAGGGGATTTGCAGGGATTTGCAGGGATCTGGAGTCTGAAGCCGGAATAGGTCCGGGCTCAATGCCCAAATCCCCTGAGCTGCTTAACCTTTGGACTAGGGGGGCTTCCCAGTCTTCCCCAGGTGTTACTCCTGGCTTGATGTCCCTTCCTCTTGCTCAGAACCTTTGGAATGGGGTGAGGGGTCTGGGAGGGCTCAACAAAACTGCTCCAGGCGTTATTCCCACTTTTCCAACCCCCTCAGAACCTGCGCTGGCGTGACTCCGGCCGCTTCATCTGGACTGAAGGCCTCCAGACCCTGTTCGTTTTCCAGAGGCTGGGTAAGGACTCCCAGGATCAGGGTGGGATCCCACATCCCTTGGGGATGCAGGGTGCCCTCTCTCATCCCGAAATTCCCTGCAGCGGCCGTGCTCTACTGCTACTTTTACAAGCGGACAGCTGTGCACCTGGGAGACCCCCTCTTCTACCAGGATTCACTCTGGCTGCGCAAGGAATTTGCCCACTTCCGTGGCTGATGGATCCCCAGAATCCCCTGGAGTCTCCTTGTGCTCCACAGGTTCTGCTTGGGTTGGTTCCAGCTCATCCTTTCTCTGGGGACCAGCCTCTGGGATTTTGGGAATCAGCAGGAGGCCTGTGGGGCATCCCTGCATTTCAGGGCCGCAGCGCTGGTTGGGACTGGAATGTTTTTAAAAACCCTAAAGGAATAAATTGGATGTTTTCCAGAGGCTCCTGGGTGTTTGTGCTCGCCTGGTGTCACAACTGCACTCCCAACGGCCCCGCATTGTAACCCAGCTCAGCGCTGCGCTTGCAGCCGCAAAACGGGGATATTCCCGTGTTCCCGTGTGGGATTCTTATCCCAGTGGATACGAACGGGCGTGGTTTGGAGGGACGGGGACTCGAACCCGCGCGCAGCCATCGGTCCTCCAACCAGAGAGAGGTGCGGGTAGAGCGGCAGCCAAACCATCGAGAGAGGAGGGGATAGAGCAGCTCCTCCTGCGCGCCCCGCGGCCTCGTCCTCAGCGCCCCCGTGCGGGCCAGCGCGGCGGCGGCGGTTCCCATGGAGATGGAAGATGGCGCCCAGGGGTGGGAGCGGGACCGGGGGGGAAACGGGGGATACCGGAGGGTACGGGGAGTACCGGCAAGAAGCCGGGCTGGGAGCGGCGCAGGGAACGGGGCTGGGGTGCGGCCAAGGCGCTGCAAGGGTCCGGGGGCCGCGCTGCCGTGCCCGCCCCGAGCCCCCCCTCATGGCCGCCCCGTGTCCCCTCAGGCCGCCATCGCTCCTCGGCTCCGCTGCAGGTCCTGCTCTTCCTCAACGGCTGGTACTGCGCCACGTATTTTCTCCTGGAAGCATTCGTGTTTGTGTACAAAGGTGAGTCCTTCGCCCCAGAACTCTTCCCGATCTCGCCGGAATAGGCAGGAATGTGCTGCTGAGGGCGGTGCTTATCCTGCAGGGCTGCTCCTGCCCTATCCCGTATCCAACTTGGTGCTGGACGTGGTGCTGCTCCTCCTCTACCTCGGCATTGAGGCCACACGCATCTTCTTCGGTGAGTCCCCCGAATTCCTGAGGCTCCACAGGGAGTGCAGAGTCCAGGGACACCCCTGAACACCATCCCTGGATGTTCAGGTTGGACGGGGCAGGGAGCAACCTGGGCTAGTGGAAGGTGTCCCTGCCCACGGGAACGGGACATTTAATTTTCCTCCACTCCCAAAAGCCTCCATGATTTCCATGATCCCAACTCTGTGCTCCACAGGCTCCAAGGGGAACCTGTGCCAGCGGAAAGTGCCGCTGTCCCTCAGCCTGGCACTCACAGTGCCGGCAGCCGTGCTGGCCGTGTACTACCTGCTGCTCCAGACATATTCCCTGCGCCTGGAAGCGTTCCTGAGCGCCATCCTGCTCCTTTTCTACGGCCTGGAGCTGCTCCTGGGCTTCCTGGCACTGCTCTCCTTCTCCAGGTGCTGCATCCCGGGAACTGGGGGACCCGGCGCAGGAGCTGCCAGGTTGGTTTGGTGCCCACACATCCCTCTCTGTCTCTGTCCTTTTCCACAGCACAGATCCCTACTGAGGACACGGCACAGGGACACAGGGAAGCATCACCCGTGCCAGCTCCACTTCCCAGCCCTGGGAAAGGGGAGGATCTCACCTTCCTCACTGCCCATTTCACCTACTACCACCTGGACACATCCCTCCCATTTTTCCTGCTTCCCATTTCACCAGGAACCTGCTGCCACATGGATTCATCTCTCCCTTTTCCCACTTCCCACTTCATTCACTCCCCCCTGGACATATCCCTCCCACCTTTCCCACTTCCTACTCTACATGGACTCCTCAGAGCTTGAGCCAGCTCAAGGTATGAAGAATCCTTTTTTTTTTTCTATGACCTTCCAGAATAATTCACTATTTTCCAATAAATATTTTTTTTTACTTGGTGCTTGGGAATGTGGGTCCCCCTGGGGAACACTCAGGTGCTTCCAGCACCTCAGAGCTGGTTTGGGAAGCACAGGAGCCCATTGGAGGAGGAAGAGGGTGAGGGACAGTGGGTGCAGACACCTCCTCAAATCCCTCCCATTCCCTCATTATCCCAAACCCCACCACAGAAAGGCAACAGGAGCGCTGTATAAAAGACTGACAATGTCATCCGAGTTTATTACACAATTCCAACCTATCCAAAGACAAATCTAATCACTGCGAGCAGGAGGGGCAGCGCCTCGCCTGGGCTTCCAGGGATTTGCTCTGCAATTTGGGGGATTGTTCCCCCTTCCACTATTTGGAAAGAAACTAAAAATCTGTGGTGGTAAGTAAAAAAAAAACCCGGAGCTCTCCCGCAGAGTGCTCCCACCTCGTGGGGCTTGGGAAAATTGGGGTGGCTTTTCCTGAATTTGTGTTATTTCAACTTAAAAAGACTTCCAGGGCCTGGGTTTTCCCACCCGGGGGTGATTCCAGCCCTGGAAGTCACCCAGTGTGTCCCGGCTCATCCCGACCCTCCTTGGGCTCTCCCTCTCCTTCTTGGGATTCCGAGGGGACACGAGTGGATCACAGCCTGCCTCTTCCGCTTCCTCTAAAACAAGGAAGGCTCTGCGGGAGAGGCCAGAGCTGCCGTTTGGGTGGGAATGCTGCTGTGGGGAATGTCGGGATAGACAGGGTGACCCCCGGCCCAGCTCCAGCCCCTTTTTCCCAGCTCCTGGAGGGTGAAGGGGCAAAGGAGGAGCGTGGCACAGTGTCCTGCCAGAGCAATGGGGACGGGAGTGTCCCCAGGCAATCCAGAGGATGGCACGTGGCTCCTGATCCTGGGATTGGAAGCTGTGCGTCTCCAAGCCCCAAGCTGCACAGGGAGGGCTCCGTCCCCTCCGTTCCCTCCCAGCCTGGGAAGGGCACACAGACCTCCCTCCATGGAATAAAAGCACCATTTCTCTTTGGGTCCGAGTATCCACGGAGCGGAGCGGGATGGCCCCGGGAAGCAGCAGCAGTGGTGGTGGGGATTCCCAAGGCCACGAGGTGTGGGCGGGGCTCCCACCCAGAGGGGGCTGGGGGTGGTGGGGAAGTGATCGGGATGGGGCGGAGCGGCCTCGGGCACTGCGTCCTGGTCGAGGTGAGGAGATACGAGTCCATTAAAAACCACTTCCTGCCAAATTCCTGCCAGGAGAGAGGAGAGGAATGGTCGGAGTGCCCTCCCCATGTCCCTCACCCTTCCAGGGCATTCCCGAACCTCCCACCTGTCTCAGTGGTGCCGGTCCCTGTCTCTGTCTCTGTCCCGATGCCGCTCGTGCTCCCGGCTCCGCTCCGGGAAATAATCCTCATGCCGATCGTCGCTGTGGAGCAGATCCCGGTGCCGCCGGCTGCTCTCGCGGGACCGGCTGGGAGAGCGCTCCCGGGATCGGTGCCTTTTCCTTTGGGAAAAGGGGAGACAAAACCCAAAGAGTGACCTTTTAATCACTCACCTGCAGGGAGGATCCCATTCTCTGGATCCAAGGGGTTACCTGGAGCTGCTGCTGGAGCTGCTGCTGTAGGATTTGGCCTCAATTCCATGCAGGCAATCTTTGAGGGAAGAGAGGAGGACGCGACACCGTTCATCGCTGGCCACACGCGACTGCTTGATGACAGCGATGGCTGTGAGCAGCGTCTCGATGGCATTGCTGTAATCTCCTGGGGGAGAGGAGCAGGGGGTCAGGAGCGGGAATCCATCCCGGGATGCGGGACGTGAGGGATACGGGCAGTACCTGCGCTGGCGCCAGACACCGCCTTGGAAATGGCGCTGCTGGAGATGGCGCGGTTGCGGTTCATGATCTCCTCAAACTCGCCCTCGCTCACGGCCGGGATGGGCGGGCCCAGCTCCCGGCTGTCAGCACGGTGGGAACAGGGGTCAGCGGGATCCTCCCTGAGCATCCCACCCCGATTCCTGCCCGGCTCACCTGCTGTGGTTGTAGGGAGCCATGGCCTTGCCGTAGGTGTCTGGAGGGGGTCCCAGGGCGGCGGTGGGCGGCGGGAAGAAGGCAGGATTGAGGTGCAGGGCAGGGGGCACAGCCCCCGGGGGAGGCACAGCCAGGGGCGGGGGCAGCCGGGGCGGCGGCGGCAGCAGGTGCTGGTAGGGAATTCCGGGAGGAGGCGGAGGGACTCCGAAGGCAGAGGAGAGGGGAGGTGGGGGGGGCATGGGCGGGGGGGGCAGCCCCATGAGGGGCAGCGCAGGGGGGCGGCTGAAGAAGGGCAGGACCGAGGGGGGCTTCTCCATGCGGGCGGGGGGCAGCGTGTTCTCCGTTGGCGTTGCCCGGCCATCCACCGCATCCATGGAATCCCGGGAGTGGGCCCGTGGTGGCACACCTGGAAGTGGCACGGGGAAAGAGCTGTGAGGTGCAGCTGGAGGGTGTCCAGGTCTCTGAGAACTGCTCCTCCTCCTCCTCCTCCCACCCCTGGAGGGCTGGAGGTGCCCAGAGAGAGATCCAGCTGGCCACACACAGCCTCCGCTTCCATGTGTTTTTCCAAGAGGGGCCCAGCTTTCCAGCAAGACCCCATACAGTGCCTTGGGGATAGCCAGGTCACAGGGGCAGGAGCCAAAAGCCACAAGGAATGGTGAGAGACCCCCAAAGGCATCCAAAGACCTGGAGAGCCTGATGGATTTGGAGAGGACAAGCATGGAGGAACATGAGGGGGCAGAACCCAAGTGCTGACAGCAACAGAGCTGCTGCCAGAGGAAAGAAAACTCAGCATTCCAAGAGGGACAAGAAGCCTTGCTCTATCCAAAGAGGCTTTGAGGATGAGACAGAAAGGGTGTGACAGGAGCCATGGCTCCCAGTGGTGTCAAAGGGTGCATGGGAGCTCTGCTGTGCCCTGGGGACAGCCGGAACTCAGCCCAGGGAACACTCCCTGCTCCAACAAAACTGCAGGGCAAGTCAGGACACAGCCTAAGCACCAAGCAGCCGATACCCTCAGGCACCGGAGCCAGAGAAAGGGAGCAAAGCAACTCTGATGGGAAAGGGAAGTTTTCCTTGCACAAAACATGCCAAGGGATCTACAATGACCAGAGCTGGCCAAGACCTCCTCGGACACGCTCCTGCCAGGACAATCCCTGCGGATCCCGTCACATCGCTGCGGAGTGAGGCCAGGACCACCTATTGCCATTGAGGGACGCCCACGGCCAGGCCCCAGCTGGAATATTCCTCCAGTGTTGGGCACCTTACCTCCGCAGGGATGGAAAAATTCTGGAGCAGATCCAGAGAGGAGCTACTAATAGATATGGAGGGTCTTAGCTATGCTGAGAGCCTGAAGAGCTTAAGCCCATTCAGTTTGGAGAGGAGGAGGAGGAGGCTACGAGGGATCTTCGCACTGTGGGAGCACCTAAAAGGGGATCATAAAGACTCGGGTCAGGAGCTAATCCGGCTCAGGAAGAGGAAAAACAACCCCCAGACGCTCCTGGCAGGGTCTCCCCCCATCCCGAGGGCTCACTGGGCTGGGCCTGGCAGCTGATCCAGGGGGGAACTGGGATGTGTGTGAGCTGGAACCCCCCCGCCCGCGTCACGCCGGTGCCGCACTCACGTTTGCGAGCCTGAGCCTCGAACTGTGACAGGTTCTGCCGGGTCGCCAGCCTCACCTCCACCTTGTCTCCGTTCAGGATCTTCCCGGGAAGCAGCTCCAGGAGTTTATGGACCGAGTTCTCGGAGGCAACCACTACCTCTGCGTACCTGCACGGGAGAGAGGGAGGTTCAGTCCTGAACCTGCTGCAGAGACCCTCTGGACCGTCCTCCTGATCCCATCCCACTGTTCCATGCTCCCTCCTCACTCTTCCATGCTCTTTGGGACACTCCATGAATTCCCTGTGCCAGGCTGCTCTCTCACCCTCCACAAAACAATGGATGTGGCAGTGAGAGCCTGGCTCCCGCCATTCCTACCCAAAATTCCATTGGCTCTCACCCCTTGGATTGGCCATTGGCTCGGTTCTCTGCGAATTTCAGCTCCACCACGTCGTAGACTCCGACAGAGCGGATGGTCTGGATCAGCTGCTGGTCAGTCGTCCACTGAGGGCATAGGGAACAGGCTGGTGTCCACATCTGTCCCCAGTGTCCCCCACCCACCTGAGGAAAGTCACCCCCAGACTCCCTCAGGGAGCTTAAAATCATCCAGAACAAGCCTGGGGAATGGATAACAGAGACAAGTTTTCCGGACAAGACAGAGCCTTCTCAAAACTGTCCCTTCATTCATGAACAGGAGAAGGAGACTCAGGAGCAGCGCCCCAAAGTCACAGCTTCAAAGGGACATCAGCAGGTACCCCAGCCCAGAAGCTCCTCAGGGAAACAAATCCCTTTTTCCTGAGGATCACAAAGCCAAGCCCAGCTCACAATCCAGCTCAGGACACCAGCTCAGGATTGAGGAGGAGCAGGCTCCTCAAAATCCCTGCCACTCCCCTAGAGAGCCCAGCAGCCCCTCTGAGGTTCCACAGGAATCCCAAATTCCCAAAGAAGATGAACTCACCCAGGAGAAGCTCCCGACATAGACGGCAGCCCTCTTGTTCCGGAGCCCACTGTAGGTGTACAGGATGGCGGGGGGTTTGCTGTTGGGCTTGGGAGACGGCTCCTGGCGGATCTCCGGAGGTGCTTCCGAGCTGCTGGAACGCTTTTCCTGGGGCTGGGAGCTGGCTGCTAACACGTCGTCGTAGAGATCCATCTGGTCAGCATTACTGAACTCCGGGTCCTGCCGGGAAAACGTCATGAGATCCTGGCTTGGGAAGGGCTTGGGAAGCCTTCTTTGCCATTTCCAGACCTGCTGTCCCAATTCGCAAGCGGAATTTCCAAGCTGAGTGCAAAGATTTGAGGACCAGATTTCTTGGTTTCTGTCTGTGCAGAGCTGGGAACTACAGCCACCCCTTGCCTGGGCAAGCCCAAAAAACAGGATGATGGGCTCTGATTTCATGGAATGGTTGGGCTTGGAATAAGGACCTTAAGGATCATCCCATCCCCTGCCATGGGACACCTTCTGCTATCCCAGGTTGCTCCAAGCCCTGTCCAACCTGGCCTGGAACACTTCCAGGGATGGAGCAGCTAGTTTCCCCGGGAAATCCATTCCAGGGCTTCACCATCCTTCTCACGGGGAAGAAATTCTTCCCAATTTCTCATCTAAACCCCTAGTGAGCTCCAGCACATCCCAAGGACCAGTCCACTTGGATCCCACACAACAGGACAAGACCCTGTTGCTGCCACCAGAACCAGAAGAAATTCCCAATTTGGAGGGCAAGAATTCAGCAGTGGAAAACCAAATACCCTCCAGGGATGAGCCTCTCACTCCCTGGCAACACATGCTTCCCAAAAATCCAACTTGGGAACTGCACACCCCCCTCAAACCATGCCCAGCATCCCAAACTTGCTCATTTTTTGAAAAAAAAAAAGCCCTTTCTTAGGGTAGGAGCTCCCACATGTTGGATCTGTCCCCTTGGCAGAGGAAGCTCAGGAAGCTCCAGAGCTGGGAATTCCAGTGTGTCCTACATCTGCCTCCCAATTCCCATTATGTCAGGGGCTGTAATTAATTTGGAGTGTCCAGCAAGTGCTGTGTTTATTATGGATCCCAGTTCCTTGTCCAGATTGTGCCGAGTGTTTTATCCCACAAAACCACTCCATGAGGGTCCATCCCACAGGAACTGGTGTGCCATAAAAACCAGAGATTTGACTTCCAGATTTTCAATTCCAGGCAGCTTGGAATATGTTTTCTGCTGGAGACAGTCTGAGGGTCAGGGAATTGCCAACAGCCCACTGGGAGCTGGACAGAGAAGGATGCTCAGCACACAGCTCCCCAAGGATCGTGGAAATCCAGGAATCCAAAACCCCAAGCATTTTCCCTCTCCCTGAACTTTTGCATTCAGCTCTTTCCCTGGAGCTGATAAAAGAAGGATTTGAAAAGGGAGCTGTAGTTTTGTGCTCATTCCTCAAAAAAATGCTCATGTGTTTGGTTAATCCAACTCCCACGCTCCCACCTCCACCAGAAGCCTTTGGACACAGCCCAAGGCTGGAAGATTCCCGCCTGGAAGTTTCAGAAAGTCAAGACCAAAAATAGGAAGGAGGGGCTAGAAGAGGAATCCCTTGGAATCCCCCAGTTCTGCTACTCAAGAGATGCTTCAGCTTGGGAGATTTCAAGGATTCTCCTGCTCCCAATCCATGCACGCTGAGTTGAGGTGCAGAGCGATGAAGCTGGGCACTGTTAGTGGGAATCACCACTAATAGTGGGAATGTGGGATTTGGAATTACACTGGCATCCCTGGAGTGCCACAGGGACACCACAGCACCTCCCCATTGCTTAGATCCTGGCATGGATTAATTGCAGGTTTCCTCCTGCCACACATCTCAAAGGGAGTGAGATGCTGGAGTCATTGGCCTGGATCATCAATCCAGCTTTGAGAATCCTCCATCCACTTGATCTCTTCCCAGGAGATTCTGTGGAATATTCTCATCCAATAACCAGACAAAGCCTCTCTTGATCACTCCAGGAGCTCACAGGAATTCCTTTCTCCATGGTGATTCCTTCCTCCGGGTGCTTTGCTTCAAGTTTCCACGACTCTTCCTCTTGCCAACTTCCCTCCACAGGCTTTCCATGGCAGTTTCTAATTTTCCAACACCTGCCTTCACACTTGGTTTCCCATACCCATGAAGTCCCTGAAATGTGTTTCTCCAACACCCCCTTCCTTCATCATTTCCTGCTGTGAATCCCAGATATTCCTGGGCCATCAGCACAGGAACAAGCGAGTTCCCACACAGCTTCCCACCCTGGGTGATCCCATGGATTTGGCTTCTGGTTTCCCCTCACTGTGTAATTCCCTGGAAGTGCCTCTTCCAGCTGGGATTTCTCATTTTTCCAACCAGGACACAGCTAAGCCCTTAAATCCCAAACATTCCATGACCAGCCATATGTCACAACCCACAGGGAAACCCTTTAATCACAGCTGGAGGTGGCAGCCACTGAGATCAGGGAATGATCGGAAATGATCCTTCCCTTTTCCCAGCCACACCAGTTGCATCTTCCACCAGGATGAGCTGTGAGACACTGGCATCTCTTCCCTAAAAAAAAAAAAAAAAGGTGGGGGGGGATCTGCACCCCCATCCCAGCCCTCACCTGGGTGAACTCCTCGTCGGCGTAGATGTCAATCAGATCCACTCCCTCGGACATATTTCCAGAGGCGGGAAAAGCGGGAGCCCGGGCTGGGACCGGGCGGAGCCAGGACACGGAAGGTGCTCTGGGAAGGGGGGGGGGGGGGGGGGGGGGGGGGCAGGGGGTCATTGAGGCCCCGAGGACACGCCGGGGGCGCCCCCCCAAATCCCAAAGTGCCCTAAATCCCATCTCCTCACCCCAGTGCCTGCGTCCCCCTAAATCTCCTCTTCCCTCCTAATACCTGTGCGCCCCTAAATCCTTTCTACACCTTAAATCCCCTCTGCCTCTCAAATCTCATGTCCCCCCAAATTCCCGTTCCCCCTAAATCCCCTCTCCCCCCTAAATCCCTGTGTCTCCCCAAATCCCACGTCCCCCCTAAATCCTTGTGTCCCCCTGAATCCCCTCTGCTCCCCAAATCCGTGTGCCCCCCAAATCCCATTTCCTTCCGAATCCCGCGTCCCCCCAAATCCTTCTGTCCCTCCATATCCTGTCTCCTCCCCCAAATCCCTGTTTCCCCTCAAATTCCCTGTGCCCCCCACGATCCCCCACCGCCCCCCCTCTCTCCGCGCCGCCCCGTCCCCGCCATATGCGGCCCTGCGGGCCGGCGGGGCCCGAGCCGGAGGGTTTTTGGGCAGGGAGGATGTGAGGGGAGGGGGCGGCGGGTCGCGATATGTCGCGATAGGTGGCGCCCCCCACCCCAGGGCCCCCCTCCCCCGATCCGAGCCCCGCGCGCGCCGCCCGCGCTCACCGCCAGCGCCGCCGCGCCCACTTCCGGGCGTGGACACGCCCACTTCCGGCACACCCCGCCCCGCCCCCGGGAGCGGGGGGGCGTGGCCAGAGCGGCCCGCGGCAAGATGGCGGCGGCCAGGGTGGGCGGGAGGGGGGAAAAAACTGGGAGGGCAAAGGGACGAGAAAGGGGTAAAAGGGGAGGGAAAGGAGGGAGAGCGGAAAAAACGGGTTAAAATGGGAGGAAAAGGGTAAAAAGGGGGTAAGAGGGGAAGGAGAGGGGAGAAAAGTGGGGAAAGGGAGAAAAGAAAGGGGATGTGGGAAAGGGGGAAGTGAAAGGGGGAATGGGAAAGGGAAAAAAGGGTGAGAACGGGAGGGAAAGGGGAGAAAAGAGGAGGGAAGAAAGGAAAAAGAGGTCAAAGAGGTGAGTTTGGTGGAAAGGCAGGACGGGAGGAAAATTATCTTATTGCGGGGAAAAGGGGAGAAAAAGAGAAGGAGAGTCTGAGCAGACGGATGGGGATTTTGAGGCGAAAAGGGACGTCTGGGGGATTTATGGGGTGTGGGCCGCGGGATTTGGTGGGGGGGGGATGGGATTGGGAATCGTGTCCAGTGGAATTTGAGGAGGTCCCTGTGTGCAGGCACTCCCAGGCCTGACATCCCTGTGCTTTCCCTGTTCTCCCCAGCTCTGCTCCCTGCGCCGGCATCTCCTGTGGCCGCTGATCCCACAGCGCAGCTACCGGGGGAATTCCCCTGCGGATTCCGGGAAGGATGTGCTGGAGATCCCGCTGCCCCCCTGGCAGGAGCGTCCAGACGAACCGCCGGACACCAAGAGAGCCCGGCTGCTGTACGAGAGCAGGAAAAGGGGGATGCTGGAAAACTGCATCCTGCTCAGGTGGGCTTGCCTCCAACTGTTCCAGGTCCTTTCATTAACAGGGAAGAGTTGAGTGAGGTGGTGCAAAAATCCTTGGGAGAAGTCGCTCCAAGGTCTTGCTGGTCCAGGATCCAGTGATGGAGTAGAACTGGGAGAGCTCAGTGAGCCAAAATCCTCTGGGAAGGATGTATGTAAATTGTGGGACACGTGGGGCAAGGTTAGTTGGATTTTGGGACTGAAGGAGATTAGATTAGAGACATAGAATTGTGGAACTCCAGAATAGTTTGAGTGGGATAGGACCTTAAGGCCACCTTTCACTATCCCAGGTTGCTCCAAGCCCTGTCCAACCTGGCTTGGAAACTTGTAGGGATAAGGCAGCAACAGCTTTTCTGGGAAATCCATTCCAGGGCCTCACCATCCTCTCAGGAAAGAATCTCTTCCCAATATCTCATGTGAACCAGCACATGGAATCTTAGAATGGTTTGGGAAAGGATCATTCAGTTTCATCCCCTGCCGGGGGCAGGCCCACCTTCCACCAGACCAGGTTACTCCAAGCCCTTATCCAGCTTGGATAAGGGGATTCCGGGGGTGGAGATTCCACAATTTCTTTGGAAATGCTGTGCTGGTGTTTTCCCACCAACTGAGGTGAAGGAGAGCAGGCTAGGGGTCTGTGTTTTCCAGGATCATGTTGAGCTGGCTGTCACATCCCCGCTCTTCCTTCATCTCCTGCTCATCCTGACCCATCCCTCTCCAGCCTCTTTGCCAAGGAAAACCTGGCAGGCATGAGCGAGGAGCAGCTGAACCGCTATGACCGCCTCATCAACGAGCCCAGCAACGACTGGGACATTTATTACTGGGCCACTGGTACGTGGCCACACCCTAGGACACCGGGATGGGCCATTGGGACACCGGGATGTGCCATCCCTCACATCCCCAGTCAGCATGGAGCTGATTTTTCCCTGTTTTCCCCTCAGAAGCGAAGCCGACGCCAGCGGAATTCGACAACGACGTGATGGCCATGCTGAGGGAATTTGCCAAAAACAGGAACAGGGAGCAGAGGCTCCGGCAGCCAGACCTGGAATATCTGTTTGAGCCACCACGCTAAGGGAAGGGATGCCCCTGTCCCCATTCCCTGGAGAAACGGAGGGACATGGCGCTCTGGACTGGTGTTTCTGCCTTCCCTGTGGTTTCTCTTCCAGCAGCCTTTGGACACTGGTGGAATGCTGAATAAAGCCATGGCTGCTGGCTCTGCCTGGCTTCTGGCCCTGCCCCTCTCCTGCTTTGTGACATGGGGGTCGGGCCCTCGGGGACATTGCCAGCTCGATCTGGCACATCCCACCTCACTGATATTCCCAGTTCCCACCTGCCCCTTTTCCCAGAACGCCCAGGACGTGACCCCACCCCGGGGCGGGTCTGTAGTGGAGCTGGGACATTCCCGGTGCCCTCCAGCGACAACCTCCCGGGAGGTCTCCATTGTCGCGGTTACCAGGAGACAGAGTCTCATTCCACGGGCACATTCCACAGCTCCCGGGCCTGCTGGGAAGGCCCCTGCACCAAGCCATGGCGTAGGGCTGTACCTCAGGGCATTTCCCGGCCATTCCCGGAGGCAGCATGCTGTCCCTGCCGCAGGACTCGCCCGCCGCGGGACTGGGGACGGGGTTCCCTATGGTGCGAGGCCCCCCCTCGGAGCTCATGGGCTTTTACACCACCACCTACGAGGCGGCCTTCGGGAAGAGACCCGCGGGGTCACCCCAAAAGTTGGAGGGGGGGCGAGTTTTGGGGGCTGAGCCCCCCAGTGACAGGACCATGTATCCCCTCCTCGGCGTCCACACCGGCTCGGGATACGTCACCAACAACTACTCGGCACTCGCGGCCACAGTCTTCCCGCACGTGGAGCGGTAGGTCCCTGCTCCAGGAGTTTGGGGGGCTCCGGGAGTTTTGGGGATCACTCTGTCACAGCCATTCCTGCCACAGCCAGGACACCGATGTGTCCACCACCACCGAGGACTTCAAGCTCTTCGGGCACCCGGAATTCCAAAGGATGTTGCCCCAGCACGTGGATGAGCCGGGGTGTCGGTATCCCACTGGATTCACCCTTTCCCGCCTCCGTTTCGGGGAGGTGAGACCCCCAAAAGCATCCAGAGAAAACAGCACCAGGAGCTGCCACGCCAGTCCTTCCCAGTCAGGTATGATTTTGGGGTCTTGGGAAGCTCAGGAAAAGCTCCATGCTTAGTAGGAGGATTTTGGAGTGTTGAGATGCCAAGGAAAGCTCCATTCCTAGGAGATTCTGGGGTCTTGGGGATCCAGGGGAAAGCTCCGTCCTTATGAGGATTTTTGGATGTTAGGATTTCCAGGAATCCTCCAACCGCAGGAGGGTTTGGGGCCCTGGGAGTTCTGGGTCCAGCTCCATCATCAGGAAGTTTTTATTGATGGTCCCAGAGCCGCATCCAGCTCTAGGGATTTTGGGATATCAGTGTCCCTGGAGCCAAGTCAGACCTCAGGAGGATCTGGGAGTGTTGGAGACCCCCTGCCTCCCCCCAAACACAGCAGGAGAGATGTATCCAGGTCATGCCAGGCTTGGGGACACAGGGAACATCCGTGCTCCATCTGCTCCCCACAGATGTCCCACAGTGGGCAACGGAGCTGTCGGGCTTCACCGGGATGGCCCTGAGGAGTGACCTAACCCTGCCAGAGCAGCCCGTGAGCCCTGGCCCCGCCGAGTGCCCCGTGCCCCCAGCCCTCAGCCCCCCAGGGGACACCTTTGCCCTCCCACACCGTGGTGAGGGTCAGATGGATTCCATTTCCACCATATGCAGCACTGTAAGCAAAAGGATGGGGTGGCAAGGGCAGGGGACATCCTGTCCCGGTGCTCCCAGTGGGCTCTGAGGCAGTGGGAGCTGCCTGGGGATGGGAATGAACAGGATGTCGTCCCTGTGTTCCCACACAGCCCCAGCCTGCCATGGGCTATCCCGCCCCCTTTGCGCCCCCGGAGCTCCAAGTGGGACCCAAGGGAGTCACTACTAAGAAGGTGGGTGCAGCCGTGTCCCCTGTCCCCATCCCTTTTCCCAAGGGAAAAACTCCCAACCCACTCCATTCCTCAGGAGCCCTTGACATATGGCACTATCCAAAACCAGTACCTGACCGAGCTCTCGCCAATGGCCCCTACAGCACCAGGTGAGTTGGGGGGATTGCAGCCCCCAAATCCAGGAGGAGTGGACACCCCCCTCACCAATCCCTCCTGGATTTTCCAGGCTGGTGGACACAGACTCCACTCACCTGGGCACCGAGCTCCGTGGAGGGCGTCCAGACCCCATCTCCCAGTGGCTTCAGCACCAACAACCACCCCACCAGCCTGTGGCGCATCGATGACCCCCCGACTTGACCACCCCCCTAAAAAAGTGCTGCCACATCCCAGGAATCCCATCCTTGGCTTTTCCCAAATCGCCGTGGGAGGAATAAAGACCCTGTGCAATGTCATTGGATTACCCCCTCATTTTGGGGGTTTCCTGCATCCCAAAGGCTGGCAGGAGGGGTTTGGGTGGTCGGGGGTTGTCACCTGGCCAGCTGCCGCTGGAGGGCTGTATGAGTCCGGCTTTCAAGTTTTCCCAGCCAGCTTTGGGATGACACAGCTGATTTGCGGCAGGGAAATCCGAGCAGGCCTATGGTGGGAAGCAGGAGGAGGAGGAGGAAGAGGAGGAAGGACCCCGCAGGGTGGGCAGCCATGGTGTGGGGGGCACTTGGAGAGGCTTCATCCATATCTCCCCTGGCCATGGGGAAGGGGATTCGTGCTCCAAGGAGTGGCTTTCTGCAGGGTCCCAGGGGATGTGAGGAACCACAGGGGGACTCCCCACCAGTTTAAGGACCCCCACCCAGTTAAGGCATTCACGCGCAACTCAGGGATCCTCTCCCACCAGTTTAGGGATTCCCCTCCCCGCCCAGGGACCCCACACCCAGTTTCAGGGTGGGAAAGGGGCTGGGAATGCTGGGGTGCGAGGGGGTCCTGGTCCTGCCTGGTTTGGGGCCAGAGCCTGGGCACAGATAGGGCGGGAATGGGGCCGGGACCTGCGCCGGGACCCGGCGGGGCGGGAATGGGGCTCGGTGGGCGTGGCCTAAGTGGGCGCGGAACGGCGGGGCGGGGCATGAACGGGAGGGGCGGGGGCTGGCCCTGGCGGCGCGGGCTTCCATTGGCCGCGGAGCGTTGCCATGGCCACGGCGTCGCCCCGCCCGCCCCGCCGGGTCCCGGCGCAGGTCCCGGTGCCGGTCCCGGTGCGCGATGGGCAGCGGCGGCTCCACGGGGCGCGGGGCCCGGCTGGCGGCCGCCGAGGGCCCCGACGGCGTCGAGCAGCGGCTGGAGGTGCGGGGCCGGCAGGTCCCGACCGAGCTGTGGGCTCAGCAGGGGCTGCGGAAGCTCTACCTGAGCGACGCGGGGCTGCGGGAGGTCCCGGACGAGCTGGCGGAGCTGCAGCACCTGCGGACCCTCGCCCTGGACGGCAACGAGCTGATGGAGGTGCCCGAGGCCGTGTGCGACCTGCCCCACCTGGCGCACCTGTACCTGGGCCGCAACGGGCTGCAGGGGCTGCCGCCCGCCTTCGCCCAGCTCCAGAGCCTACGCTGCCTCTGGATCGAGGGAAACTTCTTGGCGCATTTCCCCCGCGCCCTCCTGCAGCTGCCGGAGCTGCGCAGCCTCCAGCTGGGGGACAACCGGCTGTGCCGGCTGCCCTCGGCGCTGCCCCGCATGGCCGGCCTGCGGGGGCTCTGGCTCTACGGGAACCGCTTCCAGGAGTTCCCGCCCGTGCTGCTGCGCATGGATCACATCCGCGTCCTTGACCTGGATCGCAACCGCATCGCCAGCTTCCCGGACCTCACCGGCCTCGCTTCCCTGCGCCTCCTGTCCTACGACCACAATCCCGTCCGGCAGCCGCCCTGTGTCGGGGATGAAGTGCAGCTGGTGGGGGACGGGGCACAGGAATACATGGAAGCGCGGCAGGAGCGGCTGCAGAGCCAGCAGCGCCAGGAGGAGGAGGAGGAAGGCACCGAGGCCGCCCCAGTGTCCCTGGAGGATGGGGCGGAGGATGCGCCGGAGGATGGGGAGGGGGAATCTGTGGCCTTGACGGGATCACCTGAGGAAACGTGAGGGGGTGGAGAGCCTCCACCTGCCTCGCAAGGAATTCCCATCTAGGGCTGAGAAAGGAGGAAATTCACAGCCTCCACAAAGGAAAACCAACGGTCTGAGGATCAGCCTTATCCATTTGGGACAGCAGCATTGTGTCCTGGATCTGTAGGGCTTATGGATCCCAATGGTTATCCCACCTGTGAGCATCCCACCTACTCCAGGGTGCCTTGGACTGGGATACAGTCCTGAGGGGTGATCCCACACTGAGAACAGGGACATTTTTGTTCCTCCACCTCTAAAAATCCTTTACTCTCATCTCAATGGGCAGCACAGAAAAAAGCAATGCTGGTTGCATCCATTCCATGGATCCTGTCATCCTGAAGAGCTCCGAGGTTTGGGAACAAAGGCACAGACCCTGAGAACCCCATTCTGCTGCTGGAATTGGGCTGGGGGAGAGAATTTTCCATCAGGCTCCTTCTGGCCATCTGGTTTGGGAAGGAGCCAATAGAAATTCCACTAAGGTCTAAGCACTGCCTGTCTCCAACCTGGATGGGGTTTTGCCTCTGTGGGAAGAGGAGGCTTATCCCTGGCACTGCCCATCCCAAAATGAGCACCAGATCCAGGGCTGACACCTTATCCTTCCTTTTCCTCTCTCCAAGTGCCTCTTGGACCAAATGAAGGCAATAAAAAGCACAAATGCAAGGAATTTGTTGTGAGAGAAAAGTGGCAGCCTCAGGGAAGGGTTTATTTGGGATCCCCTAAAGCCAAGTGACATATCCTGGTGTGCAACCACCAGCTCCTCTTACTTTGGATATCCAAGGAATCCTGATTCCCTCCGCCCATCTCTGAGCTGAGGTGGTGTGGTGGGAAGCTCAGGAATCCCAGGCCTAGCTCGCTGGAGGTTTCAAACCATGCATCCGCTTTTAATGGCCGTGGATTTGGGTTTGGGGCTGGGAGGCAGCCAGAGCTCCTGCCACATCCGTTCTGTCACTGGCAGGGCAAATGCTGCCAGCTTTTCCTTCCACTTCCTATTCCACAGCAGGAACCACAGCTATTTTGGACACGTGGAGCTTCCTCAGCTGTGGGATGCACAGGAACTGTCGGTGCCAGCTCCTCTGGGGTAATTTCAGGGATTTGGGGTTTAGCAGGAGCTTGGAATCAGTTCTTCCCAATAGGTACAGGCTGTCAATCCCTTTTCCCACCCAGGTACCTTTCACTGTAGGGCAGAGCATCCCAGGATCCTATGACATCCCAGGAACACACTCCTCCAATTCCAGGTGTCTCCCAGCCCTTCATGCCATTGATCCAGGGTGCTGCTGCTTTATCCAGGGAAGACATTGCTGCTAATTATCAGGGAATTAACCATGATCCCGAGGGTGCTGACCCTGGTAGAGACCCCCAGCATTCCAAGCCCCTGCTGTAAGCAAGATTTGATGCCACCAGCTCCATGCAGATCCCTGCCAGCCCACCCATCTGGAAGGAATTGGGATGCAGGTGGCTCTGGATGCCACCAGCCTGTCCTCATGGCTGGGATCAGATCCAGGAGCTCTGACACCTGTGATAGGGGAGTCCTTCCTCTCTCCAGCCTTTTCCAGCACCCAGCTTTTCCCAAGGAGCTGGGTCGGGATCCAGGCACTGGTGACGATGGTGGTGACACCAGGACCAGGAGCTGCCGCAGTCAGTGGGAATCTGACAATTCCGGCTCTGCTCGAGTATTTTGGGGCCACTGGCACCGGCGAGTCCCCGCTCCCGGCAGTGCATCATCCATACGTCTGTCCCTATATATATCCCTGCCTCCTCTCCCGGCCCCGCGTGTGACGGTTTGTGGCCTCGCCGCAGCTGGGATCATGCTGCTATTTCCATCTGCTCCCGCTGTCTGCCAGCACAAAGCAATGGGATTGGGAATTGCTGAGGATCTGTGCAACAGGAGCACCAGGATTGCTGTGCTTTCAAAGATTTGGGAGGATAAAAGGTGCCCAGCATTGGTGTAAGAGCCCAGGCAGAGCCAGGATCGGTGGTGCTGATGCCATTGGCAGCTTAGGAATGTCAAAATTCCCAGGTTTGGCTCAGCTGGAGCTGGAGCAGGGGCAGGCAGCAGTCACCTCCCTCCACCAGAGCGCAGGTGGCAAGGGGACAGCGTTGTCCCCTGCTGCCACCTCCAGCACTGCATCCCAGGACCTGAAGGGTGGATCCAGAGGGATCTTGTCCTGTGCAGGGGAGGACACAGATGGCCCTCCTGCCATCCCTGCGTTTGGAGTTTCATTTATTTATTCAAGACCAGCATTCCATGAATTATTTAACAGACACCAGAGCCTTTTCAATGGCACCAGGACAAAGGATATGGTTCCCTTCCTCCTCCTTCCTTTTGGAGCCGCATTCCAGTCCCTATCCAGCACATCCCATGTCAAGGAATTCAGCCCAGATCTGGATGGAATGGGAACTCACCTGGCTCCAAGCAGGCTGCGGGCGTCACTGTTGTCCCTTGAAGCCCCCATGGGGATCCCAATACCAGCAGGATCCCAGAGTTTTGGGGGGATTCTCACTGATGGATGGTATAATAGTGGGTGGATACTCAGAGTTGGGAGGGATAACGGCGGGAGGGGGATGCTCAGTGCTGGGAGTGTGCCCACCAAGCCGTGGTGCCCACCCAGGTGTGGTGCCCCCATTCCCATCCCAGAATCCATCCACCGCATTCCCCCAATCACAGAGACGACTCACGCTGGCAGTTACTGACTGTCCTTTATTACTGAGAGCAGGGGCTGCCTCCAGAAAACGAGGGTCCCTGCTCCCCAAAAATAGGATTCTTCAAAGGAGACACCCTGACCTGCACGCCCCATCCTTGGCATCGCCAGCCGGGCACCCCCCGCTCCAGCCACTCCTCAGCCAGGCCAGGCCGGGCTCTTTATTGGATTTTTTTATCTTTTTTTTTTTTTTTTTTTTTTTTTTTTTTTTTTTTTCCTGTATTTTACACACCAGTTGGATGTTACCGTCACATGAAGAAGAGAGAACCTGAACAAGATCACGGCTACGAGCTCTAGAGTTAAAAATGAACACACAAACCCCCCGGGGAGCCCGACCGCGGACAAGGAATCCAGCCTGGAAAAGCGAGGTGCCCGAGGGGCCACGGGGGGCACCTGGCTTGGCACAGCCCTGGCCCTGCCACCCGTTCCCCAGGCATGTAAGTCTCTTCTTTTATGTTAAAAAAAGAGAGAATATGACAAAAATACAAATGTCCCTAAAAGCATTGTTATTACTGTAATAGCAGTATTATGACTTCTCTCCAGATTGTCCAAAATCGTCTAAATTTGGGCTGTGGGAGCTGCTGGGAGCCAAGGGTGGCACGAGGGGAGCAGGAAGACTGAGGATGATCCGGCGTCTGCCACGAAGAGCCACCACCGAGCCCATTGTCACCCCTGTGGGGCTCCCAGGTGGGTCTATCCCTGTTTTTGGGGTCCCAGGGAGGAGGAAAGGGTCTGGCATGTGCATCCCAGGGCTCCGTGGGCATGCTGCTGCCGGCACTGATCCTGCCAGGCTGGCACTGATCCCAAGGAATGCCACCAGCCCAGGGAATGTCACCTGCCCTCGATGGGGACAACACCTCTCGCTCCACCCTTTATCCCCAGGGACGGGCACGGGGCTCCCGGAGCAGCCCCGGAGCCCGGATCAGCCCTGCTGGAAGGGGACCCTGTGGAGCTCCGCATTCTCCCGAGGGGCCCCTTCCGGCCCGGGGTGAGGGAAGGGCAGGTCTGGGGGTCCCCAGGGAGGATTAGGGACCCCCCGCTCCTGCCGAGACCCAAGACGGAGGTAAAGCATCGAACCCGGCTGAAGGCAGTGCACGAAGGAGCCCGCTTTGGATAAGGAACTGTGTCATGGCTTCCGATCCCAGGAAAAGGGGCTGTCCCCTTCCCTCGGTGTCTCCCGCCCGTCCCAGGAGACTGGAGGGGGGCGCAGCGGGGACGAGGTGGGGCAGGGGGGGCTCCGTGGCTCCGCTGGCGGCTCCGAGAGGTTTTATGGAGCTGAAAGGGGAGGGAGGAGAGTCCCTCTTGCATCCGCAGCCTGACCCCCTGAAATGGGGGGGCGAGGGGTGGGGGGCCGAGGCCGGGGAAGGGCCGAGGGGCTCCGGGAGCGGGGCTGGAAGCACTCGCAGAAGTCCTGCCCGGTGGTGGGAATAGGGATGGGGGTACATCGCTTCTGGCGCCTCCTCGGCCGGGGTTGGGGACGGCTCCGCGCCCCCCACACCCCAGGGAGAGGCGAAGGGCGGGGGGTCGGAGTGGCTCCGTCCCCTCCTCCCGCGGGGTCCCCGCGAGCCAGGCCGCTGTCCCGCCGGTCCCTGGCCGGGAGCGCCGCGGGAAGGGGCGGGGAGCTGGGGAGGGGGACCCCGAGCCCGCGGTCCGGGGGCGCTCAGGCCTTCAGCTGGTGCCATTGTGCCACCGCCTGCCGCGGGCGGGCGATCATGTCCTTCCAGTGCTTCACCTCGCCGGGACCGCTCTTCCAAGACAGGTAAATCTGCGGGAAACGCATCCCTGGAGCCACCGCGGCCGCTCCATCCCCAGTCCCGCTGCCCGGCGCTTGGCGCCTTCACCCCCAAACTGCTCCGGCCCTGCTTTTCCGGGCTCGGCGCGGAGCCAGGCTATTTTTATCCCTCGATTTTCCATATGGCGCCACAGAAAAGCGCGTGTGCCAGCTCTGGCTGCTGCTGCTGCCACCTCGGGGAGCCCGTGCCACAGCTCCGGCTCCGCGGAGCATCGCCGGAGAGCCGGGACGGAGCAGAGCTCGCCGCTAATTATGCGATCAAAAGTGATTAGCGAGCCTCAGGCCACGGCGGGGTTTTAACTGAGAGTGGGATATCATGGACACTGCCTGTCCATGCCTGGAATCTTGGATGTGCCCGCACCGGGGACGCCGCCACCTCCGCCCGCGGCGCTGATCCGGGGATTTATTTAATGGATTCCCAATTGCCGTGTTTTCCTTATCCCAGCGCGGCGTTCGGGGATCATGGGCGGAGATTATGGCGCTCATTTGTCATCGTTGCGCTAACCGCGAGCTGGGTGATTTAATGGATAATTCCTCCGCTCCCGTCCCCGGGAGTAAGTAATCCCAGGGAGTGGGATGCATCCCGGTTTGGCTCCATATGCCCCATCCCAGCTTTTCTGGGAGAACTCCGGCACCCTGTGGCCGTGACACCGCGCACGAGGGGTCCCCACCGCGCTCCACACCGGACACGGCACCGGGCGCCGGCAGCCCCGGGCCTGGCTGTCCCCGATCCCCACCTGGGTGTCCCTCGGGCGTGTCACCCACCTTGCCGATGACATCATTGCGGCTCAGCCTGTCCTTGTCCATGACGGTGATAACGATGGTGGTCTCGCGCAGCCGCTCCGTGGGGATGTCGAAGGCGAAGGACTCGTTAAAGACGGGGTTCAGGCACCGCTTCATCACCACCGTCTTCTTCTTTTCCACCCGCTTGTCCTTGTACATCAGCCACACCTTCACGTAGGGATCTGGCGGGAGAGGAGCCGCTCTCAGCCCCGGATGGGAGCTAGGGAATGCTGCCCGGGATCGGGAGGGGCCGGCGCCGTACCTGAGGTGCCCCCGATGTCCATGGCTTTGAGGTTCCGAGCCTTGATGATGTTCACCACGATGGAATTGGCCGAGGGATTGTAGCACAGCGACAGCAGCAGCTCGCCGCGGCTTCCCTGCGGGACACACCCATTCCCTGAGGACACCCACGCCCCCCAGTGCTCCTCTGGGAGGGGGGTGCTGGCATGGGACCCCCACCAGGGCAGCCCAAGGGTGGAGTTTGGGAAAGCACAGAAAACCAGGGCAGGAGGAAACAGGGCCGCCCCCGGTGGGACATTTTTCTGGTCTTGCTGGAGGCAGGAGAAGGAAAAAACTTTCATTTTAGGTCTACCTGAAACAGTTTGGTTTGACCCAAAATGAGACTTTGGACTACTTAATATAAAATTTGGGAAGAGAAGAATCTCCATCAGATGTTGAAGCAGAAAATGTCCCTGTTAGGACAGGGGCTGGTCCTGTTAGGACACTGCAGGGACAGGGGGTCACCTCCCCTCCCCAGGGAGATGGGAAGGGTCCAAGGCCTTACACTGCCATCACTGCAGGGCTTCAGGTCCTTCCAGAAGGTCTGCATCTGGGTCAGGTCCACCTTGTTGAGCGGGATGGACACCTCTCCTATGGGATCATTGCGGCTGAAGCGGTCGTAGTCCAGGACTTGGAGGTACAGCACCCGCTGGACCACCTTCTCATAGGGGAACCCTGTGCCAGAGATGGAAAACCCAGAAGAGGTGAGGAGCAGCTCCAGGACTGCTCCACCCTTCCCGTCCTGGTGGCAAGATCCTGGCACCAGGCAGAGGAAGGGGAGTAGCCCATGGCACGAGGAGCTGTTGCCACATTAATTCCTACATCTGCTCTCACACATGGGGGCACAGAGCCTTTTAAACTTTCCCCCACATCCCTTTTATGGGATCCACATCTAGCCTGACCTCACTGGCTTGGCCAACCCATCACATCACCAACAGCCACCACGCTGGTGGCCTGAGTTGAGCTGAACCCCAGGAGGGTCTCATGAGGCTCCATTCCCACCCTGATCCCCTCCAATCCAATCCATCCCAATCCACACCTTCGAAGAGGAAGGTCTCATTCCAGTGCGGGTTGAGGTTCTTCCTCTTGACCTTGGTCTCCAGCTTGTGCTTCTTGTCCGGGAGCAGGTAGATCTTGACAAAGGGGTCGCTGGTGCCGCTGAAGTCCTTGGCCGGCAGCTCCTGCGCCTTCATGATTTTCACGGTCAGGGTGGACTCCTGGAAGTTGTAGCCGACGCTGAACTGGATGCGGCCCAGGTTCTCCCGGCTGACGCCTTCGTGGCCCTCGTCATCCTCGGAGCCCGGGGAGAGCTGCGGGAGGCGGGAGAAGGAGGGGAGTGAGCACAGCGCTGCTGGGGACTGTCAGGGACCCGACCCCCGTCCCCCCGACCCCAGCCCCGCCGGCTGTCAGGGGACATCAGCCTCTCCCCGGCTTCCCGCTGCCCCCGCAGCTCCCGATGCCGCCTGGCTCGGCGCCACTCGTCCCGCAGAACGGGAGCTCCAATTAGCCAAATTCCTTCTGACAGCGCATCCCTCACGTGTCCGGCACCGCTCGCTCCCTCGTGCCAGCCCGGGGGACACGTCCGCGCTGCATCAGTTCAGCCAACGGGGACCCGGCGCAGCGGGCGGGGACGTGCTTGTGGATGGCCCAGGGAAGAGTCGGGAGGGTTGGATACTGACCGTGGAGACCCCCAAACCCGGCGCACCCCACCCACCCACCATGAGCATCTCGCTGGTCAGGGAGTTGACCAGGTCGGAGACGGAGGAGTGCGGCTCCGTCTTGCGGTCGGACTCATCGTGCGGCGGCTGCCCCGGAGCCGGCGCCGCGTTCCCAGCCTTCCCAGCAGCCGGCAACCTGCGGGAAGAGAGGCCTTGGAGGAGAGGGGCCGGGAGCCGAGGGCCAGACTGCGAGGGGCTTCCCGGGCACCCTCTCCCAGCGGATACTGAGCCTAGGCTGTGCCGGCGCCCGACGGACGCTGCCGGGACACGCAGTGGCTGCAGCCCACCAGCATCCTGGCCCTGCTCCCGGAGCCAGCTGGTGACCTGGCACCTTTAGGGCACGGCGGCAGCAGGTCCCCTTGACCACGTCCCACGGCGGTGGCAGGGACAGCGCGGTCCCCGCAGCGCCCACAGCTCTGGCTGCTCCTCACACACGGCACCCCCCTGCGTCCCGGTGGGCGCCGGGCACCCACGGGTGCTCCACTGCCCCACTGTCCTGTGGCTGAGACACCCCTGGGATCACTGTCCTGGCTGTCCCCACACATGGTGGCTCCTGGGCACAGCGCCGGGCAGGGTGGGCAGCCGGGAGCGGCGGGAGGCAGACGGACAGAGCAGCGATGGAGACGGGCGGGAATGCGCCGAGGCCACGCTGCCACCAGGCACGGGGACAACGGGACACAGGCACGTGGTGGAGGGGACAGACAGCCTGGGATGCTCCCACCCCCCGCCACGGCTCCTGTCCGAGCTGGGACACTGTGACAAACCACCGGATGGACCGAGAGGCGCAGGGACACACGGGAAGCCACAACATGCCACGGACACGCGCCACCACCACGCCAAGCACACGCAGACACACGGGGAGGGGACACGGGGGAGCGATGGCGACACCCACACGCACACACGGGATGGCACCCAGGAAGGACCAGAGAGGCCGAGGCAGCTGGGGAGGCAAAATTAGGTTAAAACCAGGAAAAATGAAGGCGGAGGAGACGGCGGTGGGGCTCGCTGAGCGAGGAGGCGCCGGTGGAGCCGGGAATGCCGGCGGAAGTCACCGATAGCGGGAGAGAGAGCGGGAGAGAGCAAACGAAAAGAGGAGCAGCGTCGTCCAGCGCCGGCCTGCCGGGAGGGAATGGAGGAGAGGGGCGGGGAGGATGGACGGACAGACGGAGTCGCTGGGACAGGAGACACGCCGAGGCGCCGGGCTGGAGCCGCCGGGGACAGGCTGGAAGGAAGAAGCTGCGAAACAGGGATGAAGGAGATGTTTCGAGGAAGAAGAGCGGGTGGTCGGCAGCGTCGGTGGGCGGGAGAGAGCCGAGGCTGCCGGAGCGCGTCCCCTCCGCCGGCCGATCCCGCCGCGTCCTGCGGAGCCCAGGGGACGAGGGGCGGGAGGGATGGAGGTGGGGAATGCCATGCATGCGCTGGGATGGGCTTTCGGAGCAGGGAGCTGCGGCAAGCGGGGAGCGGGATCTTGCGGCACAGCCACCCACCCGCCGTGTCCCACGTCCCCGTCCCCTCGGCACGGGGCAGCCGGCGGCCGGTACGGGCTGCCGGTGCTCCCGGCGGGGACCGGCTGCCCAGCGCGACGCCGGGGAGGGAAGTGCTAAAAGATGGAGCGAAACCAAGCGGAGCAGGGTAAAAATAGCCGCCGGGCGAGAACGGTGCCAGTTCATCCGCACGCCGAGCACACGGGGAGGCAGCGCCCGCCGGCTTCACACCTCCTCCCCGCTCCGGAGGGGATGAACACCCGCTCCCGGCGGCGCACGGACCCTGTGCCTCTGCCAGCCTCCCCCGGTGGCCGCGGCCGGGCGCCCGTGCCGGGGCTGGATGCTCTGCCGAGCCTGCGGCACGCCGGGAATGCGAGGAGCAGCCGGAGGCGAGGAGCTGTGCCGTGCTGGAGGAGAACGAGGGGGACGGCGTCTCCCCCGGCCTCTGGCGCTCGCTCTGCCCCCCTGCCACCGCAGCGGTGTCCCCGGATCCCCAGGGAAGCTGCCCATCCCGCCGGGATGGAGGTGGCAGCAGCGTGTCGGGATGGGACGCGGCTCAGCCCATGCGGCATCACTTGGGGGTGTATCCCCCGTGTCCCCCTGTCCCTGAGCGTGTCTCCCTGTGCCCCCCCCTCCCCCCTCCCCGCATGCAGCCAGGGCCAGGAAGGGCAGGAGGGGGAGGAAGGAGGGAGGAGGGAGGAGGAAGGGATGGGGGTGCTCTCGGTGCCGCTGCTCCAGAGGCAGAACCGCGGGTGCCGGTGCCGGGGAGAGCTCAGACGTCCCGGTGCCCGCTGGGCCACCCTGTGCCGCTCCAACCTTCGCGCTCCACGAGGCCAGCCTCCTCCTCCTCCTCCTCCTCCACCCTGGGTGAGGCCCTCGTCTCCTCCTCCTGCGGGACTGGCCTCGTCCTCGCTCATACCTCTTGTCCCCCTGAGCGTTCGCCTGGTTCGGCTGCGTCCCAGCGGGTTGCAGGTCGGGAATATTGGCAAAGTCATCTTGCTCTGAGAGTCCCAAAACCAGGGATAACACCACCATCCGGCCTTCCCTGCCCGGGCGGCCCCGCCGGCAGCGGGAGAGAGAGAGAAAGAGAGAGGAGAACACAGCGTCAGGCAGGGAACCGGCAGGAGCCGGCGGTGTCCCGCGGACCCCCGGCGGCGAGGGGACCCCGGCTCTCCCCGCCGGCTCCTGCGAGGTGACGATGGCCGGGATGGGCGCACAGGGCTGTGGGGAGAAAGGTGCCGGCTCTGGGGAGCCCGGCACGCGTGGGTACCCGCGCTGTCCCTCTCTTCCACCGGTCCGGGCAGAGAGGATGCCAAAATCCTGATGAAGGGGGAGAAAAGGTGTCTGGAGGGGCTGGGAATGAGGAGGGAGAGTGTTACAGGAGTGACAATCCCTTCCATGGAGGAAGGGATTGGTGGTGCCATGGCCGAGGCTCTTTGCCCGATCCGGGTCCTCGCCCGGGTCTGTAGCCGCATTAACGCCGCGGCGCCGGGAAGGGGGAACAGGGTGAAGAGCGAAAGAAAAATCAATGGATCGGGAAAGAGACGGTGGGAAATGACAGCGGCTCCTCCTCTGGGAAGCGGCGCTGACTCGGCACGTCTGGGCTCTGCGGCTGCTCCCTCTCCGCCAAGTCAAGGCTGGAACCAGCCCCGGCGCTGGGTAAACAGGGAGAACGTGACCCTCGGGATGGCTGATGAGCCGCAGCTCCACGTCGGGAAGCTGGGAGGAATCTGGGAGAGGGTAGAGTGGAGAGGGCAGCGCACCCCAAGGTGCCTGAAGAAAGATTCAACCCTCTCACCAGAGCGGGAAGGGGTGGGACGGGCACCCAAATTTGTGTCTCTCATCTAATCCTGATGCAGGAAGTGCTGTGTCAACTCATGGAAGGGCAGGGTCAGTCCTCTGTCCCTCTCCAAGCGCCACCAGCCTGCGGAAAGCAAAGCTGGGACCTCAGCATTCTTTTTTCCAGCGTGCCAGGGGGCAAAGAGCGGCCAGGGAGGAGCTGGAGAATCCAAGGGAAGATGCAGCCAGGGGGGCCAGCTCTGCAGAGGAGGGACAATGTCATGTGCCGAGATAGGGTGACAACACGGGACTCGGATTAGTCCCCGGGGTTTGATGCTGGAAATCCAGCACCGATGGAGGAGATGGGGTTAAGACGGATTAAAGATCCCACGGCTCCTCCGGCTGGGAATTATATCGGGGCCCAACTCCCGGTCACCCCGGCACAGGAGACTCTGCCACCCGCTCCGTGACAACTCGGGACAACGTCACTCCCTGGGGACCTCGCTGGTGGCTGTCCCTGGGGGATGGAAGGGGATGGCCAGAGACGTGGCAAAGCACATTGGGGAAGTGCATGAGCCCCTTCCCTGAGCCCCCCACCGTGAGCCGGGGGAGACAGGCACCTTCCCGCAGGACATGAGCAGCACTTCCCCGAGGGGGTGATGGATGAACGGCCCCGCCGGGGCAAGGAAAGGAGCAGTGGAGAGAGGGATGGAGAGAGGGTTCTAGAGAGGAATGAGGAGAGGGATAGGGCAGAGGGAGATGGAGAGAGCAAAGGAGCAGAGGGATAGAGCACACGAGGGGGTGATGGAGAGTGATGGAGCAGAGAGAGCGAAGGAGGGGAAGGGATGGAGGAAGGAATGGAGGGGGTGGGGAGGAGAATGAAGAGAGCAGTGATGGCGAACGCACACTTACAGGAAGGACTTCATGTCCAAGCCACGGTTGCGGATTTGCCCCACCACGTGGTCCCAGCTGCCGGGGTTGGAGCGGCTCCTGCCCCCGGCCATCCGTTGCTTGGAGCCGGCGGCTGTGCCCTGGCGCGCCGGGCCGCCGCGGGATCCCCGGGAGCTGGCGGCGGCGGCGGAGGAGCCGCTGTGGGCCTGGAGGTGGCCCAGGCTCTGGCTGGTGGTGGGCTGGCTGTGGTTGGCGCGCTGGTGCTGGCTCAGGGGCTGCTGCAGACTTTGCTGGCGCACGAGCGTGCGGGGCCTCTGGAATTTGGGATCGCCTGCTGAGGTGGGGATATACTCAAGGGTAGTGGCTGTGGACAGGGTGGAGTCCTCGAAACTTAGGGAGAGGAAGGGCAGAGGAGAGGAGAGAAAGGAGAAGAAGGTGAAGGGGCAAAATTGGAGGAAGGAAAAGAAGAGAGTTAGAGAGAAGACGCCCCAGCGCAGGGAGCGCTCCGGCGGGAGCCAGCGGGGGCAGCGCCCGGATCCTCCGCCTCTCGCCCGCGGCTCGGCCCTGCCGGCGGCGCGAGGGGCTCGGGTCGCCACCATCCTGCCTCCCGGGGGGTTCGCCAGGGCCGGATGCCCACCGGCTCCCGCGGCCGCCGCTCCGCCAGCGCCTTCCCAGCACGCCGGCCGACCTGCTCTGCGGGATAATTAGGCTGCTGCGTGGAGGCAAATCCCTGGCGCCCGCTCACGTGCTGCCAGCCAGCCCATCCCAGCGCCCCAGTCCCTCCCAGTCCAGCCCAGCACCAGCAGCGGCGCCGCGGGGGCTCGGCGTCCCATCCCCTCCGCGCCGGACGCTGCGGGAAGGCGGGAATCCCGCGGCGGGGGCCGAACCCCCGTGGTGGTGACATTCCAGCCAGGCGTCCCCAGGGCCAAGCCGGGCTCCAGCCGGGGTGGGAGATCAGGGGATTGGGGGATACGGACGCAGCTCTGTCGGGACACGGAGAGCCCGGAGCGAACGGGCTTCGTGTGGGCGGCGGAGCGGAGAAAGCAGCGGGATGCCCCAAGGAAGCGGCGCTGGCCATGCAGCACATGCGTGGCACAGCCCATGCAGCCGCGCCGCATTGCCCTCGGCAGCCTGGGAAGCTCGTGGCCACGAGGTCAGCGGAGGAAATTCCTCCCGACCACCGCCTGGCACCGAGGAGTGGCCACGAGCAGCAGCCACCGACCCTGTCCCCGTCCCGGCGCTGCCGGTTGGGACCGCGGGGAGAAGCTGTGCCATCGTGCAATGCCAGCAGCGGGGACAGAGGAGGAGCGGGGAGGGATAGACAGCTCCAAAAAAAAAAAAAAAAAAATTAAAAAAAAAAAAAAAAAGGAAAGAAAAAGAAAGAAAGAAAGAAAACAAAGAAAAAAAAAATAAAGAAAAGAGAGGTGAAGAAAGAGCAAAAGGTGGGAGAAAGAGAGAGAGAGGAGGGAAGGGAGTGGAGAGGAGCGGAGAGCTACGATGGACGGAGCCCCACGGCCGGGCACTGCCCGGACACTGCCACCCCCCTCTCCGCGCCGACTCCGACCTCCTTTCGTTTTCCTATCGAATCCTAAATTAGTTCAATTTACAACCTCTCAGTCACAGGAAACTAAATCTGGCTCCTGTCGGCCCCGCGCCAGCTGGAGGCGCGAGCTCCTCCAGCGCCGTGCCAGGCGGCACCGCGCCCTGCCCGTGCCGGGATGGATCCCCCGGCACCGGCACGGCCAGACCCTCGGCCTGGACCCCCGGGACACCCCAGATCCCGGCGGCGCTGCGCCAAGGGGATGCTGGAAATCAGGATGCTCCGCCGCGTCCCTTTAACCCTGCCCTCACCGCCTGCGCCAGCCCGTCCGTCTGTCCGGATTCCCAGCGGGGGCACGGCTAAAGGCTGCGCCGCTCCCGCTTTCCTCGCCTCTCCCTCTTGCTTCCCAGCACCCAACCGGAGCGCAGCAGCCTCTCGGGCGATGTCCCCGAGCTCTCCCGGAGGGCTGGCGCTGCTGCCGGGCCCCCCCGGCTGCCACATCGCAGCGCGGAGAAGCGGAGCAGAGCCCGGGAATGCCGGACGGAGCCCAAAGCCGACACAGCCCCGTCACCCCCCGCCGGAGCCGCGGTGCTGCCAGCAGTGAAAGGTCTCGCCGAGACCCCCACCCCGGCCTGGAGCCCCGCAGAGCCTGCCAGAGCTCGGATTTTCCCTAAATCTGATCAGTCCCGCACTTTCCCCAACTTTTCTCGGCGTCAGGGGGAGGTACCGGCGCCGGGTCCGGTGGCTGTGCCAGGAGAGGTCAAGGGAAAGCACGGACGGAAGATGCCACACACTGTCCCTGAGGGATGGGAGCATGGGACAGCGCCTCCTGCCTTTGGGACGCCACCGAGGTAGCGCTGCCTGCCCTGAGAAGCCGAGCTGGGAATGCCGAGCCGCTTCCCACCGGGATTGGGCAGGGTCACCCTCAGCGCTGGAAATACGCTGGGGACAGCACCCAAAAGTGCTGCTCCTGCCCGGGTGCCTCCTCTGCTGCCCCTGAGCCAAAACACCGCTGGGAGAACGGGAAAAGCCTCCTCTCCCTCGGCACGGTGGTCCTGGGGACCTGTTGGCGGCCCCGGGGACCTGTCGGTGTCCCCCATCCAAGCTCATCCGCATCGGGGAGCGGGCGCCCGGGCTCGCCGGCCGTGGCCGTGGCCGTGCCGTGCCGCACCGTGCCGTGCTCACTCACTTGGACAGGCTGAGCTTCCCTGCGGCCAAGTGGCTCTGCACCGTGTGCCAGCGGCCCCGTGCCGCCTTTCCCGCTCCGGGCTCGCTGTGGGCGGACACGCTGCTCCTCATTCCATCCTCGCCGAGCCGCTGCTTGTCCCCGGGCCGGCCGTCGCGGTCCCCGGACAGCCCGGCGGCGGCCGACGCCGTCAGCTTGGCCCCTGATAACAGAGAGCCACTGGGCCGGGCCGGCGGCCGGACCCCCCCAGACAGACACGAAAGGAGCCGGACGGACACACGGATGGACGTGGAAAACGTGGGGAGCCGTCGGGGAATGAGGGGAGGGCGACAGAGCCGGAGGAGGCAGACGGACAAGAGACGGACAGACAGACAGAGAGAGAAAGAGAGACATCAGCACTGCAAAAAAAAGGGGTCCTGGCCGCAGGGTGCGCGGGGGCCTCGGCAAAACATCCAACAGAAAGGGCGGAGGAGGGAGAGGGGTCGGGAAGGGAGGGTGGGGTCCCGCTCGCCGGCAGCCCAGCCCCGGGGGGACCCGTCCCCGCGCCGAGGGGGTGCCCCCAACGCGCAACCCCGTCCTGGAGGGAGATCCCGGCCGGCCCCGGGAATGCGGGAAGGAGGGGTTGCTCGTCTCCATGGGACGGCCCATGGGGTGGCGTGCGGGGAGCCCGGGAGCAGGAGGAGGAGGAGAAGGAGGAGGGAAAGGAGGAGGAAGAGGAGGAAGGCGAGTGGGTGCTGCCCATATACTCACTACACGGAGCAAACCCGGTAAGGAGAGACTCACTTGAGGGAAAGGCGCGGATCACCGTACGGAGCGTAAGGAGAAATGTTTAGGATAAACTCCTTGGGAGGGTAGGAGCTCCATTTCTGCTGCACTGTGTTGTCATTGTTATTCCAAAAGTCTCTGTCTAGATCGCTACAGCGGCCGGATTCCGGGGGAGAAAGAAAAGGGAAATACAAGAGAGAGAAGCTGAATTCCTGCGAGAGAGGAGGAAAAGCAGCCCTCCGCCCCCGGAGCGCCAGGATCCTGCGGAGAGAGACAGGGAGCCCACCCTCGGACACCGACACACACACACTCACACATGGACACGGACAGAAGGATGGACGGATGGGAAGAGCTGTGGAGAGACAGGAGCGGGCGGCTCCGCTGGCTGGGAAGGAGAGAAGGATGTGGGGGGTTAGGGGGGTGTCGGCGGGTGCGGTGCCTGCGCGGCATCCCCAAATGTGTGTCCGTGCGCCCTCGCTTGCTCAGCAGCCCAGTCCTGGAATTGCTTGGTTAACCGTGACACTGCTGCGGGTTGGAGACCCTTCCGGAGCCCTTCCCTTGCGGATCCCTTCCCACAGAACCGGCCTGTGGCCAGCACGGAACCTGGACTTCCTGGCTCTGGGAAGCCACTAGAGCTGCGTGCCAAGGGCTGGGGGGCCCAGCAGCTCCCCGCTGGTGCTGGGAGACTGGAGAAGGCCCCAGCGCCCACCTGCAGCTCTGGATTGATCCCAGCTGTATGGAATGTGCTGGAGTTTGGGAAAGCTGCCTGTGCCATGACATCGGGTGGGATATGCCTTCCCCTCCATTCCCAGCTCATCCCGGTTGGCTGGGAGCACCTGGCGAGGTGCCCCTGCACCCCAATAACACCCAGGCCAGCCATGGGAGGAAGTTTTCCATAGGCTTATTCCAAGGCAGGAGCTTTTTCCCTCCTGGTGGTCCTGCTCCCTCCTCCCTGGAGGCCTGTGGAGGGCGTGGAGAGGCAGTGCTGAATCTGGGATGCTCAGGAGAATCCTGTCAGCTTCCAGCCTGCACTTCACTCCCTACCCAGTGCTGTGGGATGCTCCAGCTCCACTTTCCTTTCTCCATGGAATGCCCATGGGATGCAGAGTCACTCCAGCCCCTCGGGGCAGGGCTCAGAATCCACACCCCCAGGCCTGGAGCATCCCTGGGGACAGGCATGCCGATGTTCCCGTGATTCCATCATGCCCACGGCTCAGTGGGATGCACAAGGATGCTGGAGACACCCACCAGCTCTCCCAGTCTCCTGGAGCCCCCTCTCCCACTGAGAGAAGGGATGGCCACCTCTGTCCTTCCTCTCCCCCCCCCATCCTGGCACCTACTTGATGGTTTTCTTTTCGCTGCGGCCTCGGCTGGAATCTGGAGTTCCCACGGTCTCCAGGGAAGTCTTGTAACGCTTTCCCTGTGGAAAAGAGAGGAGAGGGGGATCAGGGGGTGGCAGAGGGCCCCCGGAATACCCCACTGGAAGATGCCACCACTTAGAAAGTTTGACCTGGATTTTGCTCTTTCTCTTATGGTCTCCAGGCTCCCTCCTGCCCATCCTGTCAGGAAAATTCCCAAAGGCTCCAGCCCTTGGTCCTTGGGGGCTCATGCCCTGCGTCACCCCAAGGACAGCATGGTGCCACCGCTGCCAGCATCCCATTCCATGGCCTCACTGGGAAGGAGTGGATAATTTTAGGTCTAATTGGGCCTGAATTAATTGAGTTTGCCTTTCCCAGTACCAGGCAAGTGCTGCCATAGGATAATGAAGCTGTAGCTGGCTCCAAACTGGGGCTGGTAATCAGGCCACACGGGCAGGTTCTGAGCGCTGCTCTCAGCCAGGGTGGATGGGAGCCAATTAATGCCAATTATCCAACAATTGGGAGCGAGGAGTGCCAGTGCCAGGCAGATGAGGTGGGATGGGAGCAACTGCCGGAGCAGGATGGGGTGGAGAACCAGCCCTTCCATCCCACTGGTCCTGGATCTCAGGAGCCAGGCCTGCATCCAGCCTGCCCATGGAATGGGAATGTTTCTCCTTTCTCCTTCCCAGCCTCTTTGTATCCACATGGAGCCATCTCCTTGGCTTGCTGGGACACCTGGACCCTCAGCACAGCATCCTTGGGCAGCAACGAGCTAACCATGCCAGGAGCTGCAGGGGAACACCTGGACCTCCTTGGGTTCCCAAGAGCTAATTCTGCCAGGAGCTGCAGGGATGTTGGATACCCTTGGATGCCCAAGGGCTAATGCTGCTGGAAGCTGCGAGGAAACACACCTGGACCTCCTTGGATTCACATTGGCTCATCCTGCCAGGAACTGCAGGGATGTTGGATATCCTTGAATGTCCATGAGCTGCCAGGAGCTGTAGGGGAACACCTGGACCTCCTTGGATGCCATGGGCTAATCCCACTGGGAGGCATGGGGGGGCCTGAACTTGCTGGCTGATCACAGGCCATCCCAGAGGAAATCATCCCTCAATCCTGTGCTCATCAGTGTCCACGGCTGTGGTGACTCGGGGCTCATGAGGACACGGCAGTGGTGGCCACGTGGGCACGGCCTGGAGCTGGGCTTGGCCGTCATTCCCACACCGGAGCCGCTCCAGCTCCGGGTGCCGTTGAGAGATGGTTAGGATGTGCCTTCCCGGCCAATCTACACTTGTTTGTTCCACTGCCAGCTCCAGCCTCCTCCTTTCCAGTGATTTTTCCTCTGCCAGCTCTCTCTCCCCATCCCCTAGGTGGCACCTGGAAGGACCTTTCCCACCCGTCGCCCTCCCGCTGACTCATCGCCATGCAGAGCCCCTCTCCCATTCCCAAGGGAATGCTGCCTTCCCACGGCTCAGGGTGGGCATCTCCCTGGCGGGAAGCGCCGCTGCCGTCGCAGCATTTGACCCAGATTCGATTCCGATGGCGAAGGAAACGTGGCCGAGCACGTCCTGCTCCCGGGAGAGGAGCAGGAGGAGGAGGAAGGATGCGGAGCGGGAGGGAGCGCTGTCCCAAGCCCCGGGTGGGAATCGGGGAGGGAAGGAGGGATGCACAGCGGGCGGCAGGGATGGCTCACGGCACCCGGCGCTGCCAGGGATGGGCTGGCCGCCTTCCCACGGGGCTTTTCCAGGCAGGAGCTTGCCCAGCAGGACAGGGGCCAGCTCGTTCCGGCTTGTCACCAATATACATCCATATATTTGGAAACTTCCCTTTGTGCCACACAAACAGTTTCGCCCAAACATTTCATTAGCACATCCGGAAAAGCCCAAATAAAAGCTGCAGCCGGCAGCTCCGGGGAGAGCTGCCTCCGCTTGGCTGCTGCCCCGGCAGCGGGAATTGCCCCCCGGCCGGCGGCACGGGAGGCGCGCCGGGACGCCGGGAAGGTGGGCGGGAAGCTGGACACACACTCACCATTTTCCGCTGGCACCACTGGCAGATCCCGCAGAGGACGATGGTGACGCTAAGGCTGACGGTGATGATGGCTGAGACCAGGAGGACGTCGCGGGAGGGGGTCCCTGGGGGGAGCAGAGCACAAAGGGGGGGTCAGACCCCAATCCCGGGGTGTTCCTGGTGTGCGCCAGGGTACAGGGAGGGAAAACACAGGGAATGTGGTCCAACGGCCACGTCCCACTGCAGCCCTTGTGCTGTGTCCCATCGTGGTGGCCACCCCTTTGGCTTCTGGGCTCCCAGCGAGTGTGTCCTGGGGGGAATCTGGCCCCGAGCACTTCCTGGGAGCTCAATTTGAAGCTTTAATCCCCTCTGGCACCCTGGGAGCGCTGGCACGGCCGGCAAAGGCCACGGCTGCTGCTTTGTGAGCCAATCTCACAGAGATTCATCCCAAAAGGCAGTGCAGACCTGCTCCTCCCCAGCCCGGCCGTGGGGACAACCTTGGGGACCCCAAAAATGTGAGAATGACCCATCAACCTCATCCAGAACTTCCACTCACGTCCATGCTCCCAGCGTGTGGAACGACCACTATGGGATGAGAATATGGACCCAAGGTGGCTCGGAGGGGTCCAGTGGGACCCCAAATGGGCTCAGCTTTGTCTCCAGGCAGGACCCCCACACCACAGCATCCCTGTGGATGCTCCACATCCTGCTGGGCCTTCTGGGATGGGATTGTCTGTGGTGGGAGCCCCATCTGGCAGTGGGAGAGCGCAAGGCCGGAGCAGCGCCGGGAGTGGTGCTGCAGTATAAATATTAAACAATAAATGTTAATAATTAATTCGCCTGCAGACCTTGTTATTGTAACGAAATTTCCCAGCGGCTCCGAGGCCGGGGTGAGTCAGAGTGGACCAGGAGGGGGGATCGGGGCTCTGGAATCGCCCCCAGCACATGCTGAGGCACCCACAGCTCCCACATCCCTGCTGGAATCAGATGAGGAAAGGGGATGGTGAGCATGGAGAGGAGATTTATAAAAATTCCTTGAGGAGAAGATGAGGGTGGGATGCGGTGGGGGTGGGTTTGGGGACGGGTCCCCCCTGCAGCACCCGTGCTCTCTCCATCCAAAGGCAGCTCCTCCATCGCTCCCGGATCACGAGGAGCCTGTGTATAAAACTCACATAGCAACTGTTGCCTAGGAGGGAATTTGGGACCAGCCCTTAATTTCCAACATTTATAAACCCCGGCTGGATAAGCTGCCGGGGGAATGGGAAGCAGCGGGCACGGCCGGAGAGCGCCAGGCACCTCTCCTCGGGTGGGACCCCGACCAGTGCAAGCGGCGCCGGGGCTTACTGGGAGGGCTGGGAATTGGGATGAGCCCTCCTTGCCCCCCACTCGGTGCTCCCTGCTCTAGCTTGGGAACACTGTGACCCTTCTTAGCTTAGCCCGGAGCTCCAACAGATCCTTGCGGGGTCGAGTTCATCCTCAAATTAATCTGGAGAGAGGGAATCAAAGGAGAAAGCGAGGGAAGGGGTGGGCGCTGCAGAGACCACCACAGCTGTGGCAGGGTCCGGAGAGGGACATCAGCGAGCGCCGATTCCCGGGGCCAAATTCCCCGTGCCAAGGTGCCACCACATCCCCAATCCTGGCGTCACCCCGCGATCCTGATGGATTCACCAGCGGAATCCTGCCTGAGGCTGGCTCTGTGCACGGGGTAGGTCCGGCCCTTCCCGGTGGGATCACGACGTGTCCCCAGGGCGGGGGGAGCAATACAGGCCCCCAAGCTGCGCCGCCCTCAGCATGACTTAAATGACTCGTTTGCCAGGCAATTAGCACTCGGTTAATTAAAGACTCGGAGCCGCTCGGAGTTCCCGGCTCGTCCCCAACCCTGGGGCGCGGTGTGGGGGTCCCTGTGCCGGTTGGAATGCGCGGCATGGGGTGCCCTGGGGCGGGTGGATCCAGGGGGAACGGGAGGAGCTGCGTGGCACGGGGACACAGCCCCGGGAGCTGGTGACAAGGTGAAAACGTGACGCTTGTTTACGCCGCCGCCGGCCCTCCTTCCCCGCCGCTCTCCATAAATCTCGGCGGCTGCCAGCGCGGATCCCGGCAAGGAGCGTGGAGACGGCTGGGTGGGACTTGAGGGTCCACTGCCCTGGGGTCCCTGCGGCCATGTCCCAAATCCCAGCGGCCCTTCGCTGGCCCTGCCTTATCCCAAGGGCACGGTGAGCGGCGGCCAGGAGGCGGAGAGCCCACGTCCCTCCTCGGAGGGATCGAGGTCCCAATCCCGTCCCACGTGCTGGCAGAGCAGGGGATGGCTGCGGGGGCTGGGAAGGGGGTGAAACATCCCTGCGGCTCTTTCATCAGGATTCAATGGCACTTGACGGGATATAATTCCACTTTTCCAGGCCGTTATTGATGAGCGGATTACCTGCCTCCTCAGCGCCGCAGCTTTCCAGCATGAGATTTGTGCGGTGCTGCGTGAGCCAGGGAAGAGGGTCCCTGTTCCAGGGGCAGAGGACTCTGGATGCAGGGGAGAGGGTCCCTGTGGCAGTGGAGAGAGTTCTGGATTCAGGGGAAAGGCCTCCATGGCAGATCTAGGACAAGCAGGGAACCCCCTGCACCCTTCCCAGTGCCCACTTTGGAGTGAGAGATGGGGAATGTTTGGGATACAGGGATGCAGTCACGTGCCTATCCTCCTTTATCGGCTGCTCCTGCGGGCTCGGAATTTGCTGCCTCCGGAGCAGGAGCGAGCTGCGGCCTTTGTAGATGTGAGGAAACACTTCAAACCCAACCCTGGCACAAGGAGAGGCATGGAGATCCAAGAGGGATTAGTCCTCTCCAGCGGTGTGGGAGCCGGAGATCGGGCAAGATGTACCCGGAGAAGGGAATAGCTGCCCATGCCCATGGATCCAACACGTGGCTCAGCTCCAGTGTGGACAGGGATGGTGGATGTGGGAGCCGTGACACAGCCCATTCCAGGGGCACCCAGAAGTGCCCTGAGCATCCTGGTGGCCCTGGGCATCCCAGTGTCCCTGAGCATCCTGGTAGCCCTGGGCATTCCAGTGATCCTGTGCATCTTGGTGGCCCTGCGCATTCCAGTATCCCAATGCAGCCCAGCAGCCTTGGACACCTCGGTGGCTTTGTGGTGCTGGTGGCCCTGGGTACACCCAGCTCCAGGACAGGCATTGCTTGAGCCTGGCACAGAGGGACCAAATGGGCAGCTCCACCCATTTCCCCCCCCAATTCCCTGGTTTCTTGTGCTTATCCCAGGATTCAGACCTATCCGACAGCTCTGCCATCACCTCCAGCCAAAGGCCATGGCCCTGGAGCAATGCTGGGAAGACAAAGCCCTTGCAGAGGGCATCCAGGGATGGTTCCAGCTCTCTCAAATTACAGCTCCTGCACAGGATGGAGAGGCTGAAATCTCCACGGAGTGCCAGAGGCTTTGGCTGAGCAAAGGCTTCAGAACAAGCCTCACACCTGTGGGACCTTGGCTGGAACCGACCTGCCTGCAGGTGTCCCAGTGAGGATGGCCCTGTTCAGGCTCTCAGGGCCATATTTTTGGATCCAGACCCCGAAATCCCCAGCTTTTGTGGACACTGCATCTCCTGGCAGCTGCTTAGTATCACAGCCCCATCTCCTGGAGCATCCTCCCGCTTTCCCTGTTCCAGCGGCGAGATCCACGGATGCAAAGTACCCTGGGGGGGGGGGGGGGGGGGTGTGTGTGGAATCAAAGCCGTGGGGAGCCCCCTCCAGGCCAAGCTCCTGCTGAGCTCCCTGGAAGTGGTGATCAAAGCCAACATCCACAGCTCCACATGGAGAAATGGCTCCATGTGCCAAGCCGCCAAACCGGCAGCGGAAACGCGTGCATTCCCGGGAAAAGGGCAGCGGGGGAAGATGCCAAGCGAGCAGCGCATCCTGCCCCACCCCCCCGCCCCCTTCCCCAACATTCCACTGTGCTCCATCATCGTCCTGAGCGGCGGAGCCGGAGCAGGATGTGGCGCCGAGCCTGGATGGGGATGGTAGTGCCGAGGAGGACCTGTGGGATGGGAAGGGATAGGGCAGAGATGTGGCTTCGGAGCAGCCCCTCGTGCTGCCGGGGTGGAGGGCCACAGGGCACGGAGCGGAGTGGCCACGTTGTCACGCCGGGGCTTCCCAGATGCTGCCTGCCTGGCGCCAGGCCATTAATTCCTCCTCTTCTTATCCTCCCACTCATTTGCTCGATATTTCCCAAACCTCTTATTTTTAGGATGCAGCTGAAAAGCTGTGAATTTGCAGCTTTTGCTCCTGTGCAGGACCCCGGGCGGAGTGGGGCAGGACCCCGGCGGGCACAGCAGGAACGTGGAATCCAAGCCCTTGGCACAGGGAGAGGGAGAAGGGATGGGCACGGAGGGGGACCAGGCTTTGCTGCCATCCCTGGTAACAACCCAGTGGGCATTTTGGAAATGCTGCGAGCCACGCTGGGCGTGTCACGTGGAAGAGCTGGAGGGCTGGGCCAGCTGGGCCACCTGCCCACGTGCTCCCAGGGGCTCTGTAGATGTGAGGGATCATTGGAAGCCCCAGGGCCATCCTGCTGCCCGGCAGGATCCTGGGAGGAGCCTCGGGGGAGAGGAGTGGTGCCACAGCTCAGCACCCCAGGCGTGCTCTGGGCGAGAACGTCTGCTCTCCATCTGCCTGTCTATCCATGCATCCCCCTCTCCAACACATCCATCAATCTCTCCATCCATCTATCCGTCCATCCATCCCTCGTACACATCTGCCTCTCCATCCAGCCATCTGTCCATCCCCCGGAGCTGTCAATCCAGCTGGCTCTGCCTCCCCCACGCCGAGCTGCGAGTCCTGGGGGGCTTCGGGTGGCAAAGCCGACCAACACCGGCCCCACCACGGGGGGCTGGGGGAAGTGTAAACCATCCCAAAACACTGCACAGCTCTAGCTGGATGTTCCCAGACTTCCCCTATCCCCACCAGCTGCCATGCATGGATGTGTCCCTCCTGTGTCCCCTCCAGCCCTGATGCTACCTGTCCCCTCTCCATGGCCACAAGCAAGCAGGAGCTGGGGATGGAGGGAGAATTTGGCAAGGGAAGGCGCTCCTTCCCTGGTGCCGGGCTATTTTTGGCTGAGGATTTCCGGAGAGCCGTGTGGTTTCTCTGCCTCGTGGTCCCCACCGCATCTCTCTTCCCGAGGAGCACCCAGAACCCCGGAACCCCCTCTGCTCCTGCGGTTTGCATCCATCCCCAACCCCATCCCAGCCCCTGCTCCCTAGAGGACACTGCTCATGCCCTGGCTAGGCTGGTGCTCCACGTCATCCCTGCTCCAAAATGAGCCCTTGGGCATCACTCCCCACCCTGGAGTCACCCCAGCCTCCCTTCCCTTGGCGCAGGATCCTCTTCTGGTGCTGGCAGCGGGCACGGAGGAGCGGGCTGGGCTCTCATCCCGAGTGGCACTGCCAGCTCTCGCGCCATCGCCACTTAGCCTCTCGCCCCGGGGCACTCCATCATTCCCGAGCCCTTCGGGTGACAGCAGGAGAGAGGGAAGGCAGAGAGCCAGCGGCTCCCAGGGAACAGGGGCGGGCAGGCTCCTCGCAGCCCATCCCAGCTCCACGAGTCCCTCGCTGGCTTCCCCAGCCCCCTGATTCCCCTCGGGCAGTGCCCCCCAGCCACGTCACCCGGGATCCAGGTGTTGTGACAGCAAGGCCACCGTGGAGACAGGATTCCCGCGGGGACTTCAAGGATGGGCGATGCTCAGGGTCGGCCGCAGCCCTCAGGCCCAGGGGCTGACGGTGCCGGGAGAGGAAGAGGAGGCTTGGAGGGGAACACATGGAAAGATGGAGAAACGCAGCTCGGAGGGAGGAGGCAGAGGAGGGGATGAAAGGCTGAGGAAGGCCCCAGAGGGAGGACTGGGGACTCAGGTGTGGGAAGGTGCCCAGGGGAGGTGCGGATGGTGGAAATCCTCCAGCAGAGCCTGATCCCGGGGCTCCACCCTCCAGGGAACACACGGGCAGGGTCATCCATGGGGCAGCAAGGATGGTCATCCATGGTGGAATGGGACAGGACCCACCGCCCCCTGCAGCCACCAGCGTCCCACACCTTATCCGCAGGGGAAGAGCAAATCATCCCGCCTTCCCTGGATACCCAGAGCCCCCCGGGGGCATTCCGAGGGCTGTGCCCCCCTCGGAGGGCCAGGAGCGGGGCTGCTCTGTTGTGCTGTCCTTTTGCCGCCGCGCCGGCTCCGTCCCCGCCGGCGCGACCGCTTCCCTTCAAACCTCATTAACTCCCCCCAAGGTGACCCTCTCCCTCCTGCAGCCAGGCCCGGGGACACCAGGAGGGGACGGGGCGCTGGGGGGGCAGCCGGAGCTGGCGGGCGGGCGCGGAGCCTCCCGTGCCACAGCCACGCCGGCACCCACAGGGATGGGGGATGCTCCGCTCGGCACATCCCAACCCGCCGCCCCCCACGCCCAGCCTGGCCCCACATACGTCCCCCGGCTCCCTGCCAGTCACAGCCAGAGGGGTCCGTCCCCCTGCTGGACGCTGGGGCTCTGCCCATCATCCCCGCGCTCCCGCGGCTCTCCGGGAGCCGTTCCCTTGCCGGATCATCCATAATGGATATGGTAGCCGAGCCCCCGGGGGCCGGGGGCTGGCAGCGATATTATCTGCATCTGTCTTCATTCCCCGCTCCCCCCCTCCTTCCTCGGCAGGCGGAAAAGCCGCGAGATCAGGCGCTGGAAAAGCCGCCTCCAGCTCTTCTCCTGCTCCTCGGAGTCAGGGGGGATCAGCAAGACCCCCCTGCCAAACCCCCCCGGAGGGTGGCTCCCCAATCCCCGTCCTTGCTGCGCCCCAGCCGTGCTCAGGGGGGTCCTGGGACACGTCAGGGCGGGCGCGGGGAGGCTGAAAGGGTTGGAATTAGTGGCGACTGCCGGGAGCAAGGAACTCCCGCCTTGGGGGGGCTCAGCATCCGCGTGGACCCCTCCACCGCCGCGGAAAATGGGATGGAGCTGCCGTGGGGGACAAAGGGCCAGGGTGAGGCCGCGGGGGATGCTCGGAGTCGCCGGCAGGAGCATCCCTCGGGCTGGAGCAGAGGGGCTGGACGGGAGGGGGACCCCAGAGTGGCTCAGGATGGGGGTCCAGTGGGTGTGGAGCTCCCGCTCCGTGAGGGCGCCGCGCGGGACCGCGAGGCCCGTGCGCTGCCATCCCTGAGCTCTTTGTCTGCCTTCCCGCCCGTCACGCTCCCTCATCCCGCTCCCAGCCCCTCCGCCGGGCCCCCGCCTCGCTCCTCGCCGTGTGCCGGCGCCTCTGGAAGCCCGGCTTTTCTCCCGAGCCCCGGGGAGCTGCTCCCACGGCCGCGCCAGCACCAAGGGCTCTCCATCGCCCGCTCCGAGGCGGTGCGGGGGGAAAACAGGCAGCTGCTGCCTGGTTATTGATTCACCACCTCCAGCCGCCGCGCGGCTCTGCTCGGAACGCTTCCAGCCGGGAAAGATGGGGACGTGGGGAGCAGGGCCCCCCGGCACCTGCTCGCTGCGATAAAATGGAGCTTTGGCGATGGGAACGTCGCCCCGAAAGGGGACAGCTGGTGACAGCAGCGGGGACAGGGATGGAGGGGGGTGTCTGGCAGGGGGAAGGGAGCTGTCCGATGTTCCCAAAGCAAGGCGGACGCTGTCCCTGTGGCACAGAGGGCACCTTTGCGGGCAGGCCCGAGCTCTGCTTCGCGTTCGGGGGTGGCTCTCCTGACACATCGTTAGGTGGGCCTCCAGCAGCACAGCCCCCTGTGGCTCCCCAAAAAAAAGCCTCCAGCCGGCTGGAGGCACTTTGGGAAAGCGCCTCGGCTTGATCCCAATTCCCAACATCCCCTGCCAGTCAAGACCAGACTCCCTCGGGCGTCTCCGACCCCGGAGGCAGATAGCCCCAGCAGCACCTCCGGGCTCCACGCTACCCCCCAGATACCTCTTTCCTTGGGCAGCAAAGTTTCCCGAATTTCCCAGCATCTTCTTCCCCGCACGAAATGCAGCCAGTGCTGGGGGCCTCGGCCACTGTCCCCGCACGGTGACACGAAGCAGGGGACGAGAAAACGAGACCGGTGCCACCTCGGGCAGCGTGTTGGGGGGACAACAGGCACCGCTTCACCTCGGGATGTGGCTTGGCCGGCTCTGCCCAAATCCTGCGGGGTTGTGAGGTGCCAGAACGCCCTCGGCCTCCATCGGGGTGGGGGCACAGACCCCTCAGCACCACGTCTGGAAAATCTGGGAAAGGTGGGAACATCCAGGGAAGCAGGCAGGGGTAGGGTGCCTGCACAGGTGTGTGCACCCCCAGCACCCCACGGCTCCGGGCGCCACGGTACAGCCGCCGCCGGTGACGTGGGAAAAACTCCCACGTGACGGGAGCCCCTGCTGCCGGGAACACGGGGTTTGGGGACGCGGGGACAGGGGGTCTGTCCGCCCCAAATCCGGCAGCTCCAGCTCTGCCCCAGGAGCTTCCAGCCTGCCAAGCAGAGCTGGCCGTGGCACAAGCAGCCGTCGGTGGCCCATCGGCGGCCGACAGGGACATCTGGCAGGGACGAGGGGGACAAACTGGGGGAAGGTACAAAGTTTGGAGGGGGGAACAACGCAGGAGCAAATCTCGGGCACCGGGAGGGAAGGGCGGCCCTGCCACGCTGCTGCCGGCGGGGACGGGCTGGCGTTCCCCCTCTGCCACCCACCCGCCGGGTGACCTTGGGCCAAGCGGTGCCGTGCCGCGCTCTGGGCATCCCTGCGGGGTCGCGGTGGCACGGGATGGAGCCGCTCCCGGTGGGAGCGCTCAGCCTGCGGGCAGGCGCAAAGTTCCCCTCGAAGGCGGCTCGGCCGGAGCTGCCAACTCCCGGGCAGCGGTGACGCCGTCACCTGCCGCGGGTGACAGCGCGTGGCGGTGCCCGGCGCTCCCCAGCCCGCCGGATCCCGCAGGCCTGGCACCTGCAGCTCTCCCCGGCGGCGCCCGCTGTCCCCGCGTCCCCGCCGGCACGTCCCCACGCCACCGCAGGACACGCTGTCCTTCTGCCCGCTCCCCGGGCCCCGGGACACGGCCGGGGACAGCTGCCAGGCCCCGCCGATCCGCATCGCTCCGGCAGCATCCTTGTGTCTCCGCGCTGGCTCGAGCACCCCCAAAACGTCCCCGCCAGCGTCCCAGATTCCCTGGTGCGGGGCCGACTGCTGCCTTCCGAGCATGAGCTCAGCAAATCCGCGCCGGAGGAAGCCCCTTCCCCTGCCGCCCACCCCCGCGTGTCCCGGTGTCGTTCCGGAGGTGCAGCAGGACGGGGCTGGGGGACCCCCAGAAGGACAGAGGGGGCGAGGAGCAGGGATGTGCTGACCGCTGGATGCTGGTCTGGATGCCGGGATCCGGGGCTCTCCTGGGGGTCGGGGGGGGGGGCGGGTTGCTGAGGGTCTGGGGGGCGGGATGCTGCCCCCAGGGCTTGGGGTGTCCCGGGGGGCATCCGGGGCTCCAGTAGCTCCGCAGGGTGAGGAGAGGGGGCACGTACTGGATGCTCCTCTGGGGGCCGGCACCCAGCGGGATTTGGGGCCCGCCCCGTGTTTTTTTGGGGGGCTGGGGAGCAGGATGCTGCCCGCGGGGTTGGGGTGTTGCCGGGCGGGGGGCGTCAGTGGCTCCGGCCGCTCCGCAGCGCGGTGACAGCGGCGGCGGCGACTTTCTCCCCAAAGTACCGTAACTCCCGGGGAGGCGCGGGGGGGAAGCGGGCAGCGGCCACGGCGGATCCCCGGGGGGGCGGCGAGCGGCCGGCCACCCCTGGTGCGTGTCCCCGCGTCCTGCGTCTCCGTCCCCCCCTCCCCGGCGGCCCGGGGCTCACCTGCGCTGGCAGCCTCCGGGTGCAGGTACATGGTGGCGGGCGGCGGCGGGGCGCGGCGGGGCGGCGGGGCGGCGGCTGCCCGGTGCAGCGGGGCCGCGGCTCATCAGACGGCGGCGGAGGCGGCGGCGGGAGGGGGCGGCGGGGCGGGGGGCGGCGGCGGGGCGGCGGGGGCCCGCATGCGGCGGCGGGGGGCCGGGAGCCCCGCGGAGCCCGTGCTGGCCGCCCGCTGCTGCGGGGTGCGCGCGTGTGCGGGTGCGTGTGCGGGTGCGTGTGCGGGTGTGTGCGGGTGCGTGTGCGGCGCGATCCTGCATCCACTTGCTGCTCGCTGCTGGCGGGATCGGAAACTGCAGCCGCCGGGAAGGGAGGAGGGAGCGGAGGGGCGGGGGGGGGGTGGGCTCGGGGATGCGCACGGAGAGAGGGGGACACGCGTGGGGTGGCCACACCGCCCGCGGTGACGCCCCCGCGGGCCCGCACGGGCGGCGCCGGTAACGCGGCTGCGGGACGGCGATCTGCCCGGATCCACGCGTCGCACCCGCGTGGGGAAGGGAACACGCGTGGCGCGGGGCAGGGATGGCCGGGACGGCACTGGGGCGGCACAGAGGGCCGTCCACCCGTCTTCCCACGGCTGAATTCCATGAGAAGGCCGAGCCCTCCCCGGGACCCAGCGCACACGCGCGGGGCCGCGCGCGGGACCCCTCTCGGTCCCCGCAGGCTCCGTGTGCCGCGCTCCGCCGAGATCCAGGCCGGGTTTTGGCGGAGCCGGGGCGCGGCGGGCGCTGCCGGGGCACTGCGGGTGCGGCGGGCGCTGCGGGCGCCGGAAAACGCGGAGTGGATTTCACGGAGCTCGCTCCTGTTATCCCCCGCACCGTCGTGCAAAGGCAATTCCCCGGCGAATTCCTGCCGCTCCAATCGGGTTCCAGGGGTGCTGGCCTGGGGGTCACAGGGCTGAGAGGGAGCGCGGACAAGAGGGAGACTCTGCTGATGCAGGATGTGCCCATGGCTGGAGGCGACAGTAGGCGGAAAGATGATGGAGGCTTGGGGTTTTCTCCTTGAATTGGGAACCGTGCCAGCTCCCGCTTTCTGCTGGGATGAGGGGATCAGAGATCCATCCCAGGATGGGGTGATGGGGTCAGAAACCCATCCCGGGATGGAAAAACGGGGCTGGGACACTCCTGGCTGGCCCAGGACTAGTGGGAACCTCCAGAGGCAGAGCCCAGCCTGGCCCTGTAGAATGGAACTCGGACCAGATGACCTTTAAAGGTCCCTTCCAACCCAAACCGTTGGGAATCAGTTGGAATCTCTCTGGAGTCGTACTGGGGTGGGAAAAGGCAGGCAATCACTGCAGCCATGGTTTGGAAGCTCTCCAGGGCACTAATATGGGACTTTTCTTGCTTCTAGGTTGGGTTTGGAGCAAGGAACGGAGCAGGAAATATCTCCTCATAAAAACACTGAACTGGCAGGCGCTGGATCGAGGGATGGGGCTGAACTGGGGGCAACGGCCACTCTTTAGTGCCATGGAATTCCCTGGCACGGAAATAAGAGGTAAGGGATGAGAGATCTGGTTCTCGTGTGCCTGACTCACACCAGGGGCTCCATCCCGGTCGCCCTCTCCTGGGGATGAGAGCTTCACCCAGCACCTCGGCACTGGGCCAGCCACATCCCACTTTGGAAAGCCGGCTGGGAGCCGCGTGCCAGGCAAACTCCGGCACGTACACCCTGGCAAAACTCTTCCAGTGAGGGGGAGCGGTGCCAGCCTGCTGCCAGCCTCCCTGGCACTCCGGATGGGCTGGGGAAAGGGCACCTCTCTACCCCTCTGTGCTCCGGAGCTGGCGGAGCATCCTCCCGCGGCCACGGAGCTTTATTTTGATTTTTTTGAATGATTTCTGCCCCTTTCGTGGGAATCTTCCCATGGAGCCCTTGGCAGCGGCCTTGGCTTTCACTCCGCTCCTCTCCGCTCGCTTCCCACACACTCCAGCGAGCTCTGAAATCCCCATCCCCGCACGCACAGACAGCCCGGCAGCTCCGTAACCTCCCGCTCCCACTCAGCCGCTCCCGCCGTCACTTCCAGCGGGGCCAAGTGGGTGGAGAGCGCTGCTGAGTCACGGGCCCGGCGCCTCGGCGAGGGCCACGCGTGAGCCTCCAACGCCCGCCGCGCCCCGGCACCTGCCCGGGAGACTTTTCCTGCCTCCCGGGCCAGGGTGGAAGGAGAAAGTTGGCCCAAAATAGGGACCTGTGAGTCCCCGGTGCCCCGAACCCTTAGGTAACCTGAGTGGCTGCTGTTCGGAATTCCTGGGTGCCCACAATCCCTGCGTGCCTAAACTGCTGCCATTCCAAACTCTGGGTGCCTCAAAATACTTGGGGCGCTGGGACGCCTGCATTCCCAAATCCCTGGGCATCTGAGTCCCTGCCCATCCTAAAGCCCTGGGCACACCAAATCCCAGCCCAGCGTGTCCCTGCTGGGCAGGAAGATACTCCTGTGTCTCCCGGATGTCTCCCACGTGCCCGCTCAGGACACCCTGGAAAAAGCTCATTCTGCTGCTTGGCTGCTCCAGAAGGACTCATCCCGATCCTTTCTCCTCATTTTCCCTCTTTTTGCGGGGCAGAGAGGGGATATTTCCTCTTCTCCCTCCCCGCCCAACGGAGAGAACCTTTCCCTTTGTATTTATTACCCCTCGCTGGAGCTGTTTATCCAAATTAATCTCCAGGCCGAGGCCAAGCCGGGGGTAATTCCACGGAAAACGAGGAAATTTTCGGAGCCTAACGGGAGCAATTACAGAGGGTTAGGAAGCGAACTATTCCTCAAGTCGGACATGAGCGGGCGGTGACCCGGCGCTTGTCACAGCTAATAAAGATGTTAATGAGCCGGCAGCGGCACCCGGCTCATGCTCCCATTGTTCCCATCGCTCCCTATTCCCGCTCCGCCGCTCCTGGCGCTGCGGAAGCCGGGCCCGTGTTTGCCTTCTCTGAGCAAACACAGAGCGAGGCAGAACCGGTCCGGCGGCCAGGCGGGATCCGCCGAGCTGCCCCGGGCGCCTCTCGGTGCGCATCCCGGGAGAGGCCCCCGCGGGGCACGGGAAGGCGACCGGCCGAGATTGGCTCCGGGGGGGATGCTCATCCTCCCGCGTGTGTTATTCCATGAGTGGATAAATGACGGACAAGCTCGCTGGCCAGTGGATGAGCAGCGCTGTGGATCCGCAGGGAAGGCTGGAAGCCCAGCCGCGGGGGCAGTGGGAAGCGGGGAATGCAGCAGAACCCCACCCAGGCCTCCCTCGCTGAATGGGAATAATTATCCCGGTGGCGACTGAGTATCCTCTGGATATTTTAATTACGGAGGGAGCATCCGTCGTCCGGCAGAGCCGCTCGGCGCCGCATTTGCCAGAGGCTCCAAGGGACATTCCCGCCGTGGCCGGCGCTGTTTGCCCTCGGCACATCCTCCCTGTTTGCTCTGCGTGGCTCCAGCCCTTTGGAGCTGCTGGAGTTTTCCGCGCCCGTGACACGCCAGCGTGTCACTGGGTGGGGCCAAGGTGTGGTGGCTCCCAAAAAGGGCACGGTGGGAATTTTAGGGTCTTCAGGTCGAGCCTAAAGCCACCAGGGATCTGGGTGGATGGAGAGCTTGGGATGCTCCAGCACAGAGCTGGGAAATCGCCCATCCAGCCCTGGAGCTGCGCTCTCCATCCAAGGAATTTATTCCTGCTCCTCCACCAGACATAAAAATATTAAAAGAACGAAAGAATTGGAACCAGGAACATGGATTACCATTCATGTGGAATGCTGGGAATGGAGAGATTTGAGCCAGGCTGGGTGGCTGTAGGGGATGTCACAAATTCCTCGTCCTCCTGCCACCTCACCCCTACTCCATGGTGCCACATGGTCCGGTTTGAGGTGTTTTATATACCTCAGCTTCCCGATTTTCCTTTGTCTTTTCGGGATAATTTTGGCTATAAATCCTGGCTGAGCTCTCTGCCATCCCACAGGCAGCTGCCTTCCCAGTGGTGCCTGGCTCCACAGGGATGGCCTGACTCTTGGAACAGGGAGGAAAGCTCCAGGCCTTCCGGCATCACCAGGGCGCTCAGAAAGCTCCAAGGAAAGCCGGGAAAGGCGGCAGGTGGAGGCTGAAGGTCACGGAGTGGACTTTGCCCCTGGGAGCAGCTGCTCGGCAGGTGAGACGGGATACGAGGCTGCGCCACAGGGCTCGGATCCTTCCTGCTGGCTCTGAGCCCACGGCAGCCACGGGATGCAGGAGAACCCCGTGTGGGACCAGGAGACTCTGCAGTGGGTTTGGGCTAGGGGTGCACAGATTCTGCCTCCCCAAATCCTGCGGACACAGGAGGGTTTGTCCTTCCTGGCAGCTCAAAGCCGGGTCGTGCCGGGGTCCTTCTCCGCAGCCAATTTGGGATCAGGTTTCGATCGATGGAGTCGCTCCAGCCCCGCTGCCCTGACTCAGCAGGGCCCGACTCCCAGAGTCCCCGCTGTGCCTTTGGATCCTGATTGGGAAGGGCCGGAACCAGCTGAGAAAGGGTTTGGGAGTGATTGGTGCTCCCAGCACCCAGAATGCCGTCCCAGGGGAAGCTGGGAATGGTGACACAGGGTGTCTGGATGACCCCACTCTGCATTCCAGGTGCTGCCAGGGGAAGAGCCATGCTGGGGCACAGTGGTTTTCCCCCCCACTCCAAATCCTGTTGAACCCCATCCTCCCACCCGCTGCTTTCCCAGCCCTTCAGCACCAGCCTTGGATCATCTTTTTTTCATGAGCGCTGGCGGTCGATGCCTGGGAAAGGCAGAGCTGGAAGGAGCTGCCCTTGGACACTCTGGCCAGGGAAGGAAGAGCGCAGGCACTGCCCTTTCCCTGCCCCTTCCAAAGTGCTCCGGTGCTGCCAATATGGAGCCAGGAGCTCTCAGCGCATCCGAAACCACTGCTCTGTGCATCCTGATGTCGGATAATTTGCGGAGCACGGCTCCCTAATGAGCGATGACCTCTATTAGCCGAGCTCTCTGGCTCCTCAGGAGTTCCCCAAGTGCCTCTCCAGAGGTTTTTTTTGGAGGATGGAAAGGCCGAGTCACTGTACAATTAGGGATAAATTGTTCCTCCATTGGATGGACGGGTGGATGGACGGATGGACGGATGGATGGATGGATGCATGGATGATGAGCAATTTGGATTCCCACGGCTGTGAGGGCAGGGATGAGGTCAGTGGGATCAGGAAAAATCAGATAGAGGTAGAAAATGAAGGATCTGCCTGAAAATCAGACAGAAAAGGGCTGTAGAGAGACATTCCTGCTGCACCCATTGCCCGGAGCAGCAGCTCCATGGATCTCTCCCACTCCTGGGAATCTTTGTGCAGCCACCTCAGACTTGTTGCCTCCTCAGACACATTTTGGAGCAAACTCTCCTTCCAAAGCCTTGGGGGAAGCCTGGATTTTCTCTCTGAAGGCAGCAACAGGATAGGCAGAAGTAGCCTGGAGAAGAAAAAGTTCCGGAAAAGATCCCATCCGGAAATGGGATCCCACGGTCCCAGGGTGATGCCAAGAGACATCCATGTCCAATCCTCATCCAGTGGGCACCGAAACCTGGCATCTGGGAGAAAATCCCACAGAACCCCATCAGCTCGGGCTGCTTGAACATCCCAAAAACCTGTCTGGTTGCACAAAAGACTCTGGAAAAACCACGAATATCAGGAATTCATGCCAAGCCAGGGGTGGAGGAGCACAGGAAGGCGATGGCACAGGGGTGATGATCCATGGCCAGTGCTGCCACATCCGTTTGTTATCCAAACATCTCCGTCCTGCCGCAGGCGCCGGAGCAAAGTCCAGGACAGCCCCACGGGCACTGCAGCAGATCTGGAAAAGCCTCCAGCCCCTGCCTGTGATGGATGCAGTAAGGCAGGATTGGAGGGCTAGGAGAAGCAGGGAGGAGGGAGGCTGATCCCTTGCCTGTGACGGGAAGAGCCAAGGTGGGAATCCACCTAACATCCCGGCCTGGAGATAAACAGCTGCTTGTGGAGGCACTTAATGACTGGGAGAAGGGATTTAATGGCCAAGGATTGTTGGGAACAGCTTGTGCCAAACCCCTCTAACAGGTCCCATATAATCAGGGACAGAGATGAGCCTTAAGGTTGCTTCCAACCCCAACCATTCCGGGATTCCGGGATCTTCAGCTGCTTGGGAAGGGGCCAGTTTTTCAGTGTGAGCACCACAGCTGAAGATCATGGAATTCTGGAATGCTTGGGGTGGAGAGGGTCTTAAATCTCATCTCATTCCAGCCCCCTGGACACCTTCCACCTGCACCATGCCTAATCCTGTCCTGGAACATTTCCAGGGACGGTGCAGCCACAGCTTCCCTGGGCAACCTCTGCCAGGGCCTCCCACAGCCTCACAGGGCAACAGAAACTTCATCCCATCCCCTCTGCTGGGAAGATGGGACACAGCAATCCTAATCCCACCTGATGTCTCCTCAACACCATCACCAGAGCCTCTGGATTTAGTGGGATGGGAGGATTTGTGTCCTGCAGTGGGAAAGGGGACACTGGAAAAGGCTCTTAGGGCCAGGCTGGTTCATACCAAGTACCCAGTGCTCAGCCTTGATCCAAACACAGCAGCCATCCCAGGAATGCTGTGTTGGATAGGGAGAGCTCTGGCTCTGGCTCCGGCTCCATGCCAGCTGCTGACAGATGTTGGGACTATCAGCTCCCTGCACGCCTCCAGCAGCCTGCGGCTCCGGAGTTACGCACCGCTGCTGGTCCCCTCCTGATCCTGCGATCCCTGAGGCAGGGAGCAGATGTCCGGCACCGGCCACCTCCAGCACGCTCCACAAATTCCCAGCTCCTGGCACGGAGAGCGCCAGATGGGCTTCCCGATGCTCCAGCGCAGTGCAGGAAAGCAATTCCTGCCACGGCAGGGAGCAGCACCGGGATGATGAACCCACTCTCCTGCCCCTACCCGTTATTCTCACATGGAGATGGAGCTGTTCCACGGCGCAGCAGGCAATCTGAATTCCCAAAAAGGATTTGGAAGGCAGCAGGATCCCGCCAGCACTGTCGAGCACCTGCTGCCTTCCCTGGATGTGTGATTCTTGTGGGTATTTTGGGAATGGGCCATTTCATTGCCTGGATGAGGACTTGCAGTGCTCCGGCAGTGCCTGTCGCTCTTCCTGATTCCTCTCCAAGGAAGGAGAGGGAGGTCTTGGTATTCCAGAGGCTCCAGAGCCCTGGGGCTGGGGTGTGTCTGTGGTGTGTGATCGGGGCTTTATTGGGAAGTGGAGACAAGAGCTGGAAGAGGACACTGGGAGGGATTGGACTAGTGGGAGAATTTGCTATTCCCTGGTTTCCCACAGGGAATTCTTCCTGCATGGAGGCACTCCAGGCTCAGATGGGATGAGTTGGGACAGTGCCAGCACTAAATTGGGTTCTGCTGGATCTTGCCCTCGTTAGTGGCCTCTGCCCACATCTGGAGGAAATCCTTCCCAGGGGAGTGGGAGAGGGATGGGATGGGATAAGGGGCAGGAATAGGGTGAGATAGGTTAGGAACAAATGGAAATGGATGAGGTGGGATGGGGTGGATGGGAGAGTAGGAGATGGGGTGGGGAGGAATGGGAATGAATGGGAAGAAATGAGATGGAATGGAATGGGATGTTAAAGAATGGGAACAGATGAGAAGCAATGAGAAAGGATGGGATGGGATGGGATGGGATGGGATGGGATGGGATGGGATGGGATGGGATGGGATGGGATGGGATGGGATGGGATGAGATGGGATGGGATGCGATGGGATGGGATGGGATGGGATGGGATGGGATGGGATGGGATGTCTGTGCCCATCTGAGGAGCCCCAAGCAGGGCTTCCCCAACCACTGTTGATGTTTTGGGGTTCCAAGTGTGGATGAGCTTCTACTCCCTTGTGTCCAGCAGGAACACACCCAGGGCAGGTTATTCCAATTGGGAAGTGCAGAGGGAAGCACTGATGCTGAGCTCAGCCCTGCTGGGCTCCAGGGAGTCTCCCCATCCCAGGGGGCTGCAGGAAGGAGGCAGGAGGATGGCACATCCCACAGTCCCAGCCTGACTTTCCTCCAGGAACAGGAAAGATTCCTCTTCTTCTTCCTTCCAACCTCATCCTGAGTGTCCCACCCTTTCTCGGCCCCATCCTGCTCAGGGGAACTCCTCCCTGCGTGATTCATCCCGCCGGGATCCCCCTCCTTAGCCAAGTGTCACCGGCTGACGCAAATCCTCCCACCCCAATCCCAGGTGCCGGATTTAGAACGGCTCCACTGGTGCTGCCAGGGAGGATCCGACACGCCGGCTGCCAGTGGGAATGGGGTGGGGATCCATCCTGGAGGAGCTGGAAGTGCAAATCCCACGGAGGGGTGTGATGGCTGGAGCTGGACAGAAGCGGGAATGCAGGCACCCGTCTAGGAGATGCTCCCACTTCCCTCATGCCAACACTCTCAACAGGGATGAGATATGGGGTGGGATGGGAAGGGAAAGGACTGGAAAGGACTAGATGGGATGAGAAGGAATGGGATAGAATGGCATGGGCCACTATCCCATCCTGGCACACAAAAGCCATCCATGTGGGATCCCCAGGGCAGCAGGACAAGGCAGGAGCTGGAGCAGCTTCTGGAGTGCTCTGGTAAAATTCCATTCTGAATCCAGCCCTCCCTGAGTGGTTTTCCACAGGGACAGATGTGGGTCCCGAGGTGGGAGAATGGAGCTGGGGAATGGAATTCCTGGAATGCAGCCCTGGGAATGGGTGTGAAGGGTCAAGGGGAAGCAATGGCACCAGGAGCATTGGGATGTGCTGGGATGAGAGCATGAGGAACTCTGGGATGTGCTGGGATGAGAGCATGAGGAACTCTGGGATGCACTGGGAGAGACAGGACTACTGGGATGCACTGGAAACATCAGTGGATCCCTGGGAAGAGCACCAGGATGCACTGAGAGCACTGTGAGCACTGGGAATGGTGGAAGCACTGGAATGCACCAGGAAAACAGAAAACCCTGGGAACAGAGGGAATTACTGGGAGCACTGGGATGCACTGAGAGCATGAGGATCCATGAGAGGAATGCTTCAGGGGCACTGGGAGTTCTGAAAACAGAAGGAACACTGGAATGCACTGGGAGCATTGAGACGCATTGGAACTGGGTCCCTTTGAAGCACATGGATGCTCCTGGAACACTGGGAACCTCGAGAACAGATGGGATAACCGGGAGCTCCGGAACCATCAGGATCCCTGGGGGTACAGGGATGCTCCCGGAGCACTGGGATGCCTGGGAACAGAGGGAGCACTGGGATGCAGCGGGATGCAGTGGGATGGAGCGGGACGCGCCGGGAGCCCCGGGATGCGGCGGTGCGGTCTAAAAGCTCCTCCTCGTGGCTCCCGGAGAGAACTACCGGGAGAGGCCCGGGATACACGGGAGAGCCCCGGGGCACGGGCCGGGCCGAGGCGCCGGGACACGGAGCGTCCCAGCATCCCGGGAAACATGGGGCGACAGGAATTCCGGGATGGAACGAATCTCCCTGGTCGCCGCAACCACCTGGGATGGGACCGGGCCGCATCTCGGCTCATCTGCCATGGGAACACCACCAGCGGGGACCACTCTCCGCACAGAGCCACCAACCATCCCGGAAAAACCCGGAGCGCCGCCGGGATGGGGGGATTCTGGGAAGGGTTGATGTTAATGCATGGAATGTGATTTCAGACCACGGTCCTGGCTGATCCAAGTGTGGGAGAGAGGCGGGAGTGGAAAATCACTTCTGCTGCGAGCAGCAATTCCTTTATTTTTCCTTTTGCTGGCAAAGGTATTGAGAACGAGAGGGAGAGAGGAGGAATGGGAACATGCAGGACCCTCGGGGCAGCTGCAGCTGTGCTTCCAGAGAGCTTTCCGTGGATGGTCAAATGGATTGCACCGTGTCCCCAGCCCAGCAGCTTGCTGCTCCTCCATGAGACATGTCCCTAAAGCAGTGGGAGTATCCAGGAATCCCTCTTAGGGTGCAGGGCCTGGCAGTGCCACAGGGATGTCTGGGAAGGAGGGAGCAGGATTGGGGTTGTTTTGGGAGCCAGTGATGGGGTTGTGCTTTGCTCATCACCTTTCACACCTGATCCAAGCAGGATGTGCCACCATTGGGATCACTCCCAGCTCAGTTATTCGGGAAAGGGTCCCTCCCTGTTCCATGCTGTGCCCTCCAGTAGAGCTCCACAAGGAAAAATCAATACCTGACTTCCAAAAAAAGCAGCTGCTGGTGGCTTTTTATAGCAACCTGTCCCATTTGCATCTTCCCTCAGCCCAGGCCCAGGGAGCCCGACCTCTGGCTAAATTAGCTGTGAATTCCCAAGGGAAACAGCCTTGGAAATGCAGGAAGGCAGCTTGGTTGTGCTGGAACATTCTACCGCAGCCACCCCATCCATTGTTCCTTGCTGGCCGTGGTTTCCACAAGGAGGAGCCTCCCTTATGGGATTGTCCCACTCCTGCAGCACTGCTGGGCAGTGGGATGGGGTGGCTGCCAGCAGCCCCAGCCCCTCTTTCCCTTGGGATTTCCTCCCAGGGATAAAAGGGATGAGGGAAGGAGGAGAATCTGGGGCTGCCCCAGACAGGGAGCTCATGCAGATAGAAGGGAGAGGGATGGCTGGAAAAACCCTGGGATGAGGAGATGCTGACCCTCTTCCCCTGCAGAAATCCCACTCATATTCCATGGATTATGGAGGTGCTGAGGCAGACGAGCAGAGCACAGGGAATATTTAGGTCACAGTAAATGAGCTCTCTCATTAGAACCTCTGGAGCTGCACCTACACGGGGCTGGGGCACAGAAACCGGGAAGGGGATCTGGACACCCCTGAGCGGGAGGGGAAGATGGATGGGCCCATTTTCCCGAGGAAATTGAAGAGGTGGAAGGCAGGGCATTGTCAGGTTTGGATGGACAGGCCAGAAACAGTGGGAGGCTCCCAAGACACTTTTAATTCCTGAGATTTTGGGGTTCTGCCCTTGGTAAAAGCTTTTCCTGTTTTCCCTCCCTGCTCATCCCAGGTGCTGCCCATCAGCCTCACAGCTGGAACAGAGGAGTGACGGGATAAAAGAGGAATTAAGGGTGGGCTGCTGCCCTTTTGGAAGTCCTGGTGGGATGGATGTGGGCTGGTGCTCTGGAGCTGCTGGAAGTGCTTTGGGAGAAGGTGAGTTACAACAGGGGAGCATGGTGGGGCCCTGGGGATGGACCAGGATTTTTCCTCCATTTTCTTCCCACGTAAATTTTTCCCTGGCATGGCCAGTGGGTTCGGGGGAGGAATTTTCCCCCTCTAGCCTGCTCTGGTGAGATCCCACCTGGAATTCTGTGTCCAGCTCTAGGTGCCTCACTATAAGAAGGAAGTGGAGCTGCTGGAGAGAGGCCAGAGGAGGCCATGGAGATGCCAGAGGGATGGACACAGACTGGGAGAGCTGGGGGTGTCCAACGTGGAGAAGGGAAGGCTTAGGAGAGGCCATAGAACCCCTTCTAGTGCCTGAAGTGTCTCCAAGAGCTGGAGAGGGACTTTGGAGTGACAGGACAAGGTGGAATGTCTTTCGCAGCCAGAGCACCTGCACAGGTTGGATATTGGGAAGAAATTCTTCCCTGTGAGGTTAGTGAGGCCCTGGAATAGATTTCCCAGAGGAGCTGTGGCTGGAAGTGTCCAAGACTGGATAGGCTCGGAGCAATCTGGGCTAGTGGAAGGTGTCCCTGCCCACGGCAGAGGGCGGCAACTGGATGGGCTTTAAGGTCCCTTCCAACCCAAACCACTCCATGATTCCCAGACTCTGGGTATCCCAGTGGCCTCTGTCAAGGAGAACAATCCAGCTGGTGGATTCAGGGATGCTCCCCCATAGCTGGGAGGTGTGTCAGGAATTGCTGCAACCGGCAGCAAGAGCACTCCTGAGGATGAGTCAGTGTCCCTGAAAACTGGGCTGGTGATCCAGCAGAAAACATTTCAAGGAGAGACTCCTGTAAAGCTCCATGTCGGTGACGCGATTCCCTGGAGCTGCCCTGCTCCAGCCCAGCCACCCCCTGACCCATGACTGCTCCAAGGGGCTTCAAGGTGTGTCCTCACCATGTCCAGCAGTGGGGAGAGTTGGAGCTCTTCCAGCTTCTCCTGTCACCTTGTGCCTATTCCACATCCCAAGCTGGTGGCCCTTCTGCTGGAAGAATCCTGGAATGGTTTAGGTGGGAAGGGACTTTAAGGATCATCCTCTTCCACCCCCTGCTATGGGCAAGGACACCTTCCACTATCCCAGGTTGCTCCAAGCCCATCCAAGCTGGCCTTGGACACTTCCAGGGTTCCAGGGGCAGCCACAGCTTCTCTGGGCACTCTGTGCCAGAGCCTCCCCACCATCACAGGGAGGGATTTCTTCCCAATATCCCATCTAAATCCACCTTTTTGTTTGTTTGTTTGTTTGTTTATTTAAAATAATTCCTGCTTGACCTTCCATTGCTCCATGCCTTGGGAATGCCTGTAGTAGGGATGTGCTGGGATGAGTGGGAAGCAGCACCGGGCAGCAACTGCTGGTAATTGGTGTCACCATGAGCAGCTGATGCTGCTGGTTTTGGGATGAGTAATTCCAGCAGCTTAATTTGGGAAATCAGGCAATTTGTGTCTTGCCAGGCTCATTTGCAGGACAGCCCTGGCACGGCTGGAGTCACTGTGCCAGCAGCCGGACATCTGGAATGCCGGCGTGTCCCTGGCTCTGTGCCTGCCTGGGGTGGACACAGCACAAACCCTTGGCCCTCTTCCCCCCAAAAGGGGGATTTGCTGCCTGAGGCAAAGGGGATCCCTTATCAGCACCTGGCAGGAGGGACAGAGGGCATGGAATTCCTCATGGATGCAGAGGAAAGCAAAGGATTTAAAAGGTTTGGGAGAGCATCCTTGGATTTTTTAGGGTCTGTGTTTAGTTTTGTCCCATGTCTGTGTGGGATCAGGCTCTCCTGGAATGCTTCCTTTGAATTTTAGGGCAGTTTTGTTCCTGGGAGATGTTTGGTTTCAGTGTCCCAAGATCAGGGACTTCAGCTTTGTGTCCTACTTGGAAGTGGCCTGGGTGACACAAATCCCTCTGGCCTTGCTCCCATGGATTCCACCAGCCATGTGGGGATGGGACAAGGATGTGTCCATGGGGTTTGCTCCCTTGGCTCCAGGGCTGCGGGAGAGCTGGAATTCTCCTTACCCAGAGGTAGGTGCTCTTCTCCAACCTCTTAACACCCAATCCCTGGGCATTCTCACTCTGTGGGAATTGGATTGGAGCTGCTGGATAAGAGGAGGGGATGTGACCCCCTGGAAAACTCACAGTTGCTCTGAGGGATTGGGACAATCAGTGCTTGGTGACATCTCTGAATACTGGGATCACCAGGAAGGATGAGCTGGAGAGTGGCCAGCCTCGGGACAGCCCATCCATGCTGCTGAATTCCAAATCTTCCTGGCTTCTCCAGGCTTCTGTTTGTTTGTGTGGGTTTACCTCAACAGCAGCCAGTGGCAGCTTGGCACAGAATCTGGGAGCTGCTGCTCTGAGCAGCTCCTTGGAATGTGGCTCCAAGATGGCGCTGCCCACACAGCCTTCAGAATGGGCTGGAAGAGCAACTCCCAGCTGGCACTGGCACTTCTCCTCTTCTTCTTCCCTTTCTGGGAATCTCTGGTGGCCTAAGGGAAATCCAGAGGATGACAGTGGCATGTCCAATGCCCCTCCATCCTTCTGCAAAGCATCAGCTGCCTCGTAATGCAGAGGAGCTGTGGATGCTCCATCCTTGGAAGTGCTCCAGGCCAGGTTGAACAGCGCTTGGAGAAACCTGGGATAGTGGAAGGTGTCCCTGCCCATGGCAGGGAGCTGGAATTTAGTCATCTTTAAGGTGCCTTCCAACCCTAACTGTTCTGTGATCCTAGATTCTGTAGTAACCAGGGATTTCCATGTTTTCCATAGTGCTGGCTGTTCCTGGCATGGCTGTGGAGGTGCTCTGTGGCTGGAGCTCTGTGGTGCTGAGGCAGATGGAGCAAATTCCTCCTCCTCCACCTTTTGGCAGCAGGAGTAGAGTGGTCCTGGGGAATGGATGATCCTGTTCTTGCTGCTCAGGACTTCCCCCAGTTTGTCTGGGATGTGGGATTGCTGGGAATGAGCGTCTGGTGAAGGTTCCTTGTGGGCTCTTGGTCACTGAATTTTGGGATCTGCAGCTCCTCGTGGACTTTTTGGGGTGATTTCAATCGAAGAGGTGCCTGTGAATAGTTGGGATGGGGGAGACATAATTGTTGTTTACAGAGCTTTCCCTTCAGAGAATTCCATAATAGTTTGGACTGGAAAGGCAGGGATGTATTCTACTGTCCCAGCTTGCTCCAAACCCCAGCCAAGCTGGCCTTGGACACTTCCAGGGATGGAGCAGCCACAGCTTCTCTGGGAAGTCCATTCCAGTGCCTCACTCCCCTTACAGGGAAGATTTTCTTCCCAATATCCCATCTGACTGCGCCCTCTGGCAGTGGGAAGCCATTCCTGTCACTCCATCCTTTGTCCAGAATCCCTCTCCAGCTCTCCTGGAGACCTTTCAGGTGCTTCCTTCCCAAGTCCTTCTGTTTTATGCCTATGGATGTGACAGTGCCTGGGGCCAGCCCGAGGTGGGCAGGGGTTGCCCAAACCTCCTGCTCTTCCCGTTGGATCCCTCAAGTCCCAGTTTGGAGCTGCACAGTGCTGCATACTTCAGCTTCAGAGCTCCACCACCTTCGCTGCCAAGGGATTCTTTCCCCTCTTTTTTCCCAGCTCCGGCTTTCAAAGCCTTGTTTGTGGCCATCAAGATTTGACAGACTCTTGGCACGTCTCCCACCCCCACGGCAGCAGCGATTCCCGCCCTCTCTCTCCCCTTCTTCCCTTGCCCGGCCACCACGGCTGGAGACCTGTTGGGAGGGCTGCATTTGCCGGAAAATCAACTCCCAGCCTTTTTTTAGAGCCAGAAAAGCCCTGGCACACGGATGGCAGCAGCAGAAGCCAAGAGGCTCAGATGGTTTTAAATGTCAGGGAGAGGTGTAAACGGATCTGGGAGACAGCATGTCCAGGAGCCATGAGATTCCACAGACAGCAGCTCCAGAGCCAGCATCCTGCGGTTTTCCCTCTCTTAGAGCCGGTTACTGTCCCGGGGCCTGCTGGGATGTGCCCGTGGGATGGTGCCGGTGGCCTCTGGAGAAGGGGAGGACCAAGGGCCGGCGGGGGCAGAGCCGGTGATGAGCAGAAGCGCAAATGCGCCTTGGCTCCCGCCGCCTCCGTGACCTTTTCGGCTCCGACGTGATATGTCCTGACACTCGGAGCGGGGGGGGGGGGAAGGGGGAAGTGGTCAGTCCGGGCTTGGCCGCTGCGTGTTCGCCTGCTCGGCCCTGCCACTTCCCTAAAAAAAGAGTTCGGAGTCTCCGAGAGTCAGCAAGTTCCCGGTGCCAGCCATCTGTCCCATTTCCCTTAGCAACCGTCCGTCCTTTTCTCCTTCATTAAGTATCTGAGGCGGATCCCGCCTGGCAGACCCTCTCTCGCTTCCCTTTTTGCCTCTCTGAATCCATTCCCATCTCCTGTCACTGTGGCACAGAGTCCTGACATCAGAGCATGCTCCTCTCCCAGGAATTTTTGGACGAAGCTTGGACAGGGGCTGTTTGCTCATATTCCTGCCTTTTTTTTTTTTTTTTTTTTTTCCCAGCCTGATCTTTTCCAGTTCCTCTCCTTCAGGAATTGTTCAGGGTGGAAAAGACCTCCAAGACTGAGTTTAGCCACCCAGTTCTGCCATGGCCACCATTAATACATGACCCCAAATGCCACATCGACTCAGCTTTTAAATCCCTCCAGGAATGGGGACCCCACCATTCCCATGAAGGAATTTTCCCAAATATCCAAAAAGAAATTCCCCTGAGGCAACTTGGGGCTTGTCCCTTGTACCCTGGGAGCAGAGCCTGACCCCTACCAGGCTCCACCCTCCCACCAGGGAATCATGGAGAGGGAGAAGGTCCCCCCTGAGCCTCCTCTTCTCTGGGTTAAGATAAAATTCCCTGCTATGTCTCATGGACTTGTACAGAAGGGAGCTGGGAACTTCTCCTTAGGGTAATTATTCCCAGTTGTTGGTCTCCAACCTCTGCTTTGCTCTGAGGTCCCTCTCCTGTCTGCCTGCTGGGCTGTGATCCCAAGGCCTCTGCCAGGACTTTGTGGAGTAGCTGTGCTGCAGTTTAGGATTTGGGATCTCCACAGGCAGCAGTGTCTCCCAGTGAGAGCTGAGCTTCCCCCTCTGGCAGTTCGGAGCTGGGATGAAGCCAAGTGGGTCAGACAAGGCTTTGAGGTCTGGGAGAAGTGGGGAATGGCTCTGCAGCCTGGTGTGAGGAGCGGGAAAGGAGCCAGGAGCAGAGCCAGGAAGGAATCCTTAATGGGAAATGTCCTGGTTCAGTCCAACTGCCTCCAGAAGCAAGAGCAGGATCCTGAGGAAGCAGAGGAGGGAGGGATATGACCCTAATGAAATTATCCAAGTGCCTTGGCTCCAGCTGCTGCTCTCCAGTCGCATCTGACTGATGTCCAGAGATGTGGCCTGCGGGGAGGGATCGAATCCTGCACGGAGCATCCGCATCCTCTCTGCTGTGCCTGCATCCGACAGCAGCATTCCAGGCTGCCTGGAGAGCCTGCGAGGTTGCAGGTGCTGCCTAGTGAGGGAGAGCTCTCCGACACTGCTTCCCTGGAGCACTGACAGGAACAACACAGCTGATCCGTAAATTTCCCCGTCCTGCCGCAGCCATTCCCATCACAGGAGGTGAGCAGGCTCCTGGAGATCAGGAAGCAGCTCATCCTCAGGGTAAATTCCTGTGGTTTGGCATCTCGGCCGGGGAAGTTGTGTTCATGCCACGGAGCCCTGGGAAAAGGCCAGCGCTCCTGCTTGTGGGGGTGAAGGCATCCCACATCCCTAAACCTCCTGCTAAAATCCTGATTCATTCCTGGGCTGGAGCTCTCCTCCCGAAGGAGGATGGAGCCAAGGGCATTCAAAGGGTGGGCGGGGAGGAGGAATAACATGGAGGAATTTTGGCGGGGGTGAAGCAGATAAGGAAAATGACACGTTATTGTACCTGGATTAGGCAGGGCCGGGACGGAGCCGGGAATTCCAGCGGCTGCCAGTGCTGCAAACACAACCCTGTGACTCATGGGAGCTTGGGGGTTTGCATTTTCCTCCCCTCAAAGCCTTTAGGGCTCGTTTCCACACATTTTTTTGTTTTTAATTCCCCACAGAACAACGAGGCTTTTACGACCTGAGGTGAAAAAGCTTTGGAAAGACGGATTTGTCCAAGGGGGAGCATGGAGGATGCTGGCAGATATCCTGACTGCCTGGAGCACTGCTTTATCCTCTCATTTTTCCCAAAGGAAAAGCCACCTGGAGCTGCCAGGCAGGAAGATGCCCTGAGCTTTGTTGAGCAATGGTGAGAAACCCCAGTGAACTGTTATTTAATGGTCCTTTTCCATGGCAATGGCTCCTTCCCAGGGAGAAATTTCTGGGCTGAGGAGTCACAGCTTGGATAATGCTGGATAATGTCCTTGGGAGGGGGAAGTGCTGGCGGGATTGATAGCAAGTCTCCGAGGCTTGGCTTCCAGAGTTAGATCTCGTACCAATTTAGCAAAGCAGCTGGAAAGAGGAGTTTGTGCTCAGAATCGTGAGCAAGCGAGGGCTCTACCAAATTCCAGGATACAACCTGCGGGAGAAATCCTTTCCAGGCTTTTTTCTGTGGAGTCAAACCCATCCATGTGTGCATGGGTGTGTTTACTATGTGCCAAGAGCGAGCCCACGGCGTGGGAACCCCTAGGAAAAGGGAGGGATCCCATTAGGGAAACTGGCTTTGAGGCTGGAAAGGGGCTCCTAAGGAAGGGACAGGTCACCAGCCTGTGCAGGTGGGAATGGGAAGAGCTGTGCCTGAGGGAAGGAGCTGGGAATGTGCCAGCCTTGCTCTGCCCTTCTTCCCTGCAGTGGGACCTGGTGCTGCCCACACCTTGGGAATTTATGGAAGAAATTTTTTCCCTGTGAGGGTGGTGAGGCATTGGAATAGATTTTCCAGAGAAGCTGTGGCTGCCCCGTCCCTGGAAGTGTTCAAGAGTAGGTTGGATGGGCCTTGGATCAACCTGGGGTAGTGGGAGATGTTCCTGCCCATGGCAGGGATGATCTTTAGGGTCCTTTTCAACCCAAACCATTCCAGAATTTCATGTCTGATCCCTTCAGGTGCCTGACAGAGGTTTCCCAATTCCCGCCCTGCCTTTGGCTGGCATTCCAGCCTCCAGTGTGCCAGCCCGAGCCTGAATTTGGGCTTCCAGCTTATCCTTGGATCAGCTCTCCATAGGTTTGCCTCTGACTGGGATGTTTCTCCTCTGAATTAACTGGTTTTTAGGGATTCAGGCTCAGGGGTGGGACAGCAGCCTGGGTCCCCCAAATCCCTTCCCTGTGCTGGAGGAACCACAGAAAGCCGAGGCAGTTGGAGGAGGACATTTTTCCAAACATCCGGAGTGCGGGAGAAGCCTCTCCATTAGGGAATGATTTTTAGTTAAGGTTTGAGTGATGCTGTTTCTCTGCAGAGCTGCAGCAGCTGCTCCTCCCTGCCCTGGGAGCTTCCATGGGGCTGGGAATGACAAAGAGAGTCGAGCCAGGAGGTGCTGGCTTGGGTCGGGGCATCTGGCAAGAGCAGGTTTCTGGGGAGATCTGCTGGGGTAAAGAAAGGTTTGAGGAGCAGGAAGAGTCTGGAGGCACTGGATTAGCAGCTCTTTGGTAGGAGGTGATGGAGGCTGATGGCTCCGGAGAGTCGCAGGCGGGAATCATGCTGGGGAGGGAGGGCGGGCTGGGAAGGCACAGACACCACAGGGATGGAAGCAAACATTGGTGCTTCCTGCTTGGTGACATGGGAATGGAGGACAGGGATGCCTGTTGCTGTAATTTTTAAAAGCGCTTCCCAAATTCTGGTTGGCAACCGTGTGGTTTGGCGGGAATTTTGTGTGGAATTATGGTTGGCTGCACAGAGGGAGCAGCCTTGGCTTGTGCCAGGGAAGGTTTAGATTGGGTATGGAGGAAAACTCCTTCATGGAAAGGGTTGTGAGGCATTGGAACAGGCTCCAGGGGTAGAGTCCCCATCCATGGAGGGATTTAAAACCTGTGTGGATGTGGCACTTGGGGACATGGGATAGTGGTGGCCTTGGAACAGTTGGACTCTGATCTTGGAGGCCTTTTCCAACCTTAATTCTTCAATAACTGTTATTCCCTAGGGAGTGAGAGACAGTGGTTGAGGTGCTGGAATTCATTCCCCTGGAGGGAATGTTGTGATTATGCTGTTGTCCACCTTTCTCTGGTGGCCTGTCCACTTTGAGAATGATAAAAACACCTTCCCAAAACACTTGTTGCTGTCACCCCTTGGAATTCAGCCAGCTGGAACAGCCTGTGCCTGCTCCAGGGGTGATAGAGCCCAGCCTGGTGTTTGCAGGGATTGAGGAGGTGGTTTGGATAATCTGCATGTTGGAATCCCTGCACAGGGGAGACTGTTGCACTCCCAGCCTTGTTCACGCTATTTCCCTATGATTTATTGTAATCCTAATAGAGCAGCTAAGGGGAATTGGCAGGGTTGGGATGGAGGAGGAGAGGGGCTTGTTACCCTTGGAGTAACGGAGTGTCTGGCTCCGACTGGGAGCCCAACAGGAGCAGGATTTCGGAGCAGCGGGTTTGAATGTGCTGTGCTTGGGGGCGGTGGCAACGACAACAAACTGAATAATGATAAAAAGCTTCCCATGTTCCCAGCTATTCCTGGAGCCTTGTTCCTTGTCCAAATTCCCTGGAGGAGGGGTTGGTTTGCTTTTAGGTTTAGGAGAATCCTTAAACCTGGAATTTGTTGGCTTTTTTTTTTCAGGACACCAGGATCAGCGGAGCTGGATGGGTTCTTCGTTGATTGAATCCTTCCTGGTGCATTCCAGCGATCTCTAGAGCTCCAAGGCTGCCTACAGTGGTCTGGACTTTTCCTGGGAGATGATATGCAGAATTCCAAGGCTGTGGTGTGGAACAGCCCCATGCCATATCCATGTGTCGAGGAATGATGCTCCTGCTGGAAGAACACCACTGAAATCCCTCTCTCCCGGGTCATCCCAGCACAAAGAGCACAGATCCATCCAGAGGTGAGTAAGGAATAGCAATTCCCTCAAGCCAGTGGGGCCTTCAGCGGTTTCTTTGTGAAATGGATGATGATGGAGACACTGCATCTGAGTTATCCACAGAGATAACCCAGCTGGTGGATATCTGGGATGCTCTAATTCTCCTTTGCATCCCTCTGAAGGTGTAGGATTCCCAGGAATGTGTGTACATCTCAATGCCATTGCCCCAGGCATTTAAACCCAGACTCAACCCCAGGCATTTAAACCCAGACTCAACCCTTTCCCATAGGTTGGGAAGCTCTGAAATGAATGGATTTGCTTGGGAGGCTGGAGGTGGGGACAGATCCATGCAAACATCTTGTCTTTTGTGACAGGCTCAAATTAATTCCTTAATTCCCTTAAATTCGCCACCCGCCCTCTGTGTCATGACAGCAGGGGAAAAAATTGGATTTCTGAGGGCATTAATCCTTCCCTTAATGCTTTAGGGAACGTTAAGGCATTCAGTTTATCTACAACACTCTGAAATTTCCTGTAAATGGTGTCACTGCCATACAGGAGTCAGGGAACGGAGCCCTGGGGGTCACTGGGATGAATCCTGATGCTGGAGCTGGGCTGTAAATGCAATTTAGTGGAGCCAGGCTGGAAATGGGCAGCTGGAGCAGCTGGAAGGCAGAAATCCTGAGCTATATCAGATTAATTGCCTTGTGTCCATTAATTGGCAGGATCTGGGCTGGGACGTGCTCTATCCCACCTCTTGGAAAGCCTCGGACAGCTTCCGATTGTATTTCCCTGAATAAAAGAGCAATTTCCAGTCTTCCTGAGCTTCTTCCCTCTGTCTGCTCCAGGTTTTGGGGCTTCCAGGGGTGCCTGCCCGGCTGGGGGCGGATTGTGCCGAAGGGAGACCTTGGAAGTGCCACAGGCTGGATGAAACAATTTGTCGGGATGCTAAAATTGGCAGCAGCTTTTCATCCAAACCGGAGCCACTTTGCACCTGTCTGGGAAGATAAAGGGACACAGAATGAGCGTGAGTGGGATTTTTCTGCCTGAACGGGATACAAAGACCTTGGCACAAATGAATTCCAGAGCTTCAAAGCCTTTTCCTGAATGTTTTTCCGCTCCTGTCAGGCTGTTTTATTTCCCAGGTACGATGATATCACCCAGCAGACCATTTGAAGGCTGCTCCACTTGCTTTAAGGAGAAATGGGCAGGCAAGGATGTGCTGCTATTCCCTGCTGGATCAGCTTTTCTGGGACAGGGATTTTGAAATTTTTTTTTCCCTGTTTTTCAGTGTGTGTGGGTGTTTTTTTTTTTTTTTTTTTTTTTTTTTTTTTTTTTTTTTTTTTCAGTAGGAGCATCTAAGTTGTGTCCTTGGATGATGGCAGCTGCTGTGTTCAAAGGGAATCGCTGTCCTTCCTCCCAAATAGGGTGGTGGTTGTGGTGTGTCCATCCTTGTTGAGGGTATTTTTGTGAAAAGGGAAATTGGTTGGAAAGGGCCTTAACAGCTCATCCAGTTCCAGCCCCTGCTACAGGCAGGGACACCTTCCACTACCCCAGGTTGCTCCAACCTGGCCTGGGAGTCTTCCAGAGATGGGGCAGCCACAGCTTCCTGGTGAAATCCGTTCCAGGCCCTCACCAATTTCTTCCCAATATCCCATCCAACCCTGTTCTCTGTCAGTGGGAAGCCATTTCCTCTTTTCCTGTCACTCCATACCCTTGCAAATAGGCTCTCTCCATCTTTTCTTGGAACATTTCCTGATAGGAAAGCACGGCTTTTCCATGCTGGGCATTGAAAGCAGTGTGCCAGGCCCTCTCCATGAGGGAGACTGCAGTGCTGGGCTGAGTTGTTTTCCAGAGGGAAAGGAAGCTCGTAGAGCCCCAGGTGCGGCTGAGGGGAGATTTTATTGCTCCCTAAATTCCCTAATTGCGAGGGGAAGTGGACTGGAATCACACTCCCTGGGAACAAAGCACGGGACAAGAGAGGAAATGGCCTGAACTTGTGTCACGGGAAGTTCAGGTTGAACACCAGAGAGAATTTCTTCATGGGAAGGGTGATGAGACACTGGAAGAGGCTGGCCAGGGAGGCGGTGGAGTGCCCATCACGGAGGTGTTTAAGGAATGACTGGATGTGGCACTCAGCGGGCTGGGTGACCAGGAGGGGATTGCCACAGGTCGGACTCGGTGGCCCTGGAGGTTTTTTCCAAGGGAATTGGTTCTCGTGGCATCCTTCCGTGATTCTGGTGCGATCTTTCCGTGACAATACCACTATCGCAGGTGCCCATCATCCCTCGGCAGGTGCGGTTTGCCGGGATCCCAGTGAGAATTCCCAGCTGGAATCCGCGGCCGGCCCGGGATTGCCCCGCCCCGCGGCGCTACCGCCGGGCGCCACCAGGCGGCGCCGCCGCGCCCCGCACCCCTGGTTGCCGTGGCGACCGCAGGTTGCGTAGCGGCCCTTACGCAGTTGACGCAGTGGGCGGCCCCGGCGAGGCGGGGGCGGCCCCGGCAGGGCGGAGGCGGCGTTGGAGAATCGGGGGCCGCAGGGCCCCCGGCATGGAGGAGGCGGCGGCCGCCGCGGCGCTCCCGAGGCGGCGGCAGCGGGAGCGAGGTGAGGGACGGCGATGGGAACGGCACGGCGGCGGGGGCCGGCGCTGCGGCAGGTGCGGGGGAGCCGGGAGGGCGCTGGCAGGGCCGGGGGTGCGCCCGCCGCCGTCCCCCGCCCCTCCGGGCTGCAGGCCCGCGCCGCCCCAGGGCTCTGGATCCCGCGGGAAGCGCGGCGTTCCCGCCGGGAGGGCCCCGCTCCGTGTGGCCTGCGCCCCGTGGGGAGCGGTGGGTTTCCACCTGCGCCTCTGGAAAACCACCATCCTGCCCCGGGCAGGTGCGAGGCGTGAAGGTGATCCCGTCGTTTGGGATTCGGAATCCTGCGGTGGGAGGCGGGAGCGGTGCTGCTGGATGTCCAGGGAGGAGAAGCTGCGGTGTGGGTGTGGGTGTGACACAGGGATTCTTGCTCCCAGCTTTTATTACTTCCCGCAGGGAATGGTACCTGACTTGAGCAACGCGGGCGGATGCTGAGCCGTGGCCATAAAATTCCCAGATTTAGGATCGCTGGCAGCTGCAGAAGTGATATATCCTTATGAAAGTAAGGGAGATGTTGCTCCGAGATCTCGGAGCTGGGATGCTGCCAGCCTGTTCAGCCAGAATTCCCGCTGTGCCCAGTTCTGGGAATTAGTACCTGCTGGTGTATTTGGGACGGGCTTCAGTTGGCACTGGGAATATGGGAATGGGGATTGCTGAGCCTGATGCTTGCCGTGGTCCTTAGAGCCTGCTCCAGGTGGGAAATCACAGTGATTCCCAAAGGTGGGATGTGTAAAATTGGGATGTGAAAGCAGCAAAACTCAGGGGAATGGTTTTAAAGGAAAGGAGTATCCCAAGATGGGAATATTCATCTCGCCCCTGGATGAAACTTAGCGGGGATGAGTTGCTGCATCCTCCTGGCTGGACAGGAAGAAGCATCCAAGTTTTTGTGGTCAGGCTGAGTGTTCTTAAATGGGAGATAATGAAATTGTGGGAAGTGGCTCTTGGAAAGCCTCGGACTCTCCGTGATTCTGGCATTGGTGTGGCTGAAATGCGTATCCTGTGGATACCGCTGTAAAAAGCTTTCCAAGGGGGAAACCTGAGCTGGAGGAAGGAGTTTGTTGTGTCAGGTGTTGGTTTTCAGGGTCATAAAAGTTGCACGGGGTCTTAAAGCTGCTGGTGAAATTCCAGCAGTCCCAGCTTGGAATGGGAATGGCTGAGGGGATCGGGAATGCCCAACAGGGACAAGAGACTGGGAAAAGCATCTGTTACGTGGTAAATGATACAAATAACTTGGAATTTCTGGAGTCAAAACCCTTCGGCGAGGGACAGGATAAAATTCCCCCTTTAAATGGGAATTCAAATCAGAAATTTGGGAGTTGGCAGCTCTGCTTTCCAAAATTTTACTCCAGAAGGTCACAATCAGGGATTTAAGGATATGGACTATGTACTGCAGGTACTGATTTTTTCAGAGCTGACCTAAAAAAACCCCAGATTTGACCCGAATTCCAGTTTAAATTAAGATACTTAGTACTTTTTGCCCGCTACCTGCACAGCCAGATATGAGTCCTGGAGACAGGGAATGCTGTAAATCCCTGGCAGCTCCGTGGTTGCTGGGAAAAGGGCGGTGAAAAAACGGGAAACTTCTCTGGACTGTGTCCACCCATTCCCTTTCCAGAGGGCTGGGAAGGAGCAGTTGTGCAATGATGGGATTTAAGGGAAGTGCTGTGCTAGGAGGGGAAGTGAAAAGGGTGAAAATGCTCCTCCCAGTGACCAAAAATGTGGGGGTCTGAAAAAAAAAAAATCCTAGGTTTTGGAAATTTGTTAAAAATCCCAGGACAAACAATTACAGCAACAACAACAACAAAAAAAAAACCACAAACAAAAAACCCCCCAAAAAAACCAACCAAACAAAATCAACCTTTCTTGAGTGGTTTTTGGTTTGGTTTTTTTTTGGTTTTTTTTTTTTTTTTTTTTTTTGGACTTTGTGTGGGAATCTCAATCCTGTTCCTTGTGCTCTCCCTCCCCTTAGAAGTTAATTAATTGCGAGCTGGCTGCTCCAAATGAGGTCACTTGGATTTCAGAGCTGCCGTATCATTGTATGGATTTGCAAAATCAGGATTTAAGGCTTGAGTACCTTAGAAATTTTTCCTTAAAGTGGCATAATCGTGGTTTTTGAGGGTCTTTTCCAGGCAGCTGGAAGGATGTAGGGAAGAAAAGTGTTCAAATCAGAGAGTGTAAAGCTTGGGGTGCTGCTCAGCTTTGGATGCTGAAGAGTTTGGAGAAGCTTCCAGTCATTCCCAGGCCTAGGCGTCACGTATGAAACTTCCTTGGACTAAACCAGGAGGAATTCTTTTCTGTCCCAAACATCCCTGTCCTGTCTGAAGGCTTTTTTTGGGGGGGGGGGGAATTAAACCTTTATACCTCCCCTAGGCCACACAGTTATATTTTGGGGAGCCTGCACCCTGCTTTTCCTCTGCTCCCATTCCATCTTTCCCAAATAAATGACCCTTGGTTCCACCTCTGCTCCCGACAGTGATCCAGCTGATGAATAAGAACACCCTGAGCTGGATTGAGCCCTGGAGTTTGAGGAATTTCCAGTTAAAGGTGCAGCAGTTGAGATGGGGTGAGTGAAACCATTTTAATCTGTTCTTGGAGCTGCAGGACTGGAGTTTTTCAGGAGCTGGGAGTGGATGAAAGTGGCCTTTGTGCCATGAAGTGTGACAAATGGACTTTTGTGCCATCTGCGGAGAGCGCCGGGATGTTTATTCCTGCTGGGATAGATGGGAGTCAATCAGGCTCTTCACTCCAGGCCAGTTTGAGCTGATATTTTTGGTATTCCGTCCATGATGTTGTTCATTTAGGTGTGTTTCTGTACATTATTGTGTGGATTTTTAAAGGGGAAATCGGGGAAAAAATCCTTGAAAATTTGCCAGGTGCAGCACCTGCCCAGCTTGGAACTTTGAAAATGGAAGAAATTAGAATGGTTTTCCAGGTTGTGGTAAGAAATGGGAAGGTTTGCCCTGCTGAGGAATATCATGCCCTGGAACATGGACAAAAATGCTGCTAGACCCTAGCAGGGGTTTTGGATACAGGATGTAATTCCCACAGAGTTTTAGGAAAAATGTGCCCTGTAGCTTCAGGCATTCCTTCTTGCTCCTTTTTTTCCCTTTCTCCCCTCCTTCCAGTGGAAGGCACATGGATCCCTTACCTCTGGATCTCTTTGGAAAGATGAAATAAAAAAGCTTTGGATTATTTTCCTCTTCCTTGCAGCAGGGGCTGGAAATCCTCATGGCAGGCAGAGACTGTCAGGAATTCTGTCCTGGGTTCTTAATCCAGGAGTTTCTTCTTTAACTCAGATACTTCTTTACCTGCCCTTGTGCTCCGGCAAGATCCCTGAAAATCCTCATCCTTCCCTATCCATTGGCGTTTCTCCCTCTCTTTGAGGAGTCTTCTGAACTCCTCTTTGAAGATCTGTGGAATTGCATGAAAATTCCTGGCTTTTCATTCCCTTCCAGCTGAGATTTTGGTTCCTGTGTGTTCCCTTAGTGTGGAATTAAAACAAGTGTGTTCCTCAGGGATGACTTTGAGCTCAGTAGAATTTTTTTCCCTGAAAACAGGATACAAGATGTAATTTAGAGCCTTCCATTCCAAGTTTTCCTGGTGTTTTTCACTTGCCATTTCGTTGGGAGTCAGTGGCAAATACCCCAGTGCAACTCACTCGTAGCCATCAGTAAATATGAAATGCGAACTTAAATGAGCATTTTCCATGACTTTTTTCCTCTGGAGCGTGTTTCCTTGGGATTTCTTGGCCTGGAGGTTGTATTATCACTACAGACCTGAGTGATCCTGAGTTTAGATTCAGACAGGCTGCAGGATAGAGTCCTTATCTTTGTTCTTTGGGAATAAAATGCTGAATCCCTCAGGCCACCTTAAAACATTTGAACTGGATAATGGGAAGAAACAGGAAAATTCAGGACATTCCTATTATAGTTCAGTGCAGTAAATAGAAAATGGGGAGGTTGGGATGGAATTCAGCCCTTTCTTCCCTGAAAAGTGCTTTACTTCCCTGGAAGATTCCCATTTGGATGTGTCCTGCTGCCCCACGTCTGCTGGAAGTTGGAATTTCCACAGCTCTGCATCCTTTGGGATGAAATTTATCATTCTGTCATGGCTTGTCTTTGCAGCCCAGATCCCTGGTGTTGACACAGCCCTGGGTGTATTTTTGGAATATGGATGTCAGCTCCAAACTGGGAGCCTCTGGAGACCTGTCTTTTCCCATTGGGTCTGCTAAATGATCCTGCAAATTGGTACTGTTTTCTCCCGTGGGAAATGAACTGTTTCACCTCCCAGAAAATCAGAACAAGGCAGGTGCTGCTTGGGAGTTTCCAGCATCTCAGCCAGCCAGGGATTGTCCTGAAAAAATTGTATCCTGCTCTGCTTGGCCTGTGGTTAGAATCCTGGTACCCTGGAATGGTTTGGGTTGGAAGGGGCCTTAAAGCTCACCCACTCTCCCAGGCTGCTTCAAGCCCCATCCAGCCTGGCCTTGGACACTTCCATGGATCCACAGCTTCCCTGGGCACCCTATTTCTTGGTGATATCCAGATCCCATAAATGTTCTTCCTTTTACCTCTGGGCCACGTATAGCCTTTGGAAACACATTCCCCTTTTTGTGACTCTGTTTTTTTTCCGGCTGATTCAGTTGTTTGTCACCATCTCCATGGCACCAGAGCATCCGCTAATGACAACCAGCATTTCCCTAAATGAGAGCATTCAGGGATGAACTGGATTTTTCCTTGGAGGGGGGAAAACATATGCCCTGTCAGAGGAAGGAGAAAAACTTCCCATAAAAGCAGGAATTTGTGATTTGTGCTGCTCATTTTCTTCCCTGGTTAGAGTAGGGAATAAGGGAAAAATTCCTGGAGAGGTTCTGTGCTCTGTGGGATTGCTCTTCCTGCTACCTTTGTCGGTTTTGCCTTATTTTCTAGTGGAAAAAGAGGCATCCATGTTCCAAGACTGTAAGGATTAGAGCTTTCCTCAAAATTCACTGACAAATCCGGGGGCAAAATTCCCTTTTCCTTTGTGGAATTGTGGTGTTAAGACCTCTGTGGGAAGCCACAGGCTTCTTTGTCTGGAAAACCTTTTTCCCCTATAAATTTTGTGAGTATTCCTGGATCAATGTATTGCTTTTGGAAAAGAGTCTTTTGGCCTTTATAAAAAAGGGGATCATGTTTTCTCCCTGAGCTCATTTGAACACCTCCAGTGTCATAATCAAATTTAATTCAGTAGGAAATGGGCACATCCCCAAATCCAGTGTTATCCGTGGTTATTCTAAGGCCTGAAAGAGCCTGAGATAAAGAGATTTGTTGCATGTAACTCTTTGCCTTGTGGAATCCCAGCTGGCAAGGAGAATTTCGGGATTCTCTGGGGCCTTGCTCTGACTTTGTGTTCCCCTTGGATGAGGGCAGAGGAATGAGCAGAGGCGGGCTGGGAGGTGGGAAGCACGTGGGAAGCTGCAGAAAATGCTTAGGAATGGGCGGCTGAGTAAGTGTGGAGCCTCTTGGGAATACTGGCAGAGTCGGTGAAATTCCCTTGTGAGGTGAGGAGCAGGAATTTGGGGAGGGAAATCAGGAACATGCCGATGTTGGAAGTTTCTCTGTTATCTAAGATGTGAGTTTGCAGGATGTGTTTTATCCTTGAGATAAGGAGGATTGGGGGAACTTCTCATTCCCTGCAACTCCATGGCTGGATGTGGGAGCCAGGTGAGATTGGGCTCTTCTCCCAGGGAACAAATGACAGGACAGGAGGAGGTGGCCTCAAGTTGCATCAGGGGAGGTTTAGGTTGGATATTGGGAATATTTCTTTGTGGGAGGGCTTGTAAAGCACTGGAAGATGTTTCCCAGTGCACGGGTGGAGTACCCATTCCTGGAGGGATTTAAAATCCATGTGGATGTGGCACTTGGAGACATGGATTAGTGGGTTGATTGTTGGATTTGATGATCCTAAAAGTCTTCTGTCTTTTTCAACCTTAACAATTCCATGATCCTCTATGTGCAGGCCAGGCATTCTGGAGGGGTTTGATGTTCCCAACTCTTCATGCCATAACTCATGTTTTGTGTCCATGGATTTGCTGGCTCCTTGGGTGTATGTTCCCTGGACTGACCTGGAACCTTGGTTTCCAGCCATTTCTGGATAGGAGCTATGAGGATTCTCACGTTTACCCTTTATTCCTTGGGTCACACAAGGTTTAGTTTGGTCCTCAGGGAAATGATCCCACCGGATTTTCTTTCTCTTGGGGGGTGACAAGACAGGGAAGTGAACTTTGGCAATTGCAGAATCCACAAGCCCAGCAAGGACTCGCAGTTCCGGATTTTTGGGATACGCCGAGGGGGTTCAGGCAGCAGAACTGATCCAAGGTGGCTTTTAACGACTCCGGGCTCACCCAAACCCTTCTGGCTCAGGAGAGCGGAAGGGAATGCGCTGTGTTTGTTCACTGGATGCTCATCCCAAGGGTGGGATTAGTTCAGTGTTCCGTGGCAGCTCCGACCGGGTGGACGAGGTGCCAGGGAGGCGTCACCTGGGCAGGCTGAGGAAAAGGTGGAGCTGCCCAAGGGAATGTGGGAATCTCTCCAACACAGAGGATCCTCAGCCTGTTGATCCTCTTAAAATCTTGGGATGTTGTGCAGTGGACAAGTCAATCATAGGATATCCCAAGTTGGAAGGGACTCACAGGGATCATCCTGTTGTCCTTGGTGTTCCCAGGTGCCGTTGTATTTATCCTGTTGTTTTCCGGATGCTGTCCTCATTATTCTTTCCTTGTTAATTCTTAATTGATCAATACTTGGAAGCAGGATAAGGATTGAGGAGAATGAGTGGCACTTCCCACTGCTAAGAAATGAGGCCTCTCATTCCAGGAAAGCCCAGACAGGGATGGTTTTAGAAAACTAGATGGAATGGGAAGAACTCATCCTGGTTCCTGCTCCTATAGCTGCAGGATTTTGCCTTGTGTGTGCCAGAGCTGGGAAATGCCACCCTTTGGAGTGCAGAAATGTGTGGAAAGGTGTGGTCAGAGCAATCCGGAACCTTTTCACCTGAGAGCACCTGATTTATGACACCAAAATCCCAGTGTTAACGTGGATTTGTTTGGTGAACTGCTTGGCTTCAAGTTCCCTGGGGCTGGGCCAAAACACTCCCTCCTGCCTGGCATGGAAAACACAGCCCTGGAGCCTCTGCTCCGGAGCACGAGGGCTCAACGTTCCTGAAAAACAGTGAGTTGGCTTTTCTGTTCTTCCAGCAGGTGCTGTTTGGTTAAACCTTAATATTTAGGGAAGTTTGTTGGGTGGAGAGTGGGAGCAAATCCCCTTTTCCTTCTGGAATGCTTTCACCATTCCAGTGTGTCAGGGCCTGGAAGTTTTACATGGATAGGATGAAAGCAGATGGAGCTTCTGCCTTGGTGTCTGGAGGTACAAGGTACAAGATGTTGTGCCAGAGGGTGGGATACTGGAATTCCTGGTTGTCCAGGCCTGGAGAAGCGGGAGATCCTGTTCCCAGACAACGTGATAATTTGTTTTCTTTGACCATTTGTTTGCTATCCTGGTGTTTGCTCAGCTCCTTACACCTGACTGCAAGGGTTTTCCAAGCAATTTGCATTTCAGATTGGAGTTTTTGTTGAAACTCTGGATTTTTTGAGGAGAAAAAGTGACAAATCACATCGGGAGAGAGGAAAAGGGAAGAATTTAGGATTATCCAAGACTTGGTGACTTTCAGGGCTCTGGCTGCCGCTCCTTTTTTGGAGAAGAAATGAGAGAAGTGTTCTTTTACCTTTCCCAATATTTACAGTATTCTCCTGCCAAGGCTCCATTAGACATTGCTGGTCTTGGAAAAAGAGATGAGGTTGGAAGTTCTCATGTTCCTATGGGAACAGGGAATTTCAAGGCTTGGAGTTCTCATTTTTAAGGAGATTTATCAGAAAAGGTGGGAAAGGGATTTAATTTCTGGCTTAAGTGGGAAATCAAGATTCCTTCTCTCCTGGTTGGCTCCTGACTCTGAGTTTTCCCATTCCAGGCTGCTCCATGGCATTGGCCTTAATTACAAGTTGGATAAAGAGATGCCTGAATCCACCCTGCTGTTGTATTGCTGAAAACAGCAGCTCAGAGCTCCTTGTTTTAGGGAGGGGGGCAGCAAAAAGACCACCCTAGATTTGGAATGCTTGTGGAACAGAGTTAGGAACCCCCTTGGGATGAGTTTTCCAGGCTAAGCTGTTCCTGAATCTGTTTTCCCCACCTTCTTGGAAATAGCTAAGATGTTCAGGACAGGGAAATCTTTTTTTTTTTTTTTTTTCCTTTCTCTCCAGTGCAGCTGTTGTTTAAGTAGCTCCCAAGGAATAGGGGACTTTGCCCAGTCCTGTCTGCATGTCTCTTCCCAGGAATATCACTCCATGTGTGTTCAGAAAGGTTGGGAGAGGGAGGAAATTTGGGAAAATATCTGTGTTGTGTGAGGGAAGAGGAATTGCAGTCCCAAAGTTTGCTAGGAAAATTGAAATGGGAAAAAGATGGGAGGTCAATTAAGGAAGAGCTGTGGCTTTAAAACAAGTTTCTAGCCAAATCCAATGGAAAACAGGCCCCTGCTGTGGGATGAGGGCTGGATTCGGTGTGCTGGGGTCATGACTGAAGCAGCTGTGCAGTTTTTTTCCCTGTGGGAGCTTCCCAAGGGCTCTTCTGCCACTACACCAAGACTGGGTGGTGGTCAGCACATCTGGGACTCCTGCCTGAGGGATCCAATCCTTTCATTTGTCATAAATCTGGGGTTTGGGACTTCTGCCTGAAGGTTGTCATCCCTTATTTTGTAATAATGGAGTTGTCTTTTCTTTCCCCCTAAATTTGGATTTTCCATTAATTAGTGGCTGTTATTAATTATGACTTGGTACTTTAATGCTTCAGTTTTCCATGTTTCCAATGCTGTAGAATAGAATTTGAGTTCATCCATCCCTTTGGAGGACAGGGAAGTTTCGGCTCTCTGGTTAAAGGGGAGCTCTGTCTTCCTTGGAGCCTTTTTCCTTGGAACTATTTTGGGAACATGATTTCATCTTCCTCCTGGAGCGGGGGAAAAGCCCACCCCAGAAATGTGGGGGATTCAGAGCTTCTGTTCTTCCCTGCAGAAAAATCACAGAATTGTGCCTCAGATTTCCCTGAAATGAGGGTGTTGGAACGTTGTAGGAGGGAAAAGGGGTGAGTTGTGTGCTGCTGGTGGACGGATCTGTGTTCTCCAGAGGTCACTCCATGCTGGCAGCCTGGAGCAGGAATGGGATTCCTGGGTGCTGGCAGCTGAGGGAGGAGTGTTAAAGAAGCAGCTCCTTCTAGCTTCTTCCAGTGATTCCAACCCCTTCCCTCCTTGTTTTCTCTTGGATGTTTACCTCTGGATTCTTTGGCTCTCATCCTGGTAAGGCTAAATCTGTGGTGGACTTGGGAAGAGCTGGATGAGGGTGGAGGTGAGATTTTATCCCAACACATTTCAGAGCCTGGATTGTCCTTCCCTCCACTGCTTTCCTGGTGGAAACACGGAATTTTCCCATTTTGCTGTGTTGTCTCCTTCCTGGCTATCAGGGAGAGGAGGAGGGAGAATGAGAAGAAGGGATGTGTGGGCTGCTGGTGCTGGAATTTAAAACCTCCTCATGGAAAGGCACAGGGTCATCCCAATGTCCTTTTTTCCTTCTCCAGCTTCAGGCTGGCACCTGGAACACCTTGAAAATTCCAGCCAGGAACTCATCTAACTGAGGGGGGTATTATTCCTAGTGTCATTCCTTAATCTTATTCCTTTACTCCAGAGGGATCATTAGAGCTCTTTTTCTGGACACTGATCCCAGCTAGGAGCAAGGAATATGATGAAGGGAGGAAAAAAAACTGTGGACATTGAGTTTTTCCAGCTTAAGGAATGCTTGGGTTCATCCTGGCCTGGACAATTCCAAGCTTGGATGCTGGGTATTCCCCAGGTCTGTCTGCTCCACTGTTTCCCTCTTTGCAATGAAAATAAAACCCTTAAATATCCATGGGATCTTGAGGTTGCAAAAATGGGAATATCAGCAGTTGGAGACATTGATTTCTTTTTTCCCCACTGGAGAAGGTATGTTGTCTGTGAAATGTGGGAAAGACTGTAAGGATCATGGCTGGGAAGGTGTGTGAGAAGCTCCTGGAATTCTGGGAACTGTTAGGAGCACTCAAGAGATCCCTTCTCTGAGAGACCTTTGGAATTCTCTTGGTATTTTGGAAAAACATCAAAGACATCTGATGAACCAGGTGACAAGTGACACTTGAGTTGTGCCAGGGGAAGTTTTAGGTTGGATATTAGGGAAAATTCCTTCGTGGAGAGGGTTGCAAAGCATTGGAACAGGCTCCAGTGGTGGAATCCCGATTCCTGGAAGGATTTAAAATCTGTGTGGATGTGGCATTTGGGATAGTGGTGGCCTTGGCAGTAGTGGGGAATGTTGGACTGGATGATCTTGGAGGGCTTTTCCAACCTGAACAATTCCACGATCCATTTGTCTGTGCTGTTGGACAACACAGAAGGTCTCAGCCTTGCATTTGAGGACAGCTTGCCTCTCCCATGGGCTGGGGGATCCCAAAACATCTCCCCAAGGATGCACGTAAAATTCCTGTTATTCCTTATCAAAAAGACTGGGAATATTTTCCCTTACTGCCCCCAAAAGAACTGTAGGAGACCTCAGCTTGTGCCTGTACTCAGAATTTAAGGCTGAGGGAAGGAACTGAGGGAAAAAGAGGTGCAGGATGGGGATGGAGAAGAGTCGGACCTGGGTAGGGATAATTCCTGATCCTTCGGAGCTTGATTATTATTTTTTAATCAGCTGTGTAAATTAAAATATCATATCGCTCCCAGGCCTCTGAGCTCTGATCAGGGATGAGGATTGAAAAAGCTGGAGTAAAGAAATTTTTTCTGGCTTTGGAAGTTCACTTGCCCCAGCAATAATGGAATGAATCACCAAACCCCAACTCTGGTGCCTGTGATCTCTTCCCAGCTGATTAGAACATTCCCCCCAAGAGCTCTTCCAGGCATTTTCTTTTGAAGCTTAATTGAAAAAGCTCTGGATGATTGGATACTTCATGGTTAATTATAAGATAATTAAAGGAAAGCAGGGAAAATCCACACCTGGTCAAATCCTGCCGAAGGAATCTCTGCAAAGGCACTCCAGTTAATTACCAAGATGGCCACGCGTTGCCTCGAAATTGAGAGGAAAAAGGAATTTCTTTTCCAGCAGCCTCAAACTGGGTAGGCTGGGAGCCAGGGGCTTATCCTGAAGTAGATCCCAGTAAATATCTCTTTTCCTTATAATCCTGTTTGGATTATAAATTCAAGTGTGAAATACGTTTGGAATTTGTGTCTGCTGGACGAGGGGAAATGTGGCTCCTCTTGGAGAAATCAATTGCAAAATGCATCCCTGTGCTGTTGGAGCAGGGATCCTTCCCATTTTCTGAGGGTTACCAACTTCCCTGGACAAGATTTGAGCTCAGTTTGTCTTTGGAAAAATGGAATTGCTTTCCTTTGCTTTCTAAAAGCTGTGGAGTTACTGAGTTTGCTAGAGAGGGATTGGGATCACCTGGCTGTGATCCAGGATGTCCAGCAGCCAGGTGTGAAATCCAGGTAGAGCCCTGAGATGATCCTGCTGGGATTTGCTGCAGGAAAGGTGATGCTTTTCCTATGCAATTCAGACATGGATTGAGGACAGGCTGGGATTGCTGGGAAGGTTCAGCCTGGACAAGAGAAGGCTCCAGGAAGACCTTAGAGCCTCTTCCAGTGCCTAAAGGGGTTCCAGGAGAGCTGGAGAGGAACTTGGGACGAGGGCCTGGAGTGATAGGACAATAGGAATGGCTTCCTACTGCCAGAGGGCAGGGATAGATGGGATATTGGGAAGATATGCCAGGTTGGATGGAGTTTGGGGCAACTTGGGATAGTGCAAGGTGTCTGCCTGTGGCAGGGGCTGGCTGGAATGGGCTGAGTTTAAGGTCTCTTCCTACCTCAACCATCTGGAATTCAGGGATAGTTTTAGGAGGAGCACATTCATCTCATTTTCAGGATCCTCCTATCTATATTTTAGGAACCACGTGGTTGATTTAGGTTCTGGATCATCTCCTGCTGCTTCTGGGTACCTCCTGCTGTAGTCTGGCATTCCCCAACTCTGGAGCTGGTGCATTCCCACATGGGGCCAGTTCATCTTTCCTGCTCCCCGTTCCCTTGGGTAGGATTGTTCCCATTTTTTTGTGGTATAATCAATTGTTAGGAACAGTCAGTTCCAATCTGTGCCATTCAGTTCGTGCCTGCACAGCTGCTTGGAGCCAAGGAATGCTTTTCCAGGGGATTTCTTTGGCTGCAGCTCTGCTCTTGTCACGTGGGGTCTCTGCTTCTGCCTCACCTCCTTTCACCTTCCCCTTGTCTGGCATTTCCAAATGAATTCTGGCTCTGGAGCTGGAGGCTGAGAGGGCAGGGACAGTGTCCCTAGAGTGACAACTTTCCAAGCTCCTTCCAAGCTCTGCTGAAGGACTCCCCCATAACAAGGGAAAGCTAGGAAGGTATGGAAACATGGAGAGTGGTGGCAACAGGGAGAAAAATTCCAGGATACTTTGGGTTGGGAGAGGTCTGGAATGTGATCCAGTTCCATCCTGCAGCCATGGACAGGGACACTTTCCACTATCCCAGGTTGCTCCAAGCCGCAGCCAAGCTGGCCTTGGACACTTCCAGGGATAGAGCAGCCACAACTTCTCTGGCAAATTCATTCCATGGGCTCATCACCCTTACAGGGAAGAATTTCTTGCCAGTATCCCATCTAATTCCACCCTGTGGCAGTGGGAAGCCATTCCCATTATCCTGTCATTTCATGCCTTTATACAAAGTCCCTCTCCAGTGATCTTGGAGTCTCTTCAGGCACTGGAAGGAGCTCCAAGGTCTCCCTGGAGCCTTCCCTTCTCCAGCCTGAGCAAGGTCAGTACATCAAAGAGAAACCAGGAGTGTCTTTTAGGGAATAAGCATGGAAACAGGAGGAGATTCCTGGTTCCATGGCTGCAGTCAGGAATGTGTGGCTGTGCTTCCTGTGGCACCTGTGGATATTTGGAGAGTAGAGATGGGAATCAGCAGTTCCAACTCCAGGATCTGTAGTGATGAATCCACAGGGAGAAACAGGCACAAGGAATCTGTGTCAGGAGAAAGTTGGAGTAAATATGTGTGAGTAATTCCAGGAGTCAGAGCTGGAAAACCAGAGGACTGTGGAACTTGAGGAGATGTAAAACTGCCTGAGCTTGCAACTGAATCTCTATCTCCTGGCCCTCCCTGGGGAGCAGTGGGCAGGGCTGGATCTCTGCTGGGGAGGGATGGGTGTTGTGGCTGCCAGGGGAGCACAGATCCTGAGGGCCGGGAGAAACTGTGGATCAGCTGCACGTGGAGGCTGTGGGTGGTGAGGAGGAGGGATGTGTGTGCTGGGATTTGGAAATGCAGCTCCTGGAGTGTCCAAGGAGAAGAGAATGTGGAAAAATAAATATTTTTAAGGCTTAAATATGACACAGGATCAAGGAAGCCTGGGCTTGATTCATCCTTGCTTACATAAGCAAAAGGAAAAGAGGACTCCTGCTTTCCATCGCAAATCTGAGATTCGGGAAGAGTCTGGAGAGTTCAGCTTGGCAGGATTCAGCACAGCATTCCAGTTCTAGGTTGCTCAGTTGTCTTTAGGGAAGCACTGGATGGGTAAGAATTCCTAGGAAAATGAGAAGCAAGCACTTGGTCCGTTGGTCCTAGTGGTTTGGAGAGGTGTGCGACCAACGCTGTTTGTTCCCTGTGGTGATTCCAACATCTTTATCCCAAGCAGCAGCTGGAGGAAAAGCAGGCTGGTAAGTCCCAGGATTTGATTTCCATAGGGTGGGAATTTGGGACTTAGTTCTGTAAGCCTGGGAGAAAGTTGAAGCTACATGTGCTGGACTGTTGGTGGTTTTCCATGTGCTCTTCCTCAGTGATCTCCATGTTCCTAATGGACAATGGGCCTTTTGGGGATCGGATGAGAGAGGAGCTGTTGGGGTGTGGAAGGAGGGAGCTGCTCCTGAGGGTCTCCATGGGGATGGGAATTTTAGGGTCCAGGAGCAGTGGAAGAGATTATTTATTCCTAGGAGCAACAACTGAGGCAGGAAAAGTTTTCCCAAGCTGTAATTTGGGTGAGCTGGAGACCTGGAATCTGCCTCTCCTTTCCTCATTCCCTCCTTCCTTCCCTGCTCCTGCTTTCTTTGGATTTGCACTGTAATTAGCAGTTTTACAGGAGTTGGGGCAGAGCTGGCAGCTTCTTGCAGAAAACTGTTTTCCCGGTGGGAATAAAGCAGGATTCTTCTCCTGGGAATGCTCAGCCTGATGTTTTCTCTTACTACCAGGGCTGTTCCCATGTGTTGAGGTGGAAGTCATGGGTTGGGAGAGGCAGAACCACATTTCTTGGGAAGTTGCAGCTGGAAATCTGGAGCTAGGCTTGAAATGTTCCCTTTGAGCTTAGGAAAAATGGAAAGAGGATGTTGTCCATATCCAAGCCAAGAACATTTCTGGGCTGAACTTCCCACTTCTCTGCTGTTGTGCATTTAAAATTCCCACCTGTGCAGGTGTTCCTGTCCTGGCCCTTCCCAAGACAGGACTTTGGTGTTTGATCCTTGCTTCTGGGGTAAACATGGAAGTGAAAGTGGATACACTCCTGGATTCAGTATTGAAAGAAGCCCTTGGATAGCAGCAATCTTTTGGATGCTGGTGATTAGTTCACAGGATCTTGCCAGAAAAACATGAATTCAGGGTTGGTTCTTTTATCCATAAAAATTTCTGTAGGTTCCTGTTTATTGAATGAGCTTGCAAAAAAAATAACTGATTCCAGGATATCCTGATGTTGGTTTGATTTTCACTGGGGGCTAGGAAAAATCTGGAATTGGGGCCAAGAAGCATATTCTGTTTAATGAAGTGCAAGATTGATGCTTTCCAAGATACTGGATAGTGGGAATCTGGGAGGGGAGTAATGGGAAAAGGCAAAACACAGACATGACATTTTCAAGGAATTCACAGCATTCAGAATATTCCCTCTTGGACATATTCCCACAGGATGAGGTCCTCAAATAGGCTGTTGGTGGCTTCCACTGGAAGTTTCACTTGGACTTTGGGAAGTATGACCTCCATGACCTCATCTTTCCAGGCTGATTTCTAGGAATGTGGGATACAGTCATGTCCTCAGCTAAAGGAAGCAGGCAGGGACACGCTGAGGGAAATAAACAGGCAGCATCAGGAAAATGGGAATAGTGGTCATGTCCAGGTCAGGTTTAGGCGGTTTGAAGCCATTTCCAAGGTTTGTGAGCCTGGAAGTGTCACAGACCCAGGATCCCTGGACAAATTGTATTGAGAAAAGATGCATTTGGGTTTAGATTCCAAAAAAACCTTCCCAGATTGCCCTGATTCCCAGCATTTTTTACTTGCAGCTGGGCATGTACCTGCCTAACCACTTAGTCATGGAATGTGAGAAGAGTGAAACTCCTGGGATAAGTTGTGGGATGTGATGCAGAAAAAAACACAAATTGGGAATGCTGATGAGCAGGGAGTAGAGTAAGAAGCTGCAGACCCTGGAATTCCACCTGTGTCCCTTTCCCCCTCAGTGCCAGGAAGGATGGAAATAATCATTACTTTAAATACCTTAGGATCATTCCTGGGAGATGAGCAGAGCCAGCATTCCCTCCTATGCCAGCAGATGCACGTGGAGGGAACCTCTCCCTGGCGATTCCCATGGCTCCGGAGCCTAGAGCCGCCTCTCCAGCACATTTGTGGGGAGGGGAGCAGGGAAGGAGTGCCAAGGAATGGTGTTGACCACACAGTTTTCCTGAGTTTGGCAGGGATTTTGTGTTCTCCCACTTCTTTCGCTCTCCTCGTGTTGGCAGCGGTGGTCCGGCGCAGCTCCCGGTGGCTTTCCCTGCATGTGACTCATCCCCAGGGAATTCCTGAAGCAATGAGTCAAGTTATTGGGAAAACTGTTTGCCCACTAGTGTAAACTAGGGAGCCAAGGAGCTGCCTGCAGGAAGGGTGAGAGGCATTTCCTTTAGGGAATGGTTTGGTTTCTCCTCCAAGATACCGAAGGCATCGCTTTCAGATGTACTGGAGCAGGGATGCGCCTCTGAATTCAATATCTCACCTGGAAACTTGCTCCTTCTGCTTTTATTCCACCCTTTTGAAAAGGAGGCTGAGCTGATAAGCATTCCAGGCTGGAGTAAAACTGTCAGATAGAAATTTGCCAGGATTGTAGTGGAAAATAGCTTTTCCTAAAGAAATGAGGCTCCATCCAAAATGCTCCTTGTGTAAGTACTGGTCACCTCCTGGATCTGCCTTGGCTGGCTTCATCTAGCCCTTGGAATTTTGGCTGTAAATAACTCAGAGGCCATGTGCTTTCCAACCAGGAATTACCAACTTCTGTGTATAGCTGTGGGATATTTCAACAAAACCAAGGATTGGTGATTCCCAGTAACTATATTCAGGGAGAATGAACTGTTGTTCCACACTGGGGAGCAGATTTGGGATGCTGGGAGATTTATTGCTGTATCCATCACCTCATCCAGGTATTCCCTTTGCGTTCCCTACTCCATTCCAGCCAAGCCTTCCTTGTAGTAGGGGATTTTATTCCCCTGGAGAACATGGAGTTTTATTTCAAATCCCACATTAATTGGGATTTTTTATGTTTTCCCCTGGCAACTTGGCCATTATTTTTGCCAGAGCATGGAGTGGTTGGGAAGCTGCCCATGGGCTCTGCTGGCACAAACTGTGGGTGGAATTGCGGAGCTGCCGGCATTGAGACAAGGATTGGGGGTCGTTTTTAACTCCAGTTCCTGGCACCACACTAGGATTGTGTGGGACAGTTCCTTCTTCACTCCCAGATTCCCAAGAAGGTCATGGCTTCTCTTGTTTCTTGGCCAGGTGTTTCTTCAGGCTTTGGATTTTCCGTAGGCTGATGAGTCTGGAGCTCTGGAGTTAAGGTGTGCTGCTGTTGAGATGAAGGAGAAAGGTCTTGGGAATCTTGGAGGTGTGGGTGAGGCTCTTCCATCCCTTTCCAAGCATTATCCTCACTTTCATTTGGGCAGCTTGAATGTCTCCCTGTCTTTATGGACTTATCCCTACAAACATTGTCCTTTATGCCCAGGTATGGTTGCTGAGGTCTGGAGTTAATAAAGCCCTGTGGATCTTTCACACAAGAAGGACTTGGAAGTGCTGGAGCATGTTCAGGGAAGGGTTTGGAGCACAAGGAGCAGCTGAGGCAGCTGGTGGAGTCAGCCTGGAAAAAAAGAGGATCAGGAGGGATCTTCTCACTCTCCACAAATCCCTGACAGGAGGGTGGAGTCAGGTGGGATCAGGGTCTGCTCCTAGCGAATAAGTGGCAGGATGAGAGGAAATGGCCTCAAATTGCACCAGGAGACATTTAGGCTGGATATTAGGGAAAATTCTTCAGTGGAAAATGTTTTAAAGCATTGGAGAAGGCTCCAGTGGTAGAATCCCCATCCCTGGAGGGATTTAAAAGCCATTTGGATGTGGCACTTGGAGATGTGGGATAGAGGTGACCTTGGAAGTGCCAGAGAAATAGTTGGACTTGATCTTGGAGGGCTTTTCCAGCCTTAATGGTGGTGCTGTGGACAAATCCCGGTCCATGGGGTGGTGCAGGGATGTCACTGGATATCCAGTGGGGAGAACTATTGGGATGTGCAGTGTCAGTGGTTTGTAGGACTGGGATCCCTGGCAACAGTCTCAGAACTGGGCCCAGTTGTTCGGAGGAGGTGCATTCCGAAGTGGAGAATTTCCTTGTTTCTCTTTGATTCAGTGAATCCCTTATCCTGCTTTTAACTGGGAATGAGAGCTGGGAGTGGCACCTTTGGGATTTGTCCACCCTCTTGCAATAAATCCATTAAGATTTGCAAGATAGTCCCATTTTTCCTGACAGCTCCACTGCTGCGGTCAAGTCCATGCCAAGGAGATATATTCTGGAGTCTCCTTATTAAAAATTAATCATTCCCAATGTAACAGGAAAGGGATGTCGTGCATGCTTGAGGGAAATGTGGGATTCATGAGACCTGTTTCTACCCAAGGCAAGGGAGTTTGGAGTTAAGGAAAAAGGGTGATTTAACCAAGGAGAACATGCACCTTGATGTGCTTATGGCAAAGGGGCTTCGGGAAGGAATTTGGGGGAGGAATGAGCTGGGATGGAGATGGATCAATGTGCTGAGCCAGCTGGGAAGTGGTAACAACAGTATTGTGTCCATCACCATTGCAGTTACAAAGAATTTATTCCAGGATTTTGGGGTTAAGCTGGTGGGCCAAATGGGTAAGTTCTTGTTCCCTGTGTTTTGAAGGTCAGTTGATACTATGAGATTATTTTGGGAATTTGTGTCAGTGGGCAGTGCTGGAGTTCCAGATCCAAGCTGATCCCATTAGTTCTGTCCCGATGACATTGTGGAGGTGATTGTGGTGCCATGGCTTTATCCTGAGGGAGCTGCATCCAAAGTATGCCAAGCCACAAGAGGCTGTTAGAACCTTTCCTGTCTCCAAGCTTGATTCCCTGGCTCTGCCGCTGACTCATTTCATTCCTTTCTCCTTGGAAAATGGGAGATTATCAAGGAGAATCGTCAAAGTAGCTGTGAAGATATCCCAAAATTCTAATCCCCATTGATTTTTGCCAGTCCTCCCTGCCTGGGATTTGCTTATAAATATGGCTCTTAAATGTTCCATGAATCCATGGAATATTCCCTAAAGTAGGGATCTGTTCTCTTAATCACCTCCGGTGAGGGCAGAGCCCTCCTCACAAGCTTCCGGCAGCTGCTGTGCCTTCTTCCCCCTGGGAAGAGCTTTCCCTGCAATTCCTGCAGGCACTGCTTGCAGCTGATACTTCCTGCCCCTTGGAAAAGGCAGAAAGGACTTGCCTTCCTTTGGTGCCAATGGGATTTGTCCCCTCTTGGTTTTCAATTGTGGAATGGTTTGGTTTGGAAAGGACGTGGAATGCTCATCCCATTCCACCCCCTGCTGTGGACAAAGATACCTCCCACTATCCGATGTTGCTCCAAGCTTTGCCCAGCTTGGACTTGTCACCTCCAGACTTCAGGCAGCCACAACTTCTCTGGGAAATCTATTCCAGGGCCTCACCACTCTTACAGGGAAGGATTTCTTCCCTATATCCAATCCAAACCCACACCATGTCAGTGGGAAGCCATTCCCTCTTGCCCTGTCACTCCATGCCCTATTCCAAAGGCTCTTTCCAGCTCTCTTGGAGCCCTCTTAGGCACTGGAAGAGGCTCTAAGGCTCCCCAGAGCCTTCTCCTCTCTGGGCTGAGCCATCCCAACTCTCCCAGCCTGGCTCCAGTGCAGAGCTGCTCCATACAAATTCCTCTGGCCAGCATCAGGACATTCTGTATGGATATAATCCCATCCCCCTTCTCTGTGAAAGGCGAGAACAATTCCCAGATTGTGAGGAACCAACTTGGAAACAGAAAGAGCCTCATTTAAAGCCCTTCAGAACAGCTGGATGGGGCCCGATGGAGTTGGATCCAAGCTGGAATTGATGATTTCCGTCAAGTCCAGTAAGTGCTTGGTGGGAACGGGAGGGTTCTGGGAGCTGCAAGGGAATGATCTAGCATGCAGTGGGAAGCCCATATTCCATGTGGGACATGTTGGTGAGGGAAGGAAGTATTTGGGCTGACTTGATGGGGCCAGAATTCCATTGGTTAGGGAAGTGAACTGTCTGTTATCCTGCGGAATGAAAAAGCAGGATGCAGCATCCATGCTGTGCCCTCAGGACAAGTGTCTCCAACACCTGGGCAAGGTGACCTGGATGTGCTCTCAGGGAGAAGGGAAGCACCTCTGCTCTGGAGCAGAAAATCACTCCCGAGGAAAAGCTGCTGTGGGAGCTGCCAGGGCACAAAGCTCCTTTGGTTTTGGTTTTCCAGCTGCATTTCCCAAGTAGTTGAGCTAGGAGCTGGCAGACCTGGGTTTGAACTTGCCAGCAGGACAGCAGGTTGGGACTGGGACATTCCCCTGGTGACATTTCAGCCAGGGAAAGGGGTCCTGGAAGGGGCAGCATTCTGGGAGATGGTGCTGGATTTCTGTGGAACAGCAAAGGGCTCTGTCCTTTAGTGACACCTCCAACCATCCACTGAGACTTACAAATCCAAATTTTTGGGGGAATAGCCCTGAGCAGTGAAGGCAAACATCTGACTTGTTTTGAGGGAATTTCCTTTTCTGAGTCACACTGGAGGACTCTGGAATTTGCAGAGACCAGCTGGAAGAGGGTGCGGGCAGAGATGAGATGGGATTGCTTTGTCATACCTGGGTTTTGTGAAAGTGCCATCAGGTGCCTGAGGGAAAAGGTGGGGAAGGAATATTGAGATAGCTGGGCTTCCTCCATGCAGACTTCCCCAGGGATCTGGCAGAGGGAGAAAAAGCTCCCAGCAGATCCAGTTTCAGCCTGGGTTTGGTCTCCCATCTTTTGTTCTGAACATCAGGTTGGGAACCAGAGGAGGTTTGGGGGTGATGGAAATGGAAATGCTGAGTTAGCCTGTTGATACAGAGATGGGGAATTGCAGGGGGTTGTGAACCTGTGGATGCAGGGATGAGGAATTGCAGGGAGGGAGATTTGCAGGGGGGTTTGAGCCTGTGGATGCAGGGATGGGGAATTGTAGGCAGTTGTAAGCATGTGGATGCAGGATTGGGCATTTGCAGGGGATTGTGAACTTGCGGATGCTGTGATGGGGAATTGCAGGGATGGGGATTTGTAGGAGGTCGTGAGCCTGTGGATGCAGGGATGGGGATTAGCAGGAGGTTTATGCACCTTTGGATATAGGGATGGGGAAATGCAGGGGGTTGTGAGCCTGTGAATGCAGGGATGAGGATTGCAGGGGGTTGGAGCATTAGGCTGTGTGGGTGCCTCGGGAATCTGTGATTCTGGGAGCTTGGAGCAAATCCTGCCTGGATTTGGGTGGAGGGAGTGGGTGCCTCCGGGGGTGTTGCTGTGGTGTGGGTGGGCTCCTGGCATTCAGGATCCAGGCACAGCCTTTTTCCTTCAGCTTTATTTCCTGGTGTACTTCTCCCTAGGGAGGCTCATGTCAGATGGGATGGGCTGTTGGATTAGCCTAAGTCTCCGAGGTTTAGCTGGAATGTTGTCTCACTGTAGCATTTTTCTCCCTTGCTCTTTTCCCTAAGCCTTTCCCTATAGACAGCTAGTTCTCCCCTTCCCCCACATCCTGTCATAGCCCAGAGCATGTCACAAGGAATTAACGGCTGGAAAGGCCGGGAGAGGCTCCTCTGGAACAGTCTCTGCTTTCTGTGCCCGGGGTGGCCCCTCTGTGTGTCCCTTTTGTGTCCCATCCAAGTCCCCTCCCCCTGGCCATTCACTGGAGAGTCCATGGCCGGGAGCCTTTCCCAGCCCGATGCCACAGCCGTGTCCCTGTCCGAGGGCTCCCGGCAGCATTCCCCATTTCTCGATGGGAAGAGGGAGGAGGTTTGTGCCGCTCGAGGGTTTTCCTTCTCTCCCGGCTCCGCATCTCTGACTGCATCGCCCGCTCTCGCTCCCAGTCCTCCTTCCTTCCCACAATCCACGTACAATCTCCTCAGAATAGGGATGATGTCACTTCCTTCCAGAGGGTGCTGGGGGGTGTGGAAGGGGGGAGTCACGACCTCTGGCTCTCGGCATTCCCTGTGGATAAATGAGGTGCAGGGAGGGAGTCGCTCTGAGGATGATGCCCGGCTCTGTCGGCTGGCAGATCCCAGTTCCCACGCCGTGGTTCCCTTTGCCGAGTGGGATTTTCAATGGCTGCAGGAAGAGTTTGCTGTTCCCTCCTGAGCTTGTGATGCCTGTCTCCCTGGATATGCACTTTTCCTGAAATATCCTTCTGGGAGAGAAGGATGCACAGCGGCTGCACCACATGGCATGTAAGATTCCTGCTTCCCTAGACCTTCTCTGGCTCCGAGGGGACTCCTTGTGCATGTGCTTCCCTTATTTCAGTGTTGGGAGCTTGGCTGCTTGTACTGGGATTCAGCTTTCAAGATCCTGGGAATGTTTGACTCTTTCCAGCAGTTTTAGGGGCAACGTGAGGGTTCTTGCAGAGCTGAGGTCAGTGGTCTCGGGGCTGTTTGCTCTCCAACCTTCCGCTTCCTCCCGATTCCTCTGCTGGATCATATCTTCGGCATCTTAAAACACAGTTCCTGGAATGTGCTATGCTGGGATGAAGCTGAAGAGTCCTCACAGTGAGTGATTTTTCTGGTGGGTTTTCCAGTCTCAGGCCTTCCATCATCTCCCTCCTTTCTAAAGCAGGGGCAAAGCCCCAAATCTCCTGGTTTAAATTCGGGAGTCTTTGGGAATTAATTGGGAATGTTCCTGCCCTGGGAGCTTGCTAAGTGGAGTGACAGTTCTACAGTGAGTATTCCCATATGTGACAGCGAGTGACAGGCTTCTCTGCTCCGTCCCCATCTGTTGCCGTGGAAAAGGAATCCACATTGGATATTTGTTACTGTTGTCAATATCCTGCTTCTCAAACTGGGAGAGGGTGGTGGGAACTGGGAGAGCCCAACTGGAGGGCTGGAAGAGTTACGGAAAGCACATTGGCGGGATGCAGCCGAGGGATGACGGGAACGGAGCTGGGCTGAGCAGCGCTGTCCAAAGGCAGCCAGAGAGCTGGAGGTGTATCCAGCGTTTGTGATATCCCACCTATCTCGGGTGGTGAATGACAGGCACGATGGGGCTGGGAGGGAGTCTCCAGATGGCCAGAGGAGTGAAGGTAGAGCTGGAATGTACCCAGTGCTCTGATTATTCTGTGCTGAGGAAGTGAGAATCCAAATGGCATTGGAATTTTGCATTTGCTTTGTTTGCGGAATGGAGCGTTTCCTTCAACTGAGTGACTGGCTGGAAGCAGCCTGTTAACTGTGGAATCTCCTGGAATTTGAGGGTATTGTGTAGGTTTTCAGTAACGGGTGGCTGAAATGGGTTGGAAGATCCATTCCAGTGGCTGTGGGTGTCAGCACAGGAGAGGGAGACTCTGGATTTGGGATGTTCTGGGAAGTGGTGGGGTAACCACACCTGACTGTTGGGTTGGATTTAGTGGGACAGGGCAGAAATTGGTACCATGGGCTGTCCCAAACCCAACACTTTTATTACCTGGAAGGTTCAAATTAGTTTAAATCATGAGCAACCTGGACTGGTGGGAGGTGTCCCAATCCATAACAGGGAGATGGACCTGGATCATGTTCAAGCTCCCTTCCTATCCAAACTATGCTGGAATTCTATAGATGACCTCCCCTTTCTAATCTGTTTTACCCACAGCATTAAATTAGGGGTATCATATCCAAGTGTGGGTTTTTTTGCCTGGTACAGGAAGTATTGCAGTTGATCTTCCCTTGGGAATGCTGTTGGAAATCCTGTTGTAAGTAATGGATGAGGATACTTTGTCCTGACCTGGCAGTTCTCTGTTGGGGTCACAGAGGCAAAAATCCAAGAGCACTTACGGATTTGGAAGTACAGCTTTGGCTGTAACGTGGCCACTGCAGGCCATGGATGGAGCACTCCAGCAGCAGTGCATGGATGTGGGAATTGGGAGATTGGTGGGGTTGGGAACTAAGATGGATCAGCTGGGAGTGCTTGGAGCAGAGAGGCACAGGTAGGGTATAGCATTCCCTGGTGGGACAGGGATTAGGGCGTGGAAAGAGGGACAGGACTGATCCCACAATCCAGAAATCTCTGGTGGCTGTGGGTAGATTGCAAAGACACCATCCTGGATTTGGCAAAACCAAGGAAAATTCCTGGTTGTGGGTCATGTGTTGGGCCAGGAAGGCAGGAGCAGGATAAGGTGTGCTGCCAGAGTCCCTCTGGAGCAGCTTGGAGTACGGCCAGCTGGGATAGAGTGGGATGGCTGTGCTGGAGGAGGTTGGAGCGCCCTGTGCAGTCTCGTGACTTTGCACTGCTCCTGTTTCTATTTTCCAAAGGGTTTGGGAAGCCCTAAAAATAGGAGCACAAACAAAACCTGGGGAAGAACAGCAACTACTCAATCTTCCACCTTGGAATTGGTCGTGCCTGTCAGGGCTGGCGCGGATGCGACGGAGATGTGAAGCTGGCAGGATGTTCCTGTTGGTCCAGGGGGAGATCTCCTAGGAGTCAATATCCTCACTGGAAGTGCTGTTGGGAGCCAGTCCATAGTTCCCCAGATGCTGCCACTTACTTGTTAATGGATACTTTGGCTTCCTGAGCCAAGTGGGGGTGAATTGTTGGACAACAAGAGCCTGGCAGCAGGTTTGTTGATGGAAAAACACAGTAATAGTGTTTTCCAGAGATCTGAGGCCAGGATGACCTGTCCCAAATCCCACAGTGGCTGCTCACCATCACAGCCTAACAGGATTCCAGGTAATCCCATGAAGTGGAGCTGGATGAGTTACACACCGGCTTCACCTAATACTTCCCACTCCTTTAACTCCCAGCCCTCCTTTCTGAGCATGCTGTGCCCCCTGGTGCTGGAAGGAAGGAGCTCTGGGATAAACCAGGATGGCTCCCAAGTTGTGGGGCTCTCCAGAGGGGACTGGAGAGGGTTAGCAGCAGCTTTGCTTTCATTGTTTTCCAGGAGGTGAGTGCTGTGCCTGCTGAACTTCCCAGGACCCGCCAGCCATGCCAGGGATTGTCGTGTTCCGCCGGCGCTGGTCTGTGGGCAGCGATGACCTGGTTCTGCCAGCTGTCTTCCTCTTCCTCCTTCACACCACCTGGTAAGTGAGAAGGGCACAGGGATGCTTGGAATTCACCCAAGAATTCTTCTGGCTATTCCTGGCACGGCTGGAAATTCTTCCTGCACTTCTACGTGGGGCTGGAAAGTTTGGGTGGGGCATTCCTGATGGATACCAACTTTTCCAGCTTCTGTTTTTGTAGCTAAGCTCTGTTCCAAGTTCAAGCCTAGGTCTAAAGAGCCTAACCAGTGCTCCTTGTTACCCTCCTGTGCCACCCAAGATTCTCCACTGGAATTTAGGGCTGTGCTTCTGTACAGAAACTCGGGAAGAACAACCATGGAATCCTGGAATGGTTTGGGTTGGAAAAGACCTTAAAGACCATCCAGTTCCAAACCCCTGACATGGGCAGGGACGGTTAGCACTATGCTGTTCCAAGCCCCATCCAACTTGGCCTTGAACACTTCCAAGGGATGTGGTAGCCACAACTTCTCTGGAGTGGCAAATCCCATGGGATAATGTGGCATGGATTAAATGGTTCAGATGGGGATAGCAGGGGCTCTGGATGGCTTATGGGGATTTGGGGCCCCAGTGAAGATTACTGTAAGGAGGGAAGCAGCTGTGGGATATTCCATGTTTTCCTTTGGCTTTCCTGCCTGGCAGGTTTGTGATCCTCTCGGTGGTGCTCTTCGGGCTGGTGTACAATCCCAACGAGACGTGCTCCCTGAACCTGGTGGACCATGGCCGGGGCTACCTGGGCATCCTGCTGAGCTGCATGATCGCCGAGCTGGCCATCATCTGGCTGAGCATGCGCGGGAGCATCCTGTACACGGAGCCGCGGGATTCCATGCAGTACGTCCTCTATGTCCGACTGGGTAAGCAGCCGGAGCCTCGGAACTTCCGTGTGCTCTTCCCTGGAGCCTCCCCTTCCTGCCCGGTGTGGCTCCTCCAGCACGGCCAGATGGCTGCCGGGATGTGCTGTGCATCCTGATGAATCCATAGACTGCGCCTTGTCACAGCTGTCAGACTGGCAGGCGATGTCCCAAATAGCCTCCTTTTCCTCTCATGGAATCTGCTCCCCTTCTGTCTCTCTTTACTCCTCTACATTTTCCAAGGACAGAGGCATAAATCCCAAAGGTTCTCACCCCAAGGTGTTGCCTCTTGACTCACCTGATCCATCCCTCCAGGCACCGGGAGGAAAATAGGTTTTCCACCTGCTCATTCCTTTTTTCTTTCTATAAGCAATTCCTGTCTCGCTCCCGCTCCAAAAAGTAGAGCAGGGAAGAGATTATTCCTTGATCCCTCATTCCCTTTTAGCTTGTTTTCCCTGGGTTCTGTTGCCTTCCAGGTACAGAAATTTATTCAGATTTTTCTGTGACAAATCAAGATTTTAAGAGAAAAATCTTTGGAGATGCAGAGCCAAACCCATTCCAAACAAATCATCCCGTGGGTTTGCATCCCGGCTTTTTGCTGGATTGTTTTCCTGCAGAATCCACTAAAATAAGCATAACCTTGCTTGAAAGCTCAGTCTGGAAGACTTGGAATGCTCAGTGCAAGTCATTAACACGAACAGCAAACAAATCTCCCTCTCCAGCTTTCCAGCCAGTCTCCCTAGGGAAGCACAGGGAGCCTGGCAGTTTGTGTTAAAACCAGACTAAGTGGTGCAGGGGAGGTAGGGATAATCCAAAGGAAGGTTTTCCTGCCCCCCAAAGCATCCCTTCTTCTTCCTTAAAGTCTCTGTGTGCTCAGGAGTGGGATTTCCTCTGGATTTTGGGTCTTGTATTCTCTTTTTCCTGGTTTTTTTGCTTTTGGTGGTTGATCAGTTGTGCTGATGGAAGTGGGAGCGTGACCAGTGCGTGGGCAAAGTCCATGTGACTGTCCCAATTTAAGCATGTGCTGTTTAATGCAGAGGAATTTAGGGAATTAACTCCAATGTGAACCTGGGAATGTCTCATCCCTGCTCCTGCTGCTCCTGTCCTGCAGCAGGCAAAGGGGAGAGGAGCCAAGGGAAGCAAAACCTAACTCAGGCATAAACTGCATTCATCAGGAACCAGTCCCAGCCCTGATTCCTTGCCCAGGAAAGCTCTGTCTCCTGGAACTGGTCTTTCCGGGCCTGTAGCAAAGCCACTTATGGAAAGATTCTGTGCCAGCAGGAGATAAGGAGGGTGAGTGGGGTAAACCAGGCTCCACCAAAACTTAGGCAATCCTAAGCAAGGTATTCACATTCTCCACACCTGATTGCCCACATATCCTTTGGAATTCTGAGGGGAAAGTGGCAGGATGGGCAGTTCAGAGCAGTTTCCCAGCATTTTTGTTCCAAGGAAGCACTGTTAATCCCTGGGTTCTAGTTTGCTGTTAGAGTCACATGTAAAACTGAGGAGCTCCTTAAGCGCTGTCTCCTTGGAACTGTTATGGGAAGGGCTGCAAAGGTGCTGAGAATGTTTGCTAAGCATAATGAGCAGGATCAATCCTGGATCCACACGATTTATTTTGGATCCGTGAGTCAGGCCAGCTGTCTGAGGTAGTTAAGGTTTGGGTCCTGTGATTCCTGCTGGCTCAGAGAGTCTTTGCAGTGGCGTGGGAGGGAGGTCTGGATCTCTGATTCATACCTGCGACACAACCAATGGCACTGACCTCTCCGCGATCCCAATATTTCAGAGTCCTTTGGAACATGTCACACTTTTGGCTTACCTCCTTACATATCCCCTTCCAAAGCGTTTTTATACTTATTCCTTGGGGGAGAACGGGGAGAGGAGCTCATCCTTAGGGAGAAGGCTGCTGTTATCCATGCTCTTCCCATTTTTTCCAGCGATCCTGGTGATCGAGTTCGTGTACGCCATCGTGGGCATTGTGTGGCTGACACAGTACTACACATCCTGCAACGACATCACAGCCAAGAGTGTCACCCTGGGTACGGAGCTGGAATGCGGCCTGGGAGCATTCCGATGTATTGGCGGGCATCCTTCATTCCTGCCTGTGCCGATTGACTCTGGGAAGTGGATGGGAGCTGTCAATGTGGGGCTTGTTTTCCTGTTTATTGCTCAGAACAGTCCTTCCATTCATCTGCCTGTGCTGCGGGCACTCAGGCAGGGATCCGTGTTCCCAGGGAAGGGCAGTCTGGAAATTCTGCTTTTTCCCTTCAGAATGGCTTCACTGTTTTCATGGAAGCCTTTCCCCATTCTCCTGGTGGGGGATGATGTTAATGGTGCAGTCCTGGATACTCAGGGACCATTTAATGGCCCCATAAAACAGCCGGAAGACTCGTCCAGCTGTGGCTTAAAAGCCTTTCCAGAGGATTTCCTTTTGCTGCGGGAGTTTGGAAGTAAGGGCTGGACCACCTGACTCCTGTTTTTTTCTCAGGAATGGTGGTGTGCAACTGGGTGGTGATCCTGAGTGTGTGCATCACCGTGCTGTGTGTCTTCGATCCCACGGGACGCACCTTCGTCAAGCTCCGTGCCACCAAGCGCCGCCAGCGCAACCTAAGGACCTACAACCTCAGGTAATGCAGCATTCCATGGCATCCCAGAATTCTGGCGCGCCTCAGGTGGAAGAGGACCTTAATGATCATTCAATTCCAACCCCCTGTCTTGTGCAGGGATGCCTTCCACTAGACAAGGTAGTTCCAGCCTGGCCTTGGATGCTTCCAGGGATGGGGCAGCTACAGCTTCTCCATTCCAGGGCCTCACCATCCTCACAGGGAAACATCTCTTCCCAATATCCTATATATCCCTGCCCTCTGTCAGTGGGAAGCCATTTCTCACTGTCCTGTCCCTCCAGCCCCTTGTCCAAAGTCCCTCTCCAGCTCTCTTGGATCTGCTTTAGGCACTTTGGGATCTCTCTGGAGCCTTCTCTTGTCCAGTCTGAACATTCCCAGCTCTCCCAGCCTGTCTTTGCAGCAGACTTATTTTCCCTTCTATCCAAGGACACAAAAATTTAAGGAAAGAACCAATGGAGGGTTTCAGGCACCCAAAATCCTCCCAGAGCCAGGGAATTCCAGGATGGTTTGAGTTGGAAGGGATCTTAAAGCCCTTTAAGCCATGGGCAGGGACACATTTCACTATACCAGGTTATTCCAAGCTGTGCTGGAACACTTCCAGGGATGGGGCAGCCACAGCTTCCAAGGGCGAGGTTTCTGGAAGAATGTCCTGCTTTTTTGGGATCTTGCCCTTCTCCTTGCCTTGCTGCAGGGAGAATTCCTCTCTACTGAGGGGGATTTTGGGAAGATGCAGCTCTCTGTCAGGTGCTGTGTGGGCACCTGCATCCAAAGGAGGCAAATCCATGCAGAATTCAGCTGGATTCTGCCTTAATTACTGGATTTGTGGATCCTCATGGACCATGCTGACCACAACAACCTGTTTGTCCATATCCCATAGCAGCATTTTCTGTGGAAACAGTAAGTCTGCTCTTAAATTTTCCTTACTTTGAGTCAGCATCTCCTTCCAAATCCCCTTTCTTCCTTTATTTTCCTCTCCAAAATCCAACCTTTTGCCCTGAGGTTTCTCCTGTTTAGTCTTGGCCAAAGAACAATTCCCTTTGTGTTGGCAGTCAGATCTTTTAATTAAGAATTGATTCCATCTTGAGCTCCCTAGATGGGGAGAGAAAAAGCTTTTTTCACCAAGCAAAGCTTTTTCCAAAGGATTTTTTCCAGTAGGGGACAACACAAACAGGCTTTGTTTCCTTTGATATGTGACTGTCCTTGAGGAATGTAGCTTTGGAGGGCATTGGGATCTGAGGGATGAGAAATGAGGCTTTCAAAAAACGCTCTGTAAATTTCCCTTTTTTCATTTGGTTTGTGTATTTTGTGTATTCCAGTGATTTGGAATGAGGTCCCTTTTGAGGAAGACTAGGCTTTTCTAAGGATAGTGCATCAACTTCTGTGGGAAGGAGCCTGGGTTTTATTGTGGAATGCCAGATACTTTTCCTGACCTTTACAATATGTTGCAGTAGCCTGGAATATTTGGAATTAGTGTTTAGTGTGGTGATTGCTGCTTGGGATCAGGGTATTCCTAGGAAGATAAGATGGATGATACTGTGGATGTAGTACCACATCCAAGGAAAAAAATTCTTCCTTGTGAGAGTAGTGAGGCCCCGGAATGGTTTTCCCAGAGCAGCTGTGACTACTCCATCTCTGGAAATGTCCAAGGCTGGATGGGGCTTGGAGCAATCTGGGATAGTGGGAGCTATCCCTGCCCATGGAAGGGGATGGAACTGGATGAGCTTTGTGGTCCCTTCCATCCCAAACCGTTCCAGAATTCTGTGGTGATTTTTCCAAAGCAAATCTGAGCTCCACAGCTTGCAAAAATAAATTCAAACCAACCCCAGAATTATCTTCTCTGTGGGGAATTTTGAGATCCCAGAAAGCTGAGTGAAGGCCTTTCTCCCTTGGCTGGGTTTTTCCCTCCAGGCCTGCAGCATTTATGGAGAGCTTGTTCCTGCTGTTCATGGGTTTTCCCTCTGGAAAGGGAATGTTAACAGCTGTTAACAAGCAAGCGCTGTGGGCTATGATGTGAAAAACAAACATCAAATGTGACTATTCACTGCTCAAACAATTGTTTCCAAAGGATGTATTCCCAACTTCTCCCTCTTGCTGAAAGAAATCCTTTCCAAGAAATAGATGAAGAAGTTCTCTGCCTGGCTGGATTGTGTCCCACAGTGGTTTTCCCTTTTCCAGTGGCATCCTGGTGTGTGTGGGCTGGGAAGAAAGAACCCAATAGAAGGCTTGGCTCGTTGTGCCAAGGCTTTTCCAAGGAACTTTGAAGCTTCTACTGAACATGTGGAAGTTTGGTGTTAGGAGGAAGGATTTTGGGAAACGATGGAGGGAAAATAGCTCAGACTACACTTGGCTGTTGAACCCCACCAGGGAAATTCTGGAGTTCTTTAGAATCTGGGGGAGCAAAGCCCTGCTGCCACTCATATTCCCATTCCTCTTCCAAAAGGTTATGGAGAACTGTTTTCAGATACTCAGGTAGGAGCTGATGGATCCCTATGGGATCTGCTCCTTCCATTTCAAGCAAATATTCCTTTGCCAGCATCTTTTCCTTCCAGGTGCAATGCACTTTCTGTGCTTGGGCTTATCCTGATGGGATACCCTGCCAGAAATGGAGTGGTGTTTTGTTTTGGATTGCTCTGACCTGGATCAAATCTGTGTTTCCCTAAAAAAAAAAAAAAAGAGGAGCTGTGGACTTCAGAGAGCTTGGCACTCTGGCACAGAATCAGTCCCTACTTCCTTGGCAGGGGCATGGTACACAATGATCCTAAAAGTCCCTTCCAACCCAAAGCATTCCATGATTCTGGAAAATCGCGTGTCTGAAATGCTCGGGGTCTCTTGTGCCATTCCCACTCCCTCATCCTGTGGTAGATTTTTTTCCTCCTGGGTGGTTGCACATCTTGGCACATGGAACAGCTGGCAGATTGCAACAGGAACTTCATTTCATGCATCCCATTCAGGCAGGATACCAAGTGTCCAAGCACAGTGCTTGATACTGTGGATTTGCACTTCTCTGGAGCGTATCCAGTCAAAGGAGCAGAGCTGGAGAAGGAGCTGGAGTACCAGGAGTGGTTGAGGTAGCTGAGGGGGCTCAGTCTGGGGAAAAGGAGGGTTGGGGGAACCTTATTTCATTTTTCCAGGGACAGTACAAGCTGTGCCACTCCATGTTGGATCCTATGCCATGTTCTGCCTCTCCTCACATTCCTGCTCTCCCCTTTATTCCCAGACATCGCTTGGAAGAGGGACAAGCCAGCAGCTGGACACGCAGGCTCAAAGTGTTCCTTTGCTGCACACGGACAAAGGACTCGCAATCGGTAGGTACCAAAAATTCCTGTTGGGAATCAACATACCAGTGGGAGAAATCCCTGTTTTCCCTCAGGTTAGGGTCACATTTAGCAGCACTTTGTGGGCAGCTCCCATTTCCCTTTATTACCCCCTTCCTGAGCATTTTCTCCTGTTGTTTCCATCAGTCTCACTCTCTTAAGGAGGAGAATTTGGAAATGGGAAAACAAAAACCTGGAAGAAGCACCAAAATCCTTCTGAATTTCTTGATGGTCAAAAACTACTCTTTAATCCATAGATCCATGTGAAGATCATTGGGAATTTTCATGTGCTGCATTTGGGATTTTCCCTTGCTATTCTCTAACAGGGAAGGGTAAAGGCCTTGAAATTCCTTCCCCAAAAGTTATCATTCAATTGTCCTTAGAATCACTGAGAGCGAGTTGGTGCCTGGGGGTGGGATTCACCAGCATTCCTGAGAACCTGCTGGAGAAGCAAGTCAAACTTTTGCACTGGAAAACTTTGCTTTTGATTAAACTAATTTGGTTAGAATTCTGAGGATTTGAGAACTCTTGAAGGAGCCAACAGAACCAGGGAATTGTTCCCAAAGGTAGGAGAAAGTCATAAAAATCAGGAGATTTGTGGACTCGCAGACACTGAGTTCTGAATTAGTTGCAACCTCCCAGGGAAAAAGCTGGGATTTATCAAGGACATTCCAACAAAACCAGCAGTGGCCAAAAAATCCACCCAGACATTTAACTCCAGTTAGAAGGGCACGGAAAATCACAGGGAAAACACCAAGGGACCAACCACAGCTGCCGTGTCCTCACTAAATATAGCCCAGAGTTCGTGCTCCAAAAGGATGCAGCGGGAAAAGGAGCACATTGGAAGGGAGGTGAACGTGGAGAGGAAGAGAAATGAGACTAGGATTGAAAGCTCCAAAGGGAAAATGGAAAAATAAAGGAGAGTCACGTTTGTTTTTCCCAGGTGATGGATTGAATTAACAGCATTTCTTAGGGAGTGCTGTGGAATTATCCACAGGTGCAGCGTCCAGAGTGTGGAAGGCTGCAGGAATTGTCACAGCCCTTGTGCAGAAATCCAGCACTGTGTCCTGGTATGCTGCCCCTCCCAGGATCCCTTTCCCTGACTGAAATGCCACCATGTTCCCCAGGAATGTCCCTCTGGGAAGTTCAAGCCCAGGCCTGCCAGCTCCCAGCTTATCTGCTGGGGAAATCCATCTGAAAATCCATCTGGAAAACTGAAACCAAAGGAGCTTTGTGCCCTGGCAGCTCCCACAGCAGCTTTTCCTTGGTGCTCCAGAGCAGAGGCACTTTCCTTTTCCCTGAGAGCACATCCAGGTCACCTTGCCCAGGTGCTGGAGACTCCTGTCCTGAGGGCACAGCACAGATGCTGCATCCTGGGAGAGAGAGCCCTGACAGGCACCTGAATGCCCTGAAAAACTCCCATTTTATTCAGGATTGCAAAGCATTCCAAATACTTCAAGTTCTTTTTAACAAACTTTCCATTCTGCAGTGACTGTTTCTCTTTTTTTTTTTAAGCTTGAAATAAAAGTGAATTCCAGATGCCTCACATTCCTCATGCTGTTGAATTTCCACTTTACATGCAGCTTTTGAGCAATTTCCAGCCTCTTTTCTCTGCAGGAGCAAGCCCTGACATTGTGTCCTGGCATGGCAGCGTGTGGAATGAATGAGCATGTAATGGATCAGAAATGAATCCATTGCTGCCCATCCCAGACACCATGGAAAAAAAAAAAGCAGAGGATCGTTGTCCTCTGGGCTGGAAAAGTGTTTTATGGGATGGAGATGGCTTTGGGGAAAGGATCTGGGGTGAAGTCTGAAGCCTCAGAGCCTTCAGGGTTTGTAGCAGAGCACTCCAGGTGGACAAACAGGAATAATGTCAGGTGTTCCCAAAAAAAGCTGTTCCTTTGGAGCGGAAAATACGCATTGAACTTCCATCAGGGCCCTTTTTGTCGGAGCATCCAGGGCTGTAGCTGCCACTTTGGATTAATGAGTGTTTGTCCTGTTTCCTTTGGAGGCTCTTGGCATTTCTTGTGAGCTCACAGGAGCCGTGCTAGGATTGATGAGGTCAGGATTTTCAAGGATACTGCGGTTGGAATGCCATTGGCTTTCCAAAGGCACTGCTGGCACAGAGAATTGGCACCTGGAGCCCCAGTTCTTAATGGGGATTTCACTGGCTTTTGTAGGGAAGTGAAAAATGACAGAAAGTCATCCCACACGCCAGGAGTTTGGCAGGGATAAAAGGATGTAGGTCATTCCTGCAGGGAAAAGAAGGGATTTACTGTCTTGATGGTCAAAGAAGGGAGAGGAGAAATCCCGTTCTGGAGTGCTCAGGGTTTCCACAACACTCTGGTCTTGTGGGCTTTGATGCTGGATAAAGGATACTCTGAAAACACGGGATAAAGGTTCAGGGTAAGGCTGTGATCATCCTAGTAGCAAGAGTTTTCGATGGCAGGAGTCAAATATGGACCGTTGGTGGGTAGAGCTCTGCGTTTTGTTGCTCCAGCCTGTGGATCATCCTTGTCCATAGGCTGGGGTAATGACAGGTCAGCACTGACCCACGTTCCAGCCCCTCTCCAGCCTCCCAAAATATTCTCCTGTAAGGTCTTGTGGGTTTTTTTTTCTCGTAGCACAGAGCAAAAAGTGGCAAGAGGACATTTCTCCTCAAAATATCTCTGTCTCTCTGCTCCAGAGCTTTTGCTTGACCCTTCAGGTCTCTTCCATTTCTGTCCCTCCTTTTTTGGGTTTGGTCACCTTCATTCCTGCATTCTGCATTCAGGAATTCTGCATTCAGTGACTCAGTTTTTACTTTCCATGCTTTTTTGCTTGGGTGTCATCCAGAATAAACCTGGAAAAGCCTGGCAATGTGGGCAAAAGGATCCAGGTCTGGGATAAATTTGGGCAAGTTAAATTTGGGCAGAAGGATCCCAGGTCTGGAATAAGTACAGTCAACTTAAATGTGGGCAAAAGGGTCCCAGGTGTGTGGTAAATCTGGGGAAAGGTTCTCAGGTTTGGGTTAAGTTTGGGCAAGAGTATCTCAAGTCTGGGATAAATATGGGAAAAAGGATCCTAAGGCGAAGTTAGAGTTGAAGAGACTGTTAAATAGGACAAAATTAGTGGTTTTTCCTCATGGAATGGCTTTTATTCTGCTTTAGAGGAGAAAGGATGACTCCAAGGTTGCAGTGGATTGGGATTTGCTTGGTTTTCATCCCATTTTCTCTGATTTATTTAATAGAGTCAAAACCATTCCCTTTCCCTCCCTTTGTCCTCTGTGAGCTGTTCGGATGTCAGGGTACCCACACATGGCACAAATCCAGCCCCCGAATGGGACTGTGGAAAACAAACAAGAGACAATAATCATGTGATTAGTCCAGATCTGGCATTCCCTGCAGGAATCTCATGGCTGTTTTGGAGGCAGAGCTCCAGAAACTAGTCCAGTTCTCATTTTGTGTCCTGTGTTGAGGCTTCCCACACCCAAACTCCTCCTCGTCCTCCAACCCCTCTCCTCCCTGGATTTTTCAGGACGCCTACTCCGAGATCGCCTACCTTTTTGCAGAATTTTTCCGAGACCTGGACATCGTCCCCTCCGACATCATCGCGGGGCTGGTTCTCCTGCGGCAGCGGCAGCGGGCCAAGCGCAACGCTGTGCTGGATGAGGTGGGAAAACCTGGGAATCTTGCCTTCCCAGCTGCTCTGGGATTCCCTGGGAAACAGCTGTGTAGCCCTGCCCACCTCATTTCTGGGCTGTTCTTGCTCGCTGAGGTGAGAAAGAAAAATAATGGGGGCTTCAGCAGCTTTTCTTGAGTTTTTCCTTGTGGTTTTTCCCTCTTAAAGGGCTCAGCTGGTGCTGAGTCAAGTCTGGAATCTGGAATGATCTTCTCCAGGCAAGTGATATGGGGGGGCTGCTCTCGATCCCAAAAGGGCCTCCAAGGGGGTTTCATAGGTACTTGGAAATGAATGGGAAGATTATTCCCACTGTGCAGTGATGTGGAGAAGACTCTAGCAATCTGCAGGGGGAAAAATTTCTAAATTTCCAAGCTGCTGTTGAGGCTTGCAGATTGTCATGCCAGTAGGAAATAGATTTATTTTATTGGGGATTTTCTCTTGATTTGGGATTCAGGCTACAGAAGGAAAAATTCCCAGATTTCCAAGCTGCTGTACAGATTGCCAACCCAGTAGGAAATTGATTTATTTTAATGTTTTTTTCCCCGTTGAGTTGGGATTCAAATCAGGCAGGAATAAAACAATCAGAAGTATTTAAGGAGCCTGGTTGGAATATTTGGGAGTGGATTTTTGTCTTGCTGTCACACAGAGGAAATTTTCTGTGTATTTGTAACTTCCAGGCAAACAATGACATTTTAGCTTTCCTGTCTGGAATGCCAGTGACCAGGAACACCAAATACCTGGATCTGAAGAATGCGGTAAGTCCCTGGGATGTGGGATCCTCCAAACCCACCTGTGATCCTTATTTTCTTTTCCTCACTGGCTTCTCTTATGCCTTTCTGCCTGTCTTTGAAATAATCCAAGAAATTCCGTGAGAATGGAATAAAGCCTCTGGAGGCTTGACGAGGTGATATTGCTGCAAGAGAGTCAGCACTGTGATCCCTGATTTATCCCTGATTGTGATTTATCCCTGACTGTGGTTTTCATGCCCAATTTTCTCGCCTATTTTCCCGCCAAATTTCCACCCCCTCATTTTCCCCCTGCCTTTTCCCCCCTCAGCTCTTCCTCTGATTTCTCCCTGATGTTTCCCTGATTTTCCCCTCTGGTTATCCTGCCATGTTTAACTCCAACCCCTAATCCAGCTCGCCAGGATGAGAGAGGTTTTATCGGATGCAACAGCAGCACATGGCCCTAAATTGGCTTTGTGGCCCTCTCCAGGCATCCTCTGGCCTGCTGGAAAGGGGATATTTGGGCAGCTCATTTCCAAATCTGCAGGAAACAGCTTCCTTGGCAGCATTGTGGGATACCCAGAGAATTCCTCAGGAAATCAGGCAGAGAAATCTTTGGGAGGGGGTGGCTCTTGCTTGGCATCCCCACTTTGCTCCCCTCAGTCACCGCAGCGCAGGTGGGAGGGGGGGCTGGTGCTTGGCATGTGCATAACTATGGAAAAAGGGAATGGGGGGGAGAAATTCCGAGAGATTCCAGGCTCAGGGAGTCCCGTGTCTTCCAGCAAGAGATGCAGCGGTACCGGGAGGTGTGTTACTACATGCTCTTCGCCTTGGCAGCCTATGGGTGGCCCATTTACCTCATGAGGAAGCCCACATGTGGACTCTGTCGCCTGGCCAGATCCTGCTCGTGAGTTCCCACCCTCATCCCTTTTTTTCCTGCCTGGTTTTCCCACACTTAGAAATACCCTTTGCTTTTCCCCACATTTATTTCATGCCCTTGGTGCTTCCTTCTCTGCTTGATTTCTTTTCTGCCTTTTTCTCCTCATGGTTTTTTTTTCCATCTCTCCGGGCTTCATATTCCAAAGGCTTTCTGAATTCTTTCTAGTTCCTTGTACATAAACCAGCCTGTCCTATGCTCCATCCTCCCTGGAGCATGGAACAGCCAGTGGAGAGAACTCACCTGGCACAACACCAAGTCCAAAAAGAGCTTCTTGGAGCTCAGAAATCAGGGAGTTGACATTTGGGTCCTGATTAAAAGACCTCCAAGATTTGCCTGGCTTGGGCTGTGCTCCCTCAGATTATTTGGATTTTTCCAGCTCAGGATTTTTGCCCCGGTGCGAGGGTTTGTTTCCAGCTGCCAGAATTCTGTCACTGGATTCAGTTTGGAGATGAGCTTTTGGCCCTTCCTGGGCTATTGGGAGGAATGTGATTCCTTGGAAATACTTTTATTTGTGAGAGAGAAAGAAGGAAAATCAATCTGTGCTTCTCTTTTTATTTTGAGATTATTCTAAACGCGTTTTTTTCCTATAAATAAACCTGGAGCTTGGTCAGTGTTGGCTTTTCTATGCTGAAGCACTGGAAAAGTGCGCTTCCAAGGATAGTATCCTTTGAGGAGCCATCCTACTATCCTGGGATGCCTTGGCAACTGGCTGCATTGTAGCTCTCTCTGGTGCTCGAAAGGAAAACTGCACCTGATCCCAGATTTTGAGGCTGTTCCATGGTTTTATCTTTCACTTGGCACTCGCTGCCAGTGGGATGAGGTTTGGAGTTTTGGAGGAAAGAAGCGCCTAGAGGAAAGGAATGACACTCTGAATGGAGCCTTTTTTCCTCAAAGCTGTGCTTCCCTGCTTCCCTCCTGCAGGTGTTGCTGCCTGTGCCCATCACGCCCACGCTATGCTCCCGGTGTCACCATTGAGGAGGACAATTGCTGTGGCTGCAACGCCATCGCTATCCGCCGCCACTTCCTGGATGAGAACATGACCTCCGTGGACATTGTCTACACTTCCTGCCACGATGCTGTAAGGAACATCCCAGACCTTCACCCTCTTGGATTTTGTGTCCAAGATTCCCCTAATTAGGGTTTTTTTCCTTTTCAAAGTCCTGTGCCAGAGTTAGAAAGAAGAGTGGATCTCACAGTTCGGTCTTGAAAGGTGTTTATTAAGTTATTTATCTGAATGTCATAACACCAGGCTTAGCATACTGAAAGAGACTGCCAAGAGCATGAGGCCTGGTGTCCAAGGTCTCTTAAAGATTTCTAACCCAATTAACTATTGAAATGTACTATATTTATAATTTTGTACCAATAATTACTACTAATTCTAAACACGTAACTCTCTACGTCATCTACATTTTACCAATGTCTTTGTGCCACCATCACAGCAGAAGATGGAGTTGAAGAAGAAGAAGAAGAATTTAGGACACTACTCAAAATTCTCCATCTTGCCTCTATCTACTTCCATTCTAAAAACTCAAAACTACAAATTTTCACCGTGTGACAAACTAAACTACTATCTAATTTAAATTTTTGTTATTCTCTTTTAATCCATAAATGTTGGCAGTTTTTCCCATGGGCTAAGGTCAAAGGCAGTGCTTTCCTGGGGTCCCTGCAGGAGTCCTGGACCCCCCAGGGCAGTTTGAGGGGTTTTCCTCCTGCCCTGGATTCCAACACATCCCAGTGGGATTTGCCCCTTCTGGCTGTAGTGCGACAAAGAAGGGAAATTACACCCTTTTCTCTCCCATTTCCATCAAGAAATTCTGTCATTTGGACACAAATCCTGTTGTGCACTCTGCCCCCTTTTCCCTTAGGATAATCCAATGGGAATGTCTCTCCTGATCTTTTCCAGGTTTATGAAACCCCTTTCTATGTGGCTGTGGACCATGACAAGAAGAAGGTGGTCATCAGCATCCGGGGAACTCTGTCCCCAAAAGTAAGTGGGATGTGCGGTGGCCTCTCTGGTGGGCATTCTAGAGAGTTGGAGCCTTTCCTGGTTTGGAATCCTGACCTGGATTTGACTCACCTGAAGCAAGGTGACTGCTTTTCTTCCAGGATGCCCTGACGGATCTAACGGGGGATGCAGAGCGCCTGCCGGTTGAGGGGCACCATGGAACGTGGCTGGGACACAAGGTGGGGAAAACAAAGGGAAAACGATCCCAAACCAAAACCAAACCCCAAACCCCATGGACTTTTCTAATTATTTCACTTTTTTAATTATAACCCCCCAAATAGTCTTAATTACTTGAAAAAGAAGTTACAGAAAAGGCTTTGAGCAGTTAAATAATTAGTGGGAACAGTTAAAATCGCTGGGCATGTAATTAAAAACTCCGTACAATTAGAGAATTACAAATTCGGAAAGGCATCGTGGAGACCCACAATGAAATTCCTGGAGCCACTCAAACGACTTTTTCTTCCAACGACCTTTAAGGAATTTTCAATCAAAGCCTGAGAATGTGCTTAAAATTCTGCTGGGATGGGAACATCCTCAAAGGATACTAGCAGGACTCGGATCCGTGAAATTAGATGGATGCTCTGTGTCTGAGCAGCTTTGGGCTGGCTAAATCCATTTATTCCAGAGCTGACCTTTGCCCCTGTCTGGCAAAGGAACAACGTGCTGTGTTTTTAAGATGATCAGGAATTTGGCAGCTTCCACAGCTGCAGTGCCAGGTTGGGTAAGGAAAATCCAGAGTGAAGGTTGGAAGGAACAGAGCAGTTGCTGGAAGTGCTGCTGGAGGAGATGAGGTGTTGCTTAAGGTGGGATGTGGAGCTTGAAAGCCATGAGTTGGGAACTCCAGCTTGCCTCATGGTGTCCTGCTGGAATACCAAACATCTTTCCTCTGCTTTAGGAAATAAAACCATGGTATCCTGGGATGGTTTGGGTTGGAAGAGACTCTAAAGTTCCTCTTCCAACCCCTGTCACGGGCTGGGACACCTTGAAGGATGGATCTTGGAGCAACTTGGATTAGCAGAAGGTGTCCCTGCTCATGGGACTGGGATGGACTTTTAGGTCCCTTCCAATCCAAACCATTCCAGAATTCCATGATTCAATGAATAGCCAGGAATAGATCCTTGCAGAAATTGGCTTTGCTTTTGATCTTTATATGAAAATATTCCTCTACTGGTGACTTCCATGAAACATTATCAGTTTATTCCCTTTGTTCAGACAGAGCTTTTATTTGTCCTTTGTCTTATTTCTTTTTTGGGATTGGTGCCCAGAGAGAAATATTCACTTTCTCTGGAAGTATTATCAATATTAATCTGCAGACAATAATGTGCTGTTGATTCCTGAGGGAAAACTAAGGGAGATAATGGAATTTTAAATGCATTTTTAATGTCCAGGAGTCAAGTTTAATATCCAAACAAATCCAGTGTCTCACTTACACATTTAATTTGGAGACAAGGACTTGGCTATGTGGGAGCTTTCCCAGGATTTGTTTGAATTGGGGTGTTTTCCTGCTGATTCTCTCCCACCCATACCCGGGCGTGATCATCAGCCATTCTAAAATTCCAAGTCTTGATGTTCACATTAATTTTTTTATCACTCCACAGCTCCAATGTCACAATTTAAAAAAATGTTTATCAGAGCTCTGAGCTATTCTGGATCAAAAAATAGAGCTGGAACTAAAGTTTAGGGATTAGAATGCACCCCCCCCCCAAAAAAAAAAAAAAAAAGGGGAGGGGGATTATAAAGAAGACTCCAACTTCACTATTTTTGCAATAAAATCCACTGTTTTTATAACAAAGTTAATTTAAAGAATAATCCTGAGCTAAAGAGGTGAATCCAGATTTAATTGTTGAACTCCCAAGACAAAAATAGTGAAAATAGGATGTTAGGGAGCTTTTTTTCCTGGTGTTGAGTTAACCAGGAGGATAACAGGGAGCTGCTGGACAGTCTTGGAAGCTCAGCCACGATCCCAGGTTGTTAGAACATCCAGTAATGAGAATTTTCAACATTTTTCTCTTAGAAATAGACCCTTCTGAGCGTTTTCCCCCAAAATATGAAATATCCCAGGGCAGTTTTGCGCCTTTGGGATGCAAAACAGTGCAAAATATTTCCATTCCTTTTCCCTGAATCCTTAACCATTTGGTTATTTACATGTGAACTTCCAAAATTAAGCACAAATAGTTTTATTAACTTGAAATTGGATTTGTTTCCCAGAGAATTTACGGATGCTGCATCCCTGGAAGCGTCCAAGACCAGATCTGATAGGGCTTGGAGCAACCTGGACTAATGGAACATGTCCTTGTCCATGGAATGGGATGATCCTTAAGGTCCCTTTCAACCCAAACCAGGATTCCATGAAGTTTTGGGAATTTTTCCAATGGAAAATCTAAATGGAAGTTTGCAATCTCATTCCATAATAATTAAAATCCCTGTCTTCATTAGGATATAATTAGCAAAAACATGTCCCAAAGGCTGACTAACATCCCAGCAGTGACATCACTGTGGATTTGGGTCACACTCTCTAAAAATAGAATCCCAAATTCGCGGTGGGAATTTAGATCAGAGGCCTGCTGCTCACTCCTCATTAGGGATTGGGAATGGAGACTCTTCTGGAAGCTGGGGAAGCTGCTTCAAGCTGGGATAAGGGACAACCACTGTGGTGCTTTTTGGTTGTGGTAGTATCCCATATACCTCATTTCCAAAGGCACTTTGGATACTGAGGACCTAGAAAACTCCATTTTTTTTGCTTTCTTTTCCTCACTGGCTTCTCTTTTGCCTTTCTGCCCCTCTTTGAAATGATCCATAAGATCTTATGGAAGAAATTCCATGAGAACGGAATAAAACTTGATATCTGGAGGATTTTCTACCCAATTTTCCCACCAAATTTCCACCCTCTCATTTTCCCCCTGACATTTTCCCCCTCAGCTCTTTCTCTGATTTACCTCTGACTTCTCCCTGATGTTTCCCTGATTTTCCCCTCTGACTGTCCTGCAGTGTTTAACTCCAATCCCCAGTCCAGCTCTTTGGGATAACTGAGGTTTTATATATTATTATTTTTTTTTCTTTACTTTTGGAGCCAGGAATCCTTTTATATCTCCGAGATGGAGAGTGAGCCCCAGTAATGTTCCCATTGTACTTACACCATTTTAAGACAGGGATTTAAGGAAAACAGCCAAGGAGATGGTTTTCCCCCATTTTTTGGAGGTCAGGCTCACTTCCCACTGAATTAAACTGTAGCATCAGCAGGAATTTATGCAACAAACCAAATTCCAGTTGCTTGTTTATATCTGCACTTGGAATTGGATCAACTACATTTGGAATCACCACACAGATAGAGAAACACTCCTCAGCAGAGAGGAGGAATGTTTAGACCCAGATATGATCTTTCCCATATTCCAGCACTTCTTGACTTCTAGGAAATAAAAACCTTTATTAATTTGGGATGAATGTCCTCTGACAGCCAAATTCTCTTAATATTGATGGCTGGAGAGGGCAGGAACTAATTCCTAGTGCTGCCACTTTTCTCTTTGGCGTTTGTATTGTTTTCTCTATTAAAATAATTCACTTTTATTCCCAGATTTAAATTGAAAATTCCTTCCCAGATTTATCTGCAATAGGATAATTTGGCTTTAAAAACACCAATATTTAGAATACTCAAGTCTATTTCTCTGTTCTGCCCCAGGTCCCAGGGCCTGAAGTACCAAATCCACAATCCTGTGTTTGTTAATTAGATTTGGGGTAGTTTTCCCTCTAAAAGCCTGGGAATAGGTCCTTGGAGTGTTCCTTAATTAAGAACTGCCTTTACTCCCTAAGTACCAAAACTTTGGAAATGAAGAGGGAAATCAGTTCTCCCTCCATCCTGATCCATGCTGAGGAACGTTGCAGAGCTTCCTCACCTTCTGGCTGCTGGATGTTGAGATCCCATTTACATCCTGCTGTGTCTTCCTGCAGGGAATGGTGCTATCTGCTGAGTACATCAAGAAGAAGTTGGAGCAGGAGATGGTGCTGTCCCAAGCTTTTGGGCGAGATTTGGTGAGTATGGGTTGCCTCTGGACAAAGGATGAGGTTTCCATGTAAAACTGGAGTTTAAGGGAATCTCTGTGTCCCTGAAACTGTTGTATTCATTTCTCAGCTCTTCCTTTAATTCCTGTCCCTCTGGATTTCCAGCTAGTTACTCATTCATGGAATAGTTTAGGTTGGAAGGGAACTTAAAGCTCATCCCATTCCACCCCCTGCCATGGGCAGAGAACATTCCACAAGATCAGGTTGCTCCAAGCCCCATCCAGACTTTCTGCAAGGCTTTTTTATTTTGAAACCACCAATACTGCAGAGCTCCTGATTATTTTCCTTTTCCTGAGGCAGGAAGTCCCACGTGGTGGCAATGAAGAACAGGGAGCATTAAAACCAAATCAGCAGGAACTAAATCCCATTTTCATGGAGATTTTCTTCGGAATGCCATTCTGACTGTCCCTGTGGGTACATTCCTGGTGGCAGGGAGATGTCACAGGATTCAAGGGACATGTTGGGAAGCAGCTTACCTTGGTTTATATGTTGGAAGTAGTTGTTGAAGTGCTGCCTTGGGATATTTGGTGGATGGGGGAAGAGATAAACCAGCATCCAGCTTTTTGGGATGGAGCTTCATTCCTCTCTGCCTAAGGGAAGGGAAAATGGGAGTTGTTCCTGTTACTCAGGAGGAATTTTTCCTAGCTTTAGGTCCGTAAGTGCCATCCCAGGTCCCACCAGCCCAGGACCATGTTTCTGACAGTTGCCAAAGACAGATATTCAGAGAAAAGTATCCAGTGAGGTGTAGAGACACTTTGTGTGTGGGCTTGGATATTATCAGGAGGGGCAAAAGGCTCCCATCAAATCCAAAATAATTTAAATAGCTGGTGTGCCTTTTCTTTTTCTTCCCACCTTTTTTCTTTCAGGTAAGTCCCAGTAGGCCAGATGTCGAATTCCAGAGGTGAATGAATTCCAGCCTCCAGTGAGACGCTGGCACAGGTTTCCTAGAAAAGCTATGTCTGCCCCATCCCTGGAAGTGTTCCAGGCCAGGTTGGACAGGACTGGGAGTAACCTGGGCTAGTGGAAGGTGTCCCTGCCCATGGCAGGGGGTGGAATGGAATGATCTCTCCCTTCATTTCTAACCTGAATCATTCCAGGATTCTGTGATAATTCCTTGATTCAGAACAAGCAAGGAGCCATTCAGCTGGAATCTGGAGTGCTTATGTATAGAAACAGACTCCAAGACTGGGGAAAGGGAGAGATTTGGAGGATAAATTCAATTTAATTTCCAGCCTTACCCTTGATTCCTTGTTGTTGCCATGTGTTTTAGGGAAGAGGAACAAAACACTATGGCCTGATTGTGGTTGGGCATTCCCTTGGAGCTGGCACAGCTGCCATCCTGTCCTTCCTGCTGCGTCCCCAGTATCCATCCCTGAAGTGCTTTGCCTATTCCCCCCCAGGTGGGCTGCTCAGGTAGGTGTTGGGTTACACCTGGGATACACTGGATCCTACTTGTGAGGCTCTAGGGAGCAGGGAAATGGACAGGTGGCCTGGAGAACTGAGTGTTTCCTCTGGGATGTAGTTTGGAATTCAAGTTAGCATGGCCGCTTTCCCAGATATTCTGGTTTGTAACTGAATTATCCGTGGCTCTAATTTTAATGGGAAATGGGCACAATTTCCTTACTTTCTGTCCACTCCAACTGAATAGATGGAAATTAGAGAGGTACTTGACCAAATGTAGGTGTCTGCAGCAGCTGATCCAGTTGTTTGGACTTCTTTTCCAAAGACATTGGAATTGGGATGTGATTTCTGTCATTCTGCATCCCGAAATTGGTCACGAGGATTGTTCTGGTTTCTCTTTCTTGGCCATGGGGGAAAACCAGGGAGAGATTAATTGTGAATCCCTCCCATTATAAATGGGAACAGACCTTCTGGTCATGTCATTCCCAAGCAAAGCATCCCATTGGATTGCTGGGAAGTGAGGGAAGGTCTTCCTCATCCTGACAGACACCATGGGGATCCTTGGAATCAGCTACGATTTGTGAGAAGCTTCTTGTGGTAGTTCCTGCATCATATATTCCAGGAGTAGCCAAGGGTTTTAAACCATCCTGCTGCTGGATCTGGATGCTGGCATTCCTTGTAGTATTCCTGGTCTTCTGCAGCCACAGAGCTACAGAGGAGGATATTTCAGGAGAGTTGTACAACCTTCTGCTCCAAACTTCCACTCCTGGATCCCTTGGTAGGTCTTGACTTGTGTCATGTCCAGGATCATCCTTAGGCCAGTGAGGCAGCCTCTGCCTGTGGTAACTGGTTGGAAATATCTCCAGGAAATTCAGAGACGAAATCTTGATTTTCTTTCTTCTTCTTCCGACGTCTTGGACGTCAGGTTGCTGCAGAAAGTTGCCATCTGAATTCTCCCAAATATTGGAGTATTTCATCCTACATTGTAGCCTCAGGAGCATGGGATATCTTCCTTGGGTGTCCCGCCATTCCCAAACTATTGGAAAATGACTATTCCCAGCTATATCCAGAGTCATGTGCAGGGGAATGGTTGGGCCATGGGATTTGGAGATCAAGCTGTTCTTCCACAAGAAGCAAATCCCCAGAGCCTGGAGCAGTTTGGATTTGGGTTTGTGCCCCTTGTTTCCCTGCCACCAAATTGGGAATGAAACACTGTTTGCTTCTTCTTGCTCCTGTTTCTCTTCCAGTGAGGATGCCATGGAGTATTCCAAGGAGTTTGTGACTGCAGTGGTGCTTGGCAAAGATCTGGTGCCCAGGCAAGTGGAGAAGTGTCTGAATTCCATGATGAATGTCTGCTGTTTTGTCCCAAATCATCTGTTTCCTGTCCAAAACACTTGGATCATCTGTCTCCAGCTTCCTCATTTTCCTGTCCTTTTATTGTTCCCTGTTTATCTTCCTGATTCCCTGTGTCACTGTGTTTTTCATGGACATCTCTGTTGGGGGTTTTATGGGCAAATCCCTCCTGTGTGAAAGAAAAGGGGGAATGTCCTACCTCTGGAATCCCTCCTTGTGGTATCTGGAATATCAGGTGTGCCACCTTCCTGGTTTCCTGTGTTATCTTGGCCCTGTCTTAGATGTGCTGCCACCTCATTTGGACCAGTTTGTCCCAAAATCCCTGTTCCATGTCACCTCATCTCTGAACTAGCTCATTCCTTGTGCCTTGGCATTCCTCACCTTCCTCATCTCCTGGAATACGTTCTGCTGAGCAGAGATTCGGAGCAGGAGCCAGGCAACTGGGATTTACCTGGATGCCATGATCCTGTCCATCCTGTCATCTGCTTAGTGGTGTCATTCAGCTCCAGGACACTTTTCCAACTCACCTGTTCTGTGCCATCTTCCATCGTCACCTCCCTCCTTCCCAGTCCACTCATCTTATTCTGGTTTTTGTCCTAGTAATTCCCTGGGGCTTCTCACTCCTGGCTCCTGCTCCACAGCCCACCTCTGAATCCATCTGCCCCATGTTGTATCCTCAGAGTGTCCTTTTAAACACAATGCCTTGTTTTCCTGTGCTCTGTATCCTTCTTGTCCTATTCCCTGCCCACATGTTGTGAACACATTTCCCCCTCTTCCATAATCCATAATTTTCTTCTTTTCCAGACTCACTTCTTCTCCAGAATCACATCTTCATCTCTTCCAGAATCATGTTTTCCTCTTTTCCATGACCACACCTTCTTTTCCAGAGTCACATCTTCCTCTTTTCCATGATCACACCTTCCTCTCTTCCAGGATTGGGCTCTCTCAGCTTGAGGGATTTCGCCGGCAGCTTCTGGATGTTCTCCAAAGAAGCACCAAACCAAAGGTAAGAGGGAGGAACCAACACCTGGAGATGTCTCTGAGCAAGGATGAGGAATTTTAGTGCCCCTAAAGGTGGTTTCCTCCAAGTCTCCTCAGGATCATTATTTATGGAACCAGAGGAATGATGGAAAGAGCTGGAGAGCTCAGTGGGATCATTCCAGCTCACTTGCTGACACTTCACCATCACAGATCCCAAATAACCAAGCAGGGAATCTTCTGTCTGAGCCTCTTTTAAAGTCTGTATTCCAAGAGTGGCTTTTCCTGGCCAGTTAAAACTGGGAACAGTCTGGAAGTACAGCAGCTGCTGTGCTTGTTGGAACATTGAGGTGACATATCCTGATGACCAGGATTAAATGGATTGCTTATGTCTTGGAGAAAGGATGTGGGAAGTTGTCCCTCCCCAGTCTTTACCATTGCATCAAGATGGAAAAAAACCATAAAATATGAAGATTTTTAGGGATAATACATTATGGAATTTACCTAGAGAGGGTGTATAATTGGGTAAGGAAAATCAACTTTCAGAAACATTTGGATCATCTCTGTCTCCAGCTTCCCTGTTTTCCTGTCCTTGTATTGTTCCTTATTTATTCCCAGTGTCACTGTGTTTTACCTGGACACCTCTGGTGTTTCACACATCTTCCTTAGGTAAATCCCTTCTCTGTGAAAGGAAACGGGGAATATCCTGCCTCTGGAATTCTTTAAACCTCTCAAGTCTTATGAAGAAATTCTGGGGTTTTTTTGCTTTTCTCTCCTCAAATCCTCTCTCCTTTCTCTCTCTCTGTGGGAACAGTGGCGGATCATTGTGGGGGCTACCAAGTGCATTCCTAAATCCGAGCTTCCCGAGGAGCCAGAGGAGAACTCTGTGACAAGCAACCGGCTCTGGACACATCCCAGTGACCTGACCATCGCCCTGAGTGCCAGCACCCCCCTATACCCCCCAGGCCGCATCATCCACGTGGTGCACAACCACCCTGCTGAGCAGTGCTGGTGAGTCCTGCATCTCCTGCTGGAATTCTTGCTGGAAAACTCTCCCTAACACGAGGAGAAGGGGTTTTTCTGCTCTGATGTCTCATGGGGCTGGTGGTTGTGTCTGTGCTGGTGGAGTTATGGAATGGTTTGGGTTGGAAGGGACAGCGGACATCGGTGGGCAGGGATGCCTTCCATCAAACCAAGTTGCTCCAAGCCCAGTCCTGCCTGGATTTGAACACTTCCAGGGATGGGGCAGCCACAGCTTCCCTTGGAAATCCATCTCAGTTTTCCAGTCTCACCACCCTCACAGGGAAGATTTCTTCCAATATCTAATCTAAACCAGTGCATGGAATGCTGTAATGGTTTGAGTTGGAAAGGACTTAAGATCACCCATTTCCTTACCCCCTGCCATGGGCAGGGACACCTTCCACTATCCCAGGTTGCACCAAGCCCATCCAACCAGGCCTGGAACACTTCCAGGTATGGGAGAGCCACAGCTTTTCTGGACAGCCTGTGCCAGGGCCTCTGCACCCTCACAGGGGAGGATTTGTTCTCAATATCCCTTCTTAATCCACCACCTTTCAGCTTAAAGCTACTCCCCCTTTTCCCATTATTCCAGGCCTTGTCCAATGTCCTTTTCCTCTTTAGTTAATGATTAGCCCATGGATAATCATGTCCCTGTTGGATAATGCAGGATTTTGGAGCAATATGTATTTTAACAGCTCCTCCCTCCATTTTTCCTCTTTTTCCCCCTCTGCACCCTGCTGTTTTCACACACCAAAACACTGTCCTCGTCTTCCATCCCATTTTCCCTGTTGTCTGGACCTCTTTTCCAGCTGCTGTGAGCAGGAGGATCCCACCTACTTTGCCATCTGGGGGGACAACAAGGCCTTCAACGAGGTGATCATCTCCCCAGCCATGCTGCACGAACACCTCCCCTATGTCGTCATGGAAGGGCTCAACAAGGTAAGGGAGAGAATTGCCATCCCAAAAAACACTGGGACAGGCCGGCCTTGCCCTGGAATGCTGCTGGTTAAATACGCCAGGCCATTTATTTTGGAGAAGAGGAGGAAAGGGGATGCTCCTGGTTAGTCTTGCACAGGATATTGGAGTAGAGTGTGGTGAGGTCTGGGAATGGAATTCCCAGAATCCCAGATGCTCCTGTTTCCAAATCTAATGTCAGAATAACGTGAGGTTGGGTAGTGACGTTTCATTCCAGGAGCTGCCATTAAATTGGAGCCCAGGTGGCATCCAGGGATGTGTCAGGATTAATCCATCTAATCCTTTGCTTCCAGAAGGCTCTGGGAAGAAAGAGGCTAATCCAGCTGTTTGAAAGCCTCCAGTCAGTCTCTGCTGTTCCTGTGCTTTCCTTGGACAGGTCTTGGAGAACTACAACAAGGGGAAAACAGCTCTGCTTTCTGCAGCCAAAGTGATGGTGAGTCCTACGGAAGTGGATCTCACCCCGGAGCTGATATTCCAGAGCCAGCCCTTGCCCAGCTGCCCCTCCGTGCAGATCGTAACTGGAGCCATCCCAGCGGACAGGAGGAACAGCAGTACCAAGTAAGGAGAGATTTTTCATGGACTAATGGCTCCAGGTGTGGCTCCTCTTCCTCTTGGGCTTTGTGATCCATGTTAGTGGGAAAGACAGATCCATGGGCTGCCTTTGTGGGAGTTAAAGCTTCAGGATTTCTTGTGGAATGTCGGGGGGAAAAATCCCTTGTGTTGCTTAGGAGTTTGAGTGCAACAAGGTCAGGAAAAGGTACGGAAGAAACTTCCTTTTTTCTCTTTATCCAGACAGATGGGGTTTTCTCAAGGTAAAACTTGGAGCCAAATTTGGTTTGGGTTGGAAAGGATTTAAGGATCACCCAATTCCAGCCCCTGCCATGGGCGGAGACATCTTCCAGCAGCCCAGGTTGCTCCAACCCCTGTCAAGCCTGGAACACTATCAGGGATAATCCACAGGTTGCTCCAAGCCCCATCCAACCTGGAACACTGTCAGGGATAGTCCACAGCCTCTGGGGGCAGGGGAAAATGATTTAGTGAGACAGGAAAAAAGGGAGAAGGGCAAGAACTGGAGTTTGCACAGGGAAAATCCATTTGTGATATTTCCAGCTGGGAGGATGGAGTGAGATTCCCTGGAATTGTCAGTGCCTCTGGTTGGAGGAGCTCTGTGAGGAATCCGTGGATCCTCTGGCTGTTGTGGAATTCTGCAGCCTCCTGTTCTTGTTGCAGGAGCAAATCCCATTCGGAAATCAGCCTGGAGGGATTCTACGAGACAAAGCCGCTTTCTCCAGTGCAGAAGGACCCTGTGGAGCTGCTTCTCCTGGACACTAAGGAACGTCTCTCCGTGGAGCTCCAGGACCGCCGCGCCCCTCTGGCCACCATGGAGAGCCTCTCGGACAATGAATCCATCTACAGCTTCGATTCCCGGCGCTCCTCCGGTTTCCGGAGCATCCGGGGCTCCCCCAGCCTCCATGCGGTCATGGAGAAGGACGAGACGCACTGCTTTTATATAGACCCCGTTATCCCTGAGGAAAACCCTTCCCTCAGCTCCCGGACAGAGCTGCTGGCTGCTGACAGCCTCTCCAAGCATTCCCAGGAGACGCAGCCCCCGGAAAACGTCCTCAACAGCGGTGGCACCACCCCCCAGCGCCGCTGCAGCGCCGAGGGCACCGGGAGCGATGGGGAGCACACGTCCTCGTCCCCTCGGGAAGAGCCAGCGCTCCACAACGGCCGCCTGGCCGACGTTCCCAGTCCCCAGGTGCTGGAATTCGCTGAGTTTATTGACAGCCTCTTCAACCTGGACAGCAAAAGCAGTTCCTTCCAGGACATTTACTGCATGATGGTGTCGGACAGCTCCAGCGACTTTGCGGAGATTCCCAAATCTGTCAGCGACCAGGAGATCCTGCTGAGGGCACAGTACGAGCCCAACTTGGTCCCAAAGCCCCCGAGGTTGTTTGCGGGCTCAACGGATCCTTCGTCGGGAATCTCCGTGTCACCCTCTTTCCCCCTTAGTTCATCCGGAGAACTCATGGATATCACTCCCACGGGTGTCAGCAGCCAGGAATGCCTGGCCACGGACAAAATCCGGACTTCCACCCCCTCCGGACATGTAACCAGCCCTGCCAAGCAGGACGACCTCATGATTTCGGCCCTTTAGTGCAGGGGAAAGGGGTGGAATGATCCCAGTGGGATAACCCGTGGAGGAGGCTGTCATCAGGCAGTTGGGATCAGAGGAGACAGCTGGAAAAATCCTTTCTGGGGTGACACAGTGGTGGTGTCTGGAGGATGGATTGCACTGGAATCCTGTGCTTGGAGCTGGGAGAAGCTTTGCCCCACGGGGCCTGAGAGGGTCTGAGGCACTAAAGTTCCCTACCTCAGCCTGTCTCATTCCAGAGGCAGATTCCTTGCCCTGGGGCACCTGCTGAGTTTGGGAGTGAGATACCTGGATAGATAGAAGCAGGAGGGGGCCGGGCCAGATCCCTCCCCTCGGGACCGAGCCAGTGGTTTGGGAAATGAGCGGATTGAGACTTTGGGCCCTGTTGCACTACTATGGATCCGGCCCAAGACCCAATTCAGCACACTTCCATGGGGATTGCTTTTGTAGAACGCTCTCGTTTTAAAGCCATTGGGGCTGTATTCCCCCCAAATCCAGTATCCCCTTCCTGGCCAGGCGCAGCAGGAATGGGGCTGGCACCACGGTTTCTCTCCCCCGAGCACTCCTGAGAGGGAAGGACGCTGTTCCCAAGAGCCCAATCCCTCTGCCACGTCCCTCCTTTGGCAGAAAGTTCTCCTGGATATCATCCCCATTACTCCTCAGTTCCCTGGACCCCTCCGAGCTGGCGACATTCCCGTGGGACTGCCAGGATTCTCATCTGGGAGCTGCATGGATGTGGATGGATCAACTGCAAAATGCACCCAGCACTATTTCCCAGGCCCCTGTGGAGTTTGGGAGTCTCTCCTGGATCCCTGGGGGTCCTCACACCACCCATGTGCAGCATCTGCGGATCAGTGCCAGCCTCTGTTGTTGGGAATTCAGGGAAAAGATGGACTTTTTCGCAGTGTTGCAATTTCTTGTATGTTTACAGAGCTGCTGAGCTGGTTGGAAGGTATTTATTAAGGAAATAGGGAGGCTTTCCTGAGGGAAAATACATTGTCATCCTCTCCTTCCCATGCTGTTCCCTCTGGGGACTGAGGGAAGAGAGGATGGGCAGGCAAAATTCCAAGCCCCCTGCTTCCCAAGTGGCTTGGATTTGGAGGTAACGCCTGCCCCCTCTCCTACCCTCTCCCCATCTGCACAATTCCATGTAGGAAAGCTTGAGCAAGTTGTTAGGAAAACTACCTGAGCCTCTGGGCCCAGAGGAGCCTGCTCCACCTCTCCAGGCAGGTTGTCCAATGATGGGAGCAGGAGGAAAACTACCTATCCTAGGAAGTAAAACATTCTTGGGACCTGGAAAAGGCCTTGAATTGCCACAACTCCCCCTCAAAGCTCAGCAGTTACTGATGGCTCTCCCCAGAGCTCCGTCCTCCCTCCCTGGAAAAGAAATTCCTGGGTTTAACTTCCTTAGAATCCTGTGGTTGCTCCCTTTTCCCTCCTCCTTAGCAGTGCTATTTCTATTGTGGGAGGACACTGTGCTTTCCAGGAGCTCAGCTCCTGGCAAATCCAGGCTTCCTGTTCTCCATGTGGGCTCTGGTAGCCCTGGGATGGGTCAGAGCTGTGCTTCCCAGGAGCCAGTGGGATCTGGTGCCATCAAGGAGCACTTTATAACCAGTGTGCATTGATGTAAATAACCCTGGGTGCATGGAATTCCACTGGGTTCTGGGTCCAAGTGCTGATATCCTGCTCCATACAGCATGGGATGCTCAAGCCCCTGCTCCTTACCCATTTCAGAGCCTTCAGAAGTGCTTCAAATGGCCAGAAAAACATTATCCCTGTGGTTTAAGGTTCCAAAGATGACCTTTCCCTGAGTGGAATCAGAGGGAGGAAGCTTCTCTGGATTCAGAGGGATTTGGAGAAGGAAAAATCCTTTTAATCTGAACAACCAGTTCTTTTTGGTTCTGTAGGTCCTTAAGAAAGTAGCAGGGAGCAGGTGGTTTGGGAGCCCAGCACAGGGTAAGGAGGAATTCCTGCACTCAGGAAACACTACCGAGGTGATTTTTTGGGAATACGCACAAAAGTCTGGGAAGGTTTGAGGGGAAAAGGGGAGCTGAAGGGCAGGGAGGCTGGAGCTAGCAGGCTAGCTCCCCTCCTGGCCCAGGAGTCGGGATAAGGAGCTCATTCATGCCCTTTTTCCCAATAGGAGTTAACCCTTAGCACTAAGGCAGAGCTTGGGATCTGCAATGCACTTTAAAACACTAAAGAAAAAGATCATCTCTGTCCCTGGGAGCAATGTGGATACCTGGGGTTAGATGGAACTACTGGTGGGAGGTGCCTCCAGGTGAGGAAAAGTGGGATGTCTCCCTCCTAAAACGATTCCAGTGGGAACGTGCTGATGGCTCACTAAATGTTGCACTAGAAAGTCCCTTCCCTGATGTTCCTCTGCCATGTCCTGGAAGACTCATTCCTGTTTCCGTCTCTGTGCCATTGGAACTGTATCGAATGGGAATGGCCTTCCCTTGCCCTGACAGGAAGCACTCTGGAATGCTGCGGGTTTTTTTGCTCTGTGATGACTGGGTTTTGGAAAAGCCTGGAAATACGTAATTCCCAGGAGCTGGGCCTGCCACAGGCCAAGGTGTAAAGGCACAAAAGAGCCCCTCAAAAGTTCTCATTGTATACCATCATGGATAATTCCTGTTTTTTATTGACAAACAGATCTGATCCCAGTCCTCCCAAATGAAATCCACGTTCTTGGAATGATTTCTGCTTTAAATGTGTCCGTGTCTTGATCTCCATCACTGTGTCCTGATCCTCCAGCATTCTGTGTCTCCATTCCCATCACTCCTTTGCCATCTGGGCATTTGGAAAGGCTGATCCCCCATTTCCTCCTGGAAAAGCACACCTGGAATGCTAAAATAAATGTTAAAGCTGCAGCTACCTCCTTCATCTGTACTGTACACACTTCCTGCTTTTTCTTCCCGCTCTCCAGTTTTCCGAGTCTCTTGGCTTCTGCTTCTTCAGCTTTGTGCCTTCTGATCTTCAGATATTCCAACAGGATGTTCCACCCTGTGCAGAGGCAGTGCTGGAAGTGCCTGATACCTCAGACTGGCCAACAGGTCACCTATTCCATGCCTCATCCTTAAAATCCATTCTGATCCTTCTTCCTTGGACTAAGTGACCTTAAAAGGTCCTTTCCAACACAAACTATTCCAAGAGTTTCTTGGTAGAGGAATGGAGCTGAGGCTCTTCTGCACCAGTAAACTGATTTTATTGATGCATTTGTTGCAGCAGTGCCAAAAATTCGGGAAGGATCTTGCAGTGCTGAGGATATATAGGCCCTTTTCCAACATTTATCATTATTCCTTCTCCTTTGGGGCTGCCTTCTCCATTTGGAATATTCATTTCCTCCTAAAACTTCCTTCTTTTCTTTGCTCCCTGTTCCTCTCACCTATTTCAGGAGCCACCTCATCCCTCTCTTCTCTCAGTGGCTCATTCCACATCCTTGGTAGCACATGGGAAAAGCAGTTAAATGGGATTCTTGGAACTTTTTAGGGACTTTTTTCCAAAGCAAACAGGATTTGTAGGAGATATTTTGATCTCTGCAGAGGGCTGGGATGGCAGAGGGTGGGCAGTGTGGATATAGAATTCCAGTGATTCCCACTTGTATTCTTTCAGGATGTTTGATTCCAGGAACAGTTTATGGTCCCAAGCAGGATTGAAGTGGGAAATCTGTTTCCAAGGGCACATAAGAAGGAGGAAAAGCTCCGAGCATGGGGATGCAGGATCGGTACCTAACACATTCTCCATGCACTTTGATGTTTTCCCAGCTTCTGCTGCTCTTTTCCTGCAGGCAGATAATATTATTTCCATGGAACCTCCCACACAGCTTTCATTTACAAATTGGGACATAGGAATAATCAAGTTTACTCCTGGCAGTGGGAATTAGGTGGGATTAATTATTGCTGGAATGGGTGTGTTTGGATTTGTGTTTTGAGGCTGTATCCAAGAACCTCCATTGAATTTCCATAGGCAGCAGAGCCCTTCTGTGTTTGCCTTGGGAATTGCTGGACTGGAGCTCCCCTCCATGCTGGGTTTATCCTTATCCATTCTAGGATATTCTTACCTTGGCAGTAGGACATTCTGGCTTTGCAGGGTGGGAGCAGGAATATTTAATTCCCATGGGTTTAGGGATAGTGGTTGTAACGGCAGCCTTTGAAGAACATCCAAACATTGCCCGGAGAGGTGTGGATTCTTCATTCTGGGAAATATTCCAGGCCAGGTTGGATAGGGCTTGCAACAACCTGGGCTAGGGAAAAATGTCCCTGCCCATGGCAGCGGGTGGGAGCTTCCAAATGATTCTGGAATTCTGTGATTCCCTGCTTGCAGTGTTATGGTGCTGCAGGAAAGGGAAGATTAGAATTCCAGCAGCACCTCTGCATGGATTGGTCTGCTGGGAAATTCCTCTGAAGGAAGCAGTTGGAAAGCACTGCCCAGAATTGAGCTCGTTGCTTTGTTCTCAGAGCCTGTGCAGTGCTGATTTTTGGAAAGAGCTGCTGGATTTTGGGAAGAGCCTCATTTCTTGTGCCAAAGCTCCCTCCCATGGCTCCTGCGTGGAGGAGGCAATGCTGCATGGATCCTGCTGGAGGCAAGCACTGCCCATCCTTGACAGCTGTGGGAAGAAGGAGAGGAGGGAATATTGTAGCTGGAAGCTGGAATTCAGTCTGGGAGTCCTTTGCTGTCCAGTCAGATCTACAGGGGAGTTACGGAATGAGAGAGAGATGGGAAGGGGCTGGATCAGTAGCCACTGATGTCCTTCCCTTTCTTTCAACTCCAAGGAGCTGCTTAAGGGCTGGAAATTCCAAACAGCCAAGGATTAGGCCAATTCCTTGCTTTGTCATAGGGAATCATCATCAGCCTCCAAACTCTCTTAATTGTCTCCATTCCCATTGTTTTTTCCATGTTTTTGGAGTTCATACCTGTTGTGCCTTCATTCTCCCTGGCTTCAGGTCCCAGATTTCTGGGATCAGACATCTCCCACCTTCCTTTCCTATTTCTCTGGGAGGACAGAAGTGTGGCCAAGGCCTGGTACGAGCTGCCCTTGCTCCTGAGCTCTCCCATTCTGCCTCAGCCAGGACTTCCCACATCTTCCCACTTTTCCCTGCTGCCTGAGATTGTATCCAAGTGCCAAAAGCAAATCCTGACCTGAGGCAGGCGATTTCCTCCAACCCATACCACGTTTCTCCCTGGCTCTGGAGCAGCCCCCTTCCAAAGGTACTCTCCCTGGAAATTTTTCCTGCTTTCCTTGTTGTGTCCTGTCCCTCTGACATCATTGTGTCACACCATGCTCCGTGTCCCGACTTTCCCACCTTCCCACCACACCTGTGGGATGAGGAGAACCTCTCCCTGTCTTCACCTCTTGATTCCTGAAAATCCTTGCAGCACAGGAACAAGCCTTGACCTTGGTTTTTCTTTAGATTCCACTTCCCTGCTTTCCATCCCGGGCTTGTTGCAGTTCCAATGGCTCAGAGTCAGAAGGTCCCGGGTGGGGGTGGCATGGGCCTGTCCTGCTGGGATGTTCAATTTTGGAAGTTTGTGTGCAAAGGCATCCCGGCAGGGATTTTTCCTAGGACACTGTCACACCCTTTGGGTCCTAACTCCTTTCCCAGCGCTTGGTGGTGGCAAAGTGGCCTCACCTGCATCCCCAGCTTCCCACCTTTCCCTCCACAAGTCCAGGGAATACTCTTGAGCTCCTGAAGTGGCACTGAGCAGAATTCCTAATGGCACAGGGATATTTGGGTGGGCTGTGCCTCCTTGTCTGGAATGTTGGGCCCTACGAGCCCCTTTCCTTTGGCTCTGCCTCTCTGGAAAAGCCCTTCCTGCCTGTCACCTGTGTCCCATCCCATGCTGGGGCAGCTCAGAGCAGGATACCTCTGGATTAATTTTCTGCTGGATCCTAATTGCCTCCTTAGAGCCGAAGCCTTTGGCATTTTTGGGAGAACCAGCCCTTCCAGGGAGCTCTGAGGCACTCCCACTGCTTCTGGCAGGGCCTGGAGCACTTGGATATGCAACTGGGGGGAAAACAGCCCAGCATCCTGCATCCCCATACTCATCCCAGGAATGCTGCCCTCTGAATCCCTGCTCTGAGCTGCCCCAGCATGAAGATTCCAAGGAAACTCAAGCACTCCTCATGTGCCCTTCATTCTTCATGTGACTTTTTTTGTACTTCTGTACGAAAGATCCAAACTAATCCCGCTGTAAAGAAAGATCCGGATGAATTATAATCTAATTCCAGAAACATGGATGTATATAAATTTTCTGTATATTCTATGGCACTCTGTATAAAATGGATGTTGGAAGCATGGCTGGAGTATGTGACTGTTCCCAAAGATGTCCTGGACATGGATGGTTGGGAATTGCCTGAGGTTTCTGCCTTAAAGGGGGGCGAGTGAGTTGGAGAGGTGGGAAGGACACCAGTAATTGGGTGTGTGCCTCTTGGGAAGGATCCAGGTAACCACTGGGGGTTGGTTGTTTCTTCTCCTGCTCTCTCTGCTCTGGATCTCAGCCTTTGGAGTGGGAAAACACTTGGGGGAATGTCCAGAGGTTGTGAATGTGCCATCCCATGGCCAGGTTGGAGCAAGATGGAAGTTGTCCTGGAAGTAGTGGAAGGTGTCCCTGCCCATGGCAGGGATGGAAACTGGATCTTTAAGGTCCCTTCCCACCCAAACTATTCCAGGATTTCATGATCCCTGTCCCTCGAGATGAGTTCTAGAAATCTCTCCTTCTGTGAAGAAGGAAATTAAGGAAGGAACTGGATGCTTTGAGTTAAGTTCAATTCAACCTGTCCTATAAAAAGGAGGATTTTAGTGCAAACAGGGAATATTTTGGGAGTGGATGGGAATGACAGAGATAGAAGAGGAGCATGTGTGCTCTCAGTCAAGGATATATCCCAAATATTCAATCTATTGGATATTCCAGCCTGAACAGGGTGGAGCTCTCCCCTTCAGATGAACATGATGGTGCTGGGATGCTTCTGTGAGCCAGGTGAGTCCAAACTGGGATTTTCCCAGTGTCCCACAGGACATGGCTCTGGAGTTGTAAAGCAGGATCTCACTGCCTGAGAGCTGTTCCTAGCTAAATAATTCCACACAATAAATATTCTGGAAAAGGGAGAAGCTGCATTCAATGGCTTACAGGGTGGGGGAATAAGGGTGGGAGAAGTCCTGGAGCTCACTGACCAGTCAGGAGAAATCCAGGGAGAAAAGGAATGCCTGGAAGTGTGTAATCCTATTAATGGCTGCATGGAATTGTTTTTATGGCTGCTCCTGAAGGGACTATCAGGGAATTAAGAGCTCAAAGGTGGCTGAACTACCGAGTTCCTATAAAAATGCCTATAAAAAGTGCTGGAATGTTGAAGTGCCTGATGTTTTGGGATGGTTTTGTGGGATTTTTTATCCTACCCGGAGCTATATCAGCCTCATAAAAGGATATTGGCTCTTCTGGAAACCCTTCCTCTCCTGGAGAAGGAAAACATCCAACTCTGGCTGCTATCCTTGGATAAACATGGATTAATCCATGTTTAGGAGAGGCTGCTTTAATTCAGTTTTTAAGGATGAAAATATATGGATGTGGACACAGCCGGAGTGGGGGATGCTGCTATAAAACCTATTAAAAGCCTTCCTTAGGGATGTAGTCATGTTTTCCAAAGAGAGTCTCGGGCTGCTGGGTGTGTTGGTGGCCTTAGGAAAAGAATTCCAGCTTATTGAAAAAAGTTATTTCCAGTCCATTGACAAAAAATCCAGAACTACAGAAAAAAATTTTCCAACCATTTTTGAAGTGTTCCCCAGCAAGTAAAGAAAATGAGGGAAAATAATGGGAATACTTAATTAACTAAAGCTGGGATCTAATTGTTAATTAATTCAATGAAAACCAGCATGGCACAAATAGTTCCTCAGGGCTTTTTCCAAGGATACCAGGTTGGATTTCCATTGGAAAAGAGGGAAAGGAAATGGTCATCTGAGGGTGATAGTCCAGATGTAATTCCTGGCCTTTTCCAGCTGCATTTGCATTTTCCTGCCTCCTCAGCAATATCTCCTTGGATTTTCTAGCAATCTGTACTTACTCATCCTTCCCACCACAGAACTTCCTTTGAAAGCTTATCTGAGAGAGTGGACAGGGGTTTTCCATGGAGCCTGGATGTCCTGATTGGGAGCAGGTGGGTGACACTTTCCTGCTCCAGGCCTGGGTTGAGTCCTCACGCTTCCAGCTCCAGAGGTCTCCCGGGATGTTGAGATCTCCCAGGATGTGTGTTCCTCCCTGAGGACAGTCCTTTATTCCTTTATAAATCAACAGAGGTGTTCTCTCCGTCTCGGGAACGAACCCTTTGGAGTTAATGGATAACCAGGAAGGGATTGATCTGCATGGGTCTCCTGCCAGGAGGAGATATTCCCTGGGATAGTGGAAGGTGTCTCTGCCCATGGCAGTGGGTGGAATGAGCTTTGATACTCCTTCCCTCCCAAACCATCTGGGATTTGGGGAATTTGTGCTTGGATTGGAGTGGTTTGTGAGTGGGAGATTGTAAGTGTTCCAGTGTCTCCAACAGCAACACAGCAGCTTCTTTGGCACCTGATCCCACCAGGAGAAATAAATCTTGTATCCATTGGATATCTATGAATCCATGATCCCTGCTTGGCTGAGCCTCGTGAGCTGGATCGATGATTCTGGCGCCTTCCAGAGACTGAGGCGTCCGTGCTCAGAGCAGGTGGAAAAAGGTTAAAAATAGACTCCAAATCCTTCCAGTCGTGCCTGGGAATCTCAGCTTGAGGTTGGGATGGGGTAAGGGAGGGGGAGATTCCTGAATTATTCTTTTGTTGGAAACTGGACTTTGAAATTCGGCGCCGGGGGGAGCCCTGGCCACACCTTTCATGAGTAATAGCCCAAGCAATATTCCTCCACCCCTTCCTGGCTCATGCTCCTGGCAAGCCATGTGGGATAAGGAGAGCAGGGTTTGCAGGGAGCATGACCCAGAGGGGATTGGGAAGGAGGAGAAATGTGGGAAATGTGTAGGGCAGGAGAAAGGAAAACCAAAGAGGGCCTGGGTTTGGATCCACTGGAGCTGCCTCCCTATGGATCAAAGCAATACCTTTGATTTTTTGAAATTCAGAGCTCTTTAGGATCTGTTGTTTTGGGGATCACACAAGTCCATCCCTGGAGTGCTGCATTCCCAGCTCACTGCAGGAAGGGAGCTGGACCATCTCGTATGGATGAAGTTGGCTCCACCCCTTGGTGTGTTTTTCCAGTGGGTCTTTTCCCTTTGATCAGGTCTGGGAAGGGAAAGGGTAGCATTCCTTGGGAGTGGGAGCTGAGCAGGGCTGGGAGGCAGGAGGAAAACTCAGGTGAGAAGGATGTGGAACAGTCACATCTTCATTTAGGCATCAGGGAAGGAGTAAAGATGTAAGGAGCAAGGATTCCTAGGGATATGTCCAGAGGAGGGAATTCCAGGAATGGCAGCCACTCAGTGAGGGCAGAACCCTCAAATTTGAGGATTTGAATCCTTAATGAGCCATTTCCAAAGAGATTTTCCTGTCTGGTAAAGGATGTGTAGCACTCAGGAGGTGTCTCATGGGAAAGTTGGGATGTGGGAATGTTGACATTGTCCCTAAGGAAAGGAAGGAAGCATCCTAATTTTATTGTGAATGAGTTGCTCCAGAGGATTTTACAATTTAGGATGGGGAATCCCAGACCAAGTCCAACATGTTCAATCCAGAGGGATCCAAATCTGAGCTCAGGATCCTTTCACCAAGTCTTTTGATCCTCCTTGGACCCAGCTTTATGGTCCAATGCTGTCACAGGCAGGAACTTGTGGAAGTGCTGGTGGAAGTGGATGGGCTTTGAGGTCACTTCCCACCCAAACCATTCCAGGATTCCATGATCCCTGTCCCTCAAGATTAGTTCTAGGAATCTGTCCTTCAGTGGAGAAGGAAATTAAGGAACGAACTTGATGCTTTGAGTTATCCCAGGTTAAAGTCTTCCTGCCATATAAAAAGAAGGATTTTAGTGCAAACAAAGTTGAGTACAACAGAATTTTTGGGAGTGAATGGGAATCGCAGCGATGGACAAAGGAACGTGAGCGCTCTTCGTCAAGAATATATCCCAAATATTCAGTTATGTTGAATATTTGAGCCAGAATAGCGTGGAAATCTGCCCTTTGGATGCTGGGATCTTTCTGCAAGGAAGGTGAGTCTCAACTGGGATTTTCCCAGTGTCCTGCAGGGCCAGGGACACACTCTGGATTGTAAAGCAGGTCCTCATGGCCTGGGACTATTCCCAACTGAATAATCCCATGGATGAGCTTTAAGTTCCCTCCCAAGGCAAACCATTCCAGGATTTTGGGATTTTAAATCATAGAATCAGGGAGTATGATCAAATGATGATTTTATGAATCCATAAAACCATGGGATATGGCTCTGTGGATTCCAGGATTCCAAATGACAGAACCATGCATTCTAGGATTCAATATCCTGAATTGAAAAAAGACCCCCAAGGATCGTCCAATCCAATTCTGACTTTAGTGCTGGGTTTAATCTTTATTTAATTAAAATATTACGGACCAACATCTAACAGGGTTTAAGCTGGGCTAAAAGTTTTTCCCAGGAAAAAAATCCATTTTCCCTTCATTTCCCTTCCTTCCCACGCAGCTTGTGCCTGAAACAGGGGGCTGAGAGCAGGAACAAAGGGAGCAGGGAATAACAATTGTCTTAATGTGGAGAGAGAGAGGAGAAAAAAGGGCTCGTTCTCTCCATCCCGAAATAATAGACCCATTACTGTCCCCCAATCCTCAATCCCCCTCCTCTCCCTGGAGAAGAATTGGTCACTGCACAGCTGTGGGCGCGGGATAAATATATTTATATATCCCGGAGAATCTGCCCTTCTCAATTGGGATGTGGGGCTGGACAATCTCTCATTGTGCCCCGGCTGGCCTGCAGCAGAAAGGCCCCACAGTTTGGGGCTGGCAGGGCCCCGGCGCTCCGAGAACTCGGAACTTCATGGACATTATTCCCAGCGGGCCCTTATTTATTTGATTGGAGTCATTATGGGGTGGGGAGGGAAAGGGGGGCAGTTGGGCGTTATTGGGGATTGTGGGAACATCTGGGGAGCCCAAACCACAGCTGGGCCTTCCCCTGAGGGGGCAGGGGTTGGGGTTTGGGGTGGGATTTGGGGCTGGGTTTGGTCATTTGGGGCTGGATTTGGGTGGTTGGGGCTGATTTAGGGTGATTTGAGGCTGGATTTGGATGATTTAGGGCTGAATTGGGTGCTTGGGGCTGATTTAGGGTGATTTGCATCTGCATTTGGTATTGGGGGCTGATTTGGGGCTGGATTTGGATGATTTGGGACTGGATTTGGGTGGTTGGGGCTGATTTAGGGTGATTGGAGGCTGGATTTGGGTGGTTTGCAGCTGAATTTTGATGATTTAGGGCTGAATTTGGTGCTTGGGGCTCATTTAGGGTGATTTGCAGCTGGATTTTGGTGACTGGCGGCTGAATTTGGTGCTTGGGGCTCATTTAGGGTGATTTGCAGCTGGATTTTGGTGACTGGCAGCTGGATTTGGTGCTTGGGGCTGGTTTAGGGTGATTTGGGGCTGGATTTGGGTGATTTGAAGGCTAATTTTTTGTGGATTAAAGGCTGGATTCTAGTGATTTCGGGCAGGATTTGGGACTGGATTTGGATGGTTTAGGGCTGGGATTGGTCTCTGGGGCTAGTTTAGGCTGATTTGTTATTGGATTTTGATGACTTAGGGGTGGATTTTGTGTTTTGAGTGATTCGGGGCTGGGTTTTGGTGATTTGAGGTTGGATTTTGACCATTTGGGACTGATTTAAGGTTATCTGTAGCTGGATTTTGGTGATTTGCTGTTGGTTTTGTGGGATTTTTGTGGGATTTTTGTGGCTGGAACGTGAGGCTGGATTTTGGGGATTTCCTGGTTTTGTAATTTGTGCCTGGATTTCAGAGATTTGTATCTTTATAAAATCTGGATTCCGGTGAATTGTGGCTGGTTTTGGAATTTCTGGGAGGATTTTGGTGGGTTTTGTGGTTGGATTTTGTGCCTCAGGAGTGGTTTTATGAACAGGTTGGCTGGTTTCATGAACAGGTTTGCTGGCTTGTGGCTGCATTTTTGTAATTTGTGATGGGTTCTGTGTTTTGTAGCTGAGTTTTTGTAGTTTCTGGATGGATTTTGGTTGTTTGTGGCTGGATTTTGGGTGGTTTGTGGCTCTTTTTTGGTGCCCTGTGACTTTGCAAACAGATTTGGGTGCTTTGGGGACAGATTTGGGTGCTTTGTGAGTGTTTTTCAGTGATTTCTTGACAGATTTTGGTGGCTTGTGGGTGTTTTTTTTGGTGCCTTGTGACTTTGCTTTGTGAGGGTTTTTGGTGCCTTGTGGCTGAATTTTAGTGCTTTGCAGCTCTTTTTGCGGTGGTTTCTGGACAGATTTTTGTAGTTTGTGCCTGGGTTTTTGTTTTGTTTTCTGGTGATTTGCAGCTTCTTGTTTTTCGTGGGGGTTTTTTTGGTGCTTCATGCACAGATTTTTGGAGGCTTTAGTGGCTGGGTTTTGGGGTTTTAGTGGCTTGGTTATGGGGGTTTTAGTGACTGGGTTTTAGGGCCTTAATGGCTGGGTTTTGGGGGCTTTAGTGGCCAAGTTTTGGGGCTTTAGTGGCCAAGTTTTGGGGCTTTAGTGGTTGAGTTTTGGGGCTTTAGTGACTGGGGTTTGGAGGCTTTAGTGGTTGAGTTTTGGGGCCTTAGTGGCTGAGTTTTGGGCTTTAGTGACTGGGGTTTTTGGGCTTTAATGACTGGCGTTTGGGGCTTTAGTGGCTGAGTTTTGGGGCTTTAGTGGCTGGATCTTGGGGGCTTTAGTGGCTGGGTTTTGGTGGCTCGTGGCTGCTTTTTAGCGCTCCCACTTTTGGCAACCCCGAGACCCGCCGGCGCTGCCAAACCCTCTCGGCGGGTGTGCCCCGAGCGCGGCGCCGGGCGGAGGAGGAGCGGCGGGCGGGGAAGGGCAGGGAGAGAGGGAGGGAAAGAGGGAGGGCGGCAGGGAAGGAGGGAGGAGCGGCCGCGGCAGCCCAAGTCCGGGGCAGCGCTGGGCGGACGCTGATGGGCGTCGGGCGGCCGCGCTGGGCACCGGCACCGGGAGCCCGGCGCTGAGAGCGGGGCCGCGGGGCTCGCACGGCGCTCGGACGGGGCTCGGGGGTCGCGGCGGGGTCCCCCGGGCCGGGGCGATGCCCCCCTGCAGCCGCACGGACTGAGCCGGGGCCGGCCCGTGTATGGCCCAGCCATGGAGGTGGTGGACGAGACGGAGGCTCTGCAGCGCTTCTTTGAAGGTAACGCGATCCCGGAGTTGCTGCTCGATGCCGGGATTCCCCCGCAGGCAGCGCTCGGGGCGCGCCTTGCAGTGGGGTGGGTGGGAAGGGAGCTTCAGGCTCATCCAGTGCCACCCTCTGCCCTGGGCAGGGACGCCTTCCCCTATCGCAGGTTTCTTCGAGCTCCGTCCGACCTGGCCGTGGACACTTCCAAGGATGGGGCAGCCACAGATTCTCTGGGAAACACATTCCGGGGCCTGAGCACTTTCACAGGGAGAAGTTCCTTCCCAACATCCCGTCTAACCCTGTTCTCTGGCAGTGGGAAGCCATTCCCCCTTGTCACTCCAGGCCCTTTGCCAAAGTCCTTCTCCAGCTCTCCCTGAGTCCCTTTAGACACTGGAAGGAGCTCTAAGGTCTCCCTGGCGCTTTCCACTCTCCAGGCTAAACAATCCTAGCTCTCCCAGCCTGGCTCCATACCATCCTAGCCTTGTCCAGCTGTGGAATGGCACAGATGCCTGTCCTGGGCCACAATCCAGGGGCAGTTGTGCATCCTCCAGTGCACACCATGGGTGCCAAGCTGGATATCCTGGGAACTGTGTTGTGCCCTGCGTTAGATTCCCACTGCAACCCCAACAAGAACCTTGGAATATCCCTCACCATCCTTGGAACAGGAGCAGGCTCCTGGCAGTGGCTCTAGCCTGTGGATCCCAGATGTTTTCTGGAGGCCAGATCCTTGTGGACACCGCATGGCTGTGGATCAGTTCCCTTCCCTCCAGGGTGGAAAAGTGGTCAGGGAGAGAATTTGGCCTCTGTTGGATGAAATGTGGTTGCTCATGGCTGAACTGGGATGTGTTGGGAGCTTGACCCTGTTGTTGGTCCTGCCTCGGCTCTGTGTTCCCTGCCCTGGCTGCCTTGGCACGCTCTGCTCTTTCTTATGGAATGGTTGGTTCCTTCTTTTTCCCCCTCGTTGTTTTGTTTCCCTTCCTTGTTTTCCAGTGGGTCACTTGCCAGGCCGAGTTATAGTTGCCACAGACTGTGTCCTTTGGGATGAGCCCCTGGCACATGGATGTGCTGCTTGAGAGAATAACATGCCCATCCTGGCAAGCCTCTGTTGCCCCAACAGGTCCTGGGGTGGCTCTGATCCATGGGTCAGCTCTGGAGCTGGGATCCCCTTTGGAGCAGTGGGATTGTGCAGTGAACCCTCAGGGGTAGTTGGGGCAGGACAAAGGTGTCCCTGTGGATTCTTGGGCTGGTAGAAGGAATTATCCTGGGAAGTGGGAACAGAAGATGCTCTTGGGAGTGAGTGGAAGCTCAAGCTGCTTCCTCCTTGCTTCCCTCTCTCTTGGCATCTCTTCTTCAAAGAAAGAAGCACCCCCTGTTAGCCATGATCCCAGATTCCTAGGAGCCCCTGGATTAGCAAGGATGGGAAGCCTCACCACAAGGGCTCTTATCAGCTACTCCCAGCCCTGCAGCCTTCTGGGGTTTCCTTTGGTTTTAGGATTTTGCTTGGGCTAAACTCCTAAATCCTCTTCTCCCACTTCCCATCCTGGAGTGCCGAGCACCTCCCAGGAGTCAGGCAGAGCTCTGGCTCAGCATCCCAGTGGTATTTATGGACCAGCTCTCTGTGTCTTCAGTTGGATACATGGAATTTCTCCCTCTCCCCAGAGCATCTTTATTATAATGTGGGGATTTATTTATTTTACTATTTTCCTGTTCTTTCTGAGTGCTGAGTGTGATCCTGCTTGAGCAAGATGGCTCCAAGAGATCCCTGACAACCTCAGCCATTCTGGGATTCTTCCTCTCTATTTTCCTCCTTCCTTCCTTCCTTCCTTTCTTTCTTTCTTTCTTTCTTTCTTTCTTTCTTTCTTTCTTTCTTTCTTTCTTTCTTTCTTTCTTTCTTTCTTTCTTTCTTTCTTTCTTTCTTTCTTTCTTTCTTTCTTTCTTTCTTTCTTTCTTTCTTTCTTTCTTTCTTTCTTTCTTTCTTTCTTTCTTTCTTTCTTTCTTTCTTTCTTTCTTTCTTTCTTTCTTTCTTTCTTTCTTTCTTTCTTTCTTTCTTTCTTTCTTTCTTTCTTTCTTTCTTTCTTTCTTTCTTTCTTTCTTTCTTTCTTTCTTTCTTTCTTTCTTTCTTTCTTTCTTTCTTTCTTTCTTTCTTTCTTTCTTTCTTTCTTTCTTTCTTTCTTTCTTTCTTTCTTTCTTTCTTTCTTTCTTTCTTTCTTTCTTTCTTTCTTTCTTTCTTTCTTTCTTTCTTTCTTTCTTTCTTTCTTTCTTTCTTTCTTTCTTTCTTTCTTTCTTTCTTTCTTTCTTTCTTTCTTTCTTTCTTTCTTTCTTTCTTTCTTTCTTTCTTTCTTTCTTTCTTTCTTTCTTTCTTTCTTTCTTCTTTCTTTCTTTCTTCTTTCTTTCTTTCTTTCTTTCTTTCTTTCTTTCTTTCTTTCTTTCTTTTTCTTTCTTTCTTTTCTTTCTTT